>NC_142066.1:59324748-59944748 GCF_059756535.1 Pantherophis guttatus
TTGCTTCATAAATTGCCAGTTAACTTGGTCAAACGCTTTTTGTGCATCCAGAAAGATAAGTGCTACCTGTCTCTCTGGATGCACCTCATAATATTCTAAAACATCCAATGCTATTCTTAAATTGTTTTTTATCTGCCTTGTAGGCAGAAAACCATTTTGATCCTGGTGTATTTTATTTTGTAATATTATTTTCATCCTATTGGCAATTATACTCATGAAAACTTTATAATCGGTATTCAACAAAGAAATCGGCCTATAATTTTTTATTAGTGTGGTATCTGTCCCCTCTTTAGGTATTAAGGAAATATATGCTTCTTTCCATGTGTTGGGTAGTTTTGCCTCCATTAGGGCCTCATTATATATTTCTAACAGTATTCCATTTAATGGATCTCCAAATGTCTTATAGAATTCTATTGGTAAACCGTCTGTCCCCGGGGTTTTGTTATTTTTTTGCCTCTTCAGTGCCTCTTTTAGCTCCCCCATCGTAATCTCCTTATCTAATAATTCTCTTTCTTCCTCTGTTAGTATTTGCAATCCCTCCCCTTTTAAATAATATTCAATTTCCTCCTCTGTTACTATATCCTTTTCGTACAGTTTTTGATAATATTGGACTGTTATGTCCTTTTTTCCCTCTAGGGACCATTGAATCCTTCCCTCATCATCTCGTAATTTCTGAATTGTTCTTTTTTCTCTTTCCTTCCTCAGCCTATACGCCAGCCATCTCCCTGGTTTGTTTGCGTTTTCAAAATAATTTTGTCTTATATATTTCAGTGCTGTTGCATATTTCCCTTGCTCTAATATGTTTAGGTTATGTTTTGCTGTTAACCAATTTAACCTTATTTTTTCATCCCCTGGGTTTCTTTGCAATTTACATTCCCAATTTTGAATTTCTTCTAATAATTTATTATATTCTTTCTCTCTCTCTTTTCTCTGTTTTACATTATATGATATCGTGAGGCCTCTTACATATGCTTTGGTTGTATCCCATAGGTTTTGTAGGGAAGTGTGTTGCTTTGTGTTTTCCTTATAAAACCATTCTAGCTCCTTTTCTATGTAATTCTTATACTCTTTTTCTTGCAGTATCCGTGTGTTCATAGTCCATCTATTCTTCTTTCTCTGCTGACCTCTCCACTTCATCATTATCGGGTTGTGGTCAGCCCAATTATTTGGTAAAATATCTACTTCTTCTATCTCCATTATTAACATCTTAGTTACCCAAATCATATCCAAGCTTGACCATGATTTATGCGGATTCGAATAATATGTATAATTTCTTGCTTCGGGGTTAAGACATCTCCAGCTATCTACCATATCTAACTCTTCCACCATATCCATAAAGGTTTTAGGTAATACATTTTTTTTATTTTTGTTTTGCTGACCACTTTCATAATCTTTTCTTACATCTAAAATAGCATTAAAATCCCCAATCAGACAGACATTCTCCATTTTTTGTTCTATAATTTTCTCATGCACTTTTTTGTAAAATTCTAATTGTTGACTATTTGGGGCGTATATTACTACCAATAATATCTTTTTGAGCTCAAGATTTAGCTCTACCATGACTATCCTACCTTCTGTATCCACATACCTCATCTTACTGTCTATTCCTTCCTTGATATATACCACCACTCCTTTTTTTTTTTCCTCTGCCAATGAAGCGTATTCTTTACCTAATTTTTTATATTGTATATATTTAATATCCTGTTTTCTTATATGTACCTCCTGGAGGCACACAATGTCTAATTTTTGTTTCAAATTTTTTTTGTAAATTTGGTGTCGTTTGGATGGTGAGTTGAGTCCATTAACATTTACAGATAGTATTTTTAAAGTCCATTCCATTTTTTTTTATTGACTTTCCTGTTGTTTCTTCTTTATTTCTTCCTGTTCCTTTTTTTTTTGCCTCTTGTCTGCACTCCTTCCTCTTCCTGGGTCTCTCCTTCATCTACTTTCCCTCCTTGTTGTGGTGTTCTTTCCCGATCTCTCTTCTGTTTTCCTTTGATATTCCGTCCTTCCTCTTCTTTATTACCATTTGTTGCTTCAGCACCCATCATTTGGTCATATAATTCTTTTGCTTTGCTGTGCGAGTCCACCTTGATTTTCTTTCCCTGCCACGTTACTAACATTCCTTCCGGGGTTATCCATTTGAATGGTATATATCTTCTGTTTAGTAACGTGGCCAGGAACCAATAATCTCTTCGCAAATCTCGTATTCTTTTAGGTACTTGCTTTAGGGTGATTATTTCTTTATTTCTATAATACATTGGTTCATCCTTTGTTATCTTATATACAATATCCCTCACCTTCCTTCTTACAAATCTTATGTGTACCTCCCGAGGGAGTTTGTTTTGTCGGGCGTAGTTAGTGTGAACTCGGTAAACTTCATCTAGTTCATTAATTATCTCGTCTTTTTCTCTGTGGAGTGCCTCTGCTATCATCTCAGCCATTACCATCATCAGATCTTCCTCCCGGTCTTCCGCTACGTTCTGGAAACGCAGATAGAATGCTGCCTTCTCCATTTCTAATTGGGCCACAGTGTTCTCAAGTTCCTTATTTAATCCTGTCATTTTTGTATCTAATGCTTCTAATTTTTCTTCCGTCAATTCGTTTTTTGTTCTATTTCTTTTATCCTTTGGTCATTTTTTTGAATGATTTCTTGTATTAAGTCCATTTTTCCATCAATCTTTTGAATGTCATTCTTGACTTCTCTCTTTACCTCGTCCATGTCTTTTCTGGATTGTTCATGGTTTCTGGTCATACACTCTTGCATTTTGGCCATAGTTTCCTGAATTGTTATGAGCGTGGCCTGCATTGTTGGCATATTAGGTGTACTGGGTTGCTTGTCTGATGCAAACATTCCCTCCAAGGTTTTCTGTGTCACTGGGGAGGCCGTTGTTCCTGTTAAAAATGGTGTTGGCTTCTTAGCTGTTTTCAACGTGGTTGTGGTAGTGCTAGTCATTTCTTTCAAAATCTTGTATTGTTCTCCCAGTATTTTATCAACTTTCTCCCAAATCACCATCCAAATTTCTATAATTTCTATAATTCCTTTCTTTTCTTTTCTCTTTTTTTTCCCTCTCCTTATAAAAGATCAATCCAATAAGCCTTCTTTAAATAAATAAATTCTTTTAAATAATTAATTCTCTCTATATAAAATTATATATAATTCAGTTAAGAATGTGATAAGAATATAGAAATAAATCTAAATATAAATATGAGTATAAATATTGCTACCAGTATAAATATATATATAAATAAATATCTTATCTAATTAAAGACTATACAATTGATCAATTCTTAGTATCTTAATATCTAGTAATTAGTTATTCAATAAGATCCACAAACATAAAATATTCTAATAATATATACTGGTTAATATATAATAATTAATTAATTAATAGTAATATGATGTTCTAATAATAGTACTTCTAAATCTCTATGTATTATAAATATTTTCTAAATTGATTAAATATACTCTATATTTCTTAATTGATTAATTCCAATAAATAACATTAGTATTAATTCATCTATACTTAAGTAAAGAAAATAATGATAAGTTGGAGCAGTGCTTTTCAATGTTTTTGTTGGCCTCGGTATGTTTACAAAAAAGAAAAAAAAACAAGTTCTTTTACAACTGTTAAAGTCTTTTCCGGTTACAGTATGGCGGCCTCTATTCTGCACAGTCACTGTATGTAATCGTTACTTTGCCAAGACTTTCTCACTCCTTCCGCTCAGGCAGCTAGAAGCGGGGGTAAAAAAAAAGAGAGTCCATTCTTCTTTTAATCTCCTCTGTTTAAGTTATTTCTCCTCACCTTCGTTTGTCTGTTTTAAAGTTTTTTAAACTTTCTTCGCTGCTCCGTATTTTGCCCCTTCCTTTTTGCTCGCCTTTTCAGTTGCCGCCCGGTTACACTTTGAGATCTTCCTTCTTCACGCTGTCCCTCCGGAAAGAAAAGAAACTTTCTCCTCGGTTTTGCGCCAAAATTAGTAATCCAAATTAGTTCCGTTCCTGTTCGACCTCAGCAGTTCTGCACTGTACTCCCTCCTTTGCTCCCAGTGATCTCAATCGGCTCGTTCGGGTCTCCGGGCCGACTGTGCTCACCGCGCCAGCCGACTTCTTCCCGAGCCTGGATTGAGGGCTCTTTACGGTACGGCGGGAGATCGCACCTCTCCTCGCCTCCCCCAAAGCTTCCCCTCTTTATTCCCGGTCTCTTCGGGACCGGTCTCCGCCAAAAACAGGCACCAAAGCTCGGAAAATCGGCAACAGAGAGAGAGCTCTTCTCTTCTGTGCCGCCACGACTCTTACGTCACCGCCGGAAGTCCCTACGTATTTCCGGGGGTAGTTCATTCCACAGGGCTGGGGCTCCCACAGAGAAGGCCCTTCCCCTGGGTTTTGCCAGCCGACATAATTTGGCCGATGGCACCCTGAGGAGACCCTCTCTGTGGGAGCGAACTGCCCAGTGGGAGGCTATTGGTGGCAGAAGTCGGTCTCGAAGGTACCCGGGTCCTATGCCATGGAACGCTTTAAAGGTGGTGACCAACACCTTGAATCGCACCCAGAAGACCACTGGGAGCCAGTGCAACTCACGCAGGAGGGGTGTCACGTGGGCACAACGAGTTGCGCCCATAACCACCCGCGCGGCCACATTCTGGACCAGTTGGAGCCTCCGAGTGCTCTTCAAGGGGAGCCCCATGTAGAGAGCATTACAATAGTCCAGCTGGGAGGTGACAAGGGCGTGAGTGACCATGCGCAAGGCGTCTTGGTCCAGAAAGGGCTGAAACTGGCGAATCAGGCGAACTTGATAAAAGGCCCCCCTGGCCACGGCCGTCATATGCTCTTCTAAAGACAGCTGTGCATCCAGGAGGACGCCCAGAGTGCGAGCCCTCTCTGTGGGGGGCAAAGATTCACCCCCAATAGTCAGCGATGGCACCTGCTGACTATATCGGGACGCCGGAAGCCACAGCCACTCGGTCTTGGAAGGGTTGAGTCTGAGCCTGTTTCTCCCCATCCAGACCCCTACGGCCTCCAGGCAGTGAGACATCACATCAAGGGCATTGTTGGGGTGGTCTGGGGTGCAGATGTACAGCTGAGTATCATCAGCGTACAGATGACACTTCACCCCAAAACCACGGATGATGTCACCCAGCGACTTCACATAAATGTTGATACTTTTAATATCATCATATACAATATTTACAACCCATGGCTCTACCATCTGATTTTTCTATTAAGATTTACAAAATCTTACAAAATCAACATCCCTAAGACTTTGCAGCTCTCTCCTGAGGATTGCACAAGCAAAACTTGACGAAGTCTGAAATAAAAAGAACATCACATCTGGCAGCAGATTGTCCAGTGCCTGGAGGAATTAATACTAAAGCTTAGCTGGCCCCCTGGAGATCATGATTATTAAAGGAACATCTCACTCCACCCCCCCCCAAGATCAAGTTATAAGTGCTCTCATAAAATGACTACTGGTATTATCTAGCCCTGGCCTTGTGCATGTGTGTTTTTCTATATGAGTGTGAGTGTTTTCCAATTTTTAAGCAGCTGCCAGAGAAAGTATGGGCAGTCACAACAAGTCTAGTTGTTAGAAGGCAAAATGATGAGCTTGTTCCCTGTCATTCCATATAATCTTCATTTTTAATAAAACACTTCATAGTCCCAACAAAAATGGTCATTGTTTGGAGGGACATGCGATATATGTAGGAAATATAGATCATCCTGTATCATCCTAGAGACTAAGAAATAAGATGCATCTAGAAAAAAATGATCAATGAAGAGTTAAAAAACTCTCAACAAAAAGGAATGCCCTGCATAGATGGTGTACATACCCAGAAATCTGCTAGCTCTAAACATAAATCAAGGTACAGGACACTTGAAGAGAGAGAAAAAAATAGCCTTCAAAGTCAATAGGTGACCTAGTTGTAATATTGGCCATCTTGTTTAGCATATTCCATGCTATACAGCTATACAGTCTCTCTGCGCTATGGAACAAGAAATCCTTTTGTAGAAAGAAAATATAAATACAAAGTCAGTTATCCCCATAAGTTACTATCCCTACAAACTGCTACACCCAGTCTTCCACAAATATTCCCTTGAAGTTCACCAGATGGGTTTCTCTAAGGTGTTGTTAGCCTATAAATACATTTCAAATACACGGAACATGGACAAGAAAAGTGTGGAAGGAAGAACCTGTGTTCCTGCTGGTGGATGTAACTGAGAGCTATAGCAACAGAACAATAAATGCTCAAAATGCTTAATAAATGCTTAATAACAGCTAATGTTAAAACAGCTAACAGGTTTTTTAACAGACAGGACACTTACCTGCTGAACCCCAGGTGGGAAGGACAACAATACTTTTCTTTCCTCATGGCATGTGGGCCCCGAATTGTTTTATATCCAGGAGATTTCCATCTCTCCAGGATCAACTAATGAACTTTCTTTGTTCATTAGATCTTCAATTAGTTTTACAACTCAGAAGATTTATCTCTCTTCAGAGTCAACTAGTGTCACACACTAGAAACTGAAAAAAAAAGTTAACAACTCGCCAAATTTCTCAACACTCACCAAACTTCTTTTGAATAAACTTCATCTGGATGGATGCCTGCCCGATATTTTAGTGCCTCTTTATAATTCATGATCTTCCTTAAAAACGTCTTTTGCATCTCTGACAACAGTCCTCTAAACCTCAGAAAAAAATCAATGTCAAAAGAAATTCTTTTGAAGCACGCTTTTCCCTTGATAATGATGTAGCCCAACAAAGAACTGACAAGAGATGAAGGCAACCCATCTTGGGTAGCCATCTGAAAGCCAAATCTGGCTCTAGGTTCTGCCTCAGTTTACCTTTCTAATAAGCAAATGAGTCAGAAGATCATTTAAAAGCAGTTTATTAGGGTAAACTGATAAAGTGGGTCTCTATGAAAAAAGGAGGAGAGCACTTTGAGCCTCATGTTTCCCTTCTTTTTATAGTTAACACAAAAGCAAATGCAAGAGGAAAGCTGATTGGACAGAATAAAAGTAATCTCCCCTTTGCATAGGAAATCAGTTACATGTAGTCAAACATGTCACATATTTGTATCCCATAATATCACAAATGTTCATTAAAATGAGGTCTGACATCAGAAGGGGCGTAATTGTAAGGAAAAGGTTATTTAAGAGTTCAGGAAAGAGATAAGCCAAGTTGTAACAAACGTTTGTTTGTTGTAACTTTTCTTAAAGGAGATAGTCTCCAGCTTGTTTATCGATTTAGGAATGTTAAAAGCTAATAAATCTGAACATCGTTTTAAAACAGAGAAAATAAATCAAATTAAAATACAAGTTAACAAATAACAAAACCCATGTTATTTGCCCTTCATACTTTACAATGGCTTGGTAAACTATGACCTAGCATAAAAATCCAACATGTGCCCTTAGAGATTGTAGTACTGGAATTATCTCTAAGAAGCATGTAATAAGCAACTTCCATGTATAGCTGAAAAATGGGTAGGTGGTAAGCGGCAAAGTTCGTTCAACAAACCAAGCTTAAAACAATTTATAGCTTTGTATAATGTTGATGGTTGTCTCCAGTATATCAATTGCTTCGGAATGGCCACGTGCTGCATTCATGAAAGCAAAGGGGCTGCTTGTTTTCGTTGCCCATCTCCAATTCGGGCAAAGGGTGGTAATCTGAGGACTGACCACTTGAGCGACGCGCCTTTTCTCAAAGGAAGAGGCATAGCAGAGGGACAGACAGAGATCCCGAGAACAGGTGCTAAAGCTCTCCCAGCCTTGTAGGCGAGGTTAGGATCCCACATCTCAGCTAGTGCCTGCTACTGTTTCCGGCCGCTCCCTAGTGAGGCTGCGCGCTGGATGCCGAATGGCTAAAACGCCTGCTCTGCTCATTCTAGCGACTGCGGGCGGACCGATTCGAGCCCGGGGAAAATCCTTTCCCTGTCTTTCTGTCACCGGAGTCCTGCAGCGTCATGGTTTCCTGGATCATCTCTAGGCTAGTGGTGTGAGTATCAGTTTAGGTGGGCTTCGCCCTGCGGGTTTCCCCGAAGAGCGGTCTTTGCACAGTGAAAACAGCTTTGGTGGTGCCGTTGGGGTCTGCCCATTTGTGTGCGCATGTAGCTTTCATCGAATGCGACGGCTAATAATATCTGCTCAGGCACACCAGCTATCTAAATTTAGCAGTTCGTGCGCTGTCGCCCGTCTCTGGTTTTCTTATGTTGAGCAGTAGCCGAGACCAACGTACGACTTAAAGTAGATTTTTTTTATTCGAGCGAAATGTGTACTATAATGGTTTGAAATAGCGACTGGCTGTTCTTGACCTTAGATTTAGCCATATGCGCAGAAAGAGGTAGAGGGGCCCGTTTGAAGCTGCAACAGAAGAATGCGGCTTTTCGGTATTCCCTTTGGCGAATGCAACCTGGTCTAGGGAGAGGGGAAAGAAGGAAAAAGCGACTCTTGAAAAAGGGCAGGGAAAATCGCCGCTTTGTTATTAGCATTAACTATTGCTGTCTCACCTGCCAGAGGGCGCTCTCTGGAACGGTCCTTGAGCGATGGGAGTGGGGGAAAAGTCTGAATTTTTCTCTTGTAAATTAGTGCTCACTTTACAAAATGCATAAGGTTTTTCTCTCTTAAAGAACCGATCTCATGGACGCCTAAGTCTAGGAGGAGAAATTGAAGGGCGTCGACTTTTGGTTTGGGGAGGTGGGCTGCTATTTCAGGGAAGGTGGGAGACATGCTGGTACAGGAATTTTGGGCATTCTGTCTGGGAAACAAACAATAGAAACCATTTCCATAGAACCATCTAAACTAAGGCTTTCTTAGGAGAGACAGGCAGCAAGCGGGAAAAATGACCCACCACAAAGGAAAAGAATTTGTGCTCCTAAAACATAAAAAACAAAACAAAAATAACCCCACCCATGGAGAGCCAGTTTTCCTTGTAGATGTTTCTTTTTGAATGGAAGGCTTCCTGAGGGCTTCCTGAAATTCTGAGAACTCTTTGATGTTGGAGGTCCGATGCCTTTGTTTGTTTGTTTGGACTAGATTGATTGAGAAGTTCCCTCAACCTGATATCCTTCCAATGTCTCTGGGCCATAAAAGCTAGCTAGGGTGATGGGAGTTGGAGTCCAATTCGCCCAAAGGGTCTGGGGAAGATTAGTGGAATTAGCTCTCTTCAATAGACCCAGTCACTGACCAGCAGTTTCAAAGGCAATAGGATGGTGAGATTGATTTTTTACTTCCTCTCTGAAAAAGACAAGAACCTTTCAATGACAGATCATACATTTTAGTGACAAAGCATTCCAAAGGCTGCAGGAAAGAAGCTGGCAAGTTCTACTGATATATCTGCAGCTGCTACTTTCTGTGGTTGAATGTGCATTTTATTAGAGTGAACTATATTAAAAAATATAGCTGTTTTTAAACAATAGGAGTGTTTTGCTGATCTTTGATTTAAACAAGGTGATGACATTTCAGTTGTTGCTACAAAGCTGTTTTTTCCCTGTTTCCCCTTTCTCCCAAATTTTACATAGTACTGCTGCTTAACATTACAAATCTATTCCTGCATCTTTTTCATAGTTTAATATACTTTCCGGTTTGATTTTTTTAAAAAAAAACTCAGGCTCACTTTACAACATCTGGAAGATGTACACTAGTGGGGCTGTTTTTCCCTTTACAAAAAGGTTGTTTGAAAACATGTGAGTTGATAATGGAGTTTTGAGAAACAAAGGCAAACCAATATTGTTGGAAATATTGTTATCATGAGATCTTTTCTGCAAATTCTATATGTAGGGAGGAAGGAGCATTATATGTGCATTATCATTCTTTATTAGATACAATTGAAAGAAAATGCATCCTTGTTTTGAGATGTTACATCAGGATTTAGAAGAATAAAAATGTGAGGCATTCTCTTGATTATGCAAAATAGCTTGAATGTATAAGAACAATGCAGGAGAATCTAGATCAGTCCTTTTTTACTTCAAAGGTCTTCCATCAGGTTCCTGCAAATAGGAAGGAGCATATAGCATTTGCTCAAATGTGCGACTGCATAAATTTACTTTCTCCTCCTGAGCATCTTACAGATTATGTGGACATCAACTCCCAAAATGTAATGGCTGTACTGCTTGGAGCATTTTGAGACTAAAGTGAAGCCATCTTCTTCTTTGAGGACTGGAATATTCTATTTGGCATTGCCAGATGGCATATAAAAAGTCCCTTGACACTTTATAGATTTATGTCAGATGAACCCTGCTGCATTTTCTTTGCATAAAAATTTTCAGTATCTCATAATGTACAAAAATTACGGAGAATTTGGAAGCAATATCACTTTCATTGTTAGAATAGATTATTAATCTATTGCTGCCAAAATATACTTATATAAAAATACAAACTTAATCAATCAAATGTTATTGAAACATCTAATAGTCTTGGAAGTGAGTATATATATTGTTTATGGATCCATTAACTTATTTTTTTACCTTATTTGTAATCTGCTTTTATTATTTTTACAAATATTTCAAGGCAGTAAATGTAGCTGACATATCTTCCTCCTCCTATTTTTCCCAAAGCAACAATCCTGTGAGATGGTTGGCCGAGAAAGAGTGAATAGCCCTTAGTCACCCACCTGGTTGGCTAAAGACGAGACTTGAACTCACAGTCCTGCTTTTTAGGCTGGTGCTAAAACCACTAGATCAAACTGGCTCTCTCTTTAGAAAATATTTTTATTTAGAGAATATTCTCTATTTAGCTAATATTTTCACATTTAAAAGATGTTCTCTCTCTGTGTTAAAATGTTCTTCTCTTGATATGCATCTGTTCAGGCCATGCATTTTAGTGTCATAGTTGCCTGCAGCAGCATTCATTGATAGATGGGAGGTTAAAATAGTGGGAAGAGAAAGAAGTGAGTTGAAGCTTTCTTTTGCATTCAAAATCTAGTAGGAATATTTTTCTCTCAACCAATAGCTCTAAATTTGGGGGAGAGAGATGGAAAGGGGGTAATATTTGTTTTGAAATAGTTGCCTTCACAACATCAGAATTGGGCAGGCCCATTTCACATTTACTATCTGACTGAAGCATTTAAATGTGCAGTGTACCTCCTATTTAACAGAGCTATGGGGGGAAAATAAAGATAATATGTCAATCCAGACAATTACCTTCTTTCTGAAAGAAACTTTATATTTGGGAAAAAGACAATTGCTTAATTAATATATCAAAGATGCTTTTTTTACAAAAGGCAACCAGACTTTTTTTTCCTTGAGGAAGAAAAAGAAAACGTTTCATTTCTCAGTTCCATTCTCCCGCCATCAGAACTTATGAAATTTCTTGGATGAGAAGCAAAACATTTTCTTCTTCTTCCTCAAGGAAATAACAATCCAGTTGCCTTTTGTAGAAAAAAGCACCTTTGAGACAACTATGATCTGGATGACTTAGAATGTCCACAGACATTTAGCTTTATTAAAAGAGCCCCAGCTTTGTATGTAGCTCCCAGGTTCTATTCTTGGTGATTCTAAGTAGACATGGATGAGGACAGTATTCCACAATAAGTTTTGCTGAATTTCTCCCAACTTTGAGATACCATAAGCAGTATTGAAAAAGGAAAGGGGAAATCCCCTATGCTATTAGGAAAATTGAAAGAAAGCAGTTCAAATAAATATATGTGCTTTAAGATAAGAACATATATGAAATTTTATCGATTTGAAGTAGTTAAAATTCATATGCCCGTGTTTTTATGCAGAGGAACAATATTGCCAGATGTTCTCATCTTTTTAAAATGGAATTTTTATTAAGAATTTTAATTACAATATTTAAAATTAATATGAACTAAACTTAGAGAAATAGAAGGAGAGAAAGAATAAAAAGTGCAGGAAAAAGAAAAGAAAAACCTTCTTAGTTATCAGATAAAATTTGTGACATCTGTCATTCCTTCATTAATATCTTTTAGATACCGTTTATCCATAGAAGTAAATACTTACTGACAGTGTTGTTGGTATCTTCAGGCTCCATTCCTCAAATATTTCCTCTAATATTTCTAAATTTTGTATCACTTTGTTTCTTTATTAATTGACATCAGACTTGTATTTCTTTTGTTATGCTTATAATTTTTATTCCCCTCTAGAGTTCAGTTTATACAATCATCACTTGTTTTTTGTTATGAATTGCAATTGCCATTTTAACCAAAATAAGCCTGTTTCCCAGGAGAAGTTGTTTAATCTCAAAATCTTATGGTAAAAATTAATATTTCAAACTTACTTGGACCCTTATGCATGTATAACTTTTTTAGGCTAAAACTTATTTAATAATGTATATTGTAAAATGTATTTAATAAACACCTTTTTGCTGTTTATTACAAAATTTTTAAGCTCTTAAGCTTGTAGTTAATTTTTCTTTTGTTCAGTTGAAGACTGAATTCACGCAATACTTTTCAAACCTGTCATTAGAGGTTTCTAATAGCATTAGAATAGTTAATAGGCTCTGAAAGTGGTTAGGATGTGAGGTTTGTGAATTTTGTGTCCTTTAAAAGTCTGCCATGGTTGAGAGTAAAATTGCTCAGCTTGTGTCCAAATGGAGTCAGAGATGCTGACATGTACTATATTTAAATAAATATATTTTTACAACTATATATACAGCAAACTAAATAGTCAGGCAAACAGGAGCATCATCAGATAAATCAACACAGCAGGAACATCATAAGGTAAATTACAGAGTACACCCAGCACGCAGGATGAATGTGAGTCCAGTATGAACTATGTCATGTTAGTAATAATTATTCCAAATTTCTCATTAGGATACATGGATGAATATAATTCTAGTCTATACAATTTATTCAATTCTCAAAAACATTCTGCATTTTGAAAAGCAAAAAGGAAAGTCTGCACATATTGCTTTGACAGTAAGTTTCTCAAGTATTTAACTTATCTTTGTACAGTCTTTAAACATATTGGTTATTTTTGTACACAGTGCTGAGGACCTGGGTCATAAAATGACAAAAAATCTTCATCAGCTCAATTTTAATTAGGTTGAATTTTACTAAGTGTAATTCAATTCTGTGGTCATTATAGAAAGAAGAAACTGGATAAATGTTAAAATGAGTCTCTAGTTCTCAAATTTACCAAGAAGGCAGGGTTATCTAAGGTCTCTTCACCATCTATCACCTCCCAATGGCCAATCCTTTCACCTGTTCTCCATTTTCTACAAGGTCTGGTATCTTCTTGACCTTGACTTAATTGGGTCAGGTCTGCTTAAATTAGAAACAGACTTCTGTTTGAACTGTTTTGGTTTGCACTGTCCGGAAGGTTCGTTTAACATGTTCAGATCACAGCACTTTGTGGTGCCAGTGGAAAGGCAATTTCTTGAACAATTTGTAGCATTATCAAAACCTACAGAATATTTGAGATTTGGGTGGGATGCCCATTTATGGTAGGATAAAGTAAATATTAACCCTAGATTTAAGAATCATTGTTAGGCAATCAATTGGGCATGTTTGGTGGAAATATAAAACTGGCTGAAAAAGTGCCATTTTGATTATCATCTCATGAAGCACTACATAGGACAGAGATCCTATTGGAAGGTAAATAGATGATATTTCAGGAATTATGACATTTGAAAAAGAAGGATTTTTTTAAAAAATTCGATTTATATGCCGCCCTTCTCTGGAGACTCAGGGCGGCTTACAATGTGCTAAGCAATAGCCTTCATCCTTTTGTATATATATATATATTTTTTTAATTTGATTTATATGCCGCCCTTCTCCGGAGACTCAGGGTGGCTTACAGTGCGTTAAGCAATAGCCTTCATACTTTTGTATATTTATACAAAGTCAGCTTATTGCCCCCACAAACTGGGTCCTCATTTAACCTACCTTTAGAAAGGATGGAAGGCTGAGTCAACCTTGAGCCTTGGAGAGATTCGAACCAGCAGTAAATTGCAGGCAGCTGTGTTAATAACAGGGTGCTTTAAACCACTGTAGTACCAAGGCTCCTTATGAAAAAGACAAGGGAACAATTATTAAGTGAAAGTTTTATTTGGAACTAATTTAATTATAGCATTGTTGAAAGACTTAGACTTGATAAAAAAAGTTTTGTTTTCACAGAAGTTAAAACTGAATTGGATATCAGTTTATGTTCTGGAGATGACCATTTGATTGTTAAGTATATAAAATATTATTCAAGATGAACTTGGAAGATGGATATGTAAAAGACTGCAGGGTAAAATGGGCACTTTTTTTGAGTGTAGAATGCTAGATAAATGGGAGAATGTATGGACTAATGGACTAAAATTTACTTTGGATTATAGTTTGAAAGAATTTTTTAATAAAATGATGTATCATTGGTACTTGACCTAAATATCAATAGATTAGCAAAAATGTATAGAGGGACTTCTAACAAGTGTTTGAAATGTAATCAAAATCCATTTTATCATATGTGGTAGTTTTGCAAGTAATGAAAACTTTCTGAATAAACATTATAATGATGATGCAGAAAATACTTAAAATACAAATATTAATAAAACCTGAAGCTTTTCTTTTAGGTATTATGGATAAATCAATTGTAAAACAATTTGAGACACTATTTTTTGCAAGGATTGTACTTGCTAAGCACTGGAAAGGAAAGGAAATGTGACTGTTGAAGAATGAATTTTAAAATTGACTGAATTAGCAGAGATGGCAAAATTAACTGCCTTGATTAGAGATAATGGACTAGACAGCTTTATAAGAGACTAGAAGCCATTTCTGGACTTTCTATGTGTTAAATACAACAGCAGATAACAAAGGGATTTGAAGACTAGGGTAATATTTGGGCTAACCTGTTGACTGTTATTTTTATTTTTTTAATATTAGATGTTGGGACAATTCAATTATTAGATAGTGACCTCATCTGAAATATTTGTTTATATAATATATTTTTCTTGTTAAATAAGGATGAGAAAGTTTATAACTATTTGCAGACCCTTACAGGAGAATTTATCAGACTTTTTTTTTCAGTATCCAGGCAGAGTGGACTTTTTAATATATATTTAATATTGGATGTTTGGGTCATTTTTTTCTTTTTTTTTCTTTTATGTACACATTTTTTCTTTTTATTGTTGTTCTTACTGTTGAATGTATGCTTTTTCTGTTTTGTTTTTCTGTTTTGTATTTTATTCCTATTGATATAACATAATAAATGTATACATTAAAAAAAGAAATATCGTGCACAGAATTTGCTTTGAGATATCAGTTAATTTGCATTGAAATGGCATCTTGCTTCTCATGTGCTTTTTCCACTGTTCTTATCTTTTTTCAGGTGATTTTTAGTTGATACTACCTTGAAAACTATAAACAGGTTAAGATTGAATCATTTTTACAATGCAGCCAATAACAAAATGATACTACTACAGTATATATAACAGAATAGCTGCAGATGGCAAACTAGTCACTAAAGAGAGGTAGGAAAATGGCTTTGATTTAGCAGCAGCAAGGAACATTATGCATGTGGAGGAAAAAGGCTCTTTTTAATTCCCATTTAGAACCATAAAAATGATTGAGTTGGATAAGGGTTTGATAAGCTATTGTTGCTTGGTGACACAATGCAAGCTGTATTTTTAATAATACAAATAATACAAAGAAAGAGAAAATGCACAATAATATGGTAATAATAATAGGAAATATAGTGGGATAACCTAAACTAAAATGGTAAAACTCTAGCAGTATTTCCAATTGTTTAATAAAAGAACTTCTAATCATGGTTCATAATGATTCTGCTGTAATGTCCTTAACTTTTTCCCCCAGTATGAGATTCTTAATAATATTATTAGTGCTATGATTTTGCACTTCTCAGATGTACAAATACTCACCGAAGCACAAAATAATTAACTTTAACCCTAACTTGCAGTAATCACAGGACTTAAACTCAGATGGTTTGGGATAAACATTATGTGAAGTTAAACTTCAAATGAATAAATCAATTTATATTTTAATTACTATAGTTGTGTAGGCCTAAATTAAAAACACGGACCTCTTATGGCACAGTATTTGAAGTTTCCAACTATCTACTGTAAGCCATCTTTCATTCTTTTGTCAGCATTACAATAGCCTTTCTTTCTTTTTATTAAGCTTCAGTGAAAAATAATGTTGGATACTGCTGAAATTCTGTGTGCGTGTTTCAGAGGAGTGAAAGAAGTTATATTTATGTGCATATAAACTACAAGTCATTAGATTACTATATATCCTTAAGATGTTCCATTCCTCAATAAGAAAGAGAGAAAAACCTGAACATTTTTTTTTTACAGAGAATATATTGTGAAGTTAGATCAAATAGATATAGGTTTCATTCCATTTGTCTTATTGTGATCTGTCCATGGTCCTGAATTATTTTTCTGTGATTCCCTTTGTTTTCTGGTCCCTGTTTCCTGTTTGGACTGGTTATGTATTCTGTTTCTGTGTATGATCTGCTCTTTTCCCTTAAATAGGACAGAATTTCTCACTCAGGTTATCTTTGCATGTCTTTGGCCTGGAGGATCTTCAAGCACTGACTATGTGGGCTGATAGTGATAGGTGGTTCAATCGGTTACATGTAGAATGCTTTAGACTGGGAAAATTAAGCTAAACTACTTATTTGATTTTCTTTTTTCCAGTCCCTCCAAGGGTCAGCATTAGTAGTTAAATAAATTTCATTTTCATTTATAATATTCTAAGAAAGATTGCTGGCTAAAATTGGTCACTAGAACTTTATTCTCAGGATAGTTCCAAACAAAACTGAGAAAATAACCTCACAAAATCTTAAAATCATCTGACGCTTTTATGTCTTGTTTACTTGTATTATAACATGCAGTTTGAATTAATAATATTTATATTCATAAAAATGCTCATTCTCCGATCATACTTGATACTATTATACACCAAAGTATGTCTGAGGCAGTGGTGAAATTCAATTTTTTTTACTACTGGTTCTGTGGGCGTGGCTTGGTGGGCTTGGTGGGCATGGCTTGGTGGGCATGGCAGGAGAAGGATACTGCAAAATCTCCATTCCCACCCCACTCTGAGACCAGCCAGAGGTGGTATTTGCTGGTTCTCCAAACTACTCAAAATTTCTGCTACCAGTTCTCCAGAACCTGTCAGAACCTGCTGGATTTCATCCCTGGTCTGAGGTTCTCCTTTGCTGTAATGATCACAGATGACAGAAATAAAAAAAAATATTGGGCATCTCAACTGCATTTAGGCCAAATTTATCTTATCTGCACATCTTTAAAAACAGCATTCCCTTCTGTGAGATGCTATAGCAGTTTGTCTGGTTTTATATTTTTTTGATGATACAAAATAGACTTGGGGCATTTCTCCCATACAAGAATCATCTATGTATGCAAGACACTTGCCCTGGTGGTCAGACGCACACATTGAAAACATTCTTCCTGCTTCTCCAGTGTGAAACAATCCAAGGTATTGCCATATTTAACCATTTATGGCCAATATACTGATAATACAAAGCTATATATCTCAATCTGTGGTGAGTTAAATGATGCTCTGATCTCCCTCTCACAGTGCCTGGAGGCTGTTAGGGATTGAAACTGAACCCTGGCAAGACGGAGTGACTCTGGATTTGGGGTTCTTTGGCCTGTGGGGAATTGCCACCTTTGAATGGGGTGACACTGCCCCAAACTGACCCTTTGCATAATCTGGGGGTTCTCCTGGACTCGCGACTCCTCCTTAAAGAGCAGTGACCAGGAGGGCCTTTTTGCAACTATGGTTTGTGTGCCAGTTTCGCCCTTCCTGGACCAACAATCCCTTCTCATGGTCACTCATGCCCTAGTCACCTCCCATCTTGACTATTGCAATGCGCTCTACATGGGGTTGACCCTCAAGAGCATCCAGAAGCTTCATTTTGTGCAGACTTCTATATGCGCATGTTTCATCTCTCCTGTAGGAACCGCAGTCATTGCCAATTTACTTTCAGATGCAATTCAAGGTGCTGGTTGTCACCTTTAAAGCTTTCATGGCTTGGGACCAAGTTATCTGAGGGACTATCTCTTGCTGGTTGCATCTATCTAATCCACTAGAGTGGGAAGGCAAGGAATGTTGCGGGCTCCCTCCCCTAGGGCAGTGATGGTGAACCTTTTTGGCATTGTGTGCCAAAAGTCTGAGTGCGTGAGCGCTGTTGCGCTCCCACCGGCACTCATAATGCAGTGTGCACCCCCATTTGTGCATGTGTGCACACACACCCACTCCTCCAGCGCATGTGCATCCCCGAACATGCGCCCCCCCACTTTTTCCAAGAGGGCTGGCGTTCCTCTTACTGGAGGACAACTAGGTACCGGCCTGTTCCCTGGCAACGGCTCCGCATTTTCGGAAAAATGGCTCTGCGTGCCACTTCCAGCACGTGTGCCATAGGTTCACCAACACGGCCTTAGGGAGATAGCATTTGTCAGCACCCAGAAGAAGGGCCTTTTCCGTGGTGGCTCCTTCTCTCTGGAACATCATGCCCCCAGAGATTAGATTGGCCCCCCACTCTAACACTCTTTCAGAAGGCACTGAAGACATGGTTCTACCAGTGGGCCTGGGGAACTCAGAGTGGGATGGAGCCCATTAAATGGCTTGTACAGTATGAATATGTATTGTCACTGGGATGGGAGTGGGTGGGCGGGCTATAATTTTATAATTTTATAATTTTTATATGATGCTTTTATATTTATATAAGCCGCCTTGAGTCGCCATGTGTGAGTAGGTGGCAATATAAATTTTCTAAATAAATAAGTAAATTTTATAAATAATCATCCTGTAAATTCAATTGTCCTCTAAAGCTAAACTAGTTTTTGCTGTTGGGATAAATGAAAAAAAACAGTCCCATATTGGAGTCTATTTTTCAGGAAATAAGGATAAAAAAGCAAGAAGCCAAGTTCATAAAGGAGAAAAATAAGCCAAAGAATGCCAAATTATAAATAAATTGGGGGGTAGGGGAGTAAGAAATTTTAAAAACTCTTTCTGTTTGGTAGAAAAGGAATCAATTTGCTAAAGACCACTTTGACTATTAGACTAAATTAGTAGACCCAGCGAAATGCTTTGGAGATTTAGATTTAGATTTAGATTTCAGTAAGGCATTCAACAAAGTAGACCACAACCTATTTCTTGGTAAGCTAGAAAATGTGGGATAGATAGCACCACCATCAGATGGATTTGGCTGACAAATGGTACTCAATGAATACATGGAGGAAAGTAAGCAGTAGGATACCGCAAGGCTCCATCTTAGGCCCAGTAATCTTCAATATCTCCATAAATGACTTAGTTGAGGGAATAGAAGGTCAATTCATCAAATTTGCAGATGACACTAAGCTAGCCGGAATAGCCAAAACCCTAGAAGACAAGTTCAAGATCCAAAAAGATCTTGACAGACTTGAACAATGGGTCCTATTCAACAAAATGAAATTTAATATGGAAAAGCAAGTTTTTACACCAAGGCAGGAAAAACCAAAGGTACAAGTACAGATTAGGCAAAACCTGGCTCAAAAACAGTAACTGTGAGAGAGACCTTGGAGTCCTAGTGGACGATCACTTAAATATGAGCGAGCAGTGTGTGGCAGCAGCCAAAGAAGCTAATATAATCCTTGGTTGTATAAACAGAGGTATAGAATCAAAATCACATGAAGTATTAATACTGCTTTATAAATCCTTACTAAGACCACACCTGGAATATTGCATCCAGTTTTAGTCACCACATTACAAAAAAGATGTTAAGGTTTTGGAAAAAGTAACTAAGATAATTAAAGGCCTGGAGACAAAAACATATGAAGAACGGTTGCAGGAATTGGGAATGGCTAGTCTAGAGAAAAGAAGGACATGATAGCAATATTCCAGTATTTGAGTGGCTGCCACAAAGAAGAGGGCACCAACTTATTTTCCAAAGCACCAGACGGCAGGACAAGAAACAATGGATGGAAACTAATCAAGGAGAGAACCAACCTGGAATTAAGAAGAAACTTCCTAACAGTGAGAATAATTAATCAGTGGAACAGCTTGCCTTCAGAAGTTGTGGGTGCTTCATCACTGGAAGTTTTTAAGAAGAGACTGGACAGTCACTTGCCTGGAATGATATAAGGCTGTGATGGTGAACCTATGGCACGTGTGCCGCCTCTCTGCCGGCACACAAGCCCTTGCCCCAGCTGAGCTCTACATGTGCCTCCCGCCGGCCACCTAATTTTCGGGTCTCTACAGCACTGTTGTTTAATCAAAATGCAGTTAAAACACTATACAAGCCATTGAGAATATAACTACATCCAACAGGAACAGGAAGTGCCTCACAGGAGCAGATAGAGGTAAATCCTAGAGAGGCAGGAAATGCATCACTGAACAATGGAGATGAATGCTAGAGAGGAATAAAGATGCATACAAGGCTGACATAACACCTGTGACAGCGTAGGCATGTATAGGGGGGCCTGCTAGGCTCAAAACAGAGTGCGGAGGGGTCACGCATGCATGTGCGGGGGTGGGGGCCGCGCGTGCATGGGGTGGCATGCACATATGCAGGGGGGGTGCATTGTATTATGGGTGTGGGCACACGCACATGCACTTTAGGCACACAAGGACAAAAAGCCATCATTGGTATAAGGTCTCCTGCTTGAGTAGGAGATTGGACTAGAAGACCTCCAAGGTCCCTTCCAAATCTATTCTGATCGACACAAAAGTCCGTTATTTTAAACAAATGTTTTAAATGGATTTTTCTGTTTGGTTGGGATTTAATAGTTTACTACCATACCATAAATCTTCTGTATCATTTTGGACAAATCAATATTTTAAGAAAAAAATATCCTTTGTTTTATATTTATTAATATCTGTCTTCTCAATACTTAGCATAATATGCTGCCATCTGTTTTCCATACTTGTACATCATTAATTGTAAAATAGGGGTAGTTTGAAAATATGATAACAAATGTAAGGCTTCCCTGAAGGGGCTATTAGCAATTGAGCCCCTCTATCCCTTTCCCCAGATGACCGGCCTGCCTGGCCTAGGCTCTCCAACACAACTCAGAGGCAGTTAAGGACTTTAATTAAAATAATGGCTGTTAAGACAAAATCAAATTAAACAGCAATTACAGGTAAAAACAAGCACCAGTGCAATAAACATATAAACAATAACATATAGACAGTGACACAGCAAGCACATTAAAATAGTGGTCCTTAAAATAAAATCCAGCAACAACTACAGATAATAGCAACAAGCACCAATGCAATAAACATTTAGACTGTAATACAGTGTGCACATTAAAATAGTCCTTAAAATAAAATTAAATTAAACCACAACTACAGACAGCAATACAACAAACACATTAAAATGGTGGCCCTTAAGTGTGTATAGCCAAGGCTATGGTTTTTCCAGTTGCAATGTATGGCTGTGAAAGTTGGACCATAAGAAAGGCTGAGCGCCAAAGAATTGACTTTGAACTATGGTGCTGGAGAAGACTCCTGGACTGCAAGGCGGTCAAACCGGTCAGTCCTAGAGGAGATCAACCCTGACTGCTCTTTAGAAGGCCAGATCCTGAAGATGAAACTCAAATACTTTGGCTACCTAATGAGAAGGAAGGACTCACTGGAGAAGAGCCTAATGCTGGGAATGATTGAGGGCAAAAGAAGAAGCGGACGACAGAGAATGAGGTGGCTGAATGGAATCACTGAAGCAGTAGGCATGAACTTAAATGGACTCCAGAGGATGGTAGTGGACAGGAAGGCCTGGAGGAACGTTGTCCATGGGGTCACAATGGATCGGACACAACTTCTCAACTAACAACAACAAAAATATAAAATCAGATTAAATACCACAATAGTATAAAACATTAAGACGTATCGTGAACAACATTGCTCAACTAGAAACATTGTTCCAATACCTCTCATGTGTCTCAGTTCAACCACAGCCAGCATAAAGGTCCATGCTTTTGTGTAAATCACACACATAGGTATCAAAAACTGTCATTTGTTCAAATGGCCCCTCACCAATCCTCTGCAGAAGGCAGGCATAAGCCCCTGCTCTGGGTCCCATGCCCTCTCCTTTCCACCTCTTGCTTCCTCCATGCACAGGTAGGGATATGGCTTTCCCATGCGGGGGTGGGGCGAACCCAGGGAAAGGCCAGCAAGAGGGGACAGGAGGTGCCAGTGCCACCCACGGCCAGCCTTAGATCCATGCTGCCGCTTTGGCCCCGCCCCCTGGGCTTGTGTTTCGGCCCCGCCCTCTGGGCTCTAAGCACATGAGGGGCAGCACTCAGCAAGTAGTCCCCAGGGACACCAATCTCCAGGCCCTGAACGCTCTCCACCTCTTGTGCGCATGCCTAGGGACGGGACCAAGATGGTGCTGCAGTTCTAAGTCTGGGCCTGGGCAAGGAAGCAGAGAGCAGCTGAGCTGCAGGCATCACTTTAGGCGAGAGGCCAAGGCAAAATAAAGAGTGGTTGGGAGGGGCCAGGTGGGGTGGGGGCTGGGACAGCCAGTGGTGGTATCAACTGGTTCGCTGAACTAGGCAAAAAAGTTAACAAGGTCCAAACTGGCTGGAGCCCACACCCACCTCTGTGTGAGAGGCAGCTAAGGGAGGAAGACTCAGCAGGCAGAGATCAGCTGGGCTGCGGGGGGCTGCGGTTGAGGCAAGTGGGGTAACCAGAGAGCAGCAGCATCTATGCCGCAAGCGTGACTGTAGGCATCAGTCAAGGTGGGCGGGATGAGATAAGGAGTGAGGGGCAGGGCCAGCCAGCAATTTAACAACCGGTTTAGCCAAAGTGGTGCAAACTGGTTGAATCCCACCACTGTATTATATGCATATAAAGGTTTGTATGTATAGGATTATTGCTTGGGAACTGGATGCTAAAACATATGAAGTACAGTTGCAGGAATTGGGTATGTCTGTTTTAATGAAAAGAAGGACCAGGGGTGACAAGATAGCAATGTTCCAATATTTGAGGGACTACCACAAAGAAGAGGGTGGGGGGAGAGTCAACCTATTCTCCAAAGCATCAGAAGGTAGGACAAGAAGGAATGGATGGAAACTAATCAAGGAGAGAAGCAACCTAGAACTAAGGAGAAATGTAAAAACTGGAGGTTTTTAAGAAGAGACTGGATAGCCACTTTTCCGAAATGGTGTAGGTTTCCTACTTAAGCAGGGGGTTGGATTAGAAAGTTTTCTACAATATTTTATTATAATCATCAATATATAATCTATATCTATAAGCAACTCATTCATAGGTTGGGTACAACATCAGATTTCAATTCATTGAGTATTGAGGCTCTTAACTTATCTTTTCAGTTGTGAGAAGTCATTCTGGGTGTCCAACCATATCTGTTGTTCTTTTGTTGTTATTGCTAAATTGAGTAGCTGTATTTTTATTGTTGTTCATATA
This sequence comes from Pantherophis guttatus, assembly GCF_059756535.1. Lineage (NCBI taxonomy): Eukaryota > Metazoa > Chordata > Lepidosauria > Squamata > Colubridae > Pantherophis > Pantherophis guttatus. The sequence goes on from NC_142066.1 coordinate 59,348,067, forward strand.
TTTCTTTTCCTGTTTTTCTATTTTGCATTTTTTGTAAATTTTTGGTAAATGTTAAAAAATAAAATTTAAATCGTAAAAATAAAATTTAAAAAAATTTAAAATTTAAAAAAATGAGAAAAAAAGAAATAAATGTACTATTGGTTCAGGCAGATCTTGTTGTAAATCTGTATTTTAACTGGGAAGGCAGATTTTAAATATTATTTAAATAATATTTATTAATAATAATATTAATATTATAAATAATATTAATAAAAGTGTTATTTAAATTTATATTTTTCTTGGGTGAACAACTGAAAAATTTCATTCAGAAAAAAAAATATTAAACAAATAATGAAGAAATCACTCAAAGTTATTTGAATTAGATCCTATTAAAATCAAGAGAACAAGGGTTTTTTAAATCATAAATGCTACCAATTTTATAGAATCAAATCTAATCATCATACTCTGGCTCCAGCCCATAGTATTTCCTGTGACTTTTTTTTTTTTCATTTTTCTTTCAGGCTAATATTTGGCACTCTTTATCCTGCCTATTACTCTTACAAAGCTGTAAAATCAAAGGATATTAAAGAATATGTAAGTAGGATTTCTGGGAGTATCCTGTATCCCTTTTAACAATTGTTACTCCGCTCTTTAGAAGGAAGAAAAAACTTCCATGCTTCCGATGTGATTTTTTTTCCAGTGTACTTACAGTATGCCAAATCATTACTATGCTCCCTCCTCCATTTTCATTGGTAATTTAATTTTTTAGCTAATGTGCAGATGATTTAACCTTATCTTACAGTTTAGCCGCAACACCAGGAGAAACAAGATTGGTATGTGGGTTGATATTTCCTGTTTCTAAAATAAACATTCTGGCTAATTAAAAGTATGCATTCTTTACTGATTAATTTAAGGACACAATACTGGGCCATTGAAGCACATACAGCAGATACAACTATACCTGGAGCACAGCATGGGGCCCCATTTTATTTGAAATTGTACAGATCTCCATCCATAATTGTAGTGATTACTATTTTGTAATAATATCCCAGATTTGTTTTCATCATGAAGCCAAAGAAACAGCCTAAAGTAACTTGGGATTTACCAAACCTGATAACACCTGTAATTTTTTATGAAATAAGAAGATAGCTTGTAATGGAAAATGTAATTTTAAACAGTGAGAACTGCTAGAAAATAGATTCGGAATAACTTTTATAACTGCTTTTATACTGTATCAGAATTACTTCTGCTACATGATCCTTAAATAAACCATTTGTTTCCTGAATAGAAAATTGCCAAGTCATTTTTATCTTCCACACAAACATTGGTTGAAAAATTAATAAATAAATAAATTTGGTTCTGCTTTTACTATTGAGTATATGAATCTGTTATTTGAAGTAGTACTATCTCACCATGGCTATTAGTAAGTCTGGCCTTAGTACTAGGAAGGAAGAAAATAGCACCTGTATTATTTGGAAATATGAGATAAATTTTTAATTATGCTTTCTTTTCAGGTGAAATGGATGATGTACTGGATCATATTTGCACTCTTCACGACAGCAGAGACATTCACAGACATTTTTCTTTGCTGGTTGGTATCCTTTGAAATATGTTTTTCTTCAGAAGAAAAGTAGAACAGAGCATGGCAACACACAGGCATACACTAGTATTAGGCACCCAATGATATTAGGTGGGTAGAATACCTGTCCTGGAAGCTTGGCACTTTTTTTCAGGAATGCCAAGTGTGATTGTTGGTGTTATTGATTGTTGTTCTCTAGAATCCCACTTTGAAGGGGAATATTGTAAACATAACAATCATTAGCATCCTTGAGAAACTTGTGGTTTATATAGAACTACTGCCTATTTATTGGGAAAAATTACAAATCTTGGGAGGACGTACGTTATGAAGATGCAGTTCTGGCATGTATATGGGGAAGATATCAATAAAATCTTTTGGGGTTGGACAACTATGTTATTTGTGTTACAATAGGAAAGCAAAGAAAGAAGAAACATCTTCTCAAGGATGAAAGCATATGCAATAGTAAAAAGCATATGATAGTAAAAATCCTTCCACAATTTAAAAGGGCAGGTAGATGAAAGAGGTTGAGAAGGACCCAAAGGAAGAAAATGGTAGATGTGGGCTCATTGTTCAAATTAAGCATGTCAGGGTTTGCAAAATGGCTCAATCCTGAATTTTCCTGCTGATAAACACAACATAGACGTATATCTTTGAATGCAGATACACTAAAACATAACTAGAGCACAGAGAATGTTTCTAAATTCCCAGGAATTTAGAATGGTTGCTCACTTCCTATATTAAAATTGGGCCAGGGAAAGTCCTAAATAGATGCATAAAAGAAAATACAGGAAGAATATGAAGACGAGAGTGGGGTTATAGGAAGAAAGATAAGGACAGGAATATTAGAGAAAAAAGCAAAATAAATTCTCACGCATGAATAATTTGCATGTCATTTTTTAATCTGCATATTTAAGCCACAGAGTTACCCTGTGGTAAGATGGATGGCCAATAAATTTTATATACAAACAAACTAACTTTATGAGAACTACAACAGTACATTTATTGGTGGAATTGTGGGAAAGGTGTATCATCTAGCTGTATACCAAATAAACCAAACCTATAATTTCCTGCTCATTTGTTATCAGTACTCAGGTGTCATTTGAGGGTCAAGTATTCAGATCATTGTAATCTTGCACAATTGCCTTTGCTTAACTGAACATCAGGATATATGAGACTCTGTTCGCTTTTGCTCTTCTAGAACTTTTTTCCTGTAAGAAATGTGGAACTGAATATTGCTACCATGAAACAGGCTGAGTGTATTAATCTGGACTGAATATTTGTGCAAGTTGTCAAGGGATAAAATAGGATGGAAACAACCATTGATAGGAAATAATTCTACTGTACTTAGGAATGAATGAGCAGTGAAACTTCACATGGCATTCTCAAATAGAAGAGAGGATAGATACCTGTTATGGTCTTCTTCATTGTATTGGTGAAGGGATTGGACATGGGTTTGTGAGTGGGACTCCTGACTTTGTTATTCATGAAGATGCACTTAAAGACATTAGCAAAAGCCAAAATGCAAGGGGAAATATTTTTGGATGCCAACATCAATGCACACATTCAAACTTTTATAAATTTACTTTCTTAGTAAATTCTCAGGGAATTTGATTTGAAAAGAACACCAAAATATATATTTTTTTCTGTAGGTTCCCATTTTATTATGAACTCAAAATAGCCTTTGTAGCTTGGCTGTTGTCTCCATACACAAAGGGCTCCAGTCTTCTATATAGGAAATTTGTACACCCAACTTTATCTTCAAAAGAAAAGGTCAGTGGCATTATTTCTCATAAAGGAAGATAAGATTATGAATTAGAATATCCTTAGCCTGTGACACCATTAACCATTAATCTTCAAACTGAGTAACAACTATTGAATCAGTTGTAGGATAGCACTACTGATTGTATAATATTACTTACACTTTTTGCATTCCTTTCAGGAAGAAGAGTTTCATTTCAGTAGGTGTTACTCTTTTTTTCTTGATTGACTGTTTTTACAGATAAGAACTAAAAAAATGCAGTTCCCCACTGGGATGACTGTCAGTGTAATAAATGATTTAAGCTATTGGCTCTATAGAAAAAAAAATTACAAGTGTTTCAAAGGCAATTGGAGCAGTGAGTTAGAAATCTTGAAGAACAGCTGACATGAGAAATAGATTTTTAATTTTTAAATTTTTCCAACCTGGTATTTTTCAAGTATATTACATTGAGCTACAGCTTCTTTAATTCCTATCCAGATGGGAAATATGGGAGTTACAATCCAATACACTATGACACCAAAATAGAAAAGACTACCAAGAGCTCATGTACCACTTCATTATCCTTCATTCCTTTTAATTCAGCAATCTGCACATTGACAGAGCAATGATAGTCTTCCCACATTTGTCACCAGCAAATAGAGGTTGCAAAAGTTAGCAAGTTGATGGTAAATAAATTGCTGGTTTTGTTTTGGCTTAGTGTATTGTGTGAATTCAGCTAATTAGATTTAGTTATCAGACAATGATTAAAGAAGTGGTGACTTGCCATGATTTATATAACCACCCTTTTGGAAAGTAATTTACCTAGCAGCACTTTTATATAGTGCTTGTCTCTGGGATATAATTTGTGGATTATTCTTCCTCAGAATGAGTGTTAAGCAACCTCCTGAGTATCTATATTGGAGTCACATGTTCCCTAAGGATCTAAAATAGTTTTGGAGTTTTTAATTAGGACCTCTAATTAGGATCTACATTGTAAGTTTATATCCCTATTTTTCTGTTAAAAAGATCACGTGAATAGGGAGAGCTGAATACTTATTCATTTTATTTCTCCAAGTAGATCGATATATTATATTAAGTAATAAAGTACGGTCACCAAATTACAGTGGTTTGGTTTGTGTAACATATTAAGCCCAAAGCTAACAAATTATGACTTAGGGATCATCCTGAAAGTGGAGTGGAAGAAACTTCAGTTTCCCAAATTTGCATATTTCTTTATTATAAAATTATCACAAACTCCTCTCATATAATTGTTATATCAGTGAGAAAGGTAGATGATTACGTAAATCATACCCTGTTTAAACTGTTTTGATCTACGTATATACAGGGCAGGCATGGAAACATCTTCCTTTTGATAAGTAAGAAAAAGACAAATTTATTTGAACTCTTTTGAGTTTGATTGTGGATTTTTTTTTCTTTTTGACAGGAAATAGATGATTGCTTAGTCCAAGCAAAAGATCGCAGCTATGATGCCCTGGTGCATTTTGGGAAACGGGGGCTAAATGTTGCAGCCACAGCTGCTGTAATGGCAGCTTCCAAGGTAACCAGTAGGACAATTCAGGATATGAGAATTACTTTAATATTACAGTTTTCTTTGGCTGTGAGAACATTCAAACAATGGCTTATGAGCAATGCTTAGTATCAGAAGCTCAAAAGCCATTTTCCATTAATAGTGGAAGGCCATAAATGTTTCAGTACACATAGACACAAGGTCCTAAGAATTACATTCTTTGCAAGATGATTGACAGCAAAATTTAGTGTTATACTTAGGAAAACTTTCCACAAATAACAAATAACAAAATGTACCCACAAATGTAGTGGTTTGCGGTATAAACCTAAGAGTTTTTTGAATCATTACATTTTCTTTTTCAGGGATTTCTATTTCAAAAAAGTATAATCTTCACTTAATCTATTTCTTTTTTATTGAATTAAAGTAAGGAAACTCTAAACTGATTTTATACAAAATCCCAAATAATATGAAAAACTGAACAGAACATTTTGTGCTAAAAATGAGGTTGTTTAAAGAGGTAAGAATAATTGTATATACATTTACAATCTCTGTATGATAATCAAGAATGAACTGATATAGATAGACTTACAAGAACAATTGTGCCCACAATTTGGGTCATAAGACATTGCAATTGTTAAACAAGGTGCTCATGTGACCATCTCATTCAACAATCACATCCCCAGCTTTCCCTATTGCAGTTGTTAAACAACTGCACAGAGTGCCTTGAGGTGAGAAAGGCTCTGGGAGGCCAGTACCCTCCATGTCATGTGCAGAAACCTGCTGCAGACCAGAAGGCCTCAGCCAGCTAGATCCACCAACAGAAACCTGCCACAGGCCAGGAGGTCTTGACCGGCTATGCCTTCCGGTACATGGAAGTTTACTGTGGGTTAGGAGCCCATGGTTAGCAATCTAACCAGCACATGGGGCATCCACCCACCCCATCTTTCCCAGAAGTTTTGGGCCTTTCCCCCACCACACCACTTTCTTGAAAGGCTTGGGACTTCTCAACATCCAGTTGGGCAGTTCCCTTACCTTTTCAGGTAGCTGCTGACAAACATGCCCAGCCAATGAGATGCGCATGTACTGCAGAAAGCTAGCCAACACCAGTCCTTGCAATATTCTGAGCCTCTATTTCTGAAAACATTGTGTTGGCTAGCTTTCTGCAGTCACTATACTTTGTATTGGCAGGGTGCTCTTGTCAACAATTGTACAAAAAGCAAAGATAGTGGAGCTGAGCAACTGGAGAGAGAAAATATTTAGGCCTTGGGGAGTGGTGGGGCAGGGGGAAGGCTGATGTGCTAGTGGACCTAGCAAGTCAAGGCCTCCCAGCTCATGGGGGGAAATTGCAGTGCTTCTGTGTTCATGAGGGCAGGCACATTGCCAAGCACCCCAAGTTTTGCCACATGACAGCAGAAGGACTGTGACAGTTGGAACTTCAGGAAGGAGTTGTATGTCCTTTTGTTTAGTGCTGTTGTAATTTTGAATAATTCCAGTTTGTTGCACAATCAGCCAGATTGTTGTTACATTATTTGCCACCTATCTCACCATAGGACTACTCTAGGCGTCTTACAACAATAAAAAGGAACAAATTATAAGAATGTAAACAAAACTGAAGTAAAATAGAACAATGAAATAGACAATGAAAAAGAAAAAAATCAGAATACACCAATATGACAACCAAAGAAGTGGATGGGTGGAAATCAGAAAGGGGTGGGAGGTGGAGTCAGCCATCAATCCAGCAGCCACCTCCAGTGTGGAACCCAGCCCAATCAGCAGAGCCAGGTCTTCAGGCTCTTGCAGAAGGATAGGAGGTTGGGAGCAGATCTTACCCTGGAGGGCAAGATGTTACAAAGGGTGGGTGCTGCAGGAGAGAAGTCTCTTCTTCTGAATCCCAATAGTTGGAGTTCTTTGACAACAGGATCCACAGTAGGTCCTTTCTGCCAGCATGAGTAGGATGGGTCTGTGCTAATAGGACAACAAGACAGTTCATCAGGTAGCCTGGACCTATGACATCATATAACCAACACCTTGAACCAGGGGTGCTATTCAGCAGGTTCTGACAGGTTCTGGAGAACCGGTAGTGGAAATTTCGAGTAGTTCGGAGAACTGGTAAATACCATCTCTGGCTGGCCCCAAGAGTGGGGAGGGAATGGGGATTTTGCAGTATCCTTTCCCTGCCACGCCCACCAAGCCACGCCCACAGAACCAGTAGTAAAAAAATTTGAATTCCACCACTGCCTTGAACTGCAGTGGGTAGTAGCCAGTGAAGTTTGCAGAGCAGAGATATAATATGGGCCATCCTAGGGGCCTCAAAAACTGCTCTCACTGCCACACTTTGCAACAGCTGAAGCTTCCAAATGGATTTCAAGGGTATCCCCATGTATAATGCACTGCAGTAGTCCAGATGAGAGATGACTATGGCTTGAGTGACTAAGCACAGGGAGTCATGATCCAGGAAATGTCACCACTGAAGCACAAACGAGCTGTGCTAAAATTGTCCTAGCGATGCTCAGACATGAATCCAGGAGAACTCCTAAGATGTGAAATGGGTTTGAATAGGGTAGTACAACTTCTGAACTAAGGATGACAAAATCTCGGATCCTAGAGGCTCCATGCACTCAAAGCCACTCAGTCAGTTGCTGAATGAATGGTCGTAAAACAAAGACAAATCAGGAAATCAAATAAAGCAATATTATTTGTTTATTTCAGTTGATTTATTGGATTGATTTAATAATTTGTAACAATTAAATGTCGGATGATCCTATAATTAAACATTGGACAAAAGGAATATGTTTGCTAGACTATGCTTTCAAAGGGAGAGGAGGTTTAATTGCTTAATTAAGTTAATTGTATAGTTATAAGAAAAGTATTCATTGGAATTAGAGGATTAATAAGATTGATATGAAATATAAAACTAAGTTACCCTTTAGGAGTTGTTTAAGTTCTTTTTGTTTTCCTATTATTATGAAGATAAGACTATTTCACTTCTAAACTGTATACTATTTAGTGTTTGAGTGGTCTTTAGAAGTGGTGTAATCTACAATACATTTTATTATATAGTTTCACTTCATACAGAGCAGGGGTGTCAAACTAGTGGCCTGTGGGCCGTATGCTCCGTGAATGGGAAAAACATCATGTGACGGCAACATGATACAGCGAGTTTGACACCCACAATATAGAGAAATTGGCTGTTAATTATTCTACGAAAATCCTAAAGTGGAGATCAATACTCAACATGTACACACAGCACTCTGCAATGACAACTGCAAGGCCTTGAATAGGTGGCACAGTATATGGTATATACAGTTTTTCAGCAACAAGGTTCACCTGTGACTTCATACTTGTAGAACAATCTTAACGTTTGTTTTATATGTTGCCACAGTGGGATTTTTTTTATTTGATAGATCACCCAGCTCCTTCATTTTCTCTTACATTTGGATCTGAAAGACGGGCAGGTAACCTTGTGAAGGTTTCTATTAACTTCTAAACTAATCTACATATCATCAAGCAAGACCAGCATGCTTGCCATTGTCTTTTTTTACTAAAACAAGCACTATCAAGAGTAAAATGTGGAACATTGTTATTCTGCTTTCTTTGATCCATTAACTATGACTTTATCAGTAATAACAAAAATTGCAGGGCTGCCATTTAACATAGGAGTAGTTTACTACTTTTATGTCAGTTTCACCTTAGTTATGACGGGATTATTTAGTTATTCAGTGGCTACATGATTTCACTTCTGTAGATTTTAACACACAGGGTTTCTGCAGAGCTTCAGCTAAGATGCTTTGAAGCACATGCAGGTGCAAATACAGCATATCTGCAATTCTTTAAAGCAGCTATATTTTTTTCTCCAGGATCATGTCCCCTCTGCAGCTGCTGTGCAACTCCCAAGAAAATTTACATCTGGTTTATGAGGTTATAGAAAGTTGTTATATATGTGCCTCCATTCACTCTAAAACATGTTTTTTCCTTGGGCTACACAGCCCACAGTGATCAATTCCTACTGGGGAAAAAATCACCTGAAACAATATTTTAGCTACATCTCTAAAAACTCTTCTATGTAAAGACTGTGATAAAAAACGTACAGACTTAAGCTAGATCATTTATTCTTGACGTCATTTTCACATTGCACTAAACTATAATTTATTTAACCATAGTTTTTGAAGAAATAACAACTGTTTAGACTTGAACAATGCATTAAACCAATGTGGGCGGCCTTTTTGTGATCAGAGCCATAGTTTTTGAGAATCTCAATCAGTGTCATGATATGATGACATCACCCAAGGCAACAAACAGATTTACGTTCCTCAACACACTTGGGGACTGTTTTAATGTTTTGGGGAAGTGCTCAAAGCAAAATATATCCATTAGGTATACAAGTTAAAAGCATTTATTTCTATATTATTTCTAAATAGGGGGGAAAATCACATCACCAAAAATTACTTACTATTCAGCTCTAAGCATTCAAAGAGGTTTTGGGGGACCATATCTATGCTGTGAATTTTCAGTAGCCTATAAACCAGGTACTATAATCTGTAAATAACTGAATTCACAGATTAAGCTTTAAGATTTTGATTAAGCTTTATTGTTTGATTTTAGTGTTATCTGAATACAATTGTTTTGGGGAAGTGCTCAAAGCAAAATATATCCATTAGGTATACAAGTTAAAAGCATTTATTTCTATATTATTTCTAAATAGGGGGGAAAATCACATCACCAAAAATTACTTACTATTCAGCTCTAAGCATTCAAAGAGGTTTTGGGGGACCATATCTATGCTGTGAATTTTCAGTAGCCTATAAACCAGGTACTATAATCTGTAAATAACTGAATTCACAGATTAAGCTTTAAGATTTTGATTAAGCTTTATTGTTTGATTTTAGTGTTATCTGAATACAATTGTTGAATTCAAATAACAGTAAGATCAAACAATAAAGCTTAATCTGTGAATTCCGTTATTAAGCTTCTAGATTTTAAATATTGTTGGCATTTTTAGAACAAAACAGAATAACAGAGTTGGAAGTCTTGGAGGTCTTCTAGTACAACCCCCTGCTTAGGCAGGAAACCCTACAGACAAATGATTGTTTCTTCTTTAAAACTTCTAGTGTTGGAGCATTCACAACCTCTGAAGGCAAGTTGTTCCACTGATTAATTGTTCTAACTATCAGTAAATTTCTCCTTAGTTCTAAGTTGCTTCTCTCCTTGATTAGTTTCCACCCATTGCTTCTTGTTCTATCCTCAGGTGCTTTGGAGAATAGTTTGACTCCCTCTTCTTTATAGTACCCCCGAGATATCAGAACACTGCTATCATGTCATCCTAGTTCTTCTTTTCATAAGACTAGACATATCCAATTCCAGCAACTGTTTTTTAAATGTTTTATCCTTGAGTCCCCTAATTATCTTCGTTGCTCTTCTCTGCATTCTTTCCAGAGTTTCAAAATCTTTTTTACATCGTGGTAACCAATTATTTATAAGTAGCCTTCATATTACTATTTTAAACAAAAATCTAAAAATACAGCTTCTAAAATATGTTCACTTTAAAGAGGTTTTAAAAACCTTTTGATATAGCCATCTAAAAAGGAGGCATTAATGAAAAATTTATAAAAATGAAGACAAAATACACCCAAAATATATCAAGAGATTTATACAGAATGATAATATAAATACATTTTGAGATACTTCAAGTGTTTATTTAATGAAATACTTGTAGAAAAAGACTAAGTTTATTTCATGTAATATGTACTTTTGGTTATATATACCAAAGAAAAATGCATTTTCTTGCAAGTTATTTCTAATATAATACTAACAGTTTGGTGTTTAGTTTAAATGAAAATATTTATCATTTAAGTAATATTTTTCCAAGTAATATTTAACAACTTAAATGACAATCCTATGCATGTTTACTGAAATCCAAGTCCTAGTGCATTCAACCATGATGATATCAAGATAAACATCGGCTCCTAAGAATTTCATGTAATATCTGACATCATTTAGCTTTCTTGTTAAAAATAACAGTGATGATAGCATTTACTAATTCTGTCCATGTTTTTGTGTATTTGAATGTATTTTGTTCCATAGTTAATTGATACAGATTTTATAGTGAATAAGAAACACAGGATGCAAAAAATACATACATCTTTGTTTCAAGATGTAAAATAAACAAGAGCAAAGGATAATTTTGAGACTGAAATATTTAGTAGGCCATGGTTATCCTTCTATTGGTAACTCTTCAGTGGCTGGAGTGCATTATATCAGCAACTGTTATGATGGGAGACAGTTCAAACATTTCAGCTATAGGTAATTCTCAATGTAGGAATAGTTGTCTAATGATTAAAGATACAACAGACACCAAAAAAGTGGCTTAGGGTCCATCCTCAAATTTATAACTGCTACACCACTATCACATAATCATTTGAATGCATTTCAGGTGCTTAGTAACTGCCTCACATTTATGACCAGTTGCAGCATTCCAGAATTGTGTTTTGTGACTTCTTTGCCATTTTCTGGCAAGAAATGCCCATTGGATTAGCTGGATTTGGTCACATGATTTGCTTAACAATTGATGTAAAAACAACTACAAAATGGAGTCTAATCACATGCTGTTTCAATTTATGACTGCAGTGACCTATGACCAAAATTCAGAACTCAATTGTGGTCATAAATCAAGGACTACCTGTAGTGCAAAATAAGTCATTTGTAAGACTTTTCACCAAAGCTAGTTGCTCACTGCTTACATTTTTAATCAACATTATTGGTCATTATCCTTGGCCACACCCATGGAGCTGCCATTTTCCCTTCCTGTTTTGGAACTGGCAAAAAATTATGCTGTTCTAAAACTTGCTGCCTCCTCCACATGCCTTACTCTGTATTATGTAAAAATAGGTATATATTGTTATTTGTATAGTTTTAAGTGCATCATTCTAAGGGCTGTGATTGTGGTTCACTTAACTGAAACTCTACTCACTTTCAGTATCATTCACCATATTAGCAGTCTATGTCATGTTATGCATGTGTCTTGGGATCAGTTAAATAAATAAGAAAATAAAATTCTCTTTTAATTAACAAACACACTGCTTTTTTACTCCAAAAGATTTTTTTAAATCTTTTCTCTTGTCCTTACCATTAGCTATTGATTTTTTTTTTTAATCATGAAACAATGGATCCACTGATTGACTATTCAACATAACAGTCACTTAATTAGGGCTTTTCTATATTTGCTTGACACCAAGTGGTTATTTGGATTTTTGCACCCACTAGACAAAAAGTTTTAAAGTTTAAAAGTTAGTTTTGAAAAAGAGAATTAACTGGGTGGGTTGATATGGAAGCTACATGCTATCATAAAAAACATTACATAAGGAGAAGAAATGAGGAGCTGTGGTTATTGGGAACAGGAATCACTGGAGGGGAATTCCCTGTCAGGTAGGCTAAAGAAAAAATGGGACCACCTGGGAGCAGCATCTGTAATATTTGAGGTGATGTTTCAATGCATTAGGAAGGCTGGAATCCCTATTCAATTGGCTTGAATAATTTAGCCTACTTCGGATACTTGATGGGCAATGAGAATATATCATCAAGGCTTAATTTTTAACTAATAAAAAATATGTGCAGTTGTTCTTCGCACCAGTTTTTTCCTGAAGTTGTTCCAAGTACAGCCAAAATGTAGCTTATTTTGTCAGATTTAGTGAAGAAAGAAACATACCGGTATGTGCAGGTGTGAACTGAGAATTGTCAGGGTGAGTTTTAGCAGCTGAAAGCAGCTCTTATTTGTAGTATTATATTACTCTAGCTCTAGCTTACAAAGCTCTAGACTTTAAAAAGCTCTTCATATTAATCACAGATCTTCAGAGAGGGGCATTGAAGCATTGTTAACACCAAACTCTTCGTCCAATGGTGTTCCTAAGAAACTGTTGATGAAAGAATCCCATTCCTCTCCCTCAGAGAAAGCAGGCTCTGCTGTTGTATGCATCTATGAGAAATTACATTGTTCTCTGTAGAAATGTTGATTTGAACACAAAACTGACTGAATAGCTCTGAGAAGCCCACCACAATAAATTAAGTGTTCTGGAATTTTATCCTGCAGAAATATGGCTTTAAAATAGAATGACATATGTTGTTCAGATAATTATTTCGAAGGATCAATGATTATAGAGCAATGCAAAAAATGAATCTAAAGAAATAAGGATATTGCCAACAGAACTATTTTGGACTACGGTAGCATAGAAATTACCATTGATGAATAGATATTTCATACAGACATATCCATATATGCTAAACTAATTGCTGAACTAACTACATTCAGGTGATTTATACTGGTTGCTTAGCAACCATTTGAAGTTATGATGGACTCTCCCCAAAGGTACTTATGATCTGGTTCTGAAGTTCCAATGCCTTCTAATCACGTGACCACATGTCAAATGTTCAACAGCTGGCTGCATTCATGGCTGTTTGCAGTGTCTTCCAGTTTTCAGCAAAAATGCCCTATAGTGAACAATGATTGCTTTATGACAGCACAGTGCCTTAACAACCATTGGATTTGTCATATTGGTGACCCGCTTTATAACCGTAATGACTTACAACTGTAATGGGCAGGTTCCATTAGGCTCATAAGTCAAAGGACTCCCTGTATGTTGTGTTAAGGATCAGTTCTTAGCATGGGCATCCTATAGACCGAGCAGTATTTAGCTAACCCCGTAATCTTTTAAAAGAGATATATGTGGTGAATGAGTCAGTCAGCTCCACTGACAGAAAACACATTTGTTTCGATCCACATTAATTCATCACAGGCAATGAATCTAGATTTGTAAAAGAGATAGTAGCATGCTTTGGCCTACCTGCAAAATCAGATTACTTAAACTCCTCCCTTTCTGCTAGAGAAAAATGGTTTGTTGTTTTGAAAACTAAAGCAGAGATTGGGAATGGAGGCTAAGAAGAAAACCAGCATATCTGCAATGTCCCAAGCAGCCCCTGAGTTTAACTGACTGGAATCCTCAAGGACTGAAGCCAAGGGATAACTGAGTCAAAAAGAAACTTATTTCAGGAAAAAAAAAACCTTGGGAAAAAAAATCAGTTAGCTAGAAGTATGTTATATTTAAATGAAATGTATTGTCTTTGATTATTATTGTCTTTATTGAAGCTCAGTCATTGTGTGTGTGTTTTTTAAATTGGCACCTGTTTACATCAGTTACTTCTTTATTACTACCAGATCAATAGCATGTTGTGATGACCCGTGGTGGCTCAGTGGTTAGAATACAGTATTGCAGGATAACTCATCACTCACTTCAGGAGTTCTGAGTGGTTCAAGATTGACTCAGCCTTCCATCCTTCGGTGGTGGGTAAAATGAGGACCCAATTGTTGGGGGCAATATGCTGACTCTGTAAACCACGTAGAGAAGGCTGTAAAGCGCTATGAAGTGGTATATAAATCTAAGTGCTATTGCTATCTGCTTGAGAGTATTATCTTGTATATTTTTTAAAAAAAAAATTAAATAAGTTCTTTGCAAAGTAAAACACTACAAATTTAAATGAAAAAGAAAAGAAAAGAGTTAAGTAAATAAGAGAAATAAAATGAGAGAGAAAAAAGGGAAAAGAAAAAATATCTAAGAGTGGTTTCTGATCTTTATAGCAATGATATTTTATGGTTTTTATATTTTATCTTCTCTCTAAGGATACATTATTGGTCCTTTCTTTCCATCTTCTACCATATCTTATCATTAAATCCATAAATCCAAAGTTCATTTTTTTCTATTTTGGGCAAAAAAAAACAAAACCCTGTAAATTTTCTTTTATATTTGTTGTTTTATTTTAGGTTGTTTTCAAATTCTGCCAATGTCTTGAATAGCTCTGTATTTTTAACACTTTTGCTAAAAAAGAATTTTTGCATGTTTACCTCGCCCCCTCATCTTTTAAAATAAAATTTAATTCAAGAATTAGTCTCTGAAACACCATAAATTATCTAGAATGCTTTTTCTCTCTCAAGAAAATAGTTCTTCTGGGAGTATTCTTTCACATTTATAAATTTCTCAGAATTTTACAATACAAGTTGCCTCTCAGAAGGGATTTTAGAAAGAATTTTATGTGAATATGAAGATGAATAAAATGTCCATCGGTGGGTTTCTACCAGTTCGCCCCAGTTCAGGCGAACTGGTAGTGGCGGCGGCAGAAGGCCGTCATCATGCAGAAGCGCCGCAGACGAGCGAAGCGGTAGCGAAGGTAAGTGGAACCCATTACTGACTAATAATGCATAAAAACATAACAATTAAAAAAATAAACCATTTTATTGAAGGAGAGATGAAGTATGTCCAATTTGTCACTCAAAATAATGGATTTTCAATATGTGCTTGCATGCTTATTTTTTCTCCCCACAAGTATCTATTATTCTGAATCAAAAAGTTATTATGTATCTCTATTGATTTTTACAGAGTCAAGGAGCGCTGTCAGAGAGGCTCCGGAGTTTTAGCATGCAAGACCTTACCACAATTAGAGGAGAGACCAGCAGCACTGCAATTCCACTTTCTCATGCCCCATCAGTTTCTGCACGGGCAAGTAGCAAGCAGAGTCAGCCGAAAACTTCCAAAATTGCATCAGACAGTATTGGACGTTCAGGTTAGTAGGACTTGCCTGCAGACTTAATTGCTAACATTTCCTCCTATCATCAATTATTAAAAATGAACACAAGATGACACAAGATAACATTGAATTTTGTATTCCCCCAAAGCCCATATCGTTCCAATTTCAGACATACTTTAAAAGGACATTTTTAGAATGATTTTGTAACCTCCAGTTGGGCAAAATTGTGAGTCACAAGGCAGCAATTTTTGAACCAAAGTACCTCAAACAGATTAACTTACACAATGCCGGGACCCATTGCTCCTGCAAATGAAATTTGGGAAATTTGTGGCCACTTTAGAGCCACTGCTACGCTGCTGCAGATTCAGCACTATCATGCTGCTGTGGTCAGCCAGGGTGATGTGATCCGATTGTCATTTCCAATGCACCCTGATAGCTTCCCACAAATCAATAAGGAAGCAGGCAGGAAGCACAAACTTGATAATGATTGCCCACGCTCCAGGTTTGCAGGGGGCATCAGCAAGAGGGAAATTAGTAGGGAAGGTTGCAAGTTCCTCAGTTAAGTCTCCCCCATTCATGCTATCTCTCCAGGCCCTCTGCATTTACATCATGCCAATGAACTGCACATGTCTGCTCACTGTATTTAACCTCCAATTTGTTACAACTCCTTACTCCTTTCTGATCTGTGGGCAGCTCTTGCACACCTGCAAGCATCCTTCCTGACCTGTAAAGCACCATAACACATGCCTTTCCTGACTTGTGCAGCATCTTTTGCCTAACTCCATTACACCCTCCCAGGATGATATGGTAATAAGATTAATTCTTTCTTTGGAAAAAAAGAAATATTACTTACATTAAACAAAACTGCATGAAAATGTTACATTATATGTTAATGTTGCTGGAATTCAACTTTGTATGGGCTAGGTGTCTTCACCCTTGAACCTATTGATTGTTAAGGAAATAGTTCCAGAATATTTAGCACAGGGAATTTCTGCACTTTTTTCTCTCTTCCTTGTGTAAAAGACAAAATATACTTCATATATTTCTGTGTAACATGTCATCTGTTGGATATTCTTGAGGCTGTCAGTTTCTCTCTCAATTTAGTTCTCTTTTCTTTCTGATAGTTCAGGCTAGAAGAGATCACTCCACAGTCTCTAAGCCATAGATAGACTCAAGTAACTTATTATTTCTTAAATAAAGCTAATTTTTATTTTCTTTCATGAAAGTGCTAAACAAGAACACTTTTTCCATATACTATATAAAGGTAATTATGATCCAGCAAAAGCTACTATGGTTTCAAATTTAAAGATGGAGTGTAAAATCTAAAAAGCATAAATTATTGAACAAAATAAAAAAAGATTGTTATGTATATTATTTTATTGAGTTATTAAACAAATTTATAGAGCTGTCCTTCTATTAAAGAATCTCTAGGTGGCAAACAGAGATATAAACTAGCAATGAGCCTCGGTGTCGCAGTGATTAGAGTGCAGTACTGCAAGCTACGTCTGCTGCCTGCTGGCTGCCTACAATTTGGCAGTTCAAATCTCACCAGGCTCAAGGCTGACTCATTCTTCCATCCTTCTGAGGTGTATAAAATGAGGACCCAAATTGGGGGCAATATGCTGACTCTGTAAACCGCTTAGAGAGGGCTAAAAAGCACTGTAAAGCAGTATATAAGTCTAAGTGCTATTGCTAATCAGATCTCCACAGTCTTTTAGGAGGGCAGCACGGTAGGGGCTTGTCTGTATCGCAGGGTGGAAGCCAGTGGTGGGACTCAAAATTTTTTACTACCAGTTCTGTGGGCGTGGCTTGGTGGGCATGGCATGGCTTGGTGGGCATGGCAGGGGAAGGATACTGCAAAATCCCCATTTTCTCCCAATCAGCTGGGACTCGGGAGGCAGAGAATAGATGGGGGCATGGCCAGTCAGAGGTGGTATTTACTGGTTCTCCAAACTACTCAAAATTTCTGCTACCGGTTCTCCAGAACTGGTCAGAACCTGCTGAAACCGACCTCTGGTGGAAGCTGTTCCACAAGACAGGCACCATGAGAAAGAACTGATGCTGCCTAAGTCCAGCACTTGACACCGCTTTACCAATGGGGCCTGGAGCAGATCTGTTCTGCTTATATGAGATTTGGCCACA
This sequence comes from Pantherophis guttatus, assembly GCF_059756535.1. Classification (NCBI taxonomy): domain Eukaryota; kingdom Metazoa; phylum Chordata; class Lepidosauria; order Squamata; family Colubridae; genus Pantherophis; species Pantherophis guttatus. Next base: position 59,365,602 of record NC_142066.1, read on the forward strand.
TGTCATATAGGTTTTAAACAGAATAACTAACATTTGAATTGCATCTGTGAGCAGAGGTATTGTGTAAATATATCACAAAGCATCCATTACTACAAGTGCCACTGCATTCTTGACAAGCTGAAACTTCCAAATTCTCTTCAAGGACAACCCCATGTAAAATGCATCTATGTACTTTATACACAAATGCAATTGGAACATATTATGTATTTGGGCAAAAGCCCTTCTAGTCTTGGCTACCATCTGCAGCAGTTCTGAGTCCAGGAGTATTCCATCCACTTTCCTCTGTGTCTAGAATTGCTTCCAATTTATATTTTTTTCTCCCCATTTACCAGTATAAGAGGGGAGTGCTACCTGTGAGCACAGAATTCAGGGGGAAGCCTCTTTCACCAATAAAGAGTGATGGTACAGGGTGAATTTTCATTGATGCTGGCAATTGCAACTTGAGTATAAATGGGTTTATTTGTTTAATCACTGGGAAGGAGCCAAAAAAAATTTAATACAATTTCTTGGAAGGCCTTTTGGAATAATAATAAAAAAAAGTTGAAAGGCACAACAAATCCTCTTCTGCAATTCTAGCCCTCTCTTGTCTACAGTATATGCATCTGCTGCTTTTTTGTACGTGCCCTTTACTAGTTCAAGTTGTTCTTTAAGAGGCTTTAGGCAGCTTGCCTCTTGTGCAGAAAATGTGAAATATAAGGGATGGCGCTTTTGTGCCTGATTGTTGGCAAGACCTGAGAATGGAATCTGAAAGTTGCTTGGAACAAAGACATACTAGTAGTGCTGTGTGCAGCATTGTTGTAAGGAAGAGCTATAAGATCAGTTCAGTTGCCTTGTCGATATGAAATATTACATCTTAAATATTGTCACAGCTGATTAACTGTCCCAGATTCTCTGTTAGTGGCCAGATGATACAAGGAAAAGAAATGAAGTAGCACTGATGATGTTACCTAGTTTGAGTAGTGAAATGTCTAAAAGAAAACAATCAAGCTCAGAGAGCACCATCATTAAAAAAAAAATTAATAAGTACAATAGGGCCTTCCAAAATTTGGAAATGTGGACTTCCTTTGTCTGAAATTACATGATTGACCAAACTTCAATCGTGTAATTTCAAATATGTGGTCTAAAAGAAGCCGAGCTATTTCCTGGGACATTAGGAGACCTACTTTGGTAAATAAATCCACTACTACCAGTATGCTTATATATCTTTGCATTGGGGGAAGATTTGTGATAAAATCTAGGAGAAATAGTCCCAGGGCTGTGACAGAGTCACTAGTTGCTGCAATAATCCAACCCATTTACCAAGAATTGATTTACTGAAAGACAGATATGACAAGAGGAAGTACAATGAAGGCTATTGCTTAACGCATTGTAAGCCGCCCTGAGTCTCCGGAGAAGGGCGGCATATAAATCAAATTTAAAAAAAATAAATAAAAAAATCCTTAATTAAGTCTGCACAGGGGCAAGACCACCAGAACTCACTGAGATCTCTATGTTGGGTTTTAAACACCACCACCCACGCAGTGTCCTGTTGTTTTGTTGTTATTTATTTATTTATTTATTTATTTATTTATTTATTTATTTATTTTTCATATTTCTATGCCGCCCACTCTTCGAGGACTCTGGGTGGCTTAGACCAAAGACAGTATACTAAATAGCATATTGCCCCCAACAATCTGGGTCCTCATTTTACCCACCTCGGAAGGATGGAAGGCTGAGTCAACCTTGAGCCGGTGAGATTTGATCTGCTGATCTGCTGAACTAGCAGTCAGCTGAAGTAGCTGCAGTACTGCACTCTAACCACTGCGCCACCTCGGCTCATTATGGCGCAGCTGTAATACTACTCCCCTTAGGGGAAGAGGAATATATAGCAATACCACTTAGACTTATATACCGCTTCATATACCTAATTGGGGGCAATATGCTGACCCTGTAAACCACTTAGAGAGGGCTGTAAAGCAGTGGTAGGTTTCTATCGGTTCGCCCCAGTTTGGGCGAACCAGTAGTGGCGGCAGCAGGAGGCTCCGCCCACCCACCCAGATGTCATCATGGATGCTCTGCATTTTGTGTGCATGCGCAAAAGGTCAGCATGCGAGCACTTCCAGTTCCGAACCGGTAGCAGAGTTAAGAGGAACCCACTACTGCTGTAAAGCACTGTGAAGCGGTATATAAGTCTTAAGTGCTATTGCTATATATTCCTCTTCCCCTAGGGAGAATAGTATTACAGCTGTGCCATAACAACAAAACAAGAGGACACTGCAGGATGTGTGTGTTTTAAACCCAACATAGAGATCTCAGTGAGTTCTGGTGGTCTTCATTGTGCAACAGCTGCCCTCCTATTACTATGAAAGGCACACAATTTTTGGTTCCTGGAGATCATCCATTAGGGCCCTGGCATAAGCATTCAATATTGCTCTGCACTAATCCCAATCCCTAATAAATCAACTATCTCCCTTCCTGATTCACCTTTTCAGGTTGGCCTGATTTATTGTTTGACTAAAAGTTGCATGGCTGGGGCATTGTTGGTGGGGAAGGTGACTGTGGCACATTATGTTCCAGCTTATTTGAGAGGGTGTTTAGACATTTGTTTTGGGAGCCTGTAATGTAGAAGATGTAAAAATCAAATGGAAGAAAAAATGTGACTGATTTGCCAAGATTTGATCAAATTCATATTTTATTTATTTATTTATTTATTTCAATTTGTATACTGCCCTTCTCCTAGTGGACTCAGGGCAGTCAACAGCAAGAACTAAAACACATGCCAATACAAAATTTAAAATTGTTAAAAGAATTACATAACTGGCCCAATTTAAAACAATTCAATTAAAACCCCATGACAATTTAAAACTAAAAAGCTAAAAAGACTAAAAAAGGGGGAGGGGGTTCACGCCAGCCCTGCTTGATAGAAAAGAAAAGTTTTCAGGGCATGGCGAAAGACCCGGAGATCCGATATCCTTCGTATCTCCGGGGGCAAATCGTTCCAGAGGGCAGGAGCTGCCATAGAGAAGGCCCTCCCCCTGGGGGTCGCCAGCCGACATTGCCTGGCTGACGGCACCCTGAGGAGTCCCTCTCTGTGGGTGCGTACTGGTCAGTGGGAGGCTATCGGCTGCAGAAGGCGGTCCTGCAAATACCCAGGTCCTATGCCATGGAGCACTTTAAAGGTGGTAACCAACACCTTGAAGCGCACCCAGAAGACAACTGGAAGCCAATGCAGCTCACGCAGGAGAGGTGTCACATGGGAGTGCCCCCTCACTCCCATAATCCCCCGCGCGGCCACATTCTGCACCAGTTGGAGCCTCCGGGTGCTCCTCAAGGGAAGCCCCATGTAGAGAACATTGCAGTAGTCCAGGCAAGAAATGACGAGTGCCTGAGTGACTGTGCGTAAGGAGTCCCAATCCAGAAAGGGACGCAACTGGCGAATCAGGCGGACCTGATAAAAAGCCCCCATGGCCACGGCCGTCATATGCTCTTCTAAAGACAGCCGTGCATCCAGAAGGACGCCCATGTTGTGAGCCCTATCAGTGGGGGCCAATAACTCGCCCGCCATAGCCAGCGATGGCACCAGCTGGCTCTATCGGGACACCGGAAGCCACAGCCACTCGGTCTTGGAAGCCGGTCTTCTCGGTCTTGGAAGCCTGTTACTCCCCATCCAGATCCGCACGGCCTCCAGGCACCGGGACATCACTTCAAGGGCATCGTTGGGATGGCCTGGGGTGGAGATGTACAGCTGAGTGTCATCAGCGTACTGATGGAACTCCACCCCAAAGCCACAGATGATCTCACCAGCGGCTTCACATAAATGTTGAACAGAAGTGGCGAGAGGACCGATCCCTGAGGCACCCCACAAACAAGGCACCTCGGGGTCGACCTCTGCCCCCCTGCCAACACCGACTGCGACCGGTCGGAGAGATAGGAGGAGAACCACCGCAAGACGGTGCCCCCCACTCCCAACCCCTCCAACCGGCGCAGCAGGATACCATGGTCGATGGTATCAAAAGCCGCTGAGAGATCTAACAGGACCAGGATAGAGAAGCAACCCCTATCCCGAGCCCTCCAGAGATCATCCATCAATGCGACCAATGCCTGTGGGAATTTGTGTAAGCAATTCCTCCCAGCAAGTGTCTGCATTGCTGAAAGGGAATTTTTACCACCAGCACATCCTTATTAAAAAGTATCATAGTTATTTTCTGCTGATAGAGGCACTTTGATTAAAAGTTACATGGCAATAGATCTGCCACTCCTTCTTTTCCCACTTAGAGCAGGACTGCTTCTAATGCCACTTCTGTAGCATCTGTACCACAGAGGGGTTGGGATGGCAGAGAAGGGTCTGAAAAGCTACCACTACTTTTTATTCTTAAAATGCTATTCGTTCTTGAGTTGACCAGGAGAATGCTGATTCTTTCTTAACAACTGAAACAGCAATTCTATGTGATCAACAAAATTAGGGATGAAATTTTGGTAGAAGTTACAAAGACCAAAAATGTTGTACATTTTTCACATTATGGGTGTTTCTATGCTTTTGCCGCATCCATCTGTATCCCTTTACTTAAAATTATGTAAATAGTGTTGTTGTGGTAGGTCAAATGAACATTTTTTTAACTTGGCAAATATTTTTCTTACAGTTTTTGCAATATATTTCTGACATGATTGACATGCAAGGAAGGATCTTCAGAATAAACCAAAGTGTCACCTAAATATACCACAATGTATTTGTCTAAATCATCTGAAAATATTTCATTCATGGTTATTACCCAACTATTACAGTTCTTTCAGGTTATTTAGGCTGCCTTCCCTCATCATCTCAGCTCTTCAGCAACCCTTTTCTGAACTGGTCAGTCAGTACCAAGTTATTCTGCACTAGAAAAAAAGTCTGAAAAAAAGACTTCTATTATATAAAAGTAGAAAAAGTAGAAAAGGGGGCACATAACTAAGGCAGAATATCAGCAAATAGCCCAAGCCTACAAAGATGAAGTGAGGAAAGCTAAGACTCATAATGAACTAAGGATTGCAACAAAAGTCAAAAATAACAAAAAAAGCTTCTTCCAACATGTAAAAAATATGAAAAAAGGCAAAGAAAGGATTGATTCATTAGTGGGGAAAAGTGGCAAGAAAGTGACAAGCAACAGGGAGAAAGCTGAACTACTTAACTCGTTTTTTTGCATCCGTCTTTACACAAAAGGAAAAAACAGTCCAATCTATCAAAAACAGTACCACAAAAAACAGATTAGGATCACACGTTAAAATAGGCAAGAAAATGGTAAGTCAGCACATGTCCATCCTAGACAAGTTCAGATCACCAGGACCAGATGGATTATATCTCAAGGTTCTGAAGGAACTGGCAGACATGATCTCAGAATCACTGAACTATATCTTTCAAAGATCCTGGAGCACCAGGATTGGAAAAGAGCAGGACTGGAAAAGAGCTGATGTAGTTTCCATCTTCAAAAAAGGGGAAAAAATAGATCCAGGAAACTACAGACCTATCAGCCTGACCTCAATACCTGGGAAGATTCTGGAAAAGAAAATCAAGCAATGAACACCTAGTGAACACCTAGAAGCAAATAAAGTCATAATCAAAAGCCAACACGGTTTTGTCAAAAATAGATCATGCTAGACAAATCTTATTGCATTCTTTAACAAAGTGACAAAATTAGTGGTACAGAGGAATGCTGTGGATATAATTTACTTGAACTTCAGTAAGGCATTTGATAAAGTAGACCACAACCTACAACTTGATAAGACAGAAAAATGTGGGTTAGGGTTGATTACAATTGATTTGTGTATAACTATGTAAATAAATGAATACGTAAAATAGATATATAAAGAGAAAAACATGTGGAACAGGAAAATAACCCACTAATACAACAAATTTAGTTTCTTTTTGGTGTTGGTTTGTTTTTCGTATTGTTTTACTGTATTTATGTTTGTTTGTATTTTATTGTTGTTTTTCTTTTTTAAACAATAAAAAAATTTTTAAAAAAAAAGAAAAATGTGAGTTAGACAGCATCACCACCAGATGGATTCATAACTGGCTGGCCAACTGCACTCAACATGTAGTCCTCAATGGAACTGCATCTACATGGAAGGAAGTATTCAGTGGGGTACCTAAGGCTCTGTTTTAAGCTCAGTACTCTTCAACATCTTCATCAATGATTTGGATGAAGGGATAGATGGGAAACTCATCAAATTTGCACATGACACCAAGCTGACAGGAATAGCCAAGATAGGCTTAAGATACAGAAGGATCTTGACAGACTTGAACATTGGGCTTGTCTAACAAAATGGAATTCAGTGTGAAAAAAGTAAGGTTCTACCTTTAGGCAAGAAAAACCAAATGCACAGGTACAATATAGATGTTATTGAGCCAGTAGTAACTGTAAAAGGGATCCTGGAGTCTTAGTGGACAATCACTTAAATATGAGCCAGCAGTGTGCTGCAGCTACCCAAAAAAAACCCAACGCAGTTCTAGGCTGCATTAAGGGATAGAATCAAGATCACATGAAGTGTTAATACCACTTTATAATGCCTTGGTAAAACCACACCTGGAATACTGCATCTAGTTTTGGTCGCTACAATGCAAAAAAGATGTGGAGGCTCTGGAAAGAGTGCAGAGAAGAGCAACAAAGATGATTAGGGGACTAAAGACTAAAACATAAAAGAACAGTTGCTGGAATTGTCTAGTTTAATGAAAAGAAGGACTAAGGGTGATATGATGGCAATGTTTCAATAACTCAGGAGTTGCCACAAAGAAGCAGGAGTAAGACTATTCTCCAAAGCACCTGAGGGCAGGACAAGAAACAATTGATGGAGACTAATGAAGGAGAGAAGCAATCTAGAACTAAGAAGAAATTTCCTGACAGAAACAACTTGCCTCTAGAAGTTGTGAATGCTCCAATACTGGGAGTTTTCAAGATAAGATTGGACAATCCTTTTTCTGAAATGGTATAGGGTTTCCTGCCTAAATGGGATTGGACTAGAAGACTTCCAAGGTCCCTTCCAACTCTGATGTTATGTTCTGTTCTGTTCTGTTCTGTTCTGTTCTGTTCTGTTCTGTTCTGTTCTGTTCTACTCTACTCTACTCTACTCTTCTGTCTCCCTACTTCAGCTTTTGGATTTCTCTAGCAATGACGTGTCCATTACTAGAACTATCCTCACAATGAATTGTATTGCTCATTTGGCCACTGGTTCCATTAGCAAATTTATTTAGGTGCATTCAGTGGGAAAGTTCACCATTCTGTATGTGCTGTTGCAGCTTGAAGTAAATACTACCCCAGCCATTGAGTTAATTATATAATGACATTTTGAAAATTTGTCACCCATGCATCTACCTGCTGCTGCTGTTGCAACAATGCTGCTGCAAGGTGCTTGGTGGATGATAAAATCCCCTGGGGATCAGAAGCCATTCCAAAAAATCCAGCCTTTAAAAAACATTATGAGACTTACAAGATTGATGTCAGCCTTACTAGGGAGATGTAGTAGGAAACATAAAGTTACATTACCAAAATCTTGCGAGTCTGAAAGTACTCTCCTTCTATCCCCTTTACAGTCTCAAAACTAGAGAGTCTCTTCTGAACCTCTTGCCCATCTACATTTTTGCTGCACACTAAATTGCCTGTTAACTACAGTAACTGTTTTCTTGGCGGTATCTCATTGCCCTGTCTCTCAAGGTTATTTCCACATATCATTACATATATTTACAAATCAAAAGAGACAATAAAAAGCTAAAAAGGAAAAAAAAAGACCAGAATACATCTTCTGCAGTAGCCAATATGTGGATAAGTAGGAATCAACATCAGACAAACATCAAGCAGAAAACAATACCCTAATCAAAAACTATAGTTCCACCAAAATTAGCAGGGCAAATTACTGTATATAAATAGGGAGAAAACCCCATACTCACTTGCACTGATGGTATAACCATTGGAGAATGAAATGTTTGCAAGTAAACAATAAAGCTCAGAAAGAACCAAGGACTCCACAAATTAAAAAAAAAAACATTTTTAAATATATGGCTCTTTTTTTCAGAATATACATGTTGTTCAGTTTGTCAAATTGTGCAAGGTGAGTATGGATTATTTTTATGCAGTCTGTATATCCTTTATAAGCATTAATTCTTGCAGTTTATATTTATATCTGAATTATAATATTTGTAATATTTTATCCTAATATTAACAATTCAGTCTTAAATGTTGTTGGTGTGATTTAGATAGGTACCTGTGAGCTACACTACCAGTCTGCAATTCTGGCTGAGAAATGCTCTTTTTGCACACAAGTTTTGAATAACACTGCTAGGTTCTTTAGACATTAAAATTGAAATTTAGGATTTGCTTCGATGTGATTCTCACTGAATAAGAAATGTAATCTCCGATAGCATGTTTTTCAAAGAAATCAAGCTGATTTACTAGGCTGTCTCTTGATACTGTTAGTCCTCAAGTTATGAGCATAAGGGAACCTGGCTATTACAGTTGCAACTTGCAATGCTCGTAAAATGGGTTCATTACATGATCAATCCAGTTTTACATTTTTTGTGGTAGTCGTTAAATGAATGTGGCAGGCATAAATTTGAACTCATTGTTTGCTATGAGTGAAATATTGCCAAAAGCAAGAAATAAGTGACGCCACTTAGTTTATCGGCTCAGACAATCTTAGCCAGCTGCTGCCATTGCTGAAACAGCATATTGAAGAACTCATATTAAGGAAATATGATTTTGGACAGGAATGGGGAATTTTTGACTAACTAATGGGTTAAATTAGGACAGCCAGTGGAACCAAAATAAGATTATATGAATCCATTTCTCAAAGCCTCTTTTTTTATTTCCAGGGAGCTACCACTTTAATCAGTTGACTCCTTTTTTACTTTTTCCAGTTGAAAATAATAGGAGGAATGATGTCAGCCCCAAACTGAGTATGATGGAAATGAGATAAACAGATCTGGATGCCATTGGTTCCTGAAAACTCTGATGAAGGGTATCCCCTTCTAATCGCTGGGCAAAACTGAATGTCCAAAGTTATTGTTAGGCAGCAGGTGGTTTTTTTTTAGCTGACATTCAAGATTAGAAGAATTACTCAGTGAGGAAAAAGATGAAACCTCTCTGGTCATAAAATATTGGTATTGATATTTATACCATCATATACTTCCATTTGGTCCCTTCTCCACATGCATTGGAGAAAAACACCAGCCAGAGGTCAATGCCAACTTGTGGTGTGGGGAGCTGTACCAATTCTAACAAATGAAACTTTGCTTCTGTGTGTGTGTGTGTGTGCGTGCACGCGCGAGCACACACACACACACTGGTATATATGTAACACATAACACATATAAAATTGCAAAGTAATACACTTATTCTATTTTTATAATAAATATAATTCGTTGTATAATTCAATGGAAATGATGCCTATTATAAAATGGTTTTGCTAGGTCTTTTCATGGAGTTCTGCTTTGCATGGGGTTCAAATTTCAGTTGCTTATATCTCTTGTTGTTCTGTTTGGTTTGCTTCTTTGAATGACTTTGCTTCAAGTTTGTGCCATGGATTTATTTTTCTTTGGAATAAAAATCTTGTGCTTTTATTTGTTATCAGTATTTGTTATCAGTAAAATAGGCAGGATGTATCATTTTACTTCAGTATAATAAGGGACATGCAATTGGGGAAGGGACTTTAATGATCAGAATGCGAGAAGCTTTCTATTTGCTCTTTAACCTCCCCTGGGAGAAATTCAGCTTGATTTGGGGTGGTCAGGTTTTGTAAGGAGTGCAGTGAATTGTAAGACTTAGTGAGACTTTTATCCTTAATTCCCTATGCAAGCAACAAGTCCTATCATATAGGGAGATTGAGGGCCAAAAATGAGCTGTGGGGTGTTAGAGGTAGAAATTTGGGGTTTTCGGCCTTCAAAACGTTGTTGAATTATAGTTCCAAGTATCTCTCACCACAAATCATTAATTCTACTTTAGGTTCTTGGATATTTCCAGTAACATTTGGAGAACCACAGATTCCTCATCCCTATTTTAAAGATAACTTGTGCTCTGTAATCAACTGAAAAGGGAAGAGAGTGTTAATTTGGAACAAATGTATTCCCTTTTATATTTGTACTGCATCTGTATTTTATACCTTTATATTTGGGAACTTTATTTTACAACATTGTATGTAGGAAAGCAAACATGAATCTATTGATATCTTAAGGCTTTTTTTGCTTTAACATTTCAGCATCTGCTTGTGTTGTCTGATAAGAACAAATCCAACTACTTGTCTGTATTTGTATTTAATATCAACAGAATAGTTAGGGTGGTTTTACAATTTAGAATTATTTTTAAGTGACATTTTTTGTGCTCCTATGATTCTTGCATTGAATATTTGCTTCATAAATCTTTGGTATTTTATATTATTTAAAATTAAATAGTTATTTAGGATAATTATCACACTATGTATTTTCTATATCTAAATTAATAAACTGAATAATGTTTAAATATTTTAATATTATTGAAACATTAATGTTATGCTCATAAACTTTTGAGCCAAGGAATATGACTACATATGCTAGCAAATGCTTTCTTGTTCATTCTTTTTATTGTTTTTCTTTCCTTTCCTATATACCTATTTTGGGACTCTGATGTAAGTGCTACTGATTGCACGAGTAACTTCCAAGCAGGAATGCATAAAAATGCATTATATAACTAAGAAATGCTTATTCTTAACTCCTAATATATAGTATGCATACATATATGCAATTATTGCGTGTGGTATAAATAATCTTTGTCTTGTTTGATTAGCAGTAGAATGACTATAGATACACATCTTTAGTTTTTCTTCCAATCAGGATGTCTACAATGCTGTTTCTATAAGGCATGAATTAAAACATTGACAAAATCTAATATGTACTATTGACTAATTGATATGTGCCAAATCCGTCTAGATGCATTGTAACTTAATTAAATAACAAAATGTATGAGATTTTTTATTGGGCTTGCTTTGCATAGCTTATAAAGACAGCAATGTTCTTTATAATGCTTTGTAAGTTGTTCATAATTCTTTATAACTTTGCTTTATCATGTTTATCATATATTTATGTTGCAAGGAAAACAAAATTTAATCAGTAGAGAGGACATTATGTGTTCTGGCATGTTCCTGGGGAAGTATACAAATAGTGAGAGAAGAGTGATGACCCCTCTGGCTTGCAGGCTTTCTCCAGCCTCTAGCCTTCAGCAAATGTAGTTGAGGCAGAGTGGAAGGGGCTCAGGGAGGGAGGGAGGGAGGGAGGGAGGGAGGGAGGGAGGGAGGGAGGAAGGAAGGAAGGAAGGAAGGAAGGAAGGAAGGAAGGAAGGAAGGAAGGAAGGAAGGAAGATGCTGCTACAGATTGTCTGGAAATGATTCAGTGCTGCAGCCCACTTTTTGTTTTTAAACGTGAACACTTCTCCAGGAAAAAAAAAAGATAGCCTGGAGGGCTAGAGAGGATAGGATGGAAAATTCTCATCAAGTTGCTTTCTATTAAATTGATATTTTGTTGTTGACCATGCTTATGATGGCAGTTATACTCATATTTGATTTTCAAGTGTGCCAACATTTGTGGCAACAAGTGGCAAAAAAATTGGGGACTCCGGCCATTCAATGAGTAAACAATTTTTCCTGGAGATTATGTGAGTTGGAGTTAAACACAAAATTTAGGAAAGTTAAATCCTTTTAACAACTAAACCAACTAACCACTAAACAGCAGACAATTTAAATGATTGATAAATCACATTATGTAATTTGACTCAATGTTATCTCTGGAGAAAGCATGGCCTGGACAATGGCTGCTGAAAGTCAGTTTGCTGACCACCTTCTGTGATCTACCATGTCCTGTTTCTCTTCATTACTTAGATGTTAAATGGATGCTATAAGTGGTTCAACTAGATGGTGAGGCAAAGAATGAAAAGCCACTTGAAGCAAACTCTAAACCAACTGACATTGTGTTGTCAGATGATGAAGAGAATGGTTCATTGGATAGCAAATCCAAGCCTAAAAGTCCCCCCCCAAAGGACTCAATCATTGAGGTACTTCCATATTGGAAAGAGGCTTTAAAGCCACACTTACTTGTAATAACATGTTCTTTATGTAGGACTTCTATGCTTTGTTTCTTAGTTTTGGATAGTGGCAGACAATTCTCTCCACAGATAGAATATCTGTCTTTGGTAACATGTCCACATAGTTAAATAGGGAAGAGAAAGGATTAGAAAATACGTGTATTTATGTATGTATTTTTTATGAAACCTGTATGATTAGAAAACCAACATTATAAACCAGAAAGTTGTTTTAATTTAATATTTAATCTAGCCCATTAAATAATGTGAATTATTAATACTGTTTAAAATTAAAATGAGCAATACTATTCAGACATTATAACAGTCCTGCACTTGTCAGCTTTTCTTATATACCATATTTTTAATTCTGACAACCAAATCTTTTTCAACATCTTAAACTGTAGACTACAGTGTTAGAATAAAATATAATGTTAAACATTAGAAAGAAGTGATGGCTAATTTTTTTTCCTCTTTGATGACATATTGAGTGAAACATAATAGTCCCAGAAGAATGTAGTTATGGAGAGAGAAGATTCTGTAGTGGAGTTGTGGAGATCTAAAAAGATATGTTCCACAGCTTTGACTGTACCAGAACCATAGCAATAGGCATATTCATTATGTGACTTACAATTGACTGTGTCCTCTAGCGAAGCAGATGTAAGAATGTTGATTCAGATTGTAAAGAACATTTGGGCAGAGGCAAAATCCAGTTTGGTACTAAAGCATGCTGCATTATTTCCACTGAAATGTTTCATTGTGTAGCTGCCAGCCTATTAAGTTTGAATTGTGTGTTTCATCCCAAACTATTTCAAGATATCTCTGAAAATCTAAATAGGCACTGCAATGGGAATATTGTGGAATAGTGGATAAGGATCAACTAACATAATCCTGGGGAGACACAGGTTCAAATCAGCCATGAGAACTAATGGAGTAAATTTGGGCCAGTCACCTACCCTCAACTCAAACTTTCTGAGTATGCTCTGTGGGGATAAAGGGTTGTTGTTCTAGAGAACTCCTGGAGAAAACGCAGGATAAAAATGCATACCAACAAATACATGGTAAATTAAAACAATGCAACATTATGTTGAACATAGTATCTTTAATTAGCTTTTGCCAACCATGCAGGATTGCAATTTCCAATGCCCATATTGGTTAGAATAATAAGTTAGCTAAAATGATTTATAGGTCTTATATTCCTATTGGGTGCTTTGCATTGTATCAAAGCAGTGGATTATGTTTGTACCAAGAGTAACATTTACTTAGTCTATTTTCCTAAAAATCAAGATAGCTTTTTAGTTGATTATTCGTACTTGCTAAATACTTACATTAAGTTGCTTTGTTTAAATTGTATGCATGGAATAATCATTTTTTGTGTTATGCTTTTGGCAGGCACCGCCTAGGCACCTTAGACCTCGTTTCAGGAAAAAAAGTACCTCATCTTCTACCACTGAAACCACGAACGTGTGATGAACCATCCAGCACCAAGATCCACAGAATGCCTCTCTTCTGCCTTAAAAGATCTACATTATTGTATGTGGGGGGGGAGGGGAACAGTAGTGAGAGGGATGTGTTTGTGATATTGTAGCATTTTAGAAATGAACTTTCTTGCTTTCTTTTTCTTATGCTGCCACTTGTGTTGCATTATAGTTTTCACTGGCAGAAGCAATGTTTCTTGCTCCCCCTTTGATTTCTTTGCAGATTAGTGGTTTTTTGGCCCTAGTTACAGTGATTGGGTTCAGTATTTTTAACCATTAAGTTACATGATTTTTGATCAGATCATTACATGATCTGTTATTGAAGTTAGAAAATGAATATTTGCTTCAAAATCATATTTATTTTGGGGCTTAATAGTAAGTATAATGTGGACCGATAGGGGCCACAGATTTTTTCAGACTGTGAATGATGTATTAAGATTGTTTCAACTGTACAAGTAGTGAAAATGTAAAAACAAATCTAAATATGTTACTATTTCTTCTGTGCGTTCATTTATGGGGTTAGTTATTGTATATTCTGTTTTTAAATCTATATAAAAAATGGACCCACTGGAGTCTTAGAAATGTAGAGATGAGAAACATATTTATAGGACTATACCACTGATGAATCTTCGGTTTGATGCCATAACTTTCTTAAGTCTGATGTCGTTACTAACTATGAAATCAGGTAGACATTGCATTTGTGCTAATAGAGCTAGAATTGTGCTATTAAGAAATTCACTGTATAAAAATTCATTGGTACAGTATGATCTAACATGTTGACCATTTTAATGGGCAATTGTGTGACATGTGTGAGGCATGTTTACGGTTGATGCAAGTCATAATTAGGTTTGGGTGCAAATCAATCTGCTGCCCATATGATTTTAATCCTGTCATTCTCCCAGCTCAGACATTATCATTTAATTTAGAGAAGTTCACAGATTTCAGCAGTAATATAGCTTCTGGTATAGATTACAACAGTCTGTAGTTAGATGGTACATTTGTAATTATAGAAAAGTTTGAAACAAGGAAAACATACTAGGATTGATGTATTTTAGCTTTGGATTGATGTCTCCTATATGTGTAAAGCATGAAATCTTGAAAATTATACTACGTATAAACATTTGTGTTTGCCTTTGTAGCTATCTCATTAAAAACAAAAGTACTGTAGAACATAAACATGTTGACATTGAGGATAAATAGATTGTGTACAACACCACTAATCTAATCTCCTTCAGGCGAGATTTTGAAATGACTGTATTTCAGTATCCATGGTCAACCTTACTGGATAGATAGATAGATAGATAGATAGATAGATAGATAGATAGATAGATAGATGATAGGATTTTTCCTAGCATGCTTTGGTATTAGGTTGGAACTTCCTAACCCTTTTAAAATGCAAAAAATAAAAATAAAAAATCCCATTGTTGTAACAGCAACACATCAATAGCAGTATACGAAAAAATAATAAAACAATTGTCTCCAATTTAAACCAAATTTGGACTCGTTGCCATGTCAATCAGTAAATCAAGAATTTAAATGGCAGCTAGAAAATATTGTCATAGGACAGGTATCTCAAAAAATCTTTTGATGTATCAGTTTGCATATTTATTAAGATTCTATAGGCATATTTTGTCTGTCTCGCTCATATATATATATACCTACTTCATTATTGTATGAAACAATAGCAGACATAAGAGTTTTGCCATTGTGTTATATGTAATTGAATTTTTTTAAAAAAAGTTGATAAATTTATATTCATTTATGCCAAAAAGATATGTTTCTTCTCAAATTCTATGACACTTTATTTTAATTAAAGCTAATCAATGTCTTTTTGATCAGCTGTTTACTAAAAATATGACTGTTCTGGACTTGTTTTGTAAATACTGAAGTGAAATTGTTGAAATTGCCTTATCTCTTATATGAATTCATTGTAAAATTATTTGTATCTAGCAAATGTACTAATTGCAGCTGAATTATATGCCTCTATATAGCTCAGTGAGAATCATGAATGGCTCCATAATAATACATTCTGGTGAGTTTTTAATCTGCAATATTGTTGGAAACAAATTGGTCCTGGATGCTATAATAAATTGTTAAGATATATGTAGCAAAACCCATTAGTTTTGGGGATTTGAAAACTCAAGGCGCATAATTTCTACCAAAATATTGGGACTATTATATTTCCACATTTCTATATAATGATGTGTTTTACTGTACACATTTAATGAATAGTTGTTTCAATTTTCCAGTATTTTTTGGATCAATATCAGAAGTGAAATGTGCATCCAAGACAACACAATTTCCACATTACTGAGTCTGAAATGCCTGAATCGAACTGCAGATGTGGGGGCATCAATGGATTGTATCAGGAATATCTGATGTGTTCCATCACCAGTGTTCCTGCTACAGCAGTTTTAGTATTATAAAATGAACTGAGACTATAGAGAAGATTCCAATATATAAAGGAAAAAGGTTCCTTTGCCCTATGTCTAGGGACCTACGTGGCATGGCCCTACTGCTTTTTAAATATTAGTGAAAGTGGAATGCCTTTGCCTTCATGCCAAATTCTATTTCCAGTTTTCAATCTAGCCACCATCCTAGAATTGCACAGTAATCCCCATCCAAGTACTAACTAGGTTTTTTAGCTGCATAATAGCTAAGCTTGCTACCTCCTGCAACCCTTTGTAAATGCAAACCTAGCACAGCATTACAATACCTCACATTTACCAAATATCCAATCCAGATTCTTTTTCATGAGGAAATAAGCCCATGGGTTAGGTCCATAATCTGTAATTAGTTTATTATTTATTTATTTATTTATTTATTTATTCATTCATTCATTCATTCATTCATTCATTCATTCATTCATTCATTCATTCATTCATTCATTCATTTATTTATTTATTTATTTGAATTTATATACCGCCCTTCTCCCGAAGGACTCAGGGCAGTGTACAGCCAGAATAAGAACACACAAATAGAAAAATTAATAACAATTTAAAATATATATTAAAGAAAATGGCCCGTAACTAATTAAAAACCCATTTTTATACCTCAAGAGTTAAAAATTAAAATTAAAGATTAAAGGTTGAAAAGAATTGGAATTAGGCCAGCCCGGCTTCTTGGAACAACAGAGTCTTGAGGGCAGGGCGGAAGGTGCGTAGATCCGGGATCCTCCGAATCTCTGGGGGCAACTCGTTCCAGAGGGCAGGTGCCCCCACAGAGAAGGCTCTCCCCCGGGGGTCGCCAGTTGACATTGCCTGACCGATGGCACCCAGAGGAGACCCTCTCTGTGAGAGCGTACTGGCTGATGGGAGGTTATTGGTAGCAGAAGGCGGTCTCGTAGGTATCCAGGTCCTAAGCCATGGAGTGCTCTAAAGATGTTAACCAACACCTTGAATCGCACCCGGAAGACCACCGGAAGCCAGTGCAGCTCACCCAGGATAGGTGTTACATGGGAGCGCCACGTCACCTCCACAATCACCCGCGCGGCCGCATTCTGGACCAGTTGGAGCCTCTGGGTGCTCTTCAAGGGGAGCCCCATGTAGAGAGTGTTACAGTAGTCCAGGCGGGAAGTGACGAGGGCGTGAGTGACTGTGCACAAGGAGTCCCGATCCAGAAAGTGGCGCAACTGGCAGATCAGGCGAATCTGATAAAAGGTCCCCCTGGCCACAGCCGTCAGATGTTCTTCCAAGGACAGCTGTGCATTCAGGACACCCAAGTTGCAGACCCTCTCCGTGGGGGCCAAAGACTCACCCCCAATAGTCAGCGATGGCGTCAGCTGGCTATATCGGGACACCGGAAGCCACAGCTACTCGGTCTTGGAGGGGTTGAGTCTTAGCCTGTTCATCCCCATCCAGATCCGCACGGCCTCCAGGCACTGGGACATCATGTCAAGGGCATCATTGGGGTGGTCTGGGGTGGAGATGTACAGCTGAGTGTCATCAATGTATTGATGGAACCTCACCCCAAAACCACGGATTTATGATCATAGACCATAAAAATAAGTACCTCAATATCAATTAAATATGATATATATTTGGATTTACCCTTTTTGAAGCAGTTGTTTATTTCTGTCATAGCCATATATTGAATCTGGCTATGCTAGATTCTTTGCGTCCTGATTAATAGGAGGTTGACATAATCATCTTCAATCTTAGCTAAATATTGTCCTAATTGGGAAATTATACACACACACACACCCTTCGACCCACCTTTTGAAGGGAATCTTTGTAACTTGATGATATATCATCTTTCATCTTTCATCTATATATGACTATATATATCATCAAGTTACAAAATCTCCCTTCAAAAGGCAGATTGAAGGATATTTCAGAGACCAGTTTAAAACCTCTTTTGGCATTTTAATAACAAAAGATAATATTAAACAAATAGTAGGCAGGTGCAATACTTTTTAGGGATTGATCGGTACGAAATAAGGTGGATCTGGATGAAATCATTCTGGAATTTTTTTTGGCATGTTGCTTAAATAATTAATTGGCCTTTTAAAAATTATTAAGATCAATGCATTAGGGGAAAGTTCACGGTACCTTGGGGTACAATTTAAATGATTTCCATCAAGAAGACTAGTATTTATTTTTTTAAAAGAATTGCCAAATCTCTTGGGTTGAGAATTAACTTAAGCCAATAACTACATGCTTGACCCATTTCATTCTTGGCCTATGCCTGGAGTGCATCATGAAACTCAAACTGTATCTCTTAGAATAGCTGAATAGCGCTATATTCTAGGCACATATTTGAAAGCTGTAAATTAGCTGTATTATTGCTTTGATCACAAACACTTTTAGTCAGCCTAGTATATGATTACCTCTTTTCATAAAGAAAAGCCTTAAGATAGCTGCTGCACTCCTTTTTACCTTCTCTCTTAAAAATTGAATTCGGGCCTTGAAGTGCCTGTCAATAACTGTTCTGAAATATTGAAAAGACTGAACCTGTTCTATAACATTCCCATTAATTTGCCATGAATATTTATATTTAGCAGATCTCTTTGAATAGATCATTAAGTTTTGGTTTTTTGATAATAATCAGACCAGTATCTGTTGTTTAGGTCCTAAAGTTGGTATATTTGCCTTAGTCTTTGAACTTCACTCTTGAGACCCAGGAAGCAATGTTCAGTAAGAGCATGTTTTTTTGCCTTCCGAAAGCATTAATATCACTGATACACTGTCATCTCCAATTAGACGATTCAGATGCTCGAAAAGCTACCAAAGAACTTGAATTGCTGCTACCAATTAGAAAACTTAAAAGAGGGCAAATGAAGAAATAGTTTTTACTTGCTCAAAGGCAACTTCTTATGCAATTAGTGGTTAAGGCATCATGCTAGAAACCGAGAGACTGTGACTTCTAATCCCATTTAGATAGGAAAGCCAGCTACGTGACTAGATCAGTCACTCTTTTCTCAGCCTAATCCACCTCGCAAGAATGTTGTTATGGGGAAAATAGAAGGAAGGAGTATTAGGTAGGTTAGCCACCTTGAGTTACTTATAAAAATAATAAAGGTGGAATATAATTATAAATGTTAAGCAGAAAAATGCTCCATATTCAAGACAAAACCTGCAAGCAAAAAATTAAACAGAATATATGTGGAAAGAGGAAATAAAATTCTTATTAAATAAGATATTATTTAGAAAAAGAAAAATCCTTAATACAATATTGGATGGTCCCTAGCCAAGTGTACATGGTCTACTACTTTCAAGCTGTGCTCTGCAAGATAAATGTATTAAATGTACAAAAGTGTACTTGTGCTAAATGTTTCATAAGTATTTTTTTTTCTTTTTTGCAATAACATATTTTATATCTGGCACACTATCTGTATTTGGAAAGTTACATTAATGTCTAACATCTCAGATTAATCTGGATAACTAAGGTGTTTTTCCCCTTTTGAGTTATAGCAAATTGCATAGAGCACTAAAGAATGCACTGTGTGATCAGACACTCCAACAGTATTCCAAAAGTCAATGTTTTGTTATGCTCGATAAACACTGAAAATAAAGTCTTAAACTTTTCTTTTCTGAAAGAAATGGCTGTTCTGTTCAATATTATGCTTCATTGTATGGTTTTTGTAGTGCTCTATTTCTTGTAAATGTTCTATCTTCTCAATACTTTCTGTGTTGTCATTGAAAGGCTTCTTAAAAGCTTTCAGAAATACTAAATAATTACTTGGAGAATCAGAGTGGCATTCTGATTAGTTTCAAACCAGGACCATAGAAAGTTAAATTCAAGTTTCTCATCAGTTTGAACTTCAGTTGGTGATCTTCTGTCAATTATTTTCTCACTCAAAACTAACCCATTTTTGAAGATAATTATCGAAGTATATCCTTCTGAGCTCCAAATAATTAATAATTGAGAAAATAGAGATTAGCATATCCTATTTTTTTCAGATAAGAGAATAGTAAGTTAAATTTACCCCAATATTAACCTTGAAAAATGTGTATGTTTTCTTTAATAATTAAAAAAAAAATAACAGTGAAGGCATAAATCTCCAAGAGCACTTCTTTAAATTGCACATGCTGTCAGAAGCAGGAAAATGGCCTAAAATTACTAATTTGAGCTGGGCAATCACATAAATCACTATCGAAATAAAAAAAAATGTCTGAGCAAAGTTGCAATTCTTATTTAAAAGCAGGATTTAAGGACTAAATTAAATTAATACTAAACCATTCAGATGCACAATATTTGGATTGTGATGCTTGAGACCATGGTAAATCATATAAACTACCGTATATCAATCAGTTTGTGCAAATAAAACACGCCAATCTGTTATTGTGCATAAGTAATTTAATAGAAGCTTCCTACATGGTTGCTAAAAAAATAGGATAAAATGATTAATTACGGTTGACAATTCACAAGTGAAAGTTTGTACGATCATGATATTTCTGATAGGGATCATTGGCATACCATGTTCTTCTTTTCCAGAAAGAAGTAGTCATTTTATCAAGCATCTTACTTTGTGTTTTGTTGCAGAATACATGTTCCCGCAAGCGCTTCATCCGGTTAGTCTTTTTTTTCCACACTTTTTTCTTGTAGCCAGCCTATCAAACAAAGAACAAAAGTATTAAATCTCAAAAAACAGATGCCTGTATGTAAAAACACAAATTGTTCTCTATAAAGGGAGGCATATTCTTCATTTTGATCGTTTTATATTTCTTTATCAACAGGGAAAAGGTGACTCATGCACATAAGAAAATCCCGTTTTTAATGAAGAAAACATTCTTACCCTTCTTCTTAGCCAGAGGCCACAGTGCAATCGGAGAAATCTCTTAATCACTGGTTTCACAGTTTTTCTTTTTCCTTTTCGCAAACTGAAACTGATGACTGTCCTTACTTGCTGATGAAGGATATTCTGAAGCAAAGGTGCCACTCTAATATTTATATCAAATCAAGAAAATATAAAACCTATCAATTGAATTCCAGAAAAAAGCAATCCCTGCACATTTGCATCTCAGAATTATGTTTGCTTTTACTGATTCTTACAGTAATTCTTTATAATGGAATCATTTTTATGATCGAACCAGACTCCATACCTCAAATTCTTTCTGCAATACATCCTGACAAATGGAGTAAATACTTCTTTGTAATAGAACTTTCATGTAGGCCTTCCATCACTATAATGGGCGGTCTCTGCCACACAAGCACGGGGCGCATGTACGGGGCGCATGCAGGGGGCCATGCGTGCATGCACGGGGGTGTGCATGCAGGGGCCTGTGTGTGCATGTGCAGGGCGCATGTACGGGGACTGCGCGCACATTGCATTTGGGGGTTCGGGCACACACACACACACACACACATTTGCGCGCTTTGGGCACTGGGTCTGGAAAAGGTTAGCCATCACTGCTCTATAGGGATATTTACTTTAACCATCTAAGTAGAGTTCTTGATTTTTGCAAAGGACAACTATTTTCAATCCTTAAATACAGTATGAAGCATATCAATAATGAAGTATCTAATAGAACAGTGCCTAATAGGGACTGGTTTCATGGAAGACAATTTTTCCACCGACCGGAGTGTGGGGTGTGTGGGATTTTGGTTTTTCTCGCTTGCCTCCAGCTCACCTCCAGCTATGCAGTCTACTTCCTAACAGGCCAAGAACTAGTTGGTGGCCTGGGAGCTGGGGAGAATAGAATATTGGGGTGTGGGTTTTTTTTTTTTTGATCAAGAACTCTATATTAGACAAAGAGTGTATTGATTCAAACATTGTACTAGCCATATTTTATGCAATTGTGGTTTATGGAATAAGCCACAATTGGCTGGATTTGCTTAACATACAAACTAAAACCAAACAAAAGACATTATGAATAGGCAATATTATAAATCTGTTCATTTGAAAAGAGACATTTTGTGGCTAAACCATAGATAAATCATTATCTTCTGGTAAAAATGTCTTACAAACCAGATTGTGAAAATAGTGAAAAGAAAAAAGATGGTAGAATATGTAGTATTGCAAACTCTGATATTACAAAACACTGTCTCCCTTAAGATCGGCAGATCTCCACCCTCTTAGCTTTCCAGAAATCTGGCTCTGGGATAGCAATGTTAAAGCCTAGGGGACTGTACAGTTGGATGGACGTTGCTAGATTAGGTGCTACATTTCTTTTTGTTTGTTAGACTGTTTTATCACTATGTTTTTATTATTGCTGTTAGGTGTCCAGAGTTGTGTTTCACAAGATGGGAAACCTTATACACTTTTAAAATAAAGAAATAATCATAAAGAAAGAAACTAAATCCATATTTAAGAAATTTCAACTCTGTTAAACAACACTTACTTGTTTGTTATAGAGAAGGAAAGTCCAGATGAAGTACTACATAAAGATAAAAAAGGTTTTTTGATAGAATCTCTGGATATTTGCCTCTGAGAAATATGAAATGAAGACAGTCGATAAATTGGAGTTACAGTACATGAGCCACTGTAGACTGAAGGGACCAAAGAGCAAAAAGATCGTAAAACTCCTACAAAAAAAAAAAAAAAGCAAAACAGAACATGAGCAACATGGTAAAAGAACTCAGCACAAGATGCAGAAACTTCTTCCTGATTATCATTCACAACTATTGTCCATTTAGGAATTATGAGGTGACATGAAGAAATTATTCTATCTTGATTAAGAATAGGAATGGGATTCAGAAGCAGGATTTTTTAATGACAGTGAAGCAGATTTGAAGAAAGAGTGAATTGTCAAGAGGCAGCAATTAGATATATATTAGATATAGGATCTTAACTGATGAGCCAAATTGGTTTAATTATTTAAAATTGTTTTTATTTCACATTATATGTATGTTATTCTGACTGTTCACCGCCCTGAGTCCTTCTGGAGAAGGGCGGTATAAAAATTAAATAAATAACAACAATAATAATATAGTAATGATAATGCACATTCAGTCTTCAGGACAGGATTTTTTGTTTTTTTATTTAAAAAAAACAAGATTGATAGGGGAAATGGTTATTTCCTGTTTAAACAGCCAAATTCTTTTAAATCAAAATTTTAATCTGTTTTAAATTATTGGGATTTTTAATTGTCTCAGGCTAAATTATTTAATCTGGTTTTAATTATGTTTCTAACTTTTGTATCTATGTATTTTATTTTGTGCCTGTTCATTGCCCTGAGTCCTTCGGGAGTAGGGCAGTATATAAATTTAATAAACAAAACAAAACAAAACAAAACAAACAAATTAAGCAATTAGCCATTTCAGTATTCATGGCTAGCAAGGCCATGCATGGAAGAAAAAAACCTACAGTATTATCAAGCTGGTTCACATTATAATTCAAAATATAATTTTGATTTTATCAGAATACATACCATTTGGAACTACCTAACATTAAGCCAAACTCTGGGCTATTTAACAGCAATATTTTATTTGATAGTTTTCTATAGCTATAATCTGTTTATGTTTTCACATTGTATTAAGCAATGATTTTCTTAATTTTGACTGGGTTCATCTGCCATAAATGAAACCAAAGAGATCAAATTATATCCTAGAACACTGTGTAAAGCCACTTGTGAGTTTATACTTCATTTTGATAAAATTGCTTCTTTATACATACTTTGTTCCTCACCTGCTTTGGCATATTAATTGTTGGGAGTAGATTAGATACGAAGACTTGGATTTCCTCTCTCTCTCTCTCCTCTCCCTCCATTTTCAATTTCATTTCTCTGTATTTCCCTTGCATATTTTACTCCTAAGTAATAAATCTAATAAGCAATGTATTCTGTTTCAAGATTGTGTCAAAACATTAAGATGTGTAGAGCAACAGTGCTCATAAGATGAATCAATACTGTTATTTCATAACAATATAAAATACCCCCGAAATGAATATGGACTAATAAAACAGTACTTACCAGGAAGTGTGCAAACCAGCAAATTTCTGCTCCTCCATTACAACACCAAACTTCTACCATATATCAACTTATGAGGAGCATCTTCACCTAGCTTTTCTTTTGCACAAAATAGAGTAACTGGAATGGGAAACAACTTGCACAATTTGGACAGCAATGCTAGTCAGAAGCTGCATCACCACCCAACTACAATCTCTCATTGATATCTTCTTTCGCCTTCAACATCATTTCATCTCAACTATTTTGACCAGCATGTCCAGCTATAAAAGCGAAAAGAGTACTCTTTGCTTAAAAATACACTTGAAATCTTCATTTTGCTACTAAGCTCAATTAACCCGAAGCTCTGCTGCAGAGCTCTAACAATTGAGCTCTGCAGCAGAGGTAGGGTACTATGACTCCTTTGTGACCTGTGGACTTCAACTCCCAGAATTCCTGAGCCAGCATGGCTGCCTCAGGAATTCTGGGAGTTGAAGTCCACGGGTCATAAAGGAGTCATAGTTCTCCGTCCCTGCATACAAATATACAGTTACAGAGATTTAGCGGCATCTATAATGAGCCCAAAGATTTCGCAGCAGTAAGCTATCTTTTTTGGTAACTCTACTCGTCCTGAAGCATCAGACCCAAGAATTTCCCGTTTGGATTCTCGTCCCGTTCACTGACCTGAAAGCCGCCGCACCGCAGCAAATGCAGCCATCTTCCTTCCCTGCTCTCCGTTCTGCCTCGCTACGGCAACTGTAGGGAGTCAATACTAAGCAAAAGCGAAAGTGAATTTACGCAGCATTCTGCCGCTTTTCATCCGTTGCTTGTAAAAATCAGGAGGGTGTTTTTTGTCACATTGTATGATAAAATAATGACAAATGTAATAACGTGTATAATGTGTAATCTACTGAAGACTAAAAACTCATATGATTGTAGACTTGCTGCCTTTTGAGGTAACACAAGGTTTTCTTTAGCGTGTATATATAATCACTGCTTACTTTGTCTGCCAATTCTGACAGCAACTCTTAAAATTCTCCTATAATTTTATTAAATATAAAATCTCATACAGAACTATTTGACATGATCTACAAAAAAACTATCTGAAAATAAATTTGTTAATCCCAAAGATGTCATAAGATTTGGGTTTTTCCTACAAAAGTGTCAGGAAATTTCTTTTGGAAATTAATCCAAGAATATTACTCTTTATAATTTTCTGATTTATTGGGCCACAGATACCATGCTAGTCTCTAATACTTTTTTATTTTGGCTGAGTTGTTGTATAAATGATTGTATAAATGCTAACTCTGGCTTATTCACTAGATCTCAATTAAGCAAAACATGTACATTTAATACATATTGTAGAAAGTTAGCACCCACCCCTCTCCTAGAGGAATATTTTAGGAAATATTAAAAAGGCAGAATATGATATTTCCCTGGATGAGAAGAAAAAGAAACATGTTTTAAAGATAAAGCAGCTCTCTGCAGCTCCCTGCGCGCCCCCCCCCCCCACCTTCAGCTCCAAGGTGATGGGATTAAGACATGGCCCTCAGGATATGATAGGATTAGCCCTCTACCCATCTACCAACAGAATGCACCACATAGCACCTGGGGAGATTGCATCACTCAGCAAGATTCAACCAAGCAGATAACCTACATGGGAGTCTTGACAACCAATCAGAATACATTTCTTACATAGGAACAGGAAGCTCAAGGTGCGGCCCGAGAGAGGGTATAAATCTCTCTCCCTCTCTCACCCATGTGCTCTTTTTGCCCAGGACCTTAAACCATGTGTTCCTGTCCATCTTTCCAAGCAGTCTCCGTGTTTCCAGTGTCTTTCTTCCCACTTGGAATTGAACCCAGATGGACTTTTCTTCCAACAATAGTATAAGCAATTATTTACCATGTTGGACTATTTCTACAGTCTTCCATTCAAAATTATTGCATATCCAGATCTGAAGCACAATTAATATGCTGTTTTCACAATATGAAATGAAATCCCAGGCATTTTTTTAAAAAAATATCATTAAATCGTTCAATTGATTAACATGGTGTGCTATGTCATAGTCTCTATTATTTTTGTATCCTGCTTTTATTATTTTTACAAATAGTGAACAAGGCAGTGAATGTTTCCAAACACATTTTGCTCACAACAGCCATGTGTGGAGGATTGGGCTGAGGGACAATGATTGGCACAAGGTTACCCAACTGGCTTTCATGGCTAAGACTGGACTTGAACTCACAGTCTCCCTCTTTATAGTCTGATGCCTTACCTTACTAGACCAAACTGTCTCTGATTTAGTGAGTTCTTATGCCCTGGCATCTACTCTACAACACACAATTCTTAATCCAGGTCAGGTTTATTATATTATTTGAACCTGAAATATCAGCATTCAGTATATATATTCATATCCCTCTCATACTCCTTTTTCAAATAAGCAAATTTATGCAGAATGCAGAAAAGAATAAGGAATAGGAATGCAAAGGAATTATAAGAAAAAGAGTGAACAATCCATAAATATAGTTTACACCAAGTCATTTACTGTACTTCCCCATGCTTTTCTATCCTAACAAATTATTGGGATTATTGAATGACAGAAGCATTAAAGCCAGGAATCAGCTATGCTGGAAAACTTAAATCCAAGAGACAACATACATCAATCAAACAAACAAACAGGAAAATAACAAACTTCAGATAACAAATAGCAAGAGCCTTGGTAGTACAGTGGTCTAAAGCACCCTGTTATTAAGATCAGCTACCTGCAATTACTGCAGGTTCGAATCTCGCCAGGCTCAAGGTTGACTCAGCCTTCCATCCTTTCTAAGGTAGGTAAATTGAGGACCCAGTTGTGGGGGCAATAAGATGACTTTGTATAAATATACAAAAGGATGAAGACTATTGCTTAGCGCATTGTAAGCCGCCCTGAGTCTCCGGTGAAGGGCGGCATATAAATCAAATGAAAAAAAACAAACAAACCTACTCTTATTTAATTTATATCCTGCTTTCTATGAAGAATTAAAAATCACAGGATAGTTGAAACTCTAACAGTGCTGTGTCAACAAATATGGAATATGAGTAAATGACTGGAGTTCAAGAGGAAGATTGTTATCCCAGTGCCACCTGATACTGCTTTTCAAAAAATATACATAAAATACATGAAATGAATAGGGGAAGGGAAAAGCAATAGCATTTTATGAGGTTCAGACAACATAAATTAAACAAAACATGTCTGAAATTGCAGAGTGGTATACCTTTTATATCTTTAACAGTATTAAGAGGTTGATATTATGCTGCTTTAGTATTTTATGATGTTAACCCTGAACATGAACATAATTCAATTTAATTATTCTTTTTTATAACTTCCATGAAAATGCTGTGGTAGTGCATGTTTAGAATAAACATTCGAATATAACATTGTTCCACGTTTTATTTTTTGCTTCCCTCCTTTACCAATAGCACGCTTTGCAAGGCTATTGGCACCGACAGCCCATACTTTGATCAGAACAATTTAAACGTGAAAAATTAAAACTGATTTATTTATATAATTCTTTTTTTAATTTGAAACAACGTAGCACACGAAACCTTTCTCCAGAATAAAAAACAAACAAGCAAACAACAGACATGACGCCAAAACCATTCTCCGAGCTCAAGGCCTAAGAGCGACTCATTCATCGCTTCTTAGTACGCGTGGCTGATGACGTTTTGTATTCCAATTGACCGCCATGACAGTCTCTGTATGATAGAGGGAGGCATATTTGCATATTCGCCGTTTAGTCTATTTTGATTGGTAAACCCAAGCTCCTCCCTCGTTAACGTGCCCTGGGCGCTTGTCACTGCGGGGGCAGACAGGCGGTGGCTCGAGACGCTTTTTTTTTTTTTTTTTTTTGGAGCTTCGTCGGTCGGTCCTCGGCATCACCATGTTGCGGGTCTGTCAGCGCGTGGCCACCACAGCGGCTCAGGTGAGCAACGCGAGAGAGCTGGTGCCTCCGGCGCCGCTCCAATGTCAGTTGCAGCCTTTTTGTCACGGGCGCCCGCTTCTCGTAACGAATTGGCAGGAGAAACGGAAGAGGAGGCCTCTTGATTCCAGCGCGGCTTAACCGCAGCCGTGAGGGAAAAGCAGTATGTGGGAACTACTCCGTCGCCTCCCCGTTGCAGGAGACCGGGCGAGCAGGGAAATACGGTGGGATGCGGCTGGTTCGCGTGGCGTGCGCTTAAATTAAGCCTACGCTTCCCATCAGGCAGTGCGGGCTGGCGCCCCTTTTTCCAGGGGAGGCGGCTCTGAAATTTCTTGATGCCTCGGCTGGCGGTTACTCCTCCTTCTGCGACAGGCTTAATAAGAAAGACGAGAGCCTCAAGTGCCGACCGGGCATGGTCACCCTCGTTGACTGCTGGGTGGTGGGCAAGGGCCTCTGGGGTTGGCAGGCTCCTTGGGTCACCTCTAATTCGGAGCACGGCCTGTAACTCCTGGAAGCTCTTGGTATTTCAAGGACTTCCTCCACTGTGTTGTCGTGAGAGGCAGCTGAACAACATCCAGCCATCCATGCTAGTCACAGTCTTTGTGGCCACGGTCTTTGTGACAACATAGGAAGACTATGACCTTGCTTGAAAAGCAATTTCTTAAAATTACTTATTGCTCTCAGTATTTCCTTTTTTAGGAAGAGAAAGAATGTGTAATCTGGAAGATCTGTTCCTTCGTGAAAAGGTGTGAAACAGGTAGAGGTGGTTTTGGTGCATTCAACCCATACTTTTGAAAAAAAACAATTCGATTTAGCATATTCCACAACTTTCTTCCTAGTACTAAAAACATCCAATGCATACGTTTCGTTTATTCTAATATTCCTTTAAGTTTAGTTGCAAAATAAACCTTTATAGAATAACTTTTCCATTCTTTTTTTAAAATTTAGAATATCTTAGGATTCTAATCAATTGTATCTTTGGACCGTGGAAACATGGAACACACTTTAGCCCCCTAGAATAGCCCCATAGTGCAAGAGATGGAAAACAGGGCATTTGACTCCTTGCCACATGATTGGAGAAATAACAGGAGTCAGTAGAAACATCAGAAGTTTTGTGCAAAGATCAATGACACAATGGAAGATATGGTTGCTGGTCAGTGGTGATAGAATGGGAGAGGTTAATATCAAGAGAGGAATTTTACAAGGAGACTCATTTTTGTTTGTCATTGCACTGATTCCTCTGTAAACAATACTGAGCCATAGCTAGCAAACAAAAACATCTGCCAGGCTATTTACATAGATGATTTAAAGCTATTATGGAAAGACACCATCTGAAATAGAAGCACTATTCTGTCCATATACATAGCTAAGATACTGCAATGGAGTTTAAACTGGACTAATGTGCCATGCTTATCATCAAATGAGGAAACATAGTGAAAACTAAAGGAATCAAGATGCACTATGGAAATATCACTAAGAGTCTGAATAAAGACAGTCTTGTAAATAAATACCTGAGTGTCCTTAAAAGTTGATGGCATCAAGCACATTGAAGTCAAGAAAAAGATTAGAAGTGAATATATCAGGAGAGTGAAGAAGATCTTGAAGTCAAAACTCAAGGGGCTTAGTGGAAACACTATCAAGGCAATCAACACCTGAGTAATTCCAGTCATTAAATACACCTCTGGAATAGTGGACTAGACTCAAGCAGAACTAAGGGTCCTGGATATGAAGACCAGAAAAATAAAGGCAATGAATCAAGTGATCTATGTAATGATGTTGATAGACTTTACTTACCAAGGAAAATGGGTAGGCATTCAATGTTGGAACTCCATCAGGTAGTTGAAGAAAAGAAAAAAGGGCATTGGAAGAATATCTGAAGGATAGTGAAGATGATTCACTGAAGCTAGTACACCAGGAAGGCTTACTGAATATTCAAGAGATCAAAATGCCTTACAGGAAGGGCCACATGAAGGACAGAAAGGAGGCATGGGAAGACAAAGCATTACATGGCCAGTATATAAAAAATTGGAGAGAAAGTAGATAATAATACCTGGCAATGCCCAAGAGCAAGAAAGTTGAAGAAAAAGAAATGGGCTGATTCTGGCTGCACAAAATCAAGCTTTAAGGACAAATGCATACAAAGCCAGATTTGAGAAGACAACAACAAGTAGCAGTGCCACTTCTGCAAAGAAGCTGAAGAAACAGCTGTTGCAAGAAGATCACACTGACTGACTACAAGCAACAACATGACAAAGCAGCAACAATGGTATTTTAAAATCTGCAAGAAATATTTGCCTGGAAGCAAGAACTGATGGGATCATAAAATAGAGAAGGTCATAGAAAATGAAGAAGCTAAATTGCTCTAGGACTTTAGGATCCAAACAGACAGGCACCTGCCACATGACACCCCAGACTTAACAATTGTCAGTAAGAAAAAAAGACTGGATAGTGGTCCAGTCAACTGGAGAAGATAACAAAATACCAAAGCGGTAAATAGAAATAGAATGACTGTGACAGAAGTAAGCAGAGATAGCCCCAATAGTAATAGTCATCTTGAGTGCAATCCTAAAACAACTGGAGCACCACTTGAATACCATCGGCATTGACAAATTCACCCTCAATCAATTGCAAAAGCAGCCTTAATTCAGAACAGTTTACAATCATCCACATAGCCTACCAAGGGAAGAATTGGATAGGTGGATAAAAATGCCAGATCCAGTCCAGACATCTAGGATGAACCATAATCTTGATTTTCCTTTGGAGTTCAATTGTTAACAATTACTGTGTTTCCCCAAAAATAAGACCCTGTCTTATATTTTTTTTGAACATTGAAATAAGCGCTTGGCCTTATTGCAATGTGCTCAAAAGCCCAGTTGGTCTTATTATCAGGGGATGTCTTGTTTTGGGGGAAACAGAGTATATTCTGTTTTTTAATTTATGAGGGGGTAAATGAAAAATGTCATGATGCACAAACTATGTGACATGTCATTACATAATCATTGCATGTGTGGCCATTTTAACATGGCTTATTACAGATGCTGTGATTAATGCTGGTTTACAGTAATTTGTTAAAAGTATCAAATAGTACATTTTAAAAGAAAATAGCAGTTAACAGGTTGCATTTAGCATTTAAGAAACAACATGAAAGAAAGTTATTTGAAATGAAGCCTGAGCTTCCACCTCAAAAGTAAGCA
Source organism: Pantherophis guttatus (assembly GCF_059756535.1). NCBI lineage: Eukaryota > Metazoa > Chordata > Lepidosauria > Squamata > Colubridae > Pantherophis > Pantherophis guttatus. The sequence goes on from NC_142066.1 coordinate 59,396,603, forward strand.
GCAGCATGGTCAAATAAAAGGCTTTGGATATTATTACTGAAAAAATCCTTGTTTACATCTAGATTTATTTGTACTATAGTTATTTTTTTAAACATAATGATGCTTACTATTTATAATTATACTAATTATAATCATAATATTTACAATATTTTAGCACATCTATTATATGTCAATTTTAATGCTTGTGGATTTGAATAGGGTGGTTCTATTATTTTAAAATTTACCTAAAATTAAAATGGATTCCATACATTATAGTTGGCATAGGATCTTTTTGATACATATTGTACTTCCATATTTACATAATTTAAACGTCTTTCAAATTTAATAAATCTTGAATGTCAGTAAAAAGGCCAACATCCTCAATCCAAAATATAAAGAATTATTCCTTAGACTGCAGGCAGATCTGTTGCTTCTGATTTTCTTTTCCTTTTTTTTAAATCTCGGAAACCTTATCTAATTGCTGCTGAAATTTGGCAGCATGGTTTCTATCTCTTAAGCGAACAATATAAAAGAACTAGAGTTAAAATAGGTTAACAGTTTTAAAACCATAATCAATGTAGCCATATCCATTTTTCCTCTAATTCCTGTTCATTATTGTCCTTAGCCCTCTACTCTTTAAAATTTAATATTGGTTTATTATTCATATTACTGTATGGCATTCTCAAGGAATTTAAGAGGTATTATTCCCAGTTTCAATTTTTGTACCCCTGTTCTGTGAAAATAGTTGGACTAACAGAAGTTGCATCTAAAATTCTGCATGTGCCTTATTGACAGACACCTCATTGTATCAGTATTCTGTTTAGAAAAACATTTTCATGGCTTTTTGTTAACAATTATATACAGAACATAGGCATTTCTTTAAGTGCTTCCCAATTTTTAATTTTATGATACAGCCATTAGACTTTCAGTTAATTTCAGTAATTACAGTAGTTAACTGTAGGACAGTAGCTCTTAAATTCCATGGAGTAGCATATTCTGGGAATATCTTGTACAATAGGTGTGCTACTTATTTTTGTGTTCAGTCACTCAGGCCTTGATCATCTCGCACTTGGACTAATGGAACACATAAATGGGTCTTGTATGAGAAGCTATAGCGGATCAGAATGATATCTGCATACCAAGTAGCATCTCAGTAGCACTCATCTATCCAATGAGTGCACGTAACCATCATAACTGAGATGCTACTTGGTATGCAGATATCCAGAATATCCATATTGGTCCCTCATATTCTTAAAAAAATTAAAAATTTATCTGTGTTCTTCAGAGAAAAGTGTGTTAATGTTATAAATCTGAAGTTCCAGTCTGACAACTTGTGATGCAGATTATTTTCTGCATTGAACATTATTACATTCTACTTTTATGGAAGAAAATAATCAAATTGGACAATGTTTTTATCCAACAGTTCAATTAGATGAGAACTGAAGATAAGGCTAAGAGTGCCAGAGAGATTAAATACAATTCTAGACACCCTTTGCAGAATAGTATAATCTTTTTCATTTCAAGTAGATGAAAGTTCTGATTCAGCAGACACGTTTGATGCGTTTGTTAGATAGGACTATGAAGGGTCTGTTAGAAGAAAAATCCAGTCTTGATTCCAAGCCGGGAGAAAAGCGTTGGAAATAAAATGGAGGCTGACTGGCTACAAAGAAAGAAGTTTCTTTATGAGCAGAACCAACAACAGCATGTAGTTCTGGGACAGCTTACTCCTTGGCTTAGGAATGGATGGTTTTTTTATAGGGTTCTGAGATGCTCTAGAGCAGGGGTGTCAAACTCAAGGCCCTCAGGCAGGATCTGGCCCGCGGGGTGCTTAAATCTGGCCCGGGGAGCTGATCTGGAAATAGCAAAGGACCGCCCCACAGTGCCTCGGCTAGCAAAAACAAGGTGCAGGGGGGCTGCGTGCAGCCCCCGTTTTCAGCCTGGATGGCCTGCACTCTGCCAACAAAAATGGGACGCAGGGTGGACACAAGGGGCCTCCCACACCCTATGTTGGCTGGCAAGGTGCTGCAGGAGGCGTTCGTCCTGTTTCTCCCCTGGTCAGATCGTGGAGGAGAATACAATGCTGATCTGGCGCTCAAAGAAATCCACTTTGACACCCCTGCTCTAGAGGGTTGTGCAATTGAGCCCTGTGTCTTCTGATATTCTAATGGTGGTTGGTAAATCGTATTATGTTCTAAAGGCCATGTCCTGTTCTTAGAATGTGGATGGGGGATGTAAATTTTAATCAGTTCCAACCTTTTGTGTGTTTTGCTTATTAATAGATCGGCACAAAATGTCCATCTCTAAAGGCTTCAGGCATCTGCTGGGGCTATTAAGAAAGACTGGAGCTGCTTTCTGCTTTTAAGAACATGTTTCTCCATTTTTCTTTTGGGGAAACATAATATTCTGTCTCTCTTAATGTTAAGAATAAAAGAATATTTAATCTGGGGAGGGGAGGCTTCCTACAGGTCCAATCAAAATCATTTCTAGTGAGTAATTGTCAGAAATTGTAAACTTATCAGTGATTATACTATTATTATATTATCCTGTTATATACTGTTATAGTGCATTATATTATTCAAAATGTGAAACCTCCAGCCTTTCATCCATGAGTCACTTATACCAATACAACATTTGACTAGTTAACAATAATAACTTACTTAAGCAACACAATTTTTTTCTTTTAAGTGAGATAAATCTGAATGTAAGGCAGTCCTCAATTTATGACCGCATTAAGTCCAAAATTTTTGTTGCTAAATTGTTAAGTGAGTTTTGCTCTATTTTATATTTATTGCCAAAGTTATTAAGTGAATCATTGCAGATGTTAAGTTAGTAACATGGTTATTAAGTGAAACTGGCTTCCTCATTGACTTTGCTTGTGAGGAAGTTGATCACAGGACCCTAGGACACTGGAACTGTCATAAATACATAGCAGTTGCTAAATGTTCAAATTTTGATAATGTGACTATGGGGATGCTGCAATGGTTGTTGATGTCAAAAATGGTCATAAGTCACTATTTTCAGTGCTGTTGTAACCTTGAAGTAACCACTAAACAAATGATTGTAAGTTGAGGACTATCTGTAACAATGCTAAAATTAAGTTCATAAAAAGTTAAATCAAGAATTAAAAACTTGGTGTTAGCAAAAAGTTCAAATTTTTTTCTTTACCATAGTTACAAAAAATATATAGTTTCTATCTCTGATGCAATTTCTGCAGCAATCAAAGAATAACTTTTGATCCAACTGAAAACCTAAATGAATATTTTCTTTATTTTCTTTCCAATTGCTACCAGTAAAATCTGGCTAAGAACCAATTCCTTGTTGGTGCTACAATTAAGAAATGTTACAATTCAGTGCTTTAGAAAGAGATTCATTAATTGAACATTCTCCACCTTAAAAGCATTGTAAGCACTCTCAGTAGATTTTTCTTCGAACTCTAGAAATGAATATTCACATTTATCAGATTTCTAATGCCATTGTCAGTGTATACATGTGGGAGTCTTTCCTAGCATTTAATTTTCTTCAAGAATAAAAAATAATGTTGACTGAACATTTAATCATACTACTAGAGCATGGGTGTCAAACTCGCAGTGTCACATTGCCATCACATGACGTATCACGACAGTTTCCCCCTTTGCGTAGCTGGGATGGACGTGGCCTGTGTGTGATGCATCTGCCCTGCAGGCCGTCAGTTTGATACCCTTGGACTAGAATTTCCTAACATAAATTTGCTTTGTTATGCAAAGCAACAAAAGAATGAATGAACTTTTTTCATTTTTTAAAAGATAGGTGCTTAAATTTGAAAATTAAAAAAATGGTCCCAGTTATTTAAATTATATTACTCTGCTTTAAAGTGATGTTGAGAGTAGCCTAATTGCTGTATTTTGAACCATTGGGAAAAGCTTGGGAAAACTAGAGTATCCTAACATAGATTGTGTTGTAGTACTTTAATTGAATGTAAGCAAGGCATTAAAAAGATTATAAATTAATAACAACCGGTTGCTAAGAGATTTCTGAATCTGGGATGGAAATTACAGTTCTTGATCTGATGTCTTAATCAGATTAACTTCTTGGTCTCATAGCATAGCACTTAGACTTATATACCACTTCACAGTGCTTTACAGCTCTCTCTAAGCAGTTTACAGAATCAGCATACTGCCTCCAATAATCTGGATCCTCATTTTACCAACCTCGGAAGGATGGAAGGTTGAGTTAAGATTCGAACTGCCAAATTGCAGGCAGCTGACAGTCAGCAGAAATAGCCTGCAGTATTGCATTATAACCACTGTGCCACCACGGCTCATAGCTATCCTAGCAACATTTTCCAGGTCATTGGGGGGCGGGGGCGGGGAATCTGTATTATTTGTGGTTTTATGCTATCAAAATATCACAGAAGTTAAACTAAGGTGGGCAGAAGCCAATAAATAGACAGTTATTTGCAAGGCTGCTGTAATAACAATATTAAAGATTAGTAAAACATGAGATAAATTAAATGAATTTGAATTGAATCATTATTCATAACATATTGTATTTTTTTTAGAATTGTCTTTGTAGTAAAAGTTCACTCCGTTCTTCACGACTGTCTCGTGGATATGCCTCATCTAGAGAACCTGGGTATGTAGATTTATAAAACGGTTTTTTAAATTAATTCTCAATAGAGGTGATATAAGGAGCCTTCCTCTAAATATACTGTACAATTGTTATGCTAGCTGGGAGATCTAAGGTATTTTTCTTGATAGAGCAATGCTTTGGATACATATTTTTTTGTATCTTCCTTTATTGAATGCAAGAAATAAAAACCGTTACAAAACAAATGATATGCCAAACTAACTAAAAGTAAATATTATCACGCTTCCAACATTATTATATATCTTCAGGAAAAGCCAATCTTCACATCTCATGTACACATAGTCCTTGCTTAAGAACTGGTCATTTTATAACCATGTGAAGTTACAATGGCGAGATAATGGATGCTTCATTTTAATACATAGCATAACACTGTTCTTATTCCTACCTTACTGTTTTCATAAAGATCTGCTTACCTTCAGATAACTTTGTGAAATATAATTTAGAAGAAATAAAATAAGAAACTAATGAATGTTTTTTGTAATAACATGTTTTCTGCCATATACTTATTTTTCCATTTACTGATTATTTTCACTTAAAGGAAGTGGGTGCTAGTGAGTGTTCCAATACAAGGCAATTTATATTTAGTGTCATACTGATGCTCTTTGAATATTTTAATGCAAAAGAATTTCTGATAGAAAAGTTACAAGAACTTATTTTAGAAGAACCAATGAAACACAAAAGCGCTGTTAGGTGTACCAGTGAATTTTCATACTGGTTTTATTAAACAGCCAATCATTTCCTATGAATACAGGTAGTTCTCAACTAACAACCATAATTGAGCCCAGAATTATAGCCGTAAATCATTGTGGTCTTTAAGTGGGTCACTATGTGACCAGGCCCAATTTTATGATATTTTTGCAGTGGTTATTAAGCAAACATTGTGATCATTAAGTGAATCCAATATATCCATTGGGCACTTTTTCTTGTAAACTAGAAATAAACATTGAAAACCAGCAAAAAATATCGAAAAGTATGGTCATATAACCAAAGAATGCTGCAAACAGCCATCAAGGGCAGCTTGTTGCCAGAACCCAAAATACAATCTCATGACCACAGGATAATGGTGCAATTGTAACCTTGAAATTGGGTTTTAATTACATTTTTTTGGGGGGGGGGGGGTCTGTCATAACTTTGAATTGTTGCTAACCGACCCATCATAAATCAAGGGCCAGTTGTACTCATAAATTATGTTTGGGAAAACTCTGTTCACAGCTTGCCTTAAGTGTTTAAAGTTGAGAAAAGGAAAAATCCCACTTTACCTTGAATTATATTAATGTTGCAAAGAGCAGTTGTGCTGTCCTGAAGAAGAAGCTGCTTTGAGAAGTTTCTGACAGATGTTCCCAAGCAGTTTTTTATCTTCAAATCCAGCCTTAGTTATAATACATTGGATTATATTTTATATATTATTGGGAATAGCATTTATGTAATGATAATGATTTACAGAAGTTTGAAATTTCTCTCATTTGCATCCAAAGATATATGATGCTGATACTTACATACAGATAGTTAAGGCTTTTTGATTGTTAACAAGAAGTTAACCTAGGAAGAGAGTAAGGCTTCCTAATATATATCTGATACTCTTCTTTCTGTTTTTTAAAAAAATACATATCTAAAAGGCTTTTTTTTTTTTAACAGTGTTTCTGCAGGAAAAATAATTGGTGCCAGTGTTTTGTTTGTTGGTGGAGGAATAGGTGGAACTATTTTATATGCAAATTATGATCCACGCTTCCGAGAAAATGTAGAGAAGACAATCCCTTATTCCAGCGATTTGTTTGAAATAGTTTTGGGTCCTCTTCCTTCTAATATTTCAACACCAAAGAAACCAGTAAGTTTTTTTTTCCTGAAGTGATATATGCTTTGTTTCCCTAATTTTAAATTGCATTTAGGTTTTGGAATATATTATATATATGTAATTCAAGAAGCTTCTTCAGGATATAATTTCTTTTCTAGAATGTATAAAGGTTACCTCAAAAAGATTATTTGATTTTGAGAATCCCCTTTAAAGACCTTCTGGTTGAAGTTCTGATACTGTTCTTAGTTTATTAACTTTTAGCTTGTTTAAACTTTAGGGCTATGTTTTTATCCTTGAAAATGAAATTCTTTCCTTGTGAACTTTATTTATTTCATAGCTAAGATGAAATTCATGATGAAGTTATATCATGTTACTAAGTACTGAGAAAGCAAAAGGAATTTTCTTTTTCTCTCAGTGGGAATGAAGCACAAATAAAAAAATTAAAATTATAGCAAGAAAACCTCCTAACTAATGGAACTAAATATTTTTTCCCACAGATACAGTCAGCTCCACTAAATATATCTTCTGTAGCAGAAGTAAAGAAAGAATCTAAACAAGCAGTTGTGAGATCTCCAAAGAGCAAAACGGATACTACTTCAGCTACTACTGAAGAAAAAGAAGGTAAAAACAGACTATTGCCCTAAAATCCCACTAAGCAACAGTGTCCTATTTATGAAAGATTCAATGTTTGAAACTAGCTGTTATTTTAAACTAGCTCTAATCTATTTTTCTTTTGAGAGTATTAATACCTGCGTGTCCTTTTATATTAAGTGCTTGTTGTTAACATCTGTTGTTGAAATACTCTTTAAAATATTTTATGTATAAAATTATTAAAATGTTAACAGCATTTTGTAACAAATAGAAGAACCACAAATGTTCAGAAAATTATTGATGAATGTATAGTCAAAGAACAAATTAAAAGGAAAAATACCAGAAATTGTTGAGACTAATTAAATAAATTAAGAGAAGGAATATATGTAATAGATTGAATAGATTTAATTAAATAAGATAAAATATTTTATATGTATATACAAAGAGTAAGAAAGTAAATAGCATTAGGAATCTTTATGGATTCTCAAATATCTAAGCAATTCTTACAGCAGCTATAAATAAAATTTTAGAAATATCAATAGAGATACTTGCTGATATAAAGTGTATAGTTTGGCACTCAAATTAGAAATAATCCTTATACTTACCAAGAAAGGGAGACTATATTAGAATCAGTTTCCAATATTGAAATAAGGGGAAGTACAAGAGAACATGAGTTACTGATTTAACTTTCTGAGGATATGCAGTTATGATTTCATTGGAAAATATTTTTATACTGGCATTCCGCATGTTTGTTAGCAGGTCATTAAATCTTGCTAATCTGAATACTTTTCAGCATGACAGAGAAAACTTCGTAAAATAATTAGGGATAACAAAAGAATTGAGATAAAATTCTTTAAGATAATTTGGAACATTAGATCAGCCAGTTTGTTAATCAAGATCTAAAACATGTTGCTTTATTTTAGAAATAGCTTTCTCCAAACTAGTTGTCATTGGTGATTAGATTGGTAGGCCATAATTGGAAAGATAATTTCCTATGGCTTTTTAGAGAAAGGGTTGAATTTTTCTTTAAGAACAAGTAGGACTGGAGATTTGCTTCCAAAATCTAGTTGCAGTCAGTATCTCAGGTGGTGGCCTCACATACAAAACAGTTATTAGAAGAATCTCTAGTTTAAGTTAAAATAAAACATTAAAAATGAATTGATAAGCATGGGACATCATATTTTTATAAACACAAAATGGAGTACAATTAGATTACCATAGCTCTATAAAATTTGATTGCTGCTGGAAAAAAAGTACTACCTATATCTACCTGATTATTACTTTTAAATCCTTTATGCGCAAAGTAAAGATTTACCTATTTTTTACTTCTATGTGGAAAAAGACTGAAATGCCATACATTGGTCTTTAAAGCATTTGGTTTATTCTGTTTATATACTATTTAGATGGCAATTGGAATATTAAGAAAAAAACTGCCTTTGCATTTCAATAATTAGTTTCAAGCTTTCCATATTGACAGAAGTTAGCTTCTTTTCTGCCTCAAATAAGATTTTGGAAGAGCTTCCAAAGTCCTCCTTGAAGCAAAGAAGGAGAGGAGGGGCAATAGCAGTGGCATGGAATAATGCATGAATGGAGTTTATGTACATTTTACAGTGCCAATCATTCACTTAGTTCACTGTGATCATAGGTCATAACAACATGATATAGAATACAAAAGAAATGAAATTAGAAAAAGAAGAAAAAGAAAAAAAAACAACCCCAAAAAGTATATAAAAGAATTACATTTGAGAGCCCATTTGGTGTAGTGGTTAAGTCAGGGTTAGTTTCAACCCAACCTACCTCATAGGATTTTTGTAGGAAGAGGCAGGGGTGTTATGTATGCTCACCTCATTGAGTTACTTATGAAATGAGATGGATGGATGGATGGCAAGAAAGAGAGAGAGAGAAAGAAGAAAAGAAAAGATAAAAATCAGTACTATTTAAAAGAAAGCTTTGTAAACATAGTGATCTGGCTATTAACTATTGGATCACATCCCCGAGAACATAGTTCAGTCATTCAGCATCCAATCCTTTATGTATCATCAATATTTACAGCAGGCTCAGAAGTCGCTCACATAATCTCAGCAACAGGGGAAGCATTGTCAGTACCAGCTCCAGGAATGCAGCAGGAGGACGAATGCCACAAAAGTCACGTTCAGCAAAAACCTCCTGACTTAGGTATCTTTTGTTTATCTGCAAAATTCTGAAACAAATATAATTATGGAAATTCAGAGTTAGATCCATTATATGTGAATGTTAACTATCAAGATTCTTGCCATCTCTTTGAGCAAGAATTCCTCAATTGATTAATATATGACTTGTTTAATATTCTGCAGGTTTTGTATAACCACTTTTAATATTTTGTTACTGATTGTGCTTAGTTTCTTGAGATCCTTAGTGATGTGAAGATTAATAATTTTGTCCTTTAAGATAGCAGTTGGTTTAAAATGATTAATTTTTATGACTGTAATTTAAAATTTCACATTGTCATCTGCCTAATTACTGCTTTTAGTAACCAAAGCAGTGTATGTGCGTGTGTGTGTATACACACACGCACACAACTACAATGTGGCAAAAAAGTCATAAAAGTATTTATTTTGTATAGAAAGTGATAAAACTTACTTATTTTGGTTATGAGGTTAACTTCTCTCTTTAGTTCAAATGAAGTTTATTTCAAAGACTGAAACAATTAATGATATGATTTATTTGTTAACAAAAACTAACATCCGTCTGAATTTTTATAGTTCTATTATTGCTATATTCCTTTCTTGGCATTTTTACATATTTCTACAGTAATATTTGATTTTGGGACCTATTAATGAAAAAATGGGCATGCATTATCTTTTATTCTTCATACATTATTGGGTTTTAATCTATTTTTATATTATTCAAAGTAAGTTAAAATACAAAACACCAGTTGAATACTGATTAATATATGACACCAATATTAGCTTCCCACCCCTTGCAAAACAGACCCCAAAATATTTTAAATTATTAAACTAGTAATTCTATTAACCTGCCTTATATATTTTTGAACCCTGAAATAAGCACTTGGCCTTTTTGCTACGCACTCAAAAGCTCGATTGGGCTTATCAGGGGATGTCTTATTTTGGAGGAAACAGGGTATTAATGACAGAATAGTTAAGAAGAGGAACAACAGTAATAAAGAAGGCAAGATCTAAATTTCAAAACCTTCTGTTAACAAACTGTCTTGTAATGAACTCGTAGAAAATTTACCATGGCTACTTAATGATCCCAAATGATCCCAAAAATTAACACTGGTCCATCCTGGATCAAATATGTTTGTTTCTTAAAACCATCTCTTATTAATTGTTGTCTGATTAAATATAATTAGTCCAATCTCCAAAGCCAGCATATCTTCTCCAAAATTGTTTCCCAGTTAAGTGTGATAAATCCATTCCCCAATCTTCTTCAGTCCCCTTAAAAAAAGAACAATTTATCACTTATCCACTCAGTTTTGTGCTATTGTATAAGAATGCAGATTTGAACTTTAGGGAGACATAGGGAATTGACTCAGTTAGTTTTAAGTTGTAGAGTCCATATTTCGTCCCAGCAAATATACTGCTTTCAAATCACATTCCTTTGGTGGGTTTAATGTATCTACATTTACTTGCCTCTGAATGTTTTCCACAACCGTTATCAATTCATCAAACATTTTTAAAAAGCTTTCAGCTGGGAATTGCGTGTTACCAAACTGTCTTTTTTCGAGCATCAATGTCTCTCCCTTGTTTGTAATATGATATGTTGTTGCTCTATATAGTAGATAAGAGAGTTCTTCATAAGGAAATAGAGAGAGGAGCAGAGAAGATATTTTCTGGATATTTTGATCTGAAATTAAAACAAAGATTGAGAAAGATAAGTTCCAAATGTTATGCAAATTAGTAAAATAGAAAATCCCTGCAGTGAATGTCCAATAAAAATGTAAATCAAGTAAAAACTTTCACTATCCAGGAACATCCTGTGATTTTTCTACAAAAAATCAGAAATTAATGAAAACAGCCAAATAAATCAAGGGAAAAAAGCAAAAAGAACAGATAAAATCTAGCATGGGGTTGAAATAAATCAGCATTCAACCAGCCAGTTTTAAAGATAAAAACCAAAGCAAAATACAAAAGTTAAAGTTAAAACCCAGGCTTGCTTACAAGAACTCAGAAGAAAAGATGATTGAAAGATTAACCTTCTAGCTGCTACTACTACAGGGAACTGCAGTCTACTGGTCAGCAGCCATTTTGGAGAGGAGCCTCATTATTGGGTTTATTGTTCAATTGAAACTTGAAGTGTTAAAAAAATCTCAATAAAATATCCTAGATTTTTTTGGGGAAAACTTTAGCAATAAAATATGAAGTTGAGAAAATAAAAAATATAAATATTGTTCTTTTTTTTTCTTTTTATTTCTGATAGACTACTTGTCTTAATAATGTTTATTTTTATTTATTTATTTATTTTATTCAATTTGTATACTGCCCTTCTCCTAGTGGACTCAGGGCGGTGCACAGCCAAAACTAAAACACATGACAATACAAAATTTAAAATTATTAAAAGAATTATATACTTTGGCCCAATTTTAAAACAATTCGAATTAAAACCCATTGACAGATTAAAAGCTAAACAACTAAAAAACTAAAAAAGGGGGGTGTTCACGCCAGCCCTGCTTGATGGAAAAGAAAAGTTTTCAGGGCACGGCAAAAGACCCGGAGATCCGATATCCTTCTTATCTCCGGGGGCAAATCGTTCCAGAGGGCAGGAGCTGCCACAGAGAAGGCGCTCCCCCTGGGGGTCGCCAGCCGACATTGCCTGGCTGACGGCACCCTGAGGAGTCCCTCTCTGTGGGAGTGTACTGGTCGGTGGGAGGCTATCGGCGGCAGAAGGCGGTCCCGCAAATACCCAGGTCCTATGCCATGGAGCACTTTAAAGGTGGTAACCAACACCTTGAAGCGCACCCAGAAGGCCACTGGAAGCCAAAGCAGCTCACGCAGGAGAGGTGTCATATGGGAGCGACCCTCGCTCCCATAATCCCCCGCGCGGCCGCATTCTGCACCAGTTGGAGCCTCCGGGTACTCCTCAAGGGGAGCCCCATGTAGAGAGCATTGCAATAGTCCAGGCAGGAAGTGACGAGCGCCTGAGTGACTGTGTGTAAGGAATCCCGATCCAGAAAGGGACGCAACTGGCGAATCAGGCGGACCTGATAAAAAGCCCCCCTGGCCACGGCCGTCATATGCTCTTCTAAAGACAGCCGTGCATCCAGGAGGACGCCCAAGTTGCGAGCCCTATCCGTGGGGGCCAATAACTCGCCCCCAATAACCAAACATGAGGATGTTTGCCTCATCCTTTTTATTTTCTCCTTTAGAATAACTTAACATGAATATGACTTGAAATACACACACACACACACACGCACAATTTTATTTACTACTTTTGTAACTATTTTTAAATCCCTTTTTAGTGAAATCTTATTGAGAAAGAAATTCTTCTATGTAATTTTGTAAAAATTCAAGATATCTGTCATAGTATTTAGATGTCATAATGAAATAGATTTAAGATGTACTTTTGTATATTTCTGCCCCTACATCTTGGATGTATACTTTCTTAACTTAGCGAACATCCTCTTTGAAAGACGCTAATAAGAAAATCAGTTATCAGAAGTTATTCCATTGATTTCCTCTGACCTTAACAAATGTTTAGTCCAAGGTTTGAAAAAGGAATGCATTTACAGATTATAGTAGTATTCATAAAGGTTTTTGTGGTCTGCTGCTACTATCTTTCATAGTAAGCTAAAATTTGTGGATATCAGGATTTTGCTTTTTTTTTTTTTTTTTGTTATCTGTTTTTAGTATGTTTTCTTAGATAAATTTTACATTTTGTAAGGCTTTCCCCTCAGGCAGCCATAATCTCCACTTTCAAATTGTGCGTCTGTGTTCTCTATTTTGGAGTTGAAGGTACAAACAGAGTTTCATTTTGGCACTGATCAACTGATCAAGATACTTAAATTCCCACTATGAAAACACAGGCCTAAATTTTATTTTAGAACTAGAAGAGCAACATCAAAAGAGCAACTCCTGTTTCTTTCTTTAGTCAGGTGTTACAAGAAATGGGAAATTTTCCATACTTGTACTGAATTCTCCACAGCTCAATGTCAGTGCATAGATTTTACTCTGGCTTCCCAGATGCAGAGTAGTGTTAAAAGCTGCAATGTGTCTTCATACTATTTCGACTGTGAGCAGAAATGTGGATCTTAGTTGTTCATGCTGTAATTTCAAGATTATGTCTAATGTTTGTCTTAATGCCATTAGAATGACTGAAGGCATAATTCAATCATCAAACAGTCATTCCTAATTGGTTTAAGACAAGGTATTAGGAGGACATTTAATATACCTGCAAAATCCTTTTTAAGCACACAGGCCATTATAGAAATCTAACAAAGAAGTCACTTTCTTAAAAATAAGGTGTGCTTAGTATTGGTTTTCCTTTCAGTATTGTGCTTAAAAATATCTATACCTAGGTAAAGAACATCGTCATGGTGATGCTATTGTAAAAGAAAGGCCGCCTGAAGAGGTTGCAGCTCGTCTAGCACAACAAGAGAAAGAAGAACAAGCGAGAATTAAGGGTATGTAGGTAGATATTATGGCTACTTTTATACAATTTCAAAAATATGATTTTAATTTCAGTAGCTCTAAAATAAACCTTAATGGAATTGTTGGCTTTACCCCTGAAAAGATAAGTAATTTATGTGGTTCATATTCATTTTACAACATTTAAAGATATTCTGATTAAAAATAGATTAATGGGCTATTTTAATATACATTTTATTTGGTTTAAGTTGTATTGCTTCTTATGAAGTGGCAAAGTTGTGTTCCAAAATATAGTCTGGAACCATGGACTAGTATGTAGAAGTACTCCATGAATACAAAGCCATGATGAGTGAATCTGGAACTTTAGTGCTTTAACGTAAGTCAGAATGGATAGACAGCCAACTTTAAATACTTAAATCTGGTTTCTGGTCTTGACTTGTCTGCAAACATTTAACTATACTGCTGGTTTTGCATTTCATGAAAAATTAGTCAAATGCCAGATCTTTGGTTTTCTTTTTAATTGTAAGAGAATCATGAAAAAATACATTAAAAATTAAACTGGAAGATTAAGTTAACTATGTAAGGTTAATGATCAATACAATGAATTACAGTTTTTCGCCTTTTCCTTTCTAGCCCTTGCAGCATCCTTGGAAAGCGCTTTGAATAATACTGCTCGTATCACTTTGCAAGCAGTTACTCTCCAGGAAGCTGCTGTTCAGGCGGTCAATCTTCATGCTCAAAAACTGAAAGAAGCTATGGATAACTCTGAGGTGCACATGTTTTATATTTATTATATGTTACAGTTTTGTACGTTTTGTTCGATCTTTTTAATCACTAAGGAAAAGTTGCTAAATATGTCATGTATCTTTAGAGATCAAAACCAATACAAAGGTGGGATGTAAGATATTCAACAGTACAGTAGTCCTCACTTACTAACAATAATTGGGACCAGAAACTCCACTGCTAACAATGCAGTCGTAAGACACAATATCACTTGACTTCCTGCTGGCTTTGCCATTGATTGGTTGGAAGCTGGCAGTGAAAATCACAATAGTGATCACAGGATCGATCATTGGACTTTGCAACCATTATAATTGTGAGCCGATTGCCAGGCACCCAAATTGTGATCACAGATATGGGAATGATGTGACCTTCTTAAGTATCCTTCGTTCAGCGCCATTGTAACTTTGGAATGATGACTGAATGCCTGGACATTAAATGAAGATTACCTGTAATATTATTCACTTATGAAACTTGAGATGATGTTATAGCTTTTTGTTGGAACATATGACATTACTAGGGGAACATTGTAAAAAAAGGAAAAGGCATATGAATAAAATCTATTCAGTTATAGTGCAATAATTGCTCACAACAATGCAAAGTGTGTAACTAAATAAGAAAAAAGGAATCTTTTGTGTAAAACTTCACGAACTTCTGATTGAAAAAAATAACTTGGACTACACCCGTAAGAATCAGATCAGCATGCTCTAGGATTCTCTAGAAAGTTCCATTCCTTGTAATATTTGATTTTGTATATATTTAATTGAAAGTATAATGTTCATACTGTAGAAGGCTATGGTATGGGGTCACACAAATGACTATATCTCCGCAAGTATTGCATCGGCACATGTAACACTTTACCAATGTTAATTGGGGACATGTGTGCATGTTCACACAAAATTTCATCGAAATCCATGATGGTCAAGCAGGGCACTTTTTTGAAATCAGTCCACTTGACATGGAATGACCCAGCTTGGATCTGCCTCCCAGAATACCTCCAATCAGCTGTTCCAGATGGTGGGAATTCCCACCGCCTGGAACGGGCCAAAAGCGGGACGCATGGAGGCAGAAAACGGGGCGTATGGAGGCAGAAAATGGGGCACACAGAGGCAGAAAACAGGATGCACGGGGAAGGCAATAGGTGGTGGTGGTGATGGATGCCGACAGTGCCAATGGACGGCGGCAATCCCCACAGCCTGGAACAGCTGATCGGAGATATTCTGGGTGGCAGATCCAACCACGAAACAGCTGCTCATGCTAAATCAGTCTGTGCTGAACCTGACCAGGCTGTTTGCTACAAGGAGGCAAATTGCTGGGAAGCAGAGGCCAAAGGGTGGGTGGGGCTTTGGCAACATTCACTGTATTTCCATCCATTTTGAGGTGGGGGGGTGAAGTGTGTCTTATAGTCTGAAAAATATGGTGTATGTATGTGTGTGTGTGTATAATTTCTGAATGAAAGCCACTTTTTCAAAGTTAGCGCATTTATACTCCTACTAAAAGGTAGGAAGAACATCTACAAAGGTGTGTATAATCTATGCCACTGATATGGTAGAGTAGAGTAGAGTTAGGAGAACAGAACAATAGAATAGAACAGAACAGAATAGTTTATTGGCCAAGTATGACTGGACACACAAGGAATTTGTTCAATAATGAATAATAAAAATGATAATGTAAATGATAATAATAATGAATAATGAAAATGATTGGATATCTTGAATGTCTTGCTAGGTTCCAAGTGAGAAAAAGGCAGTTCAGTGGCGAACTTTGGAGGAAGCATTGAAAGATCGTAGAAAAGCTGTGGATGAAGCTGCAGATATTCTATTAAAGGCCAAGTGAGTTTTCTAGTTCTTACAGTCAGGTCCAGAAATATTGGGACATCGACACAATTCTAACATCTTTGGCTCTATACACCACCACAATGGAGTTGGAATGAAACAAACACAATGTGCATTAACTGCAGACTGTCAGCTTTAATTTGAGGGTATGTACATCCAACTCAGGTGACCGGTGTAGGACTTACAGCAGTTTGCATATGTGCCTCCCACTTGTTAAGGGACCAAAAGTAATGGGACAGAATAATAATCATAAATCAAACTTTCCCTTCTTAATACTTGGTTGCAAATCCTTTGCAGTCAATCACAGCCTGAAGTCTGGAATGCATAAACATCACCAGATGCTGGGTTTCATCCCTGGTGATGCTCTGCCAGGCCTCTACTGCAACTGTCTTCAGTTCCTGCTTGTTCTTGGGGCATTTTCCCTTCAGTTTTGTCTTCAGCAAGTGAAATGCATGCTCAATGGGATTCAGGTCAGGTGATTGACTTGGCCATTGCATAACATTCCACTTCTATCCCTTCAAAAACTCTTTGGTTGCTTTTGCAGTATGCTTTGGGTCATTGTCCATCTGCACTGTGAAGCGCCGTCCAATGAGTTCTGCAGCATTTGGCTGAATGTGAGCAGATAATATTGCCCAAAACACTTCAGAATTCATCCTGCTGCTTTTGTCAGCAGTCACATCATCAATAAATACAAGAGAACCAGTTCCATTGGCAGCCATACATGCCCACGCCATGCTTCACTGACGAGGTGGTATGCTTAGGATCATGAGCAATTCCTTTCCTTCTCCATACTTTTCTCTTCCCATCACTCTGGTACAAGTTGATCTTGGTCTCATCTGTCCATAGGATCTTGTTCCAGAACTGTGAAGGCTTTGTTAGATGTTGTTTAATCTGGCCTTCCTGTTTTTGAAGCTCACCAATGGTTTACATCTTGTGGTGAACCCTCTGTATTCACTCTGGTGAAGTCTTCTCTTGACTGTTGACTTTGACACACATACACCTACCTCCTGGAGAGTGTTCTTGATCTAGCCAACTGTTGTGAAGGGTGTTTTCTTCACCAGGGAAAGAATTCTTCGGTCATCCACCACACTTGTTTTCCATGGTCTCCCAGGTCTTTTGGTGTTGCTGAGCTCACCGGTGCATTCCTTCTTTTTGAGAATGTTTCAAACAGTTGTTTTGGCCATGCCTAATGTTCTTGCTATCTCTCTGATGGGTTTGTTTTGTTTCTTCAGCCTAATGATGGCTTGCTTCACTGATAATGACAGCTCTTTGGATCTCATCTTGAGAGTTGACAGCAACAGATTCCAAATGCAAATAGCACACTTGAAATGAACTCTGGGCCTTTTATCTGCACATTGTAATTGGGGTAATGAGGGAATATCACACACCTGGCCATAGAACAGCTGAGAAGCCAATTGTCCCATTACTTTTGGTCCCTTAACAAGTGGGAGGCACATATACAAACTGCTGTAAGTCCTACATCGTTCACCTGAGTTGGATGTACATACCCTCAAATTAAAGCTGACAGTCTGCAGTTAACGCACATTGTGTTTGTTTCATTCCAACTCCATTGTGGTAGTGTATAGAGCCAAAGATGTTAGAATTGTGTCGATGTCCCAATATTTCTGGACCTGACTGTATATTACAAAAGATTTTAAAAATATTTGTACTATAAAAATAACAATTGTAGAGTTTTTGTGTTAGATTTTAGTTTCAGTAGTCAGTAATTTAGTTTATACAACAAACTGTACTATAGTTTATTTGGATTGGAGTTAGCGTGTTACTTTCCCAGCTGTTTTGGTTTCTGAACTATTTATAGCTTAAAGGCTAACTCGAGACAGTTTTTGCTTCCACAAAAAATACAGTTAAGCAAACTCTGGGCTGATGATACAGGTAATTCAGATGATTCAGTGACTGGAATCAATAGTTTAATTTTTTTCCATTTAAATTATATATGTCACTTGATTGCATTTCTTAGTGACAGCAATGTTAGAAGTTTGTTACCGTCCTTAAGTGAGGATTGTAGGTTGCTAGGCAAGGACCTCCTTGCAACTTCCTTCTGGTTTCCAAAAAGTACATTCCATGGGGAAACTATCAGGAAGTTGCAAATCTGAAGCAATGCAAATAGGTTGATGGGTAGGTAAATGGCTGCTCTTGGATCAACTGTGACCAGTGACTGGCAATGTGCTGCAAGTGCACAGCCAGGCCGGGAATCACTGCTGCTGGGCTGGGAAGGGTGCACAATGACTGGTGAGATATGACACAAGCATTGGCTAGGCTATGTGTGATTGCTGCTGGGTTGGGGAGATTTACTGAAGTGACTTACTACCTTTCTTGTTGGTTTCCCCCTTGACTTTACTTATAGGAAGCCACCAAGGGGGGTGGAGGGGTCACAAATGGCGATCACATAACTATGGAATGCTGCAGCTTTCACTGTGCAAGCACCCAGATCATAATCATGTGACCGCAGGTATATGGACAACTAGGCCTTTAAAGACCAGTTGTAAGTACATCTTATGCATTCAGAATCACCATAACATCGAATGATCACTGAACAAGTGTCTGAGAACTACATGTCAATAATGCTCAATGACTTCATTAAAAAGGAATTATTTAATTTTTTAAAAGTTCATACTACCTTATTTGGCAAGATCTTTGTTCCCATAGGAGATTTTATTTATAGAGATTTTATTCAGCCTAAAAACATTTATTTATTAATTGAAGTAAATTTATATGGCTTCTCATCACACCCTCATGATTCTGAGCAGTATACAGCAAAATCAATTAAAAACAAATGTAAATAACTATAAAAGAACAATTGGAAATAAAAACCAAGATTTCAGGAAAATTGGCAATATTCTAAAGATTACAACTATCTCACAGGCTGTCTTTTTGGGATCCCTAAGATAGCTCGAAAAACATTTTTAAAGTCTTTCCAGAGGTGGTTAGAGATGAGGCTTACGTCACTTCAAGGGAACTGATGCATATAAATATGTAAATGTTGTAATGTTCATTTTATTAAACATTTTTACATCTGAGCACTTACGATATTGTGTGAACATGTCTGCTGCCTAAAAAAGTAATAACTCCTGCTTTATAGATAATGCACATAGACGGATTTGATTTGCATCTTTTTTTTTGCTTGAATAAACAATGAATGCTGGTATATTTGATGGATTCTGGTTTCATTTAGAGAAGAAATTGAAAAAATGAAAGGTGTGATTGATAATGCCAAGAAATCTCGTATACCTGGAGTCAAACCACACATACAAGGCATAGAAGAGAACCTTCATCGTATGATCACTGACTTGGACAATGTGGTCAAAAAGGTAACTCATACAAAATTGGATTTTATAGATTTTCACTGATGTTAGGGATATTTCAGTGAACTTCAATACTGAAAATCAATTAATATTTTAATATCTTAGAAATGTTAATATATTTTCCCATAATAAACCATAGTACATTTAATAAATAAATATTTTGCTGAGAAGAACATGAAATAGAAACTTATTTCAGTTTTCTTTTTTGAAATATTTTCTTTCAGTTTTATGAATTATTGGATAATTACTGTTGCCTTTGCATTTTTCTATGCTATTAGTATCTCATCTCTATTTTGTATATTTCTAACTAAGGGGTTTTAACATTATCCTTTTAAAATAGTCAGAGGTTAGAGAGTGAGAACCTAGGACAAGAGATGGGAACATGTGAAAGTTTGCTGTTTCTTCAAAAGTAAAAAAGTTGAATTCCTTAACTAGAACTGGTGCTATTTGAATGATTGCCTGTGTAGGTACATAGTAGTTTCTATGCACACACAACTCCTCAGAAGTTCACATAACTACAGAAAATAGATGTTAAAGTCTTCCCTGGGGAGGATTGAATCTTTCATATTTGTTCTATGGAACTTCCATTCAATACCATCAATTGGAAGCTAAGATATATCAGCAGTGGGGGGAAAAGCATTCATTACCCTTCTGAGAACCATAGATACAAATAGTCAGTCTGCCTTTTTTCTTCATATTCTCGGTAGTCCTGGAATGGACAACTAGATTACCATGCCTTGGGTAGGCGCAGAGATCCTATTCAGACAATAGGAATATGAGAAATCATTTGAGAATGAACCATTTTCATTATTCTCAATGAATCCTGTAGCTCACCTTCAGAAATGGACAATTTGCCCATATGTCGTTTTTCTGAAAATTGGCTGTTATATGTGAGATGAGAAAATCAAAGTGATGAAGAGGCTTGATTTTGACCGCTGTAGTTGGTAGCAGTGGTGAGTTGCTTCTGGTTGGCACCGGTTCACAAGAACCGGTACTAAAAATTTGCAGTAGTTCGGAGAACCAGTAATAACATTGGCTGGCCACACCCTCGAACCGGTCCCCGGCTGGTCGCTTACCCCATCCACCTCATCAAAGGCTTTTTTTTTAACTTTTAAAAGCATTTTTTCTACAACCTCTTTGGCCAAAAAAATGCTTTTAAAAGTTAAAAAAAAGAAAGCCTCTGATGATTGTGCGGCTCAACTGGGATCATCAGAGGCTTCTGAAAGCCTTTTTTCTGCAACCTCTTCAGCCGAAGAGATTGTAGAAAAAAAAAATGCCTTTAAAAGCCTCTGGCGATCCCAGCTGAGTTGCCTGATCGTCAGATACTCCTAGAAGCATTTTTTTCTGCAACCTCTTAAGATTGTAGAAAAGATGCTTTTAAATTTTTTTTTTAAAAAAAGTTGGCCACGCCCACCATCACATTACATCCCCCCACCAAGCCATGCCCACAAAATAAGCCATGCCCACAGAACGGTAGTAAAAAAATTTAGAACCCATCCCTGGTTTGTAGAACCTGTAATAGTATGGTAGGGACCAGACAAGGTCTGAGAAGTTGAGGTCAGTGGTAACACAGCTGGTATCCATCTATCCGTCTGTCCATTTGTCCGTCCATCCATCCATCCATCCATCCATTTATTCTATCTCCATCTAGCAATCTACCTACTTAATCTATCTTCCCTCTCTCCCTCCCTCTCTAAATTTCTGGGTTTTGTAATTAAATTTTTACTATCACCTTAGATGCTTATATACCTGATAGAGTGCTTTTTTTTAAAAGGAATGAGTATTTTCTGTCCAAATACAGGTTTTGTGTTACAATATTATTATTATTATTATTATTATTATTATTATTATTATTATTATTATTATTTTATTTCTATACTGCCCTTCTCCTGCGGGACTCAGGGTGGTGTACAGCCAAGATAAAACATTGCATATAAAATTTAAAAACAATTTAAAAAACAATTAAATAATTTCGGCCCAAAATATTAAAAACAACCCAATTAAAACCAAATTCAATTAAAACTGAGAGGATGGGATCAAGCCAGCCCAGCTAGATGGAATAGGTGTGTTTTCAGGGCCCGACGAAAAGTCCGGAGGTCTGATATCGTGCGTATCTCAGGGGGTAGGTCATTCCAGAGGGCGGGTGCTGCCACAGAGAAGGCTCTCCCCTGGGGGTCGCCAGCCGACACTGTCTGGCCGACGGCACCCTGAGGAGGCCCTCTCTGTGCGAGCGAACCGGTCGGTGGGAGGCTATTGGCGGCAGAAGGCGGTCTTGCAGATAACCCGGTCCTAAGCCATGGAGCGCTTTAAAGGTGGTCACCAACACCTTGAAGCGCACCCGGAAGACCACAGGAAGCCAGTGCAGCTCGCACAGGAGAGGTGTCATATGTGAGCGCCCCGTCGCTCCCATAATCCCCCGCGCGGCCGCATTCTGGACTAACTGTAGCCTCCGGGTGCACCCCAAGGGGAGCCCCATGTAGCCCCCAATATGACTCTTCTGCTTTTATTTCATTTTAGTATTTCATCATCTGCTTCCTCTAATAGTAATACTGCTGTCTTGCTGTCTTGTTCATGTCAGACAATACTAAGTGTTCTATTTCTGTTTTGAAATGAATATATTCAAATAAATTCATGTTATTAATCTCATAAATCATAAAAACAAGTTCAAGGTGTTTTGCAGAATAATTTCCCTGCCTTTATGTTTATTGATATGCTTTCAAGAGGCATATTTTTTTATGATTCAACCTCAACTTTAATATTCAGCTGGACTAATAATGCAGAAAAAAGTCTGAATATAATCACAAAGGGTTGAAGTAATGGCTAAATATTGCCCATTGAATAATTGCTTAACTGTTTTGTTACTGATATTTCTATTCCTGTCTGTTTCTACTCTAGGCATTGTTTATAAAATTACTGACCGAACACCTACTTGAGATTTTAAGCCTTTTTCTTTTTATTCTGTAGGTACAAGCAGCACAGTCAGAGGCTAAAATAGTAACACAGTACCATGATCTTGTAACCAAAGCAAGAGAAGAATTTCAGAGAGAGCTGGATAGTGTTACTCCTGACATTCAGACTGGTTGGAAGGGACTAAGTAAGTAAGATCATAAAATATATAAATAGCTGACGTCATGACCAACATCTCCATTTGAATGCTTGATTTTTGGGACTGATTTAGCTTTATTAACACTTTCCCCTTGTTAACATCTTAAATTGAGGCCTACTTAATTTTGTGGACTCTTAAATCATGGATACTTTATTTTGGGCTTGATATGGGTATATTTTCCTTTCCATCAGCAATAAAATAGTCTGCCATAGCTAAATACAATGTACCTTAAATTTGAGGTGTACATTTGCTCTTAATAAACAAACAAACAAACTCATACTTGTCCAAAATTTATTTGGAGAACTAAAATATAGAACCACACAATGTGCAAGCTCCTCAATTAAATTGAAACTACCTGCTTGCACATGGTTTTTTTAAGAATGATATTTATACAAAGTTAGACCTTCATCTATGCTAGACAGCAGTTCTAAAGTTAAACATAGATAATCCCACTTACTACCTAATATCTTTTAAAGCTAGGAATGTCAGGGATTGAACCTGACACCATCTATAATAGGAGTGTCAAATTCACATCGTCACAGCGGCGTCACATGACGTATCGTGACTTTTCCCTCCTTTGCTAAACCGGGTGTGGCCAGTGCTTGACACATCTGACCTGTGGGGATGGGAGTTTGACACCTCTGATCTATATTGTATTTTCTACTATTCTGCTGTTTAACTCTTCTGTCTTTTAAATCAGCCATTGGCAGGCCTATTTTAAGCAATAAAAATTCCTAATAACAAGATATTGTTGAAGATATTATTCACCATATATTAAATTACATTTTTAAAAGAAGATATGATGCTCAAATATTAGCAGTAAAGTAAATAGTTCAGCCATAAGTAAATTAAAGTTCAAATCAATAAAGATATACTTGTTGCTGTTCCCTTTGGATGACGAAGTATATAAATTAAATAAATAATACAAAGTAGTTCACTAAAACAGCAATTAGCTGTAAGTTTCCCAGTACCAAATCCTCCAGTACCAAATGGCTGATGTACAGTACATCCATGCATATCTATAACATTGTCTTTTAGGTAAACGTTATGCAAACCCAGAGAAAGCAGTAAGTAAAAATAATGAAAGATCAGAGATAAAAGAAAAGGAAATACAAGAACATCTAGTTTACACAAATATATTCTTCCATCATGTCCATATAATGATTAATGTAATACTTTTTATTCTTTAAATTTCTAGCCTCTCTTTTTTTAAAGATTTTGTTAACTCCTTGTTTGGTATCAGATTATCAGATATTTATCAGATTATATCGAGAATTTTACTCATCTTGTGCATAGTTTATTTTCTTCATATGCCATTATTATTGCATTTGGCAACCAGCCTTCAACTCCATATTCACACAAAATGTTCCATAATTCAACTTCACTTTATAGTATCCTTCTCTAAATCAAGAATTTCTCACAAATTTGCAAAAGAGCAAAAATCTTATCTGCACTTTCCCTGCCAGCATAAAGCCACACTGCAGTTCTCAAATCTTTTTCATTGTATTTCTCATACACTTTCAAGATTTCTGCCAGATACTTCCCTAGTCATATTTCACAGGTTTATCCACTTAAATGTTATTTTTCCTTTTGTATAAGAGAATTATATTCCAGCTATTAGCCACTGTCAGCATTTCAGCATAGACCAGAGCAGCAAAATTAGAACTATATACTTTATTGAGATAGGTCAGCATAACACAATTTTGCAATCTAACCCTGATTGGCCTTTACTTCCCCTTTCTCTTATACTCAGTAAATAATGGATGAGTGTGCCTGTGTCTCTTCTAAATAATATTTTGCTTCTCAGACTTAAGAAATTTTCTGTGTTCTGTGTCTAAGGTGGGATTAGGAATCGGGATCTCTTGGTTTCTAGCTTGATGACTTAACCACTACACCAAGCTAGCTCTCCTTTATCATTTACTCCCCTTATATTCCAAATTGCAAGTTTCCATAGACAAAATGCATCCCCAGAAGTGCCCATAATTTTTTTCATTGATTTTGTCCATTGAGATTTTCAATAAAACAGAGTAGAGTGCATTCAGTTACCAGCCTTGGTAATACCTATGAGATATGTAGCATTACCTGTTTACAATAAGCACATAACATTGGTGATTTTCAGCACATTTTAGCTTGTATGCTCAATCACAACTAAGACCAAGCAGCTACATACGAAATGAAAAACTGCCTTCTAAGTGATCTAACTGGGAAATACAGACAGATATTGAGAATACATAATCAAATAAGATTAGTTCTAACATCAGATTAATGTTCTAAGAAAGCAATTATAATAAATTCTCTACTCCAATGTGTACTGTTTTCCTCCATTCTTAAGTAAATGAATCAAGTAAAATATTAGACAAATAAACATAAATATATAGTCCATAGAAAGAAAAAGGCATGATTGAGCAATCAAAATGCCAAGGAGATTATGCATGCTTTCCCTTTATCATGCTGCAGTATCCAAAAATTAGAACTGAAGGGAGAAGCAGAAAGATTTTTAAAAGAAAGTGCAAAAGTTAATCTGAGTAGGAAGAATGAATTGATAAACAGTGATTGAATCTAGCATTCTGGTATGGCAGAGAATTCCTTCGTATATACACGTATTTGAGAGGGTGAAGCCCAGCTATAAATACATACTAGCATCAGCCTTGAATTTTTAACAATCTTCTTTTTTAATTTTCAAACCTTGCACTTGTATCTATATTCTTTGCTTCTGAATTCTTGTAACAACTCATTGATCTGTTACTGTGAATCTGGTTTAACTTCTTCATACCTTCATTTTCTCTTGCAGAAATAACTGATGTAGGTGAGTTCTTAACACAATTGTGCTTTGTATAAACTTCTCTTGTTTATTTTAACATGAGAATAAAATGGCATACATACATACATACATACATACATACATACATACACATTTGATTTACATTTAAAAATTTATCTTTCTTAAAACTTACATAATCATTTTTTTAAAAAATGTGCTAATGTTCAATATTACAAATCATAGTTGTGAGCATAAACCAAGTTACATGTATTTGTAAGAAAATGAATAGTCATTTTCTTGAGCTGCTTATAAATTATTATTTTATAAAGTTTAGGTGTGTATGTTTATGTACATATAAATAATTTGTATGGATTTGTAAGAAAGCAATCGTTTTGTTTTTGTTCCTGTTCATTTTTTTCTTTACGTTTAAATATTGTTTTGTACATTGTTTATGTTAAGAATGTTAAGAATATACATATACATTAAAACCAAATATTAAAGTCTAAAATGTAAAATGCATTTTTGAAAAACAAGTCATCAAATTATTTTTGACAATAACATTTAAAAACATAATTCTTGATAGTAAATTGCATTGAAATTTAAAAATAACAGATTCCTTTATTGAGCTGAACAGAGACACTGAATTGATCTAAAGATAGAATTCCACAAAATTTACTGAATATAGATAATTACTTTTAAAAACTCTATAAAGTTTTTTCTTGGTGGTTAATTAAATCAATAAACTTATTCAATGATATAATTAAGTATATTTTAAAATATTAATGTTTTTATTTTAGTGTGTTATTTTTTTAATAGTGCTGCATTTGTTAGGTTATCCCTACTGTAGAGATTTTGAGAATTTGAGTCTAGTGAGTGTGTTTTCTTTTATTTTGTGTATAATCTCTCAGGATTCTGAATGTTTAAGAAATGGCATAAATCAATTCTTTTTCCTACCTCTAACTGGGGCACTCAGATGAGAAAAGCTTTATTTAATGAATACTGTATTTACTGGTGCAAAATCACTGTACTTCTCTTGTTCTTTGTACCCAAAGTCTTTTTGAATGAATAGATTTCACTAATGCTTTTGTTTCCAGAATACATGAGAACATACAGCAATTATTTTGTTTTGTTCTGTATTTCTATACTGCTTCTTGCTACAAAAAAAATTCCAAAATTCCAAAATATTTGGTTTTGATAAATGAAAGAAATATAGAGGATTTTGAATCAGACTTTTCTTGATTCTTCCTAGTAATGTTGGATTTCAGGTCTCAGTTACATATTGGCCATGTTGGCTATAGAGGATTGGGAACTGAAGTTTAAATTATTTGGAGGCATTAGGTTGAGAAAAGTTGAAATAATCTCACTTTGTTTATGCAGTTAAGTAATATGTGAAGATTTAACAATTTTTATCTGTTTAAACATCTGTCTTCTCCAGCTGACCGGCTGACAACAGATGACTTGAATTCTCTTATTGCTCATGCTCACCGCCGTATAGACCAGCTGAATAAGGAACTGGTAGATATGAAAGTCCGAGAGCAACAACATATTAAGACAGCTCTGGAAAAACAAAAACTGGAAGAGAAAAAAGCTTTTGAGTCAGCAGTAGCAAAGGCATTGGAACGTCATAAGAGTGAAATCCAAATTGAACAGGAGAAGAAGGTAACTAATGAGTGTTTAATTTTCTAACATACCACACTTTTAAATTGTCCGTGCAGTATTGCCCAGCAATTGGCACAAGGATTCTTATTTAGTGCTTATTTGCTTATTAAGACTGCGTTAAAGTAGACTTCTAGACAATGGTGATTTGAGTATAATATGATAGATATGAGTTATGATAGATTTGAGTATAAATTTTCAAGTAGACTACAATGTTTGCATTATTTGGAATGTACTTTTACCACAAAGTCTAGCTTCTAGTATGTATTGCCAAATCAGTGCATTAGTGGAATTAACTGGAGTAATGTCTGACAGACCTGAGATAGAATAAGTACAGTGTTACAGATCATTCGGAAAAAAAAGTGCACCCCATTTCCATGAGGCAGTTTTTTGAAAGAAAAGAGTTGGATGATTTCTCAAGAATAAAAAAGTAAGTTTCACAATTTATCAAACACATTCAAAAGCAGGTGGACAGCAGCCATAGAAGTTTCCTTTGCATGATGTTTGGCCTTCTAGAATTGGGAGATCTTGTACGAATTAACCCCTAAAATAAAGACTGACAGAATCAGGATAGTTAATTTCCTCTTAAAAGCTTTTATGCTCTTAATACAGTGGCTTGTCCTCCTAAACATTTGTGAAGAGTTTGATTATATATCTCGTTAAAACCTTGCTTTATATTTCAAATAATCATTTTGTTTTCATAAACCTTAGCTTCTTACATAGATCATTTTTAAAATGATCTCACATTTTCATGGAGAGAATAATAAGAATGACAAAACTTTCCATCTATTAATTACAAAAGGCCACAGTGCTTGAATCTGCACATATAGCACATCAACACATTACGTCGTAGATTCTTGGGAAGAACTCATTGCATATGAAGCCAATATCAGCTAAAGAACTGGCAAATGAGTTTTCATATTTTTATGTATATAATATTACTAATGGGAGATGGTGGCAAGAAAATGATGGGCAGCAGAGAGAAAAAGCAGCTTAGCTTATTCTTTGCATCAGTCTTCATGGAAAAAGAAAAATTAGTCCAACCTACCAAAAACAGAACTGTAAAAGACAGACTAGGAATACAAATTAAAATAAACAACAACAAAAAAAAAAAAGGTAAGAGAACACCTGTTCACTCTAGATGAGTTCAGCTAACCAGGACTTGATGGTTTACATCCCAAAGTTCTGAAGGAGCTGGCAGACATGATCTTGGAACCATTGAAAACATAAAGTATCTTTCAAAGATCCTGGAGCAATGGGGGAACTAGTAGTATACTGGAAAAGAGTTGATGTGGTTCCCATTTTCAAAAAAGGGGAGGGGAAAAAAACAGATCCAGGAAAATACAGACCAATCAGCCTGACATTTTCCAGATGTTGTTGATGATGATGATGATGAGATCTGCAAACACATAGAAGCAAGCAACGTTATAACCAGAAGCCAACATATCAAAATAGATCATGCCAAACAAATCTTATTTCATTCTTTGACAAAGTGACCAAATTAGTGGACCAACAAAATGCTGTGGACATATTATGCTTGGATTTCAGAAAGGCATTTGATAAAATAGACCACAACCTGCTTCTTAGTAAACTAGAAAAATGTGGGATAGACAGCATGACCACCAGATGGATTTGTAACTGGTTGACAAATCACACACAACATGTAGTCCTTAGTGCAGGGGTGTCAAACTGGATTTCTTCGAGGGTCGGATCAGTATTGTATTTCTCCACAGACCGGCCGGGAGGAGGAGACAGGACAGAAGGCCTCCTGCAGCAACCTGCTGGCCAAAATGGGGCGCATGGAGGCTGCACGTGGTTTCCTGCATCCCATTTTTGGCCTGGTTGACCTCCTGCAGCTCTCTGCTGGCCAAAACAGGGCGAAGGAACTGCACATGCCCATCTGTCCCCCATGCCCCATTTTGGCAGGCAGAGGCACCTCGGGCTGGTCCTTTGATATTTCCAGGCCAGCTCCGCGGGCTGGATTTAAGCATCCCACTGGCCTTGAGTTTGACACTCCTGCTTTATTGGAACTACATCTACATGGAGAGAAATAAGCAGTGGGATACCCCAAGATTCTGTTTTAGACCCAGTATTCTTCAATATCTTCATAAATAATCTAGATGAGAGAATAGAAGGGAACTCATCAAATTTGCATACAACACCAGCTACACCAACATCTTAAAGATAGGTATAGATTATGTGAAATTGGCTTAATAGCAGTAACTACAAGAGGGATCTTGGATTTCTAGTGAACAATCACTTAAATATGAGCCAGCAGTGTGCTGTGGCCACCAAAAATAAGATGGAAACTAATTATTTATTTATTTATTTATTTTATTTATTTGTTCCTATTTCTATACCCCCCTTCTCCAAATAGGACTCAGGGCGGTGAACAGCCAAAGTAAAAACAGAACATACAAAATTTAAAAACAGTTTAAAATAATTAAATATTTTGGCCGTAAATTAAAACAACCCAATTTAAAATCAATTTAAAATTTAACTCAAGCCAGCCCAGCTAGTTGAAATAAATGGGTTTTCAGGACCCGACGAAAAATCCGGAGGTCTGTTATTGTACGTATCTCTGGGGGGACGTTGTTCCAGGGGTGGGCGCCGCCACAGAGAAGGCTCTCCCCCTGGGAGTCGCCAGCCGACATTGTCTGGCGGACGGCACCCTGAGGAGGCCCACTCTGTGCGAGCGTACTGGCCGGTGGGAGGCTATTGGTGGCAGAAGGCGGTCTTGTAAGTACCCCGGCCCTAAGCCATGGAGCGCTTTAAAGGTGGTCACCAACACGATGGTATCAAAAGCCGCTGAGAGGTCTAACAGGACCAGGATAGAGGAGCAACCCCTATCCCGAACCCTCCAGAGATCATCCACCAACGCGACTAATGCCGTTTCCGTGCTGTGCCCAGGCCGGAAGCCGGACTGGAGCGGGTCCAGATAGACAGCTTCATCCAGGTACCAGGGAAGCTGTTGCGCTACCACACTCTCAACAACCTTCGCAACAAAGCGAAGGTTGGAGACTGGACGATAGTTAGCCAAAACAGCTGGATCCAGAGAGGGCTTCTTGAGGAGGGGCCTCACAACCGCTTCTTTCAAAGCGGCCGGCAGGACCCCCTCACTCAAAGAAGCGTTAACAATCTTCTGGAGCCAGCCTCGTGTCACCTCCCGGGAAGCCAGTACCAACCAGGAGGGGCACGGGTCCAATAAACATGTGGTCGCATTCAGCCGTCCCAGGACCCTGTCCATGTCCTCGGGAGCCACAGGATCAAACTCCCCCCAGATAACACTCTCAAGACCTGCCTCAGTCATCCCGTCCGGACATACCCAGTCAGAGGCCAGCCCTTCCTGAATCTGAGCGATTTTGTCATACAGATACTGCACAAAGTCCTCAGCTTGGCCCTGCAAGGGGTCATCCTGCACTTCCAGATGGAGGAGGGAGCGGGTCACCCTAAACAGGGCGGCCGGGCGATTATCTGATGACGCGATAAGAGCGGCAAAATAGCTAGATTTTGCCGCTTTTATCGCCACTAGGTAGGTCTTAATATGAGACCTCACCAGTGTTTGGTCGGATTCGGAGCGGCTGGTCCTCCAACTACTCTCCAGGCGTCTTTTCCGGCGCTTCATCTCCCTAAGCTCCTCGGAGAACCAAGGAGCTAGGTGAGTTCGGTGCCGGGTCAGAGGCCGCAAAGGCACGACACGGTCCAAGGCCCCGGCAGCCGCACTAAAGAGAGAAACAACCTAGAACTAAGGAGAAATTTCCTGACAGTGAGAACAATCAACTAGTGGAACAACTTGCCTTCAGAAGTTATGGGTGCTCCATCATTTGAGGCTTTTTAAGAAGAGACTGGACAGCCATTTGTCTGAAATGGTATTGGGTTTCCTGTTTGAGCAGGGGGTTGGACTAGAAGACCTCCAAGGTCCCTTCCAACTGATGTTCTATGTACTAGTTTGTTTAAAAAATAAACATGAGTCCAGAGTTACTCTGAAAAATACCTCCAAATAAGAAAGATAAGAACTATTTTTATACTTTGGCTTCATCCAAATAGAAAACTAATGTGTTTTCAGATGTGTGAATGGAAGTAGATTTGTCTCTCAATAGGTTTAACAATGACCATTTATAGTGTACCCCACTCTATTGTTCAATTTCTATTGTGGCACTTGCCTCAGTGAAAAATGTGTATGTTTGGACTATGTATTCCATTCTCAACACTGAGACTTAAGTTTTACATTATGATTTCAGACCTTGTGGCTGAAATACCATATCTAGTTTTTAAAGGGTTTTTGCTTGTTAGGTTCGGTGGTGTTATTTTTGTAAATTTTACTTGATGAATTCTGGAAAATAGAGAATTGTTTTGTGCCCTTTTGATTTATCTAATAAAAATATGATTAAACTAAAGATATAGTTTACAGATTCACAGATAATTTTTAAAGATGCAAATACCAGTGATTTCTCTAACAGGTTGAAGAAGCTCAAGCAGTTATGGAAAGTGAAATGCGAACTCAGTTACGCCGACAAGCTGCTGCACATGCTGATCACCTAAGAGATGTTATCAGAATTCAAGAACAAGAACTGCAGCAACAATTTGACCAGGTGGGAGTTTGGTTTATTATAATGAAAGGTCCTTTTAAGTGCAGTGCTTCTCTCATTCTCAGAAATTTTTCTTATTATGCAATAAGAAAATACTAGGGCTGCAGAAATCATTTGAAGGAGTACTTTGTAAGAAAGGATGGCTTCCTTAGTCTTTCTCTGCTTTGGTTTGGTAGGCAATTCAGGGAGAAATCCTATAATACCAGTTTGTAAGAACATCTTGAAAACCCCTGCTGAGTCTTTGAAAGATGCAGCTACATGTTTTCTCCCATATTTTTTTTCAGAAGAAAAATGTGAAAGCACTTTTTCCAGGATTCTCAGATACTTTCTAATCCATTGTAAAGTACCACTTCTTAATGCTTTGCATAATCCAAGTAAACATTAACAATCTCCTTTGAACTCACCTGTGTGCAAATATTCTTTAGAATTGAGGAATTGCAAAATGTTCTGTGCATTTTGTGCATAGCAAGTTGTGTGGAACAAGTTTTGAGTGGTGTGTATCCATAATGAAAGAAACTTGCTTTGCCTTGTCATGGACAAGAAGCATGCTTGGTCTGGGCATTGATCTTAAGTACCTACATCTGGGTAGAGGTGTTTTGAGGGCTGAAGAAAGACACAATAGCAGCAGAAAAATGAGCACAAGGGAAAGGAGGAGGCTAGGAAGACTATTAGAAAACTTGTTCTAGTGGATTTGAATACTACAGTGGCAGTGTCTAAAAGGTGATAAGAAAAACAAGCTGCTGGGAAGAAGTGGAGAGAAACAGATAAGCTGGGCTCGCTGGGCTTGAATTCAAGCATAGCAGCTAAGAGGATACTAAAAGGAAAGGAAAGCATTGGGAAAATCAGTGGGTAGTATGGCCTACTGCCATGCAAAGGAAGTGGAGAGAGACATAAAAGGAAAAGGTTTCCCCTGCCACTCATGTACATTTGCTGATTCATGTATGCCTCTATTCAGATGTATATTCATCTGTGGATTTCTTGGAATTTCCTTTATCAAGTTCATGATGAAATTCTAAATATCCAGGGTTCCTGTATTTTCCTGGATGGTAAATGAGGAAAAAAAATGAAAGTGGCAGATAATCTATGGAGTAAACTTTTTAAAAATCTTTTGGTAGAATATGATATTTCATAATTGTTTTTAAACAGTCCCAGAAATATTTAATAATAAATTTAACATTTTTTCCTTTGGGGAATAGTTATTTGAGATGAATATTGCTATAAAATACTATTTACAATTAGGAATTTGGGGAAATCATCTCTGCAATCTTGGTGTAGTAACCTTGCTTTTGCAGCCTCAGAACTTTGAAATATTGGTCTAAGTGGACAACTTTCAAATGAAATTTTCAGTCTGTTATCTTAATTTGCTCTTCTACTCCACATGGCAAGTCCCTACTGGCTTGTATTTATAGAAATTTAAGTTGACTCTACATGCCATTAAGCTTCCTAGTGCTCTTGGATATATGGAGAATAGAAAATGTATCCTGCTGAATGTCAGAAGATTCTCCCTTAAGATTGTCTACTCAGTGCTTGAAGATTAAGGATACAAGGATGTTTTGCAAACGTGGACATAATACAATAAGAACATCAATAAAGGAAATGCTTGTAACTTATGAGGGGTCCTTGACAGGGCAAACCACTGGAATATAAAATGAGAGTAACTCTACTCCTTACTAGCATTGATGCTGTTACCAAGTTTGGGTAATGAAATGTCTGCTAGAAAATAACCAAGCTCAGAGACCACCAACTTCACCCTTCATAATGTGAACACATTTTCACATGTTTTTCTTTCAGAATTTATCTGAAAAACTCACTGAACAAGAACTTCAACATAAACGTCTTCATCAGGAACAGATTGACAACTTCACTCTGGATATCAATACAGCCTATGCAAGGCTGAGGGGGATCGAACAGGCAGTTGAAAGTGAGTGTGGCATGTAAAGTAGTAACAGAAATGTGCTATCTTTAGTAAAATCTGGGTGGCTTATTTATTTTTCTGCTTGTTTTGTAGATGGTAATTCCATTCTAGGAATCCAGTTCTGTATCAGAAAGTTTATCCTGAGTTAGAATAGGTAAAATAATCCAGTATTTATAAACAGGCTGGATTTCTGTATTGCTCTTTCATTTCTAATGGGAAACTTTCAGACTCTGGAGGAATTAAATTATATGCTAAATCAGTACAGGTAATCTGTGACGTTCAATTACAATTTGGTAATATCTGTTGCTAAGCGAGGTGGTCATTAAGTGAGTCACACCTGATTTTCCTTTTGCATTGACATTAAGTGAATCACATAGTTGTTAAACAAATACAGCTTCCCCTCTTAACTTTGCTTGTCAGAAGTTGGCTGAAAGTCATAAACGGCAATCACATGACTGCAGGAAACTCCTACCAATATACTTGTTGCTATCAGGCCAGATGTCACTTAACATCTCATCTAATGTTAATACATATGGTTATAAAGCAGAGCACTTGGAAGTTCTAGTCCCGCTTTAATCATGAAAGCCAAGTAGGTGATCTTCTACCAGTCACTCTCTCAGCCCAATTTCCTTCACAGGGCTGTTGTTGGGAAAATAGAAGGAAGCAATATTATGTTTGCCAACTTGAGTTGTTTATAAAAAAATGAACACAGAATATAAATAAAATAAAAATGAAACAAATAACATACCAATTGTCAAGCCACCCGGATTTTTATTTTAACTTTAAAAAACATTTTACAAGTTGATAAGGCCTACTGCTAAAGATGATTTTTTCTGTTTCTTAGCCTTAGGTTGCCTCTAGCAGCTGCATTTTCACCAAGTAAAAGAAACCACCTCCTTTCTCACTCCTATAACAACTCTCACTCCCACCACTTGCATTCCTGCTGCTCCTCCTTGCTGGACAGCTGGTCTGATTAGAGAGCGGTCTTAAAGGGGCAGAGTAGCATCAGCCCACTCGCTAGGCAATTTTCAGGTAGCCTGATCTCTCAAAAACACTATTTTACAATAGTGAAAGTAAATAAATTATTTGTCATTCTTCGTGTCAGTGGCTTAGCTTTATTGTAAGGTGCTATCAGCTGCATTATAAATTTGGTTGTATCTATTAATTTAGAATGTGTTCAAGCTATAAATGAACATGTTTATATATTCTAGATTTTCCTTCCATTAAATGTATGGCATTTTATATTACAGGCCAAGTAGTTGCTGCAGAAGAAGCCAGGAAAGCCCATCAGTTGTGGCTTTCAGTTGAAGCTTTAAAGCAAAGCATGGAAACTGCTGCTGGGGATAGTCCCACAGAACCCTTGGAGGATGCAGTACAGTCCATCCAACTCAGCTGTCCTGATGATGAATTCACCCAGGCCTTAACAGCTGCCCTTCCTCAAGAATCACTCAGTCGTGGGGTATATACGCAAGAGGCACTAAGGGCACGCTTTCACACAGTCCAGAAGCTGGCTAAAAGAGTGGCATTGATAGATGAAACAAGAAACAGCTTGTATCAATATTTTCTGTCTTATCTGCAGTCCCTTCTCTTGTTTTATCCTCAGCAGCTGAAGCCACCGACTGAGCTTGGCCCTGAAGACCTTGACACATATAAGTTGTTCTCTTATGCATCCTACTGCATTGAACACGGAGACTTAGAATTGGCAGCTAAATTCATCAATCAACTGAAAGGAGAACCCAGAAGGGTGGCACAGGACTGGCTGAATGAAGCTCGGATGACCTTGGAGACAAAACAAGTGGTGGATATCCTGACTACTTATGCTAGTGCTGTGGGCTTGGGAACAACTCAGGTGGACTAATATAAGCCAGCTACGCAGGACTTCTATATCTTTAACACTAGTCAACCAACATACAAGATTTGCAACAGTACTGGGAATTGGTGGGAGAAATTGAAATTGGTTCCAAACCATGTAAGCAACTCAAGTGTCATTAGGAAAAAAAAGTTCCATCTCCTAGTACTCTTATAAATCTTAGCACCTGTTGCATTTGCATTTTTTTTCCTTTATCATGTCTGGAATGTGTTTTTGTTTTTGTTTTAATCTGCATAACACAGTTTCCAGGTATTACTGATTGAGCTTGTGAACCCACCAAAATAATGTTTATAACCTTACTGATTTGCCATTTGGCTCAATTAAATAAATGATATTTAAACGATTTTTTTCACTGCTGCTTGGATAAAGTAGATTTTAAAAAAAACGACAAATTGTGTCAGGAGATGAAAAATGCATAAAATTATGTGGAAACAATCTGTCAAGTTTCCCTTTATCTGTTTCCAAAGTGGAAATATAAATATTTCCTATTTGGTATTGACAGATTTTCAATTTTCATAGTGTGTGCTTTTAGCAATGGTACATTTATCCCCTTTTCTTTATGGAAACTTTGATGCAAATTCTGCATAAGCCCTGAAAGCTACCTGTGCATTCAAGGCAACACCACTTTTTTTTTCCAGTATAAATTGATTAAGTTTTTCCATTTATTCCTATGTTGAAAAAAATATAATATCCTCCTATTGAGACCAAACACTGTCATCAGCTGAGTGAGTCTACTCTACAAGGTAGACTGCATTGTCTTGAAATAAGTTGAGACCACATCTATGAGAATCCCTTGGCTTTGAAGAAATGTTGCTATTTCTGTTTGCATGTGTGGTGTGGTGTGGCTTCCAATATCTGATAGTAAGAAAAAGGGCTGTGCATATTTCAAAATATGTAAGGAGATGTTTGAAAGAATAGGGTGTCTGATTTCTACTTTACACAGCCAGATCTTTTCCATCTATCTTTAGCTCCTGAAATATTTGCAAAGGGCAGAAAGTTCTTGCAGTGCCTCTATTTTTCAGTGTTCAGCCATACTTTCATCCGCACTTCTGGAAATTTTTGGACTAGTTGTGAAACACTTCAATTCTCCTCAGATTAACAATTTACATTAATATAACATCACCCAAGCCTTCTCAAAACCACCAGTATTTCTCTTGACTAAATTAGCGGTTAAGGCATCAGGCTAGAAACTGGGAGACCTGAGTTTTAGTGCTGCCTTAGGCACAAAGCCAGTCAGGTGACCTTGGGCCAATCATACACTCTTAGCCTTAGGAAGAAGGCAATGACCAAACCACTTTGGGGGGGAAAAACATGCCAAGAAAACTGCAGACATTTGTCCAGGCACTCACCAGAAGTGAAGATTCACTCAAAGGCACACACACAAAAAACAACGTATAAATCTACAATAGTAATACTGTCCAGTTGCACAAGGTTTATAATGCCACCTGACTACATGATAGAATATAGTACATAGAACATCAGAGTTGGAAGGGACCTTGGAGGTCTTCTAGTCCAACCCCCTGCTCAAAGCAGGAAACCCAATACCATTTCAGACAAATGGCTATCCAGTCTCTCCTTAAAAAGCCTCAAGTGATGGAGCACCCATAACTTCTGAAGGCAAGTTGTTCCACTAGTTGATTGTTCTCACTGTCAGGAAATTTCTCCTTAGTTCTAGGTTGCTTCTCTCTTTGATCTATTGCTTCTTGTCTTGCCTTATGGTGCTTTGAAAAATAAGTTGACTTTGTGGCATGAAATATTGGAACACAGATGGATGGCTTACAGCAATAAAAAATGCAAAATTATAAAGCAGAAAAGACAAAAATGTTGAAAAAAACCCAATTCAATTTTAGGACATGCTCAGCACCCTAATCAAGGCCTGGAAGAAGAGCCATTTTTAAAACATTTTTTAAATGACAGTAAACTAAGCCGTATGTGTCTCTGGAGAAATATTCCAGAGGGAAAGTGGGCTGACAGACATGGCCCCCTTCCTAGGTTTGATCACATGACAATGTTTGATCAATGGGATATGGGGTCAACTCTGGACAGGAAAATTATTGAAAATAAATGATCCCTCAAAGAGCCAGGCCTATGCCAGGAAAGGATTTATATGTGGTAACATTAGATGTTAATGTGGCATGCTATGGTATACCTATTAATGCTCATGTTGCTGTATACTGGACTAAAGCTTCTTAAAGTGTCTCAAAGGTGCTTTTTCTTCAAAAGGCAACTGGACTTTTTTTCCTTGAAGAAGAAAACATTTTGCTTCTTATCCAAGAAGCTTCATCGGTTCTGATGGCAGGTGTGTGTACGAAGAAGAGGCATTGACAGTTGAGACTGGATTGCGGGGGAATGAAAGGATGGGTTCTGATAGAATGTGGGGGGGAGGGGATAAAAAAAACACTTTTCAGACAACTACAGTATGACCTGGATGACTGAGAATCTCCACAGACAAACATCCAAGTGGTTTAAGGGCAGCTCCTGCAGAGCACATCGCAATAATCATGTCAGCCCTTCCAAGTAATCCAGGAATAAAAGCCATGTTTATCAATATTACCTTTGTTGTAACAATAGAATCTTCCCAATTTAAAAAGCATCTCTCTGCTCCCCAGCCTTTATTTAACTAGGGAGGATCCCTTCTGCTTCCTTCAACCCTATTCCTCATTTGGATTCAGATTTTGTTTATCAGACCATTATCTATGATGTGGCTGTCTTCCAAGATTATTCTCACAGCCCGTTACTAATCCTTACATTAGGTGGCCAGCATATATAGAGGGTCTCCTAGTCATAGTACCAGTTGTAACTTATACAGAACCTCTGCAAAGACCTTCCAAGCTATAGTTGCCACATGCTCTTCAACCAGAAGCTGTTAGTCAAGAAAATTCCATTTGTACATTTGTCCTAATGGAAAATGGTCCTTCCATGACTAATTATAGAAATTACCTAGGATTGGATAAAACCAAAATATCCACAGCAACTTGATCTTGGTAAAATTGAGCCTGAATCTTTTATTCCCTTTCCAACCCGCTCCAGCTCTATAGACACCGGGACAAAACATTGCACCACATCATAATGCTTTACAGGACTTTCTGAGCAGTTTATAAAAACATATTGCCCCCAACAGTCAAAGTCCTCATTTTACTAATCTCAGCAGGATGGAAACCTGAGTCAACCTTGAGCCTTGTCAGGATCAAACTCCAGGCTGTAGGCAGTTAGCCTGGAATACTGCATTCTAACCACTGCGCCACCAGGGCTCTGTCAGCCCCAGCCCTAGCCCTGCGACGGTACTTGGGGCTGTCATTTGTGTGGGGATCACCATTCCGCTGGTATACTTTCGCCAACAACCCTTCCTGTGCCTGCTCTCCTGGATTGTCAGCCCTGAGGCATGCCTCTCACTTCGACTTTCCAGCCGCATGCTAGATGACGTCAGGGTCATGCACTGAAGCAGTTTATCACCATCTATCACTTTAAGGAAAGACAGAGCAGCGAGGAACAACTGAAGCGACTTGTGATGGATTGGGGAGGGAGAGGAAGGATACGGGTTAATTGGATAATTGAGTGATTGCACTGGGGTGGAGCTGTATGCTGCTTTAAAGGTGATGGGGAGCACGGAGCATCAGCTCCAACAAAGATTCCTTTCTGTAACACTTTAAGGTGATCAGTTAGTACCGATATCAGGATAAACAAACTTGGTTACTGCTTTTGCATGCTGAGGTTTATTTTTCCAGTCTTCACGGAACCTGACAGGCTTCTTATCCTGGTGGTTCCCAACTTCCCTAAAAATGCCAGTTTTGGGGGAGAAGGAAATGAACTAAAAGGCAGGGTAGCTTAGAGCAGATGAACCACCAAGAAAACAGAATATTGGTTTCTTGAAAAGATGGAGTACTTTCTACTTATATTTTCATCCCATTTATTACCAATATAGCTTTATCAATTCCATAACTACAAAAATACATTAGATATCAAATGAGAGAGATCCAGTCCAGGTCTCTCGGAAGAATTCAAAATATTTAAAAAAACCAAGAGATTGAACAGTTAGGCATGTAAGCCAAACAAATGGGAACCTAAGTGATGTTATTTTCTGTGCTCTCAACAAAAGATAGGCACCCAATGAAGGAGTGCCCCACTCACTCACATTGATGATGTTACCTAGTTGGGCAATAAAACATTGGCAAACAAACAATCAAGCTCAGAGAGAACCAAGGACTGCATAATTACAATACCTGGCTGTCTTGCAATTATGTGACCTTAGTTAGAATGCCACTATTTTTTCATTTTTCTGTGAGTCCACAAAATATGTTTATCAGTCATCTTGCTCTTATGTTGTTGGTATAACAGCAGAGTTTTCTTCGTAAGAATCTTTTTTGTCTTGGGCATAAATATC
The DNA here is from genome assembly GCF_059756535.1 of Pantherophis guttatus. Lineage (NCBI taxonomy): Eukaryota > Metazoa > Chordata > Lepidosauria > Squamata > Colubridae > Pantherophis > Pantherophis guttatus. Next base: position 59,436,394 of record NC_142066.1, read on the forward strand.
TTCTTAGTTTGGTCTTGAAAAGGGGCTATGATTGGACAGATGACCCAATATTCTTAACAGGTAAGGTTTTACTCTTTGCACTATTCCAGACATGTTGGGAATCCCACAACTTCTGCGAAGTGTTTCTTTATAGTACAGTACACAAGTTGCCACTTGTGACATCTATGTGATCTGATTTGGTTTTGAATACATCTCCCTTCTTGGGAGGTGACCACTGCTTTCAGGAAAAAGGTATTTTTTTCTTTACCAAAAAAAGGCTATCATGATGAACATTTTCATAATTCTCCATATTGATCGTATTTTTGTACCAAAATTAACTTCTTGTTCTTCAGGAATTCAGAGTCACACCTGCTTTTATTCTGTCCAAAATCCAAGGGAGCATTTGTAAAGGAACACTATTAATTGGACAAGTGTAGAATGATCGAACCTACTTGGGATATGAGGAATTTCAAGTAAGAGATATTTTGTTATTACATTTTTAGCAAGCTATGTTGAGTCATAAGTCAGTAATGGCTATAAATTCCAGAAGAATCAAGATCACAGCTGGAATTCTACTGGGAGAAATGAAGACCGCTCTAGGATTCCTTGCTACAGGAAGAGTATTCACAAATCTTCTATTTTCAAAATCAAGCCTGTTTTTCAAAACAAGCCAAAATAAATATGTAAATCCACCACCAAATCAAATGTGTACTTAATTAAGGGGAAAAATACTTTCTTTTTTTTTTTGTAAATGAAATTTTATTGAATTAAGAATATATTACAATTCAAACTATACGGTTCGGCAACGTGTAGTCATATTGTATATTTACAAGTGCGGTGTCTAATTATACAGTTTATACAGAAATTCTTATATATGAAATTAATTACTGTTTAATTAAGATATAATAATATATAGGATTAACTAATAGTTGTGCATTGTTCCTCATGAGTATTAACTTTTGCATTTAATTTCCAACCACCTATACCACAAATCCCAGATTGTGTAAAATTCTGAATCCTCCTTTCCATTTAATACATACGTTAATCTGCACATTTCTGCGCAGTCAAGTATCTTATTGACTATCTGTTCCTCAGTTGGTCCTCTTTTCTCTTTCCAATATCTAGCATAGGAGAGTCTAGCGGCTGTGACAATATGAATAATCAAATATTTCTTGTCCTTACCAAATGTTCGTTTTAGCACTCCCAGGAGATAGATTTCCGGCAGAAAATTAATATCATGTAATATTTCTTGGATCCATTTTTGTATTTTTTTCCAAAACTTCCTCACTTCCGGACACGTCCACTACATGTGATAGAAGGTACCTTGGTGGTGGCTGCATTTCCAATACTTGGGGCTTGCATTTGGATAGATCTTAGCAATTCTAGATGGTGCTAAGTACCATCTATATAGCATCTTATACTGATTCTCCTTATAGGTTGTTGCTCTCGTCAATTTAAGATTGCTATTCCATATTTCTTCCCAGTCATCAAGATTTATCTTTGATTCGATGTTTTTCCCCCAAGCGATCATTTGGTCTTTTAGTATTTCTCCTTCTCTGTCGTATTCGAGCAGGTAGGAGTATAATTTGGCTAATAGTTTGTTCTCACTACCTAGCCATACCTTATCCAAACCATTTGTCCCCATCTTTATTCCCTTGTCTTGTTTATCTTTACTATATCGGGATTTAATTTGTAAATAAGGCCACCAATCAATATGGATCCCTTGCTCTTTTTAATATCTCATTGGGTATAAGGTTACCACAATTATCTAAAATATCTTGATAGGTGACCATTTTCTCCCTACCTAACGTATTTGGATGGGTCAGTGCCTCCATTGTAGATATCCATTTTGGGTATTTTAAGTAATGTTTATGCCTAATTTCTTTCCATGTCTTCATTAATGTATCTCTAATTTTATGTTGGTGGAAACATATCCCTGTCCCTTTTCCTTTATCCCAGAGGTAGGCATGCCAGCCTCTCAATAGGTCGTGCCCTTCCAGTTGCAAAATTCTCTTGCCTCTTAATAAGGGCCACTCTCGTAGCCATACTAAGTTGGCCGCTTTATGATATAGTTCCCAAGCTGGGAGTCTGAATCCGCCCCGTTCCTTTTTTCCTGCAAGGACTGTAATGCAATTCTCGGTTTCTTCCCACCCCAGATAAACTTCCTTACTATCCCATTTAAGTCCGAAAAGTATTTTCTGTCAATACTAACAGGAATAGTTTGGAATAAGTATAGTAATTTGGGGAGAATGCTCATTTTAACAGTGGCTATCCTACCGAGGAACGATATTTGCAACTTCCCCCACCTATCCAAATCTTGCTTTATCTTTGTCAGTAAGGGTGTATAGTTATCCTCCTTTAAGGTTGAGCATCTGGCAGTAATCCAGATCCCTAGATATTTGATCTTCTTAACTATTTGGATATCCAAATTATTTACTAGTATTTCCTGTTCTCTTATTGGAATATTTTTTGTTAACATTTTGGTTTTTGTCATATTTAATTTAAATCCTGATAATTTCCCGTATTCATCTAATTCTTTCAATACTTTTGGTCCTGTTATTAATGGATCCTCCATTATCAACACAACATCGTCGGCAAAAGCTTGAATCTTAAAGGTTTCATTCCTAATTTCCAATCCCTGTCTCTCTTTATTTTGCCTAATTTTTCTTAGCAATACCTCCAGGGCTAATATAAATAAGAGTGGAGAAAGTGGACAGCCTTGTCTCACCCCTTTACCAATCCGGAAGGATTTAGTTACATCCCCATTCAATAAGATATTTGCACTCTGTTTATCGTAAATTGCTTTTATCGCATTCTCAAAACACTCCCCGAAATTCATTCTTTGGATTTGCTGGGTCAAAAATCCCCAATTTAAGTTGTCGAAAGCCTTCTGAGCATCGAGGAAGGCCATGGCCAGCTGTTTCTCGGAGTGTATTTCGTAATACTCCAGCACATCCATCACCACTCTCATATTAGACCTAATCTGTCTACCGGGGAGGAACCCGTTTTGGTCGGGATGGATCCAATTATTTAGTATTGTCTTCAAACTACCCGCTAATATTCCCATAAATATTTTATAATCCGTGTTGAGTAAGGAGATCGGCCTGTAGTTCCTTATTTGCTTGGGATCGGTACCTTCTTTTCCTACCAATGTGATGAACGCCTCCTTCCACGATTCTGGGATCTTAGAGCCTCTCAGGGCCTCATTACATATTATCAGAAGTTTTGGTACAAGTATTTCTGCCAGACTCTGATTTTTGTATAGTTCTCCTGGGAGGCCGTCAGGACCAGGCGTTTTGTTACTCTTTAATTTGGATATTACCCCCTTCAGTTCCTCTATTGTAATTTCTCTATTTAACATTTCCCTTTCCTCCTCCTTTATCTGTGGGAGTTTCTCTTTAGCAAGGTATTGATTACTATTATCGATTGAAGTTTCCTCCTCACTGTATAATGTCTCGTAATACTGTCTGACGAACTCAAGTTTCCCCTCCTCATCCTCTAATACTTTCTACACCATATTGCTTTAAAAATTATTAAATCTGGAAAACTACATTGTGACATTGATACAATACGTGCTATTCTAACAATGGTGATATTTCAATTCTGGGCTATCTGTTTTGAGTTTTTATATACATAAAAGAAAAAAAAAGACATCCTGAGAAGTTTGTAACATTCTAAAGCTCTTTAGTTGGTTCACATAGATTTAGTTTAAATTAAAAAAAAAAAAACACCTGTTGAAAAGAGGCATGTTTCAAAATGGTGATTGAAACTGTTGACTAAGTGAAAGTGCTCATTGTGGAAATTTGCTTTCCCTGAAAAGAACCTATTTGACTTGCTACATATTGTGGCTTACTTTGAAAGAACTATGGTTTTTTGAACTTTGGAGATTCTTATTCTGTCGTTTAATGGTTTTACAAAGAAAGAAGAGATACAATGTTTAATAAACTTTTAACTAACTAGCGCAGCAACAGAAGTTTTGGTGCAGCAACAGAAGTCGAGAAGCTGATGTTTTACTGGAAGCAGACTCATTAATGGAATTAAAAGGATATGCAGAGTTTTAAGCGTGGAAGTATTGACTTTGAATTGAAATGCACATGGACAGATAAGGAAAAGAAGAAGCAAAATAGATAAATTGGATAGCAATGTTTGGATGTTTAATTGTTTAAATGGTTCAAAATTTAAATGAGCTTTAAATAAAAATAAGTGTTCATGGTAAATATAGAAATATTATAAAAATAGAAATGGGAAATCAAGGTGACTAAAAGTGATATGTTCATAAAAGCATAATTTGTTGTAACATGCTCTAGTTTTAATTTGTTAACAAAGTGGTGGATGATAATTATGATTAATTGTTAATTATTTTAGATGATGTATTAAGGTACACAGATGGGAATTATAATTGTGATTATATTTAATATATATTGGGAATGATTAATATTAAGAAATAAATGGGGATACATCCTGGAAGAGTATAGTTGAGATAGTGGATTAAAAGATAACATGTGGAAAAATAAATTTTTAATAGGCTAGCTAGTAGAATAGAAGTAGGAGTTAATGGAGGAGAATATACTGAGAAATCAGCCAAATAATGAAATGCTGGAAATCAGCCAAATAATAGGTGGAGTTAAGGAGGAAAATGCTGTTAATCAGCCAAACAAAAAATGCTGTTAATCAGCCAAATAAAAGGGGGAGTTAAGGAGGATAATATGCTGAAAACTCAGCCAAAATATGCTATGCTGGAAATCAGCCAAATAATAGGTGGAGTAAAGGAGGAGAATGAGGAGAACGTATTGAAGAATAATTATTAATAAGGAGTGAAAAAGAAAATGTTGGGGGATAATTAAAATGAAATGGTAAATTTTGAGATTTCTGTGTAAAAGTTTAAGAATATAACAGGATAGATTGGGTTTAGAAAACGAGAAAAATAGAAAGAAATCTTGATTAATAAATTGAAATAAAAATTGAATTGTATATATTTTGAAATTAAGATTTTTGGTGATAAAATTGTAAGGTAACTATATAGATTAATAGAATAGATTGTTTTTGTGTTTAATGTTGACGCTAAAAGGAGCAAGGGATAAAAAATTTAGATAAAGCGGTTTTGAATTTCGATTTATAATTGAACCTATAATTGAATATAAAAAGGAGATTTATTTTAGTAGAAAATTAGGATGTATGATGAGATAATAGAAAGATTAATTAAGATGTTGAAATTTATGTTAAAATTGTTTGTTTTACATTTGTTAAATTAGTGTACCCATTTGTGACCGGACCAAGACTTTGTCCTGGAAAAATTTTCTGTTTTCTGTTTATGTTGGAAAAAATAAAAAAATAAAAATTACAAAAAAAAAAAAAAAAAGAAAAGAAAAAGAAAGAAAGAAAGAAAGAAAGAAAGAAAGAAAGAAAGAAAGAAAAAGAAAAAGAAGAGGCAGGTGGATTACTCTTTATTTCTGTTAGCATGTCTAAGGAAAATGTAAATGTAATGTAATAAGAAAATAATTCTAGGATTCTGGCAGACAATTTGGGTTTTCAAAACTGAGGTTGTGGAGAACGAGAACAAACACTCCAAAACTGGTGAAACCAGAACTTTCTACCAATCGCCATCAGATGAGAATCCACATGATAATACCACCAATATAATACAGTTATGTACAAGGCTCACAGAGATTTTCAGGGCCACTCCCTGACAGCTGTATTGAAATCAGGTAAGTTGCTTTTTCTTTCAGAAAAGTGGTTTCTCTTCTGACACCTATTTATAACCACAGTTTCCTTCTATTATATCAACCAGAGTCTGCCTGGAAAAAGAAAAGAAAAAAACCCCACATGAATACAATTACAGATTTGTCAAACTGCTAGCACAACTACAATTTTATTATTGGCAAAAAATGTCTGCTTCAAAAGGGATAAGGAACGCCTGCTTAAGAAAGAATATGATATATTGATCAAAATATCTCAGCTAGGACAGGGAAACTGAACTAAGGCATGAAACCCACTTAACAGCTTGGGCTAGTCTCTGAATCTCTAGCTCTAGCTCTAGAGGGTTGCTGCCAATTAAAGTGCTGCTAGGCAAAGGAGGAAAGATGATGTACTCTGCCTCAAATTCCTGCAGAAAATCAGGTATGAATTCAAATAAATGAAACAAAATAGCTAAGAATATTACTACATCAGTGAATTTCAGTGATATATCCCAGGTGCTCTGAGCAGTAGCCATCACAGCTACGTACTTGCTGAAACTTACCTTTGCTTTTCAGAGAGGTCAAATTCTTCTAGAGTTGTCTTGGCGAGCATCGACATTGATTGTATACCATATTCAGCAGTCAGCTTTACTAGTTCAAGTGCTTTATCCGCTTGGTTACTTTGTTTAATACAATTGAACATCTCTTTCACTGTCAAATCACTGCATAAGGGAAAAAGGGATATGGATATTGTAGTGGCATCTGTAACATAGTTTGATGGGAAAATATTTTATCTGCCAAATTATGATGGTAGCTACCTAGAGATGGTAAGTCGCCTTTAGGAGAGATTGAGAGAACAAGTTGAATAAGTAAATAAACTACTGTGAGGTAAGAAATTTCTGAACCTAATAACCCAATATTTATTGTAAATAACACGAAAGGCACCTCTTCTTCATAACCCAAGAAATTAGATGAGTTCCATGAGCAAGCAGGGATGCATCTATCCAACCAAAGCAGTTTTCCTAAAAAGTCTAAGTAAAGAATCTTAATTTGACAAAATGACACATCTACTGCCAGGAAAGTTTAACTTGAATCATCCTATTTTTCTGTTCTAAAAAACTGCTAAAATAGACTTGTGCTTCTGACTCTTGAAGCCCTGATGATAAAGGTCACTGCTTTATCTACGCTATATCACCAGAAATTCAGGGCTTCAAACTGCTGATCCAAGAAGGTGACAGCACAGCTCAGAAATTAATAATGCTGTAACAAAAGTTTTGAAAGAAAAGGATTGTAGGTTGCAGTCAAATTATCAATGTAATGCAGCTCAGTTTTCTCTTCAAGATACTATCACAATGTTCTTTTCTGTATTGAAGAGTAGGCCAAGAAATGGTTATTTTTCTCAAATGCTAACAATTAGCAGCTAAACAAATATACATTCCCTGTCCAAATGATACTTCTCTGCAATAACCAAAATACAGAAGTCTTTGAAGGTGAATTAAAAGCTTCTAAGGTTAATTAAAGTCTCAATATTCAAGCAGTGGATGTAATTTTCCGTAAACCATTCAGATTTTATTGCGCCTACAACTGTAGCAGTTTCCTCGATAGCTCTGCTTGCTCTGCTAACAAAACCACCAGTCATTCTGAGAAAATGACAAGCTGACATTTGGTGATGGAACTGGGCCAGCACAGGACAATGCATGGCAGAAAGCAGCATTCTAACACTGGAGAAAATGAGGGTCAAATGAGTCTGAATGCCAATGAACATATCAAAGGGAATGTAAAGATTGACATTTATTATCAGGACTTCCAAGGGACAAACTTTAAAAGGCAAGCTTACCTGGGAACTTGAGAGTATTTTTTAAAAAGCTGTAGCATGTTCCTATTTGGAGATGAAAGAAATAAAAATTACCATTTGAATGCAGAGATGAAAAAAATATGAACTGAAGTCTGTCAACAGGTTTGACTTACAGGTAGTCCTCAGTTTATAATCACAACTGGGAGCAAAATTTCTGTTGTTAAACATAGTGGTTGTCAAGTGAGTTGCACCCAATTTTACAACCTTTTTAAACCACAGTTCTTAAATGAATCCCCACAGTTGTTACATGAATCATGCAGTCATTAAGCGAATGCGGCTTCCCCAATGACTTTGCTTGTCTTAAGCCAGCAGGAAAAAATTGCAAATGATCACATGACCAGGGGATACCGCAATTATTGTAAATACATGCCAAGAATCCAAATTTTGATCATGTGACTTTGGGAATGCTGTGAGTCATTGTGCAAGGACCTGTTGTACATCACATTTTGCAAAGCAGTTTATTTCAGTCGCTAAATGAATGGTTGTAAATCAAGAACTACCTGTATATATAATCCCAAATCTTGTCTTTCAATAATATAGGCTATGTAGTCAACAACAAAAAAATAGAACTACAACTAATTCTCCAAGGAAATCCAAAATCCTATTAGAAAATGATTTTTTCTATGCTAATAACCCAAAATGAAAAAAAAAACCTATTGAATCAAATAGAATTCTACTTAGGAAAAGAAATGTTCACAGAATATGGAAATTAAGTAATTTTAACAACAGTTCACATATAATGGAACAAAAAGCACTATAAAAACTAGTTTCTCATTGGGTTATAGATAAAGATTGGTGAATGCCTTTGGAAACATCTATAGTAGGGGTGTCAAATCAATTTCACTGAGGACCATATCAGGATTGGGTTTAACCTTGGAGGGCCAAGTTGGGGGGTGGGGTTGGCGTGGCCATGGTGGGCATAACACGGAACCGCATCTCCACAGACATGGTTTTATAAACTTATAAAAAATAGGCAACATTTCTGTGATTTTGTTTTTTTTTTAGTACTTACTTGATCACCTTATGAGAGACCAGATCAAGAAACTGACTCCATAGGAAGACTAGAACTATAAATTATTGACATAGGCTAGTAGCAGAATCCTGCAAGACTGAAAGGTAAACTATTTTGCTTTTCCTCCCTTTTATAACCTCCTGCAGTAATCCAGAGGCCCCGTTTTGGACCTGGAAGGCCTTCTGGACCACTCCGGAGGCCCCATTTTGGGCCTGGACGACCTCCTGGATGACTCCAGATGTCTCGTTTTGGGCCCGGAAGGCCTCCTGGACCACTCCGGAGGCTAAAAGCAGTTGCGAGAGGCGTGCCTGCGCCCCGCCCCATTTTTGCTGGCACAGGCATTGTGGGCTGGTCCTTTGCTATTTCCAGACCGGACCCGTGGGCCAGATCTAAGCAACCCGTGGGCTGGATCTGGTCTGCAGGCCTTGAGTTTGACACCCCTGTTCTATAACTATAAAGATGAAACTGGCTTGTAAGTGTGGTAGCAGCTTCACTCACACCTCTCCCTTGAACAAGTTGACATTTTCCAGCAACAGGGGGAAAAAAGCCTTTATCTCATACAGCCCACAATATCTCTATAATGGTAAAAAAACCCTGCCAGTTAGAAAGGCTTTTTTCTGCCCAGATATTACATATACCTACCTCTTGTCTAAAAGTGAAGCAAAAGAAGTGAAACGGCCAGTCAGTAGCATTAAAGTACTACTGGACTTTCTGGTGCAACTTTAAACTTTAATATCAGGCATCATGCCTTTAGCTACAGTATATTTCTCCTCCAGGTATTGCTTGTAGGAAAAAGCAAACACAACAATAACTAAAGGTCTAAATATCATTATATTCTCTCTCTTTCCTCTCTCTGCCCCCCCCCCCAAATGTACTCTAGGGCTTAAGTTGTCAATTAAGGCTCTTTAGAGAAAAAGTTGTACTCCACTTCTACACTGAATAAATGAGTCAAAGTCAAAAGATGGTAACTGTAATTGAGTTAGCTAGAGACTTGACTTTCTATGGTTCAGGAACCTGGGATAAGTTGTTTTATTTCAAGATTTATCTCCAGAATGAAATACAAATTATTGACAGGGACTCTTTTTTTTTTTTTTTCTTACCAAGTTTCCTGCATTCTGCCAGCCCTGGCGAAAAGTATTGTGGTATTATTAAGAGAAGTGTCTTTCCACAGGAGTTGCATGTTCTTGCTCTTTAAGTCATGCAGAGATTTTATATTTTCAGCACAGTCAGCAAATGCAACTTGAGTCTGCAAAACAATAAGATACTTAGCATCTTCAGTCAACAATAGCAATCTAGCAATGAATATTACTTCAGATATGAAGCTAAAGTAGTGCTTTGGCAGTTCTAGGTCTACCTGCTGTACTAGACAGCACCTTATTTACAGAACGAGATGCCACCAACTGTGGTATACCTATGGCCTCTCCAAAATATCTATAGAAAATAATTTTCATATAATGCTCCCCTACACACATATATAGACATATACAAAAAACAGGTGTAAGACCAAAATAAAGCACAATTATAAATATACCCCCAAGTAAAACTTTTAAGATTAAATATCTTTATCTACCTTTATTGTTTCTAAGGGCATTTGTGTATTTAACTGTTGTTAATATAAATAAATAAAATGTGAGTAAATAACCAGGATCAAAAACCTTTTAGTAATTTGTTAATTTTCAACCAATGCAATTTTCTGTTCAGGTAATCCTCAATTGCTGCCTCATTTAATGACTGTTCAGTTTACAATAGAGTAAAAAACCCAACTTTGCAACCAATCCTCACATTTACAACTATTGCAGGATCCTGCAATCCTGTGATCGCCATCCACATCCTTCACAATTGGCTTCTGACAAACAGAATTAATGAACAGGGAAATAAAATTGCAAATTGTTCTCCCACATCTTGCTTAAACACTGTATTGATATTTAAACTCTGTATCTCTTTGTCATATACTTCTAGAGGTAATGTAAATTATGAACCAAAATCATAATTAATTCCTCTTTGGCCACAAACATCTGCTACTGATCTATATGCTACATGAGAAGATAGACCTAAATGTCAGATGCAGTCAGCAGGCAGAGCTTTTTGATTATATTAAAATATCGAGGTATGAAATAGAGCTGTCTCTAAGTATTCACATAAATTCTTTAGTTAAAAGACTTAAATCAAATGTTTAGGGGCAAATCATGCCCCTGATGTAACAGATAGAAGAATCTTAACTAGCTGACAGGTTCTGGAGAACCAATAGCAGAAATTTTGAGTAGTTCAGAGAACCGGCAAATACCACCTCTGACTGGCCCTGCTCCCATCTATTATCTGCCTCCCGAGTCCCAGCTGATCGGGAGGAAATAGGGATTTTGCAGTAACCTTCCCCTGGAGTAGGGTGGAAATGGAGATTTTGTAGTATCCTTCCTTTGCCACGCCCACCAAGCCATACCCACAGAACTGGTAGTAAAAAAAATTTGAATTCCACCACTGAAGTTAACCAATATAAAAATCTCAGGGTTCTTTTTCAAAATAATAGGAAAATTACTATTCAACCCAGCTGTATTCTCAAAAGCACGAAGAACACCAAGACCATTTTAAGGGTTTATAGGCTGGAAGGAGGTAAATTTGTCCCTGTGACAACTAAACTCTTTCAGGCCAATGCAACTGCACAACTGATGTACAGCTAGTTCTCACTTAATGACCCTGCCTTGAGCAACTGCACTAAATGAATGGTAGCTATAACCAGTCCTGTTTCAGTGACCCCCATGGTCATTTGCTGAAAATTTATGTGCTTGGCAGCCCATCTGCATCTACAACCAGACTAAAATTTAACTCCTCCTGCTGCTTATCTTGTCCCTCATCTCTGCCTTTTTGACACTTTGCCTTCCTCTACTCTACTGCCCAATACCCACCCACCCCCATAGCCTTCAGCTTATCTTTGCCCTCTTGTTGCTCACTGATGAAGTGCACCCGGCCTGGCCCTTTGCCTCACAAAGGCAACTGCTGACTATGCAAAACCTTCCTAAACAGCTGTCTCATGAAGGACCATGTGAGGCATATCTTGTCAGTAGTAAGAGGAAGATGACGGCAGTCAGTTCGGGTGGTGAGGACAAGGGCAACAGAATACAGGGTGGTGAGGCGGTGGAATGCAGGGTGGCCAAAAAAGCAGAGATGGAGGAGAATAAATGGGGGGGGGGATTTAAAGTGCAGACAAGTGCAGTAAGGCAGTAGAAGTGTGAGGTTTTAGCCTAAGGACTTCAGAATTGAAAGCTGCAATTGGGACTATCGAAACTGCTGTTGCTAAGTGGTGTGGTCATATAACAACTCAGCAACAGAAATTTCAGTCCTTTTAGGGTCATTACGCAAGGACTACTTTGCACATTTTCTACTAAAGGATAGCTTTTCTGATGTTACAACTTCAAAATCTTATGGACTTTATAAACCCATGATGGTGAACCTATGGCACATGTGCCAGAAGTGGCACACAGAGCTATCTCTCCTGGCACATGGAGCATCGCTTGTTGCTCTTCCGGGTTCCAGCGCAACAGCCAGCAGGTTTTCATGGGCACAGGTGCGCCAGAAACCAGAAGAGCAGCGGCCCATTGCACATGTGCACTCCGGGAAGATGATCTTCTGTTTCCAGCACGCATATGCGCGTTGGCCACTTGGTCTTCTGGTTTCTGGCGCACATGTGCACACGAAGACAAGCAATAGCAAGAGCAATAGGCGCACGTGCCAAAAGATGTGGAGAAGGGATCCTGGCAGTTGCTTTGTAGGGAAGCAGAGTTATCGGCCAGGACGGGCGGTCTGAGGCTTCCCTCCCTCCCCACCTGAGCGGGCTTCTTGCACGGCCCCATGCGGTCTGGAGTACCTGGCCAGCTTGAGCACCCCGGAAGAGCTGGCCAGCCGGCCCCCGCGCAGCCCCCCTCCCACTTCTGCGAAGGAAGCATGACTGCTTCCCGGCCAGTGCGCTGTCTCCAGCATTCCTCCTGTGCAGCCCCACCACCCTAGAAGAGCAGCAGCAGCTTCAGGGGGAAGGGAAAGAACGATTGGCCAGCCCGGGCGCATGGGGCAGCGGGGCAGCATTTGCTAGCTGGGCAGCCAGCTGCCCCTTCCCCTAGCCATGCTGGACTTCTACGAGTTCAAGCGGCAGCTAAATGAAAACAAACAGGGTAAGCAAGTATGGTTGGGGGCAAGCAAGTCGGCCGGGTTCAATGCCAGAGGGAGAAAAAGAAGTACGAGGTAGCGACGACGGCGGCTCTCCCCTTTCACTGCTGGCTGTTCTGTCCTTCACAACGTTGGTTTTCAGCATGGCCCATCGGCTGGCCCCATTTAAGAGAAGGGTTGGGAATCTTTGTGTGCCCAGCCGCCGCCTCTTCTTTACCATCCCCCTCCCTCTGCCTAATTTGGTGCAAGGCTGAAGTGGTTTGGGGAGGGAGGAAGCGAGGCCCAAAGAGCAGCAGCAGTAGCAGCTGCAGGGAGAAGGGCAGGAGCGACTGGCTGGCTTGGGTGCATGGGGCAGCAGGGCAGGGAGGGAAGCCCCAGCGGCCTGGCCATCTCGCCATCACTACCCGCTCTCCCCCACCAGCTGTCACAGCAGGGAGGCGAGCTGCCCCAGGGTTGCAAGTCTGAAGTGGTTCGTGGAAGTGGGGGGGGGGGGAGGCAGCAAGGACCCAGAAGACAGGAGGAAGGGCAGGAGCAATTGGCTGGCTTGGGTGCATGGGGCAGTAGGGCAGGGAGGGAAGGAAGCCCTGGCCTGCCTGTCCTCGCCATCGCTGCCCCTCGCACCTGCTGGCGGAGGCTGTTGCACTGCTGCTTTCAGCTGGAGAAAGCGAAAGAGAAGCGAATGGCCTGCCGCCTCTGTGGCTCTTCCTCCTCCTGCTAGTCTTCCATTCCGGGGAACGTCCAGCATGTCTGGAATGGCTTTGCAGGCTGTTTGCGCTGGCAAAGATTCGTGCAGGTGGCTTTCCAGGTGCAAAAAGGGGCATGGGGGTGGACACACGTATGCACCGTGCGCATAAGTGGTGGACAAATGCATGTGAGGTGTGGCATACATGGGAGCGTGTGCGCATGCACGGGGGGATGCACACTGCATTATGGGTGCCGACATGTGTGCACACTATCGGCACGCCATAAAATAAGATTAGCCATCACTGTTACAGACAATAGTAAGCTATATGCCAAAAATGGTTATGTATTTGCTATTCTTAAATGGCAGAGTTCATTTTAACTTTCTTTAACTTTTTAAATTAATTTATTTTCTATATATTTTAGAGTAATTTTATAACTATACTAGACAACCTGTGCTCCCATAGTCATTGTTCTGGAGGTATTTCCTTGTTTAAATAGAGAAATAGAATAACCAGGGGTAGACAAAAATGAGTGGGGACAGGAGAAACTTCTGAGTAGTTGCCAGTTTCCCCATTGAGTTTCTTATGGGAACTGGAGACAGCATTGGAAATCTCTCTTCCTTCCTTCCTTCCTTCCTTTCCTTTCCAGCAGACAAGGAAATGGTTGCTGTTGGGTGGGAGAGGAAGCAAGGGAATTGCAGGTCTAACTAGGAAACTGTCACAGTACTTTGAAAATGAAAATTATGTCATCACAGCATCAGCCAAATAGCACTGAAGCAGACACAATTTTTTCAAATTTCATTCCCTTGGAAATTATGGGTCCTAGATTTTGGACAATCTGCAAACTAGCCCATTTAAGGTATGTTGGTTTACAAACTGTTGCCCTATGATGCACAGTTTCACACAGTAAAAGGATACTGGAATGAGAATTTTAATATTATATAAACATGCTATACCTATTTATTTATTTATTTATTAAATTTGTATACCACCCTACTCCCAAAGGACTCAGGGCGGTGAACAGCCAAAAAATAAAATACATATAATACAAATGTTAAAAAATATTAAAATACAAATTAAATAATTTGGCCCTAAGACAAATTTAAAATTTTAAAATTTTAAAATTTTAAAAACAGTTTAAAAAAGAGGTTAGGCTAGGCCGGCCTGCTGGAATAGGAATGTTTTGAGGGCACGGCAGAAACCGTGCAGATCTGTGATCCTCCGTATCTCCGGGGGGAGCTCGTTCCAGATGGCAGGTGCTCCCACAGAGAAGGCTCTCCCCCTGGGGGCCGCCAGTTGACACTGTTTGACTGACGGCACCCTAAGAAGCCGCTGTCTATGGGAGCGTACTGGTCGGTGAGAGGCTACTGGTGGCAGAAGGCAGTCTCGTAGATACCCCGGTCCTAGGCCATGGAGCATTCTAAAGGTGGTAACCAAAACCTTGAAGCGCACCCGGAAGACCACCGGGAGCCAGTGCAGCTTGCGCAGGAGGGGGGGGTCATATGGGAGCACCTCATCGCTCCCATAACCACCCGAGCGGCCACATTCTGGACCAGCTGGAGCCTCCGGGTGCTCCTCAAGGGGAGCCCCATGTAGAGAGCATTGCAGTAGTCCAGGCGGGAAGTGACAAGGGCATGAGTGACCGTATTTAACGAGTCCCGATCCAGAAAGGGATACAACTGGCGAATCAGGCGAACCTGATAAAATGCCCTCCCGGCCACAGCCGTCAAATGCTCTTCTAAAGATATTAGATATTGGTTTCCTTTTATAATATTGTATGGTAGTTACATATTACAGGGTTCCCAGCCCTGGGCCATGGACCAGCAGTGCTCCATGGTGCACCAGACACCGGGCCATGCAAATGAGTGGAGTCTCATCTACACATGCGTGGGATGCAGGCAGCATCTGATAACATGGCACCTCTAGTTCTCAGAAAAACCTCCATGGAACTGGTCCCTAGCTCCCAAAAGGTTGGGAGCTGATGTTTTATAAATAAATATATTTTCCATATCTTTTTGGCATGCACTGGGATTTTCTGTTACTTTAGCTTTGAAATGATTATTATACGATGAATCATAAACCATCTTGGGAGATTACTTTTTCTATTAATAGGTAGCTATGTGTTAGGAATCTGAGATGCACAAAGATGATGCCAAGAGAAGAAGCAAAGGAAAAGAATAAGATTTCTTCCAGCGGCTTGCTTTGCTGAGAAAATAGAGGAACTTCCCTAATGTGTATTGTTTTACTGCAAACATGGATAGTATTGCTATTCCATCAACTGAAAATTAATCCTGCAACATTTTTTATATTTTGTTTCAATAAGAAATAGTAAGGGCAGGCCTCCTGGATTCATTTTAGCACTAGTTAATTCATGCCATTGACCTCTGCAATTTTTATAAGAGTTAACGTTTTCCATATCCCATTTTCCATCAAGACTCACCTCTGGAGACTGTATGTCTCTTGCCATAAGAGCCAGAACTTCTTGTACAATAATGTCTCTGAGACTAAATCCAAATTGCTTGATATCTGAACAGGAAAGAAAAGTTATCAGAAATAACTGCAAATAGTTCTTGATCAATGAAATTAACGACTTTACTAAAATAGATATATGGATGTTTAATCCTTAAATTCAACTGAGCCTAATTAACTATTATTGTATGTCTACAGATATGTTGTAAAACACAAAGGCAGGAAAATGTACAGACTATATGAAAGTTAAACTAATGGGAGAGTGACAGATACTTTGTTTTGATGAGCAGTGGCATTATTACGGTAAATATCCATTCTGACTAGATCTTCTTTCCTGCAATGGGATCTGTCACTGGGGATTGCTAACCAACAATGTTTAGAAATTTTACAAACTGCAGAGCAAGTTTGTAATTTGAATAATAAAGGCATATTTAAATTTTGATCTGATCTAAAGGTATATTTAAATTTTACTGATGCTCAAAGAGGCAAATCTGCTTAATATTGGTTCTTCTAACTAAATTGGGAAGATGACTTGCTTATCACATTGGAAAGAGGAAAACAAAGTATAGTTAACCTTTCCATATCTGGGGAATCAATTCCAAGCAATCGCCAGAGTCCAATGCCTGAAGAAGCAGCATTATTGTTCTAATATTTGGATAAAATGCCTGAAGAAGAAATGCAAAATTTTGAATAATCACAGTTTTGAGTCACTGATGTTTAAACTTTTAAAGTGACAAAAAATAAATTAACAAATAATACTTACTGATGGAACCAGTTCTTTATACCACTTCAACAAAACATCAAGGTGTTCCATCATAGCCAACAATTCAAAAAATGACATACTATGTCAAAGAAAGAAATAATCAGTTATTAATACGTGATCAACTTCAAAATGGAAAAGGTTATCATGTAATGTTCCTAAACTTCTGTTCTCACTTCTCAAACAGCTGTAACTTAAAATAAAAACTTAATGTTTTGAACCTCGAAGAAAATGCAGCAGATAGTATAAATTACCTAGCCTTATCTAACAAAATTAAAATCACCTGATGGTAAAACTTCACTTATAAATTTGGAATTGGATTACTGTTTATTTCTTTCTAGGTTATGTTACGGTAGCCATTCTAATAAAAGCTCTACCTTGTAGATTTGACATTATCAGGGCTACTCCAATTATTTCCTAATGGAGAAGCAAGATCTGCAACTTTAGGGTCCTCCCGGACTCATGGCTCCATTTGGGTTGTGGGCATTACCTGGAGTAGGAAGACCTTCTACAGTTAAGGCTGTCCTCATCACTTCTTTGAACTACTGTAACATACCGTCTTTTAATCTGCCTTTATAAAGCACTTAAAATCAGCAGATGGTCCAGCAGATGGCTTTTGTGCTTATTAATATTGGGAGCACATTATACCTTCCTATGGCCCTGCACTGGTTACTAATAAACTTCTGGATGTAATTTAAAGTTTCATTTTAACCTACAAGGCTCTCTATGGCTTGATACAGGTTACTTTCAGAACCTTATTTCCACCCAGAATCTGCCTGCCCTACACAAGAAAAGCATCCTGTGATTCCTCCCTTTGGGAAAAGGGAGGTGGGGGGCAATGCCAGAGATGCTACTTCTTGGTGGCCATGCTGGCTTTTTGGAATGGACCCGGCTGCAATTCAATATGTTCCCCGTCTTTGGCAAACAGTGCTCTTTCACAGAGCAGTTTGGGATTGATGCTGTTCATTGTTATTTCATTGTTGTTATTCTATTGTTTTATTTTAAAATATTTATTACTCTGGAAATTTTGTTTATGTCTATCAATAAACTGCTGAGGGTCCTTAACAGTGAAATATATAGTAAATGTAATTAACAAATAAATTCAATAACATTCAGGAGTTAAGAATAAATCTATTTCACTTCTAATCTTCTAGCCTAGTTGAAGCTATTGATAATTCAATTCTGTAATTATGAATGCTAAATAACAATTACTAATAAAAGTTCTTCTGTGTCATATTTCCCAACATTATCCTGTTGTCTGCTTTCTCCACCACTCTATGTAGCCGATAAGCAAGTTGAACATCCTTCAGTTCCAGACACTGCAATAAAGGCACAAAATATGAATCCTTGAGTCCAACAAATAGCAGTTATTCTGCTACACAGAACATCATACATTTTTTTTTCAATTTTAGCAAGAACAACAAAATCCTAATTCATATTTTATAAAGGGGTACAAGGTAATAAAATATCTTTAAGATGATGGATAGGTGACCGGTAAGGTTAAAAGATTTAGATGAAGTGCAAAGCAGGGCCGATCCTTTTTGACATCTTATTTTCTGGATCAGCAGAACAGCAAAGTTTTAGTGGTCTCACACTAGATTGCAAGATTATTCCAAACACTTTTTCTAACATTTTACTAGAGAGAATATACCATTTTAAAATTTGTTTTTAAATCTAGCTAATACATAAATAGCCAGAAAGTTACTGAAATATATATTTACATTTAAACTGGTGAGAATGTTTATCTACCTCAATATACAGAAATCAAGTCCACTTACTGTTTTCATCGCATTTGAAAAGAAGTAGACTGGAAAAGAAGAAGTAGTGATTGTTAATTTTGGACGTTCTCTAGCAATCCAAAAGAGGGTTTCTTAGGATTACTGAAACAAATTCAAAGGGCTTAGTAACAATAGAACATATGTATCAAGTCAAAGAACTCTAGGACATTGCTTCTCAAACCAAGATACCACCTAAAGCCATAATGACATAGCATTTAAATATTTAAAGCTTTGAGCACAGAATTCAAGTAACTATCCAAGAGCCTTGGTAGTACAGTGGTCTAAAGCACCCTGTTATTAAGAACAGCGGCCTGCAATTACTGCAGGTTCGAATCTCGCCAAGGCTCAAGGTTGACTCAGCCTTCCATCCTTTTTAAGGTAGGTAAATTGAGGACCCAGTTGTGGGGGCAATAAGCTGACTTTGTATAAATATACAAAAGAATGAAGGCTATTGCTTAGCGCATTGTAAGCCGCCCTGAGTCTCTGGAGAAGGGCGGCATATAAATAAATAAATAAAAAAACAACAACACCTATACCCTGATGAGCTGTTGAGAAGAGAATACTGAATACTAAAACTATGCTAACATATTACATTACTTCATGTTTGACTAAACCGAACTTTATTGTATTAACTACAAGTGACTGGTTTGAGTATGTTATGTCTGATTAAAGTAAGCTATAATCATAAAACATCACATCCAAATTCCCCAAACAGACTAAACTTAAATCAAACAAGTACAGTATGGTTAAGCACATAAACACAGCCTTACTCTGAAGGTATGTGAGATATGCTGAGGCACCCAGCAACAGGAGTTATCCTCCTATTGCCCAGAAAGCCAGGAATGATGTGCTGTTAGACCAAATAGCAATCTAGGGCTGAACCATGAAGCCCATAAGAAAGAACAAAAGAGAGCGAGCACAAGTTGGAACATGGAGAAGAAAATGTCAGCACATTTATGGTTCCGAAAAGAACTATCTACACAATCTGACTAGAGAAAGGATAAATCATTTTCCATCTGGGAGCTGAATCTGAATGGTTGAATCTGTGATGACACTGAGGAGATGAAGCCTGGGATTTTTGAGAGAATGTCTGTTTTTGGGTGCTTTGGACATATTTGTGATTTGTTTTGCTATGCGAAGTTTAAAAAAATGATAAACTTGTAAAGTTTATTTTACTGCTTAAAATAAGAGAGCCACAAAAGCTTTTAAAAGAATTGGAACTACACAGGACCCTTAAACAATGAGTTAATTCTGGTTTCTAAATTTACTTTCTCCTCTATAGGAATAGACAAATCATGTGCAGAACCAAATCTAATATCTGGGGGAAATGATAATGGTTAAAAATACAAATATAAGGAAGAAAATATACTTTAGCTGAAGTATTCCATTGTTTTTTTTACAGGTGAAGGTATGTTTTCTCTAGAATTTTCTGAAACTCATGCATGTGGATTTTGGAGATACTTCAGTATCTTCACTATATTAATAAGCCCAGTATGTATGCTGAACCATAGGTACAATCTGAATTGGCCTTTTTATTCAAAACAGAGGGAAGAATTATTTATTTTTTAAAAATATGAGTGAGAAAAATGCATTTCAGAATGAAATTTAAGGACAAGAGTTGGATCACAGGGCTTTATCACAACTGCAAGCATAAAAAAGTGATGTTATGCCACAAGGTACAAAATGACTAGATTATATGATCCATAACAAGAACTAGTTCATTATCTGATACCTCTTTCTAACAAATGGAGGATTCATTGTTTAACATCCTAGCCTCTTTTTCAAAATCTTCTAGGAGGTAGACAACAAATATTGTTGTACATTAATCACACAATTGATGTACTGTATGTATTAATTACTTAGAATAGAAACAAATGCCAAGGAACATTGCTGTTTATTAGCTAACTTTCATATAGTTTCAAAAATTACCTTTGTTATACAATAGTCATGCCCTATGCAAAACTGCCATGAAATTTTTAAAAAAGTACATACGATCATCTGGATCCTGAGGACAGAAAGTTTTTCTTTCGATTTCATTTACTATAGCATATAGCACATGGGACTGGGATTCAGCAAATCCAGCTGTACAACAAAAAGCAGAGTTAAGAGTTAAATTTTCATTGAACTATGTTATAATTAAAAGGCAGGTAAAATATGTTTCTGTGAAAATGAGATTGGATTATGACGTCAGGTGCAACAGATAAATTAAGTGGCAAATTATAAACAGATTGTCATAAATAGTAATTTTCCTTATGATTGCTGCTCATAATTGAAGAGATTTACTATCACCGCAAATTCTGTCTAGTTATTATGACCCAAGGTAATGAGGCTTTAAAACAACAAACTAGTACATTAAAATCAGACACCGAAGTACAAATGGACAGGTTAATTATCCTGATTGTCTCTGAATCTCTCAAGGACTTTCAGAACCATGCATCATAAATTTCTGCTCAATATTAATATAATTAAAAAGAGTGTCAATATTACCAACATTTTATTTTAGAGTTTGGTATAAAATAAGATCCACACTCAGGTGAAACAAAAAGATACACACATTTAGAGAAAATCTGAAGCAGGTTCTATACAGCAAAAGCCAGTAGAGATATTATTACAACAGAATTTTACACAAATTCATAATAGTATAAAAGAAGTTGCTACATACCAATGTTATGTGACATGCACAGCAAATGGTAATATGTTGCAAAGCTAGGTTCTGAAATAAAATATAATAAATCAAAATTGTTCATGGTTGACATACAAAAATGTATTACACTATACTGGATGCATGAAGCTTATTTCATATCAGGGGTAACATTTGAGTTAATAGCTTGATATAATTTAAAGGTAAAAATGATTATTTTCCACATAGTAATTTTCTCTTTCTCCCTTCAAGATATAATGGAAGCAACCTTTGAATTCCTGAGGGACTATACTGAAGACTAGTGGGGAGATGGGGAATATGGTCTCTCGTTATGAGGTCATGGTTTATATTTGGTTAAATTTATGCTGCTCTATTTTCTGTCCACACTCTCCTTTTAAGGTACTATTTCTTTAACAGAATAATATAATCAAATAACAGAGTTGGAAGGGACCTTGAAGGTCTTCTAATCCAACCCCCTGCTCAGGCAGGAAACCCAATACCATTTCAGAAAAATGATTGTCCAATCTCTTCTTCAAAACTTCCAGTGTTGGAGCATTCACAACATCTTTAGGCAAATTGTTCTAATTGTCAGGAAATTTCTTCTTAGTTCTAGGTTGTTTCTCTCCTTGATTAGTTTCCACCCATTGCTTCTTGTCCTACCTTTAGGTGCTTTGGAGAATAGCTTGACTCCCTCTTCTTTGTGGCAACCTCTGAGATATTGGAACACGGCTGTTATGTCATCCCTAGTCCTTCTTTTCATCCCTAGACATATCCAGTTCCAGCAACCATTCTTTATATGTTTTAGCCTCCAGTTCCCTAATTATTTTTGTTGCTCTTCTCTGCACTCTTTCTAGAGTCTCAACATTTTTTGTATGACTTTTTTAAGGAATTTTACTGAAGTTTATTATTATTAATTAAATAATAACTTTACAGATCAAAATGGGTGAATAATTCAAAATATGATTCTAGTCACAAGATTATCTCTTTAAAGAAATATTACTACTAAGGTTTAATACAGAAAATGTATATTGAATTAATCTTACAGATTACAGAAAATTCTTACCTATATTTAGTGCTTTCATCTCATTCAAGATCAGTCTAGCCTTAGCCCGGGATACCTTACCACACTGCTTCAATGCTTTCAGGATAGAATTAAAAGTTAGCAGATTTGGTTGTATATCCTGTTCAGCCATCTGCCTCAGCAAGTCCTATTATCCAAAATATCAATATTTTGATTTAACATTTATGTAAAAACAACTCTGTATTTACATCTTTTCCCCTACACAATTCTTTAGCATTTGCACACACTTTTATTTAATGTCATTCTAGAATACTGTCGACCACATCCTTCTATAATTACACTGATCATTTAAAATGAATTATTATAAAGATAAAAGATAAATCTGGCATAGAAAGTAAAACTGATAAAATAGGCAGAAACAACCCCAATAGTAAATATAGCACAAAATTAAGAATTAGATTTTTTTATTGGCCAAGTGTGATTGGACACAAAAGGAATTTGTCTTGGTGCATATGCTCTCAGTGTACATAAAAGAAAAGATACGTTCATCAAGAATCATAAGGTACAACACGTAATGATAGTCATAGGCAGTGGTGGGATTCTGCCGGTTCTAGGCGGTTCGGCTGAACCGTTTGTTAAATTGCTGGCTGGCCCCGCCCCTTGCCCCACCCCTCCACACCACTATTTATTGCCAATAAATAGTGGTGGGCGGGGGACAGGTGAGCCAGCAATTTAACAAATGGTTCGGTGTTTTTTTGTAATTTTATTGGCCAGCGGAGCTTCAGCATAGGCTAATTAGCCCGTTGATTAGATCGGCCTCCCGACTCTCAGCTGATTTGCTCTCAGCTGTTTTGCTCCAGGCTCTGCTGCTTACTTGCAAAGAGTGCTGGAGCAGATTTTCCCCCCCTAGCTATGCTGAAAAACGAAACTGAAAGTAAAGCAGGCTGTTGGCTTTGCTGTTTGCTGCAACGTTGGAAAATTAGGCAGGCAGATTTCTTTTCTTTTTCCTCACCAAAAAAGGTAGGTGCAAACAATGGGAAATTTAGGGAAAAAGAGGAGAGTTCAAGATTTTAAAACACAAAAGGAAAAAAGCTCTATTTAACTAGGGAATTGTAATAATTGAGATACTATTAATTGTATATTGTGTTGAAAGCAGAAATGGTTAAGTTGCGGTTTGGAGGAATATATGGGGGAAATTATTTGGTTTATTATTATTGGTAAATATAATTAATTGATTTGTAAGAAATTGGATTGCATGGAAATAATTGGAATATTCATGTTCATATTGATTGATATACAAAAAAGATAGTTATATAACTAATTGATTTATATTAAAATGTTGAATTTATATTAAACAACTGTAATATTACTTAATTAACCAATGTGAGGATGGATATAAAAATAGATGACAATGGGAAGGGGTATAATATAGAATAGAAGGGAAAAATTGAATTTGATTAAGATTAGAGATGAGGATGAAGGGTAATAGTTTTTTTTAAAAAAATAGATAAGGAATTAATATGGCAAAAAGGAAATATAGAAATTGTAAATTTAATTGAAATGACTAAACACTGTTTAAATTTGTAAACCGGCCAAATACTCTGTTCAAAGAAAATAAATTGTATGTTTGTATGTGTGTTTTTAATTATTGCTTTTTATTCATATTTGTTCTCTTTTATTCTTTAAAGTTTAACAATTCATTCTTTATCTTAATATCTTTACATTTGTTTGGGGTTGCCTTTCTTCCATTTCATCTTTTTTACTGTACAGCAATCTTTCTCCTCACACCTACCACCTCTCTCTTTTCTTTCCTTCTTACTTTCTTTCCCCCCGCGCTTCTTCTCCTCCCTACTTCCTCTTCCTTTGTCCTTCTCCTCCTCTCTTCCTCCCTCTTATTCTCACTCCTACTCTAATTTACCTTCCCTTCCTCCCTTCCCTCCCTCTCCTTCTTTCTTCCATCTCCCTTCTCCTTCCTTCCTCCCTCTCTATTGCTGTATCCTTTTATGCATATGGATTACTCAGAAGGCTGAAAAAGTTATTTTTGACTGGTCTTCGCAGTTTTGACCGCTCCTTGAACTTACGACTGTCCTCACATTTTACGTTTTTCGCCCTATCTTGTCACCATGGTGAAGAGAAGCAGTTGTGAAATGAGTGACATGATTGTTAAGAATGCTACAATGGGCATAAATGATGACCAGTCATAAGGGTGAGGACTGGTCAAAAGTGCGAAGACCTGTCAGAAATCACTTTTTTCAGCCCTCTGGGCAGTCCTTTTGTGCATATGGACTACTCAGAGGGCTGAAAAAGTTATTTTTGACTGGTCCTCGCACTTTTGACCAGTCCTTGAACTTACGACTGTCCTCACATTTTACGTTTTGCGCCCTATCTTGTCACTGTGGTGAAGAGAAATAGTGGTGAAATGACTGACACGGTTGTTAAGAATGCTGCACGGGCATAAATGTGAGGATGGTCATAAGTGCAAGGACCAGTCAGAAATGACTTTTTTCAGCCCTCTGAGTAGTCCCTATGCACATAGCCATGCCCACCCAGTCACATGACCAGCTAGCCACTCCCATCCGGTCACATGACCACCAAGCCACACCCCCAACTAAGCCACGCCCACAGAACCTCACCACTGGTCATAGGGTAAATAATAAGCAATCCGGAAACAATATCAATATTAATCAGTTAAATAAGTGTTAAAAATACTACCCCACAAGAAAGATGTTTGCCCACAGTTGAAGGGAAAATAATGTAGACACTAGGTAAACCCAAGGAAGCTGCTCCCCAGAAATAGGAAAAACCCCTTTTGTAACCAGTCCCCTTATGTCATTTGGAAGCTACTTGGAAATCAAATTTCATTAAACCAATGGATTTTGCTTTAAATGAGCCTTTTTTTCAAGGAGTTTTGAGTAGCTCCTTTGTTTATACAAGTAATTGTAAGAGATAAGTATGTCATGGGGAGGTTAAAAAAAAAGTCATGAATACACAACCGGAGCTCCTCTCCTTTTCACATGCATTGAATGCATATGCCACATACTGGAATTTCTGTAATTACATTTGTACTGATTATATAAAAGAAGTTACTCTATCTCCCTGATATTATTAAAACATTTGAATTGATTACAGAATTTATGTATATAACCATAGAATATTAAAAAATGAGCAAATGTGGATGATACATACTATAAAAGTGCATTAATAATAAATTATAATACATAAAAGAATAGCATTTAACTTCAGCTAAATATTTACTATGGAAAAGTTAAAATTAACAGCTTACTTCAATACATGCCCATTTCTCAATGTATTTTTCCTTAACATCTACAGCTGCTAAAATAAGTGTATTGAAGGTGCTCACATCAGCTGAAATAAACAGAAAGCCAGTTATACCATAAGAAACAGCATATAAATTATTTGTATTATGATTGAAGCTGTCAGTATATCTAGAGCAGCTCAGTTTAAGGCGAAATTCTCATGTGAGCCAGGTCCCAGAAAGCCAGCCACTTGCCAGCAATGGTGAGACACAGATAACTCACACTCAGCCCCCATGATTCAGCTGAGGTCCGTACCCCTGCGCCATTCATCATTGCTGCAAAGAAATCTCCAATGGTCAGAAATCCTGTACTATATCTAGAGAGGGAAGACATATCTTAAGATCACAAGCAGCATTGCCATGTAATCAATTATATCTCTCTTCTCCCCTCTCTTCTCACTAAAAACATGGCCACTTATTTGTCATATTTGTAGATAATCATCTATAAATCATCTATAAATGTGCGACCTTCTCACATAGTGGCAATAAAGCCCCCTATTAAAACCAACCAATTAAAACAATGAACACAGTTAAAAAGACCAGAAGTGGGAGAATTTTACACATAACACAGCCAACACATTACCAGGTTGTTTGTTGAAAAAACAACAACGTTTTAAGGGCTTTCTGAAAGGCCATGAGTGTTGGGGGCTGACATCACCTCAGGCGGTTTGTTGTTCCAGAGGCTCACCTTTCTGCCCACTCTCAATCCCCAAAGCTGATTCAGAAAGATACCATGATCAATGTTAATGAAAGCTATTGAGAGGTCAAGAATAGCCAGGATGGATGTGCTACTCCTACCCTAATTCTCCCCAGAGATTATTCAAATCAACCAAACCAATGCTGTCTCTTCCCATTTCCAGGTCTGAATCCTCACTCAAAGAGACCAGATAATCTGCTTCATTCAGGGTCTATATCAGGTGGCCAAAATCATAGTCATAAGGACCCTGTCTGCTTCTTCAGGCCCAACAGGTTCAAACTACTTTCAGTTAACCGGTTGTTCCACAGAAATCTCCACCAGACCTGCACCAAAGTTGGCATCTAACTGGGAATAAAGTTGATTTTGTTTAAGATTCTCTGAAAATTCTTCTAGTTAGCCTTGAAGATAAACATTTACAGGTTACAGTTGCCTGGAAGATCTTGAGTCATCTGAAACAAGGCTGCTGAATGGCAATTTGAAGATGAAATAGGGCAGAGAAATACTATTGCTTTGCTGCTTTTTGCCACAAGTCAGACCTAAACAGCAGATTGAGCGATGTTGGTGAAGTTCATTCTTTGTGGATCTCTAGATGTTTCGTCTCTTATTCACTTTCCTCAGCTCCTTTGTAAATCAGACAGCAATGGGATCCCCAGGAGGGAGAGATTGGATAGGATACACATCCATCCTCTCACTCCAAACAGCAACTAAGACATGCAGTAAACCCTCAGGAACAAACCAGAATTCTCTCTCTCTCAGGTTCATTAGTTGCCAGTGTCTTGTTACCACTGCTGACAAGACATGGCTAGCCTGGCTCTGTGCAAGGCAGCTACTGACTAACTGAGGCCTTCTTCCCAAGATCTTGAGGAAAAGAGAGGCGGAGCACAGGAGGGTGGGAGCCAGGAGTGCTGGGGGGTCAAAAGGGCAGAGAAAGGGGGAAATAGGATGGGTGGTGTTGAAGTGCACCCTGTATTCCGTAACTTTGGGGACTGAGCCCAAGTACCATTGCTCAGCACTATCGTAACTTCAAAGAATTGTTTGAATTATCATTAAGTGAGGACTATCTGTACTATCAAACTCTCTTTGTTATCATTTAATATAGCATCTATCATTTTCATATAAACCAAAGCTACAAAACTACTCGCAAAGAGTGTAGTAATTATACTGTAGAAGGACCAATTCTGTATGCACAGCTTATTTCTAGCTTTTCTTATTGGCACATTTTTAATGAAATAGTATCCAAAGCTTACCTTTAAAATTTTTATTCACCAAATCAGCGTACATGTTAAAAGCTTTTTCGCACTCTCCATGCTGTAATGACAAAAATGTATAAAATATCAATATATTGACTTGAAGGAAAAGAGAAGCAAATTTGTTAAAAGATTACAATTGTACCTTCACCATTCCCCTGACCATTGTACAATAGGAATGTGCATTTTTTTCTGGCATTAGGTGAAATATTCTCTCAGCATTGTTGTTTTCCCTAGAATTTAGAAAAGATAACATACTGACAATAACAGATGTTCTCTAATGTGTGGTTACAAAATCTACTATGATGTGTTCATGCCTATCTGCCTATTACATACTCACTATATATTTATGCATGGCACATAGTTTTTTTCCCCCAAAATATAAAATCTTTGTGAATGAACATGCACTGCATTATACATCATATTTCTGACGAACTGCATAGGTAACAAATACAATATCTAATTTGGTAGCTGTATTTTTTCATACACAAGAGCATGTAAGATTATTTTTGTTACTATATTTGTATCTCACTTTTGTTCTGGGATTTAACATAAAGCCAATTTGGTGTAGTGGTTAAGATGCTGGTCTAGAAACCAGGACCCTGTGACTTCTAATCCCATTTTGGGCATGAAAACTGGCTGGATGACTTTAGGCTGGTCACTCTCTGACAGCCCACTCCACTTCACAGGATTGTGAGGAATATAGGAGGAATAAGGAATATTAGATATGTTCATTGCCTTGAGTTATTTATAAAGTAACAAAGGCAAGATAAAAATCTAATAAACATAATTAAATCTTTTAGATCAGGGCTCTCCAACTTTTTTTGGTTCTGCAAGGGGGTGGGGAATGGTTTTGCACATGCAACCTAAATTCATGCATGCACACATGAAGCTTTACCCATTTGCCTGCTGCTTCAGCAGCCTGGTTCCCAATGGGCAGTGGCCTGGGTAGCGGTCCGCCGATTGGGGACCCATTTTACATAACTTGTCCAAAGATTTGCAGATGCTCACAAACTGTAATGATATATGGCAAGGGTCCCCAACCTCCAGGCCACGGCTCACTACCGGACCGAGCCATGCGAGTGATGGGCAAATGTGCATGAATCTTCACTCGCATGCAGGCACGAGCGCCCTCTGCTCAAGCTAATGGAACTTCACACATGAGCGCAAGCGCCCTTCAGTTACACATGAAGCTCCATGTGCCTGCCACCCACATGCATACACTCCAGGCTGGGCTGCCAAGGTGGAAAGGTTGGGACGGCTATATGGGATATGGGAAAGACCTTGAAAGAGAGGGTACAGAGATGCTGCCTAGGGAACAATCAGATATCAGAGGGCATGTCCTGTAACTGGATAGTGAGTGGAGCAAGTAGTTCAGAAGGAACTCTCCCTAGTTTCTTGGGCTATAAAGGGGATGGTAGGAAATATACTTTCATATTTGCAAGACTGATATCAGCGAGATAGATCAGACTGGAAACACAATCAGGCAAACTATTTCTACTTTATTGTAAAGCTACATTAACCAAATCTTGCAAGTCTTAAAATACAAATCAATATGCAAATGTTATTTTTTATATAGCATTTGTTTAATGTATTTTTTTGAATAGGCTACTTAATATATAAGAATAATCCTGGCTTTCCAATTAAAATACATGCAAATGTACCCCAAGGCATTGCTGCTAGTATATTTCATACCTCCATGTAATTTGTTGGGATTTAGAAGAGTTCCTTGCAAACTGCCTTCTTGGCGGAGTTTCTTCCTGCATAAGAATTTCAAGTGTTAGCCTTCTACCACATGCATATCTGTGCCTAACACAATTCTCTCTTAAACTAGGTATTTAAAATATCTTTATACAAAGTTCAGGGTCCCACCAAAAAACTAGCTATTTCTAGTTCTCTATTTAAACTTATTATGAAAAATTAGGACTACAAGGCTGGCTCCTAGCTCCCTTTCACAGCAATTAGAAATATCCGAAGTACTCTTTGTGTTTTATAGATAGCAGTTATAGCCTTATTTGAAAAACCATCCATCCTTATTTACTTGTTTTTCTAAACTGCTATCATTCTCCTGATCCGGTTCTGTATCTCCATAAAAACATAGAAGATCTAGAAGACTGTTCGAGGTCTCCAGAGGTATACTTGTCCCTGCAAATGCAAAAAACATGAACTATAAATCATAGCAGTGGAATTAGCTGATGTATAAACATATTAATAAATTATTAAACTTGAAATGTCATAAGAAAGAACAGGTAATCCTCAACTTACAATCGGTTGTTTAATGACCAATCAGAATTACGGTACCATGGCTTTGGAATGCTGACATTTACTACTGTTTTCCCCTCCAAAGGGGAGAGGTGGGATTGTGGTTGTTGAAGTGGAGAGTCCTGTCACATCTCACTTAATGACTGCTTTGTTCAATAACTGAAATTCTGGGCCTACTTGTGGTTGTAAGTGAAGGACTACCTGCAACAAGAAAAGCTTTATGGAATAAGAAAACTATGCAAATTTTTAATCTGAAGAATATTCATGTAACCATCCTTCATAGTATGCAGATATAATTTTTTCCCAAAGATTAACTTAAAAAAAGCCTAGCAAGCAAATTAAGGACATGCTTGAAGGACTTTATTTAACCATTTTTGTATGCTGTCCCTATCACAAGATAAATAAAATACAGACCAAAATATATAGTTCTTGACTTACGAACACAATTGAGCCCAACATTTCTGTTGCTAAGTGAGATAGTTGTTAAATGAATTTTGCAACTTTTGCAACAAAAAAACTTTCTTATTATTAAGTGAATCACTGCAATTGTTAAATTAGTAAAACAGTTGTTAAGTTAATGTGACTTCCCATTGCTCATCAGAAGGTTGCAAAAGGTGACCACAGGACCCGAGACACTGCAACTGTCATAAATATGAGTGTGAAAAATGGTTGTTTCACTTTTTTCACTGTTGTTGTAATGGTCACTAAATGAACTGATGTTGAGGACTACCTATACAATAAAAATAAAAAAAAACCAAAAAAAACCCCAAGCAAGTCTATAATATTTCAAACCGTCATCTTAAAGCTAAATCAATGGTGAGTTATTACGTTTAGACATACATACACATATAGTGTGTGTGTGTGAATAGTGTATTCTTGATTGTAGTCTGTCAACCATCTTTACTTCATGAAAAAAGTATGATTTTGTGGTTGCACTGCCATGTAGTAACTATCAAACTAGTAACATTGCCAAGACTGCTACTTTAAACAGTTTTAAATGCTTCACAGTATATTAGCAAAGGCTTAATTTCAGATACACCCAGTGTACCAATAGTTTATATGTAAAAAAACTGCTGTGTTATGCTGTTGTGGAGAAAAAAGGCTTGCTATCCATTGCAACGAACAAAAAAAATAAAAATAAAATAAAAATAAACTGAAGGTGCAAGGAAAAAAATAAACTACAGGCTAGCTGAAACACTTCTAAAATAAAATGAAATTCAACAACTAGGTCTCAAGTGTTTGTCACAGGTTTTGTGAATAATAACACAATGAGCCAGTGGACTGGGCATAGGCCCATGTTCTGTCTTACATTCTAGCCATCTATTAACACCATAACACAATTATCTTAGAAAGACTGATCATTCTGTTGTGAAAATGGACATTATAGATGCAAATAAAGGCCAAACCAAACAGGCCTGAAACTAGTGTACCAAAGATAATGCAATAAACATTATTTTATGATATACCTAATGACCCGGTTGATATAAATTGTAGTTTCTCCTGTTTTATTATTGATTTTGTATTTAAGAAGTAAATATTCTAAGGTTTTAAGTTTTGATTTTGTTATAAGCAGCCTGAATTTTAAAAACATGACATATATAGTAAATGTACACAAAATAATTCAAATTATTTTTTATTTAATTAACTGATAAGTTTTTTATTAAATCAAATTATGTATGTTTGCCAGCTGGGTTGCCTTGCCTTGACTATTCTGTCAGCATAAATATTTTGCACCTTCCACAAACATAATGATGGCTAATATCTGCACATACTGCAATAACCCTGCTGGTCTTTAAGTATTTTAGTATAAATCTAAAAAAAAAAAAAAAAATGAATTTGTTTCTATTAAAATTTAATAAAGATTTCAAAATAGCTTTGACTATATAATACCCATTTCCCCCTGAAAATAAGACCGTCTTATATTTTTCTGAACCCCGAAATAAGCACTTGGCCTTATTTTCGGAGAGGTCTTATTATTTGGGGGGGCGTGAAGCAAGACGGGGCTCCTCTTGCCGTCTTACCTAATTTCCAGCTGCCTCCCTAACCCTAACCAGAGGAAATGGTGGGGACCAGCTGCGCATGTGTTTAAATATTTTCGGGGAGGGCTTATTTTTAGCGCATGCACTCAAAAGTCTGATTGGGCTTATTATCCGGGGAGGTCTTATTTTGGGGGAAACAGGGTACTTATCATTATTTCATAAGCATTTACTAGTGAGTTAAATCTTGTAATTTAAATCTTGGCAAATTTAAAACAGTTTATACCCACCCAAATCTCTTTATTGAAACTGTTGGTTTAGGCTAGTACCTGCTTGTAGAAGCTGATCATACATATTCACAGATGCTTTTACTTTTCTTAGCTGAATTAGATTTTTTAATGCAACCTCACTCACTTCTTCAAGTTGCAACTCCAACCTTTTGGGCATAAAACTCTAAAAGGAACAACACAATACAATTAGGATCAAATGTTCTACAAAGTGAATTTAGCAAGCTGCAAGGAGGCTGGTATGTCTAAGTATTTTATCATTCTAAAATTTATTAACTTTTTTCACTGAAAAGCAAGAGGATGGGATTCAGATTAGGAGTAGTAGCATGAAATTTGTATTTCCTTAATTTTGATGGATGCATGTCTTGAAAATAGCAACAATTGTAGGAACAAACCTCCTCCTCACTGGGCCTGGGACTTAGGTTCTCTGCCTTAAACAATTAGGATATTTTAAAATAGTAGGTTATATAAGCAGAAGTCTCAGTTTTCTAAAGGTCTTAGTCACAAACATATCTATGTACTATAGTGATTTTAATTTTACCATGACCCTTCCCAGTGGAATGTCATGCCCCAATGTGTAGTCATACTGAAAATTAAATTGAATGTTGCCATTTCAAACATAATAAGAATACATTAAAAAACAAATTTACTAAATTTGATATTAAACCACTTTGTTCTTAAGTGGCTCCCTCTCAGTTACCTGAATCCTAATGTGCTCCACCAAGGAATTCCAGTAAATCAAATGATACCTTGAGCGGCAATGACAGAATTCTGTGCATGACCAAACTCAGGTAGAAATCCACATTCAGACCTTTACTCTGACAGTAAGAACAGTGAAGCAGGATTAGCTCTCTGCTATCTTATACATATTAGATGCACTGATTCAATCTTACGACTCTTTCTCCTGCTTGCATGGCACAACAGAGTAAGAATATCATGCTCTGGGGCAAAAGAAGCACCTGGATTTCATTTCATCTGGACACAATTATTGTAACTGTGTTTGCTGTTTGCTTCTGATCTTGCTGGGTCAAATTTCACCCTAACCCCAATCAGAACCAGTATCATTGCAGATATCCTCCACCCTGTCCT
The DNA here is from genome assembly GCF_059756535.1 of Pantherophis guttatus. NCBI lineage: Eukaryota > Metazoa > Chordata > Lepidosauria > Squamata > Colubridae > Pantherophis > Pantherophis guttatus. Next base: position 59,469,296 of record NC_142066.1, read on the forward strand.
GAAGAATTAAAATATGCAAATTGCTAATTGTGGCAGGTAGACCCAGCAAGTTTGTAACTATTTAAGCACAGAAGAAAAAGACTGAAGATTTAAACCCTGTGGTTTCTATACATAATGTGCTGATTTGTTAGATTTTACAGCAGATATTGTTCATTATTAAGTTTTCTTATGTTTATGGTAAAAGTGACCTTGCTCTTCAAACCTTATCCTTGATTCTTCCACTAGTGATTCTTTAATACTTTCTGAATTTCTAGGGAGAGACTTATTGCTCTGCCCTGAGTGAAGTTCTCACAATAATACCAGATTATCCATTCTTAAACGTCAATGTGTATAGGCAGCACAACATAAAATTATAGTAAGTCAAGCAATAATGTATATGTAGCAAAGAAAGAAAAGGTAGAATACAAGGATGGGCTTAAGTATCTTTATCATAGTACAGAACAAAGGACTGTGCCAAAGCAGAGAAATTATGAATCTAATTCAAATTAAATTATTTTAAGTGTATAGTATTCAAGCAGTGGATTAATTGAAGAAGTAATGTTGTTCATTGCATATGAAATCTATTATTGTATTAATAAATATGAATTATGTATTACATAAAGAGTGCAAAGATTACCTGAATGTGAGGTTCAGCATAATCTTTTTCAAAAAGTTCAGGATGTGTGTTAATAACAAATTTGGCTGCATTTTGTCCTGATGCTTTTGACATGGAAAAGAAATGCTGTGAAAAGAATATACCTGTATTACTTTGGAAAAAAATAATATATAATGCATCCTATTACTCATACAAGTAGTCGTTGACTTACAAGCACACTGAAACCAGAATTTTTGTTTGGCTGCATTTGCTATGTGAGACACACCTGCTATTGCTATCTTTTTTGCCACAATTAAGAAAATCACTGCAGTTAAGTTAATCATGCAGTGTTTTAACGGAATCCAGCATCCCACATTGCTTGTTGAAATGGCTAGGAAAATAGCAAACAGTGACCATGTAACCCTGGAATGCTACAACCACAATAAATATATGCCAGTTGCCAAGCATCCATGATCACATGGCCATGAGGATGCTACAACAGTCATAAGTGCAAGCATAAATCCCATTTTACCAATGTTGTTTATTGGCAGGAGTCCTTTCAATTAAGGAAGTAAATAAGAACTTGCCTTATGATCAGTTTGCAATGAACTTTAAAAAGCAAAAATATGTCTATTAAATAACCTTGGTTTGCTTAACAACCACATGCTTCAAAGTGAGTTGCTTAATGACCATGGTAACTTACTTTACAATTGTCATAAAAGTGGTCATAAAATTCAGTCTGATCACATGATACCTTAACTGACAACTGTAACAATTTACAACCAAATCCCAGGCTCCATCGTAGTCCCAAGGAGAGGACTACATATAACCCCTATAAGCAAATACATTTTTCTTATTAACTTTAAGTAAGGCTGTCTACTAAATATCTAATTTTTAATTAATTTTTTTCTTGGTTTATAATATGTGAAATTTAGTAAGCAGCTCTGCATACGACACAATGGGAGAGATAGATGTAGTTTTTCCTCTTCCAACTGAGCTTCAATTATTAGATTATTAGTGTGTAAAATAAGGGAATTTAGAATGCCAAAAGTATACTAGAAATAATGGAAGTGTACACTCTTCCATATATACAAATAGTAATGATTGGGAAGTAAAGCATTGTTTTATTTTCTTCTGGCAAATAAAGTTTCAGAAGAATCACTTACATGCTCTGAAGAATTTCTGGGGATAAGATAAGGATCATCTTGAAATGTATAGGGAACAGCTGTAATATCCTGTAAGGAGGAAGAAAAAGAATTTAATGTATAGATTCTGCTCAAATGAACAGTAAATTCATCTTTCTGCTGTACTGATATTAAATCTGTCAAATAATTTTATATTGGAAAGCTCTTTTATTAAGAAAAACTCATGACTGTACTCCTTACTACTACTGTATATTTGTAAAAGAAGCCTTGATAAGAGAGAAGAGTGTTTTACGATAATCAGCAATATGAATTAACCTTCTGTAAAACATTCAGACAGATTTTTCTCAGAAGGAAACTGCAGCTATCAAAAATTAATAGTCTGTAAACAACATCTTTGTGCTACTGTTTATCACAGAAGAAAAAATTAGTTTTTTTAACACTGAACACAGTATTACATTTGAAACTTATTCAGCTGAAAATATCATAGTTTCCTCCATTCATATAAAACAATACATGTAATGTGAAATATTAAAGACAACATGATACAGATAAAAATCTATTTTGCAATCTCTAGGGTATTTCATATCAAAAAAGGACTAGTAACACAATGAAGCTTTGTAGTACTTACCCTGCTTACAGTTAATGCAAGTGCCTGAAGAACTGCTGATTTATCCCTAATTTTAAGCAAAATGTGTTAAAGTTTAAATTTGCAGTATTATTTTTAATTTGTAAATTGATTTCAACAGAAACTATTATGTAATTTACTGAACAAAAATTCAAGGTTACAGAGATCTAAACCAATGTTTCAGAACCCCACATATTCAATTGTCAATAAACAAGCTTGAATGAATAAGCTTTTATTTAAATTGATTTATTTAATTAATTGTTAAATTTATTTGCCACCTACATGGGGCTACTTTAGGCAGTTTGCAGTAATAAAAAAGAAGAAAATGAAAGGAGGATAAACAGAAATAAAATAGGAGGATAAGAAAGGAAGACAAATTAGATGTAAAATAGAATCCATAAAATAAACAATGAAAAAGGAACACAAGAATACAATAATATGATAATCAATACATCAAAATGATGGATGGATCAACAGCAGAGAACAAAGTTGGGAGGTGGAGTATGCCATCAATCCAGCAGCCACCTCTAGTGTGGAACCCCTTTGTGCAAATAAGTAGTAGTTTCTTAATTAATTAAGAATATCTTGTGTAGTGCAGATATTTTATTTTAGAAGCTAAGCTTATATACTTAGGCCATAGTTGTACTAGACATACTATGCCAGAGGAATGATAGCTGCATTTATAGTAGATACGTTTGACAAGGCCTGGCTATGGTAACATGCACAACCACATTTGAACAGGAAAGCATGACTTATAGTTAGGCACAACTCATATTTTATTTTGAACTGGTACTACTTTAAAAAGGGAGAAAACTGCAAGAAGATATCATGTTATTTTAGAACATGATAAGCCCAAAACCAAATATTCACATATAGTTTACAACTGCACATGTTAAGCATTTGGGATAGCATCTAGGAAAGTTTTTCCTATAGTAAACAGATATCCTAAAGCAAGAAATTATGTAACAAAAATGTTTATGAACTTCAGCTGTTACAACATATGCAATAGATTCCTGGTGGCTTATGGGAAAATTTCACAATCATTTCACAAAGGTTCTGTAAAGCTGTATACTATTAGTTATGTTTATGGCTTATGGCTTTTTAAACTTATTATAAGTTGCCATAGGAGGATAGTAATATAGTTCCTGCAACAAAAAAGAATTTAACTTACCAGGTTTTTTTTCTTGGAAGGAAAATAGTTTCTTCTGCAATTATGAAAAACAAAAATAATTATAACTAACTTATTAAACTGTATACATTTGGAAAATGTCTAACTATTAAAATTTTAATTCTGAATGGAATTACCATCATTAAACTGGACTATTTTAAAACAACAATTTTAAATAAGTGTTGTCTGTATCAGAAGCAGATTTTGCCAGATAAAGAAGCTATCTAAGATCAGTTTATTCAGAAACAAGTCTAGGGTCTTCAAGTTTATTTTCAAATATAGACTATATGACATATATTAATTGAAATGATAAATTTATCATTTGCAAATATGCGTTTTAATGGTACATGCATGAACACAACAAAATATTATACCTTTCAGGATGGGGGATTTTTCCGGAAGGGTTGCATTTTCTGAATAGTACCTAAGAAAATATATATATATATGGATAAATGAATATATACATACATGTGTTTTTATATATATTTCTAACTGAACCCTCTTGAATATACAGTATTCTGGGATACTATATATTCATTATACTTTCCATTTTTTCCTACACCAATAAAGTTGTGAGGTAGATTGAGCTGGGAGAGAATGATTGGCCCAGTCTCCCAGCTGACTTGCTTGCCTAAAGAGGACAAGAACTGGACTTCTTGGTTTGTAATCCAACAACGTAACCAATATCCCAAATTGGCATATTCATTGGAAAATCAAATATAATATGGTAAGATTGCTTCTTTTTCAAGTTTCAATATTCACAAATACATTTTAAAGCAATCTTATTACAATGTTTAGCCATGGTTCATTTGCCATGGTTTACTGGCTAAACAATACATTATATTATAAAGCATAATTCTTGAAATACAGAGACTAAGTCTGTAAAACATCTTAAATTAAAATAAAAGCATCTTATGGCTGTGAAATATGAATCAAATCTATTTCTGAAAAACTATGTCAAATGGAAAGCAAGCAAAATTTTGGCTTTTTTGAAGCAGGTCTTTATAATTTATCCAAACACTTCCAGCAAGTAATGACTTCATCTAATATCCTCCAATCATTGATTAGACAATCATTGATTATTAGAAAATCAGGAAACATAGAAAGATCTCTCTCAGGTGGCATACTCTCAGCTATTCTCAGTTACCCACCAATATTAGAAAGTGTGTATTAAGTAAAATTATTTAATTTTTTGTTAAGTACAATAATCAAGATTAAAGCATCTCAAATATAAAGTTGTTTATCTAAGCTTGAATAGATTGACCTGTGGGACTCATCACTTCTCTGATTAAGTCATTCTTATTGTGGGGAAGCACTTTCTAACATTCAGGCATAAGTATTTACAACGGGCAGTGGAATTCCATAACCGGATATAGAAACTGAATAAATAAAAGGTCATAAGGATTTATGCACACCGAAAAACCATTGAGTAGAATTTTTAAGAGCTCTTTTTGTTATAATTTTTAATGCGAAGAGGGGAAATTTATTGAATATATGGGCAGTAATAACTGTACTTAATGTTAATTATAAATTCATCTACTGCATGCCATTTTTGTTCTTTGCATCGTAATTTTTAAAAAAGAGCTTTAGTGTGCCCAGGAAGGAAAAAAAAACACTTTAGAGCAAAGTTAAATAAATCTTAGGCTAGAACTTTCTGACTGTCTTCCTTTGGGGCACGTTGTAGTTCATGCGACGTTGTAGTTCAAAACGCCTAGAAAGCTTCAGATCGCCTACTTTTAAACTAATATAGCGGGAGGCATAAAATATAATTACGATGAAATCTTTATAACGATTTGCCATCCAGCCTCGAGTACGGGCATTCCAAGACCATCAAATGGATGCCATCCGATTCATTATATGACTGCTGCAACCTCGTATACTTTCAGCGCCTGACTTTTCCAAGGCACTTAAGGGGGCTCCTGCTCTCGCGTCGACCCAACCCAACGTACCTCTCGCCCGCTTCCCGAAAAGAGCCAGATGCTCCCGAAACGACGAGTCTTCTCTGCAACAAGTCTCGGGCGGGAAACGGACACAGCCGCAACCTCCACGCCGCCATAACGGAACTGCCCGCCATGCCGCCGAAATGTGGAAGGGACCGGAAGCGGAAGCTGTAGCCCCGCAACACAGCCGAGCGCACGCTGCGAGCACGCGACGGGGATCCCTCGGAGCCTGTCTGGCGATCACCTGGGCGGCTTTGCCCGAGATCCGGACGGTCGCAGCCATGGCTGCAAAGGAGGTGCCGTGGAGGCGCCTGACCGGGTTGTCGTTTGGGATGTATACGGATGCAGAGATACGGTAAATGCGGGCGGCAGGAAGGACAGATCCCTTCAGGCAGCGATCAAGACGCTAGTTTCCCCGGGAATCCGCCCACATTGGGGAATTGAGTTAATGTGGCCGCGTGTCATCATATCTGTCGGCATTTGTCGAAATGCGTGTTGCTTTTCTGACAAACCCGGCTGTTATCCTCAGGTTTTTTTACGTTAAAAGTTTTCGCATTTCAGTCTTAAGAGAGAATTTCAGTCTTCTCCAGTGTGGTGCCCCACTCACTGTATGTTGGTTTACAGTTCCTATTAGTTTTAGGTACCTAATACAAATTATTAGGCATTAGGTGGAATTCTGTGGATAAAGTGCAAGATAAACATCAGAAAATGCTGGGGAGACCCTCGCTTCCTGCTGCAGAGGACAGTTCATGACGTTTTTAGTTTGACCATAATAGAGCGTATCAGTCTTCTGCATCAGTGGTTTTATTAATTATTTATTAGTTAGACTTCTATACCGCTTCAAAGTGCTTTACAGCCCTCTCTAAGCGGTTTACAAAGTTAGCATATAACATATATGCTGTATATAGGTTGGAACATAAACCTGAACAATTACAATATTAAAGGGCCATTTGCAAAGTTCAATTGATATTCAGTCATTGACTGACTGCACCAAATACTTCCCTTGTTTTATCCTTTTTATGAAATCAGCGCTGTTGCTTCTTTCTTTTTCATGTCCTAAGTTCCGTAATAAACTATCATCTTTTGATTGAAAGTGCCCAATTCCAGTCCATTTCATTTTCTGATACTAAAATGTCAGTTGATTCATTTTATTTTAAACTATGTTCAACTTTCACATGTTCATGCTTCTTACATTATATTCCTACTGTAATTTTGTTTGTGCAGCTTTAGATTTTCTTGCGTCGAACATCAGCATCTAGATATCATATAGGTTTTAATCTACCCATAACATAAATACCATTGGTATTCCAAAAAATTTTCAGATTTTCCTCAATAGCATGTTGAGCTCCAGCTGATCCAAGGGGCCCATAATGCAGCACAACCTCATGAATTGTTTTACCATTATCCATGTAGTTTTCTTGGTAAAAATTGGATTACACTGATGAATTTGGTCATCTCTGTCTTAGATGTATGTCTGTCTGGATGATAAAGGCCATCTGGAAGGAGACATGCTTTTTGATCCATGCAGTAGTATATGCTGCTTTGGGGCATTTCTTTGAAGAAGTGATATATGCATCCTCAAGAAACCTTCACTAGATCGAAATGTTCTGGATCTAATCTCAAACCTTTCCCTTCTGGTGAATGTTGTTGACAAGGTGATTGGGCTATAGTCCTGGAAGATATGGATTATCTATTCTAAACTCTTTTCAATCTGGTTTCAGACTGGTGCATACTACAGTACTCATATGGCATCATAGTTAGGAAGAGGTTTCTGTGTCTTCAAATAGTATCAAGCAATTCTGATTAAAATGTGTAAAAAGGATATTAAAATGTATACTATCTAGCAATCCAGCTAAGCTCTTTTGAGTCTGTTGAATTTGACTTGGTTTTCTGTGTATCAAAACATAACATTTTTTTCTTAGTATATGCTTTGAGTTAATAGTCATATACCCAGTTATAGGACAGTTCTAATCAACAAATCCCCTGTAAACATTCTGTAATGTACAAGTTTGCATAATATAATACTTCCTTTTCTTTAAGTACAGTAGTTAAAAACTACTGTATCTCAGGCAATTGCTGTTTTGGAAGAATAGTTTCTGAGTTTATAATAAAGCTGTAAAACTTCTAGGAAATTAATACATGTTGAACTCTTTATATTGTGAAATGTGATTATTAATTTTAAGATTTCCATGACACTTTCTTTGCTCTCCCCCCTTTGCTTTCACTTTTAGGAAACTGAGTGTAAAATCTATAACCAATCCTCTTTTTCTTGATAATGCGGGTACTCCATCCCCAAATGGACTATATGATTTGGCTTTGGGTCCACTTGACAACAAGGAAGTTTGTGTTACTTGCCTGCAAGACTTCAACAATTGTCCTGGTCATCTAGGTCACATAGAACTACCCCTCACTGTTTATAATCCTCTCTTTTTTGATGTAAGTATATTAAGCCATAGTTAAGTCATGTGTGGGTATCAGTGAATTAATCATTGCATTCAAAATTTGAAAATAGAAGTATTCATAATTAATAATATATAATAATAACTTTTCCACTCTGTTGTAATATTATAATAAATTGGCACGTTATTAAACACATGTGAATTAGCAGGATAATAAAGCAACTGTTCTTATTTTCAGAAATTATTCCTTCTGATGCGAGGTTCCTGTTTGAATTGTTGCCATCTAACATGTCCACGAGCTACAATTCATTTATTACTAAATCAGCTAAAGCTACTAGAAATAGGATTAATTCAAGAGGTCCATGAACTTGAAGCAATTCTGAGTAGGGTAAGTTTTATTTTGCTTAATCTATTTTGACAATATTTCATATATTTGTAATGTCATAATTCTCTCAGTTTTTAGATGAAAGCGCAGATGCAATTGGTGACGAAATTGAAGAAGTGTTAAGTTGCCACACAAAGGTTATGCTCCAAAGTAATCAGCTTAGAGACTACAGTGCACATGTAAGTAAGAAGAATCAATATGTAATGCAATTATTTACACTGCTTTTAAAGAACAGCTTTCTCTCATTTCCCATTAATTTGTAAATCAGTGGTTCTTTGTGGAAATGTCATTTATTTTGCCTTAGTGTGTGACATTTTTATTTCATAGTTTGAGACCAAACTGTTATTCCCTAATTTCATCTATTGCAAAAGTAATGCAGTATAATTCCGGGCTGCTCAGAAAAGGAAACAGGGTTTTTGTCTTCAGGCAGGGAAATCCTGAATTCATTCTTCCTATGAATAGAATAGGAATAGGAATAGGAATAGGAATAAAGGAGTGGAGTGGAGTGGAGTGGAGTGGAGTGGAGTGGAGTGGAATGGAATGGAATGGAATGGAATGGAATGGAATGGAATGGAATAGAATAGAATAGAATAGAATAGAATAGAATAGAATAGAATAGAATAATGTATTGGCCAAATATGATTGGACAGACAAGGAATTTGTCTTTGGTGCATAGGCTCTCAGTGTACATAAAAAGACAAGATACATTCATCAAGAATCATAAGGTACAACACTTAATGATAGTCATAGGGTACAAATAAGCAATCAAATCATACTAGGAAACAATCATGCTCTCTAATGGTTTCTTTATTATCTCTTTAACATTTGTGAGGGTCATTGCCTAGTTAATGGATGCAGGGGCATATGTTGGTTTGCTAGATAATATTTAGGCTAGAAGTCCTAGTTAATAGGAAGAATTAATCCAGAATTTTCCTGGCTATGAAGAATTTAAAGGAGATAAAGCCTATGTGAGACTAAATGGAAAGCTTTGTGAATGCTTCAACACTGAATAGAAAGTAAGTGATGAAGGCCTGCTGTTCTCTTTAATGTATTCACGGATAAATATAACAAATGCTTGTGATGATATTGGAGGTTTCTTAACTCACTACAGAATGAAATTTTAAATTAAGTTTGTTCTTGTTAATGCTCACAATCCACTATATTTAAATTTGTGTTTCATTTACACAATAATTTCTAGAACTTTGCTTTTCATTCTTGGTGTAGGTAAAAAATGTATGTGAATGTAGAAGTAAACTTATCTCTCAGTTTTGGAAATTACACATGACTTCAAAGAAATGTCCAAACTGCAAGTAAGTTTTTTTCTTTTTCTAGGCATTTTTATTCCTCCTGCCTTCCTCCCAAGTTTAAACACCCTTAGGATTTGTCCTCATGTTGGGTTAATGTTTCTGTTTTTCCTCCCCTCCATCTTCAAGAGCAGGAAGATCACTTGTTCGCAAAGAACATAACAGCAAGCTCACTGTAACTTATCCCACTGTCGTATCTCAGAAGTCAGGCAAACAGACAATAGTGGAGGAAGTAGCAAGTATGTGTATTTTGTTGTATATTACACACACATAGATCACGAAAGTTCTTATTGAGAAATATTTTTGTCACACCAGAACAGTTATAGAATATGCCATGTAGATGTAGGTACAACTTTTAGACTGCTTTCTGTGTCTAGGTTAAAAATTAATTGAAAGGTATAAACACTTTAATAAAAGGTGAATTTATAAATTATTTCAAGACACAGTTTATCTGGGCTTTCTCAAATTTAAGAGTGAGAGGACACATTAACTTCAGTGGAATTAAAGCTAGTCCCAAATCCCATGGATTTCCAGTCTTCATTAAAATTAGCTTGTGTGGGTTTTCTCACTTATAAGCCATATTTGAATTGAATTGAATTCTTTATTTGGCCAAGTGTGATTATAGACACAAGGAATTTGTCTCTGGTGCAGAAACTCTCAGTGTACATGCAAGGCAACAGAATAATGATAATCAAAATAATAATAATACCATGATTCTTGATGAATGTATCTTTTCTTTTATGTACACTGAGAGTGTATGCACCAAGACAAATTCCTTGTGTGTCCAACCAATAAAGAATTCTATTATATTCTCTTCTCTTCTCTTCTCTTCTCTTCTATTCTTTTTATTCTATTCTATTCAGAGGGGGAAATAAAGAATATAATAAGAATGATAAATAATAACACTACAGCCATACTCTATGATAAATACATATAGACAACAGCGGCATCCGAGGGGAGGAACTGAAAGAGTTTATGTGCAGTATGTGAGGGGTCTGCAAATATCTTCTCAGCCTCCCTGACCTGTGCAATATAAGATCTTCTATAAAAGGCAGCCTGGTTGCAGTTGTTCTTTGCACTCTTAATTATCCATTGGAATGTGTACCTGACCTGTTCGGTTGCTGTACCAAACCAGACAGGTAGAAACTGTCTAGTTTGGTATAGCAACCAAACAGGATAAGTACTAACTTGTGGTTTCACAAACCACAATGGCTGCTGTCATATTTCACGACCAAAGCAAGCACCCTAAGCAGCGTAATGTCTGAAATAGCCAAATCTTAATCCATCCAACAATTATTCATGAATTTAGAAGCTTTTCCATATATAAGGAAAGTACATTTAACTGTCTTTGCAAATCATGTGAACCCAAAAGATGAATTCTTCAGTTTTTATTTGACACAGTATATGAACCGTACTCTCGATGCTCAAATCTACAAAACTGTCGTTTATTCACAATAAATAAATCACAATAAATTGAAAATGTGGTGTAATATAAGATAGCAATTGTCTACTGATTGAAAATACCTGGAGAAAAGTAAATGCAGAAATTGTTTCAAGTACCTTGTGATAGATGTCAAAACATACAATAATTCAAATTTCTTAGCTTTAGATGAAACTCAGCTGGGAAAACGAGGCTACATGACACCTTTGACTGCCAAACAACACATTGAAGTTTTGTGGAAGAATGAGGGTAAGTGAATAAAACTGCTTGCTGCTCTTAAGAATTAATACCTCTTTTCAATTTTCAAAATAAAAAAATAAAAAAATGCTGAAAGCTATAGTGTGGCTGATCTATTTTACTTTAGTAACTTTACATGCTGCTGTAACTATTGTATGCATAATTCTGAGTGGCTTATAGATCTCATCAAGTAATAATAAAATTAAAACGATAACAGTATAAACATAAAATGACAATAAAATAACTTTATAACCAGCAACATCCCATTCCTTAGGAATAATCATAGCAACGCCCACATTAGGAGAATCTGAAATGACTCAGTCAGCCCTAAGTGCCCACTGAAAATATCAGGTCTTAATGGCTTAGAAAGCTGACAGGATCAGAGCATGTCTGATATTAGGAGAATGCTATTTTAGAAAATGGGATAGTGATTCGGAAATAATGAACTGTAATCTCTGCAAATGACATTTCTTAAGGGACAGAACCCTAGAGGGAAACTTCCCTTATTCCAATAGATGGACAGATACTGCTGAGAAAAGGAACCCCAGCAATATTTAGATCCTGAACCATGAAGTGTTTTACAAATAACAACCAGCACTGAGTTATTCTACAGGTAGAATACATCTATGAACTCTGTAATTGGGCCTATGCAAATCTATGCATGTTAGTGTACATATTGATGCTTAAAATACAAAACTGAACTCTTAATTATCACTACAATTTAGAGGATTTTTTTTCAGCTGAGATCATTGAAATGAGAGCTGTGCAAACATGTTAAGTACAATTCTTGCAAAAATTCTATACATTATCACCTAAGAACACACAAATTTCTCTCTGGTTCAGAACTGGACTATATTTAGAAGTCTTACTAAAAGATTAATGAAATTAATGATCTTAGTTTCGCAGGCAGTGACATATGAATATTTAAGAAACTAGATAGTCCTTGACTTATGTCCACAATTGAGCCCAAAATTTCTGAGACTAAACAAAACCTTTGTTAAGTGAATTTTGCCCCATTTTATGACCTTTCTTGCCACAGTTGTTAAGTGAATCACTGCAGTTAGTAACACGATTGTTAAGTAAATCTGGCTTCCTCTTTGACTTTGCTGGTCAGAATTTCACATGATAATATGACCCCGGAATTCTGCAACTGTCAGAAATATGAGTCAGTTGCCAAGCTCTGGAATATTGATGATATGGCCTTGGGGATGCTGCAGTGGTCATGAGTGTGAAAAATGATCATAAGACACTTTTCAGTGCCGTTGTAACTTTGAAAGGTCACTAAATGAACTCTTATAAGCCGAGAACTACCTCTGCATCCTGAAATGTTATATTTGAGTTTTGTACTAATGTTTGACTTCCATTTCATTTTATGAAATGTATTCAAACTTTAGCCAGCAAATAAAACAGAAATAAAAAAGAGAAAAGAGAATCTAAATAGATACACCCAAATAAGTATGTATAGTAACATTTGGCTTCTGACGTGTAAATAAAATAAAAAGTTTCTAGAGAAATACAGCAGTGATATGCTACATTTTGGTTATTTCAGTTCTTTCCATTTTCAGGGTTTTTCCTTTGCAAACTTTTCTCTGGGATGGCAGTCACTGGTGATTCAACTTTCAATCCTGAAATGTTTTTCCTAAATAAACTTGTTGTACCACCTTCCAGGTAATACTATTATTTTGCATTTTTATTATAACAGTTATATTTATGATGCCCAATTTAATGAGAATATTTTCTAAGGATAACCAGTGCAATCTGATCTATAGATATCGTCCTGTGAATTGTGTTGGAGATCAGATGTTTGCAAATGGCCAAACAGTGAATTTACAAGCTGTTATGAAGGATGCCCTCCTCATTCGGAAGCTTCTGGCTTTCATTGCTCAAGAACAAAGTCATTCATTACAGACAGAAAATGGAGATCTCAAGACAGTAAGATTGCTTTAGTGCCTCATAATGAAAAAAATAAAGCTATTTAATTGAAGTAATCTTGTAAAATCTTTAGACATTAGCCAGCCTTCTGAGTATTTAAAAAAGTAATAATTTATTCCAAACACTGACAACAAAGCTTGGTCTTTACTTTTTCATCTTTAAGCAAAAAGATCTTGCTGAAATTCTTCGGCCATTGTTCTTTTTGTAAAGTCAAGGTTACGAATCTTTCTCCCTCTTTTTTTAACTAGGCTTTCTCTCTTCCCCCTCCCTCTCTGTGTAAAGTATTTTTAAACTGGATTTTTTCTTGTTAAAATTTTAATGTTTTGTTCTATAGATGATAGACCAGCCCTTGGAACCTCTAGACCATTCTGTCTTGGCAACAATTCCTGGGCAGACTACTGCAGATAAGCTTTATAACAGTTGGATTCGTCTTCAAAGCCATGTTAATATTTTGTTTGACAGTGACATGGATAAACTAATATCTGAAAAATACCCTGGTGTAAGACAGGTGAGATTTCTGAAGATGTTTAAAATTATTGATGAAGGAAGAATATGAAGTATTTTAAACAAATCTATACAGTATATTATTTGTATTTGTATATTATCCTTTAGAAAAATACTTCCAAGGTTGTTCATATAAGTTTAGAAATATACAAATATAGAAATATTTTTGTTAGGAAATAAAAAAGAGCAGTTAAATTAACGTAGAACTTTTATATGACAAAGATATTATGGAATTGAATAATTATCAGAAGGTTCAACCTGCAGAATTTTTGTAAGTAGTGTAGCACTGGAAAATGTTCTCTTAGTAATCATAATCAACTAGTCTCTAATCATAATCATATAAAAGTATCTGAAGTATTGCCTTTTGTACTGAGATGAGATGAATAGATTGATTTGGGATCTAGTCTTGTTTCAGATATCCAAATCCAAGCCATTCAATTTAATTATCAAGTGCTTTGAAGTTAGAAATTGAATCTAAACCTAGTGATATAGTTTTAGTATCTAACCCCGGTTAAAATGAACTAGTATCTATATTCTCAATTCATTATGAGTTACAGACTTTCTTCAAAAATGTTTCCAAATGCAGTACGTTACAGTAGTTGATTTGGAATGGTTCTGAAATATAGGTTCCTATTACCAAGCTTTTTTCTAACTGAAAACAACTATTATTATTACACCACCCAAATATCACATAAAGCAACCTATGACAGATAACTTACATCAGGATTTCTAGTGGTAAGATTGGAGTCTAGAGAAGGAATGGATGAACCTTTTGGCCCAAGGGTCACATTTGTTACCTTGTTTCCCCGAAAATAAGACATTCCCTGATAATAAACCCAATCTTTGGCATCCAAAAGACATGTCAATTTTCTCATGAAAAGACATTCCAAATAGAGCACACTGAATAGCCACAGAATTTCTGACAATCCGAATTGTGTTAGCTTTCATTAGTCCTATCTCTTATAGAATTTCCACAAAGCACACGTTAATAACATTGATAACTAATTTTTATTTTACCCTCAAATCTGATAATCTCCTGCAGTTTCATGTACTTGAAAGTAAAGTTAAAAGCATTTCTCTGGATCTTTCTACTAGAAAGATAATTTTTCAGAATCTTCAAAGTGATATGAATCTATCTATGTTTGTATCTTTCTTGCTGTCCTTGCTGCTAAATTTATATTGAAAGATTCTTGAAAAAAAGAATGGCCTGTTTCGTAAACATATGATGGGAAAGAGAGTGGATTATGCTGCCCGGTCAGTCATTTGCCCTGACATGTACATTCAGACAAATGAAATTGGCATTCCTATGGTAAGGAAACATTTTTTTTTATTATTTCCTATTCTGATATATTCTTATTATTAAGAAAACAATTATTTTATCTTAAGGCTGCCTGTTCCTTGTCTCCCAAAAAATTTGTCTCCCCTATTTGCAAACTTGCCAGAAATATTTAAAAAATGATAAAATGTTGAGAGAAATGCAGGCAAAAGAAGGAAATATGGGAAGGTGGATGGCCATAGCCAGAAATGAGTACAGCTGGGTGCAGTTACCATATTAGATGTTATGTTGGTTATGCATGAAAATCAGTTTTATGAGAGTTAATAATCCTCACTAGTAATATGGAATCTAGACAATGGAAGTGATTCCTACAAGAGAAAGATGACTGTATTTTTCTTAGAGTGATGAAAATAAACACTTTTTTTTTACATTTCTTTTTTGCGTCTTTTCTTCTCTTGCAGGTATTTGCTACCAAATTGACCTATCCTCAACCTGTCACTCCCTGGAATGTCCAAGAATTGAGGCAAGCAGTCATAAATGGGCCAAATGAGCACCCTGGGGCTTCCATGATTATCAATGAAGATGGGTCTCGCACAATATTGAGTACAACTAGTCAGACTCAGAGGGAAGCCATAGCTAAGCAACTCTTAACCCCTTCCACTGGAGCACCAAAACCAGGGATAAAAATTGTGAGTGGTGTTCAAATCTAGTCATCTATATTATTTATATCGAGATATACAGGGCATGTGTATGGTAGAGATACTGACAATCCAATCCACTATTGAGATTACAGGTAGTTCTTAACTTACAACAGTTCATATAGTGACCATTCAAAGTTATAATGGCACTGAAAAAAGTGGCTTAAGACCATTCTTCATATGACCATTGCAGCATCCCCATGGTCACCTGATCCAAATTAAGACACCTGGCACCTGACTCACATTTCTGACAGTTGCAGTATCCCAGAGTCATGTAATCAATCACCTTGTGTGACCTTACAAGCAAAGTCAATGGGGAAGCCAGATTCAGTTAACAACTGTTACTAACTTAACAACTGCAGGGATTCACTAAACAACCATGGCAAGAAAAGTCATAAAATAGGGCAACATTCACTTAACAATTGTCTCACTTAGCAACAAAAATGTTGGGCTCAATTGTGGTCATAAGTCGAGGACTACCTGCATATTCGCTTAGATGTTTGCTTTAGATATTTTGATTATTGTACTTAGTATCTTAGTATCATTGGAGATGTCACTGGTTCAGGCTGTTTTATAGCATCTGGTGATGTAAAAGCAGGGGAGGGAGGTATTTTGGCGTTTCTTGGGTTCTCCCTTGCTTCTCCCTCATTGTGCTATACCTTCAGCAAAGCTAATTGTACCGGATAGGATATGCTTAGCATATCTGTAGGCTTGACTGTCTAATTATGAGGTTTGGGCATCTGGGGATCCACCGAGCTTACCGTATTTTTTGGAGTATAAGACACACTTTTTTCCCTTCTAAAAGAGGCTGAAAATTTGAATGTGTCTTATACTCTGAATGTAGATTTTTCAAAGCTTTTTTTTCAGCCATAACGAGGCGCTAGTGAGTGAAGCAATCCCAGCCCTAATGAGGTGCTGGCAGTGAAGCCTTTGCCTGCTCCCTCCCACTCTCAGCTGTGAAGTTTTTTTTTTCCAGTCCTAACGAGGCGCTAGCGAGTGAAGCGATCTCTGTGGTTTGCCTGCTTTTCTCATTGCTTCTCTCTCCAAAGATCAGTTGTGCTTTAGAAACTATTTTTTATCCCCAAGCAGGGGATAAAAACCAGCAAACTAATGTGCTGAAGCTGACCAGACTGAGGACGCTAGCCAGATGAATACCTGGTAGGCAGATTTTCCCCCCCCTATTTTCCTCCCCAAAAACTAAGCTGCGTCTTATACGCCGAAAAATATCTATCTCTGATAGGACAACATTACTGTAAAGCCATATAAAATGTTTATGCATAAGAGGTTTTGAATTCCCAAATCCCAACTAATGGTTCATTGCAGGCTGGATGGTAGAGTTTGCTTCACGGACTGGTAGATTCATGAGTCTGTCTTGCAGCAATAAGATACGCTAAGTATCTTTTTTAATATTTTAAGATTTGTCTTGCCTGTTATCTTATTAAGAAGGCCAACCTAATGTGCACAACCCAAACTTGTTTGAGTGTGAAGTGAGAGCTCACCTCACAGAAGTGTGCCCATCTGTTTTTTGTGTAGAGTATTATCCATAATGCTGGATCAGTATAGTAGAGTTTGATATTTTCATCCAAGGCCATTCTCCCATTTCTGGATCTGAGAATCTATTTCCGAAATTGGGCCTTAGGGATCAATTGGTACTGTTGCTATTGTACTAGCCTCCATATTTGCTTTATCTCATGAGCAACTTGATGCTGTAGCTGACTTGGCGGTAGAGTTCTCAAGTGTTGAGAACGTTGGCCATCTTCTTTGGGCCCATAATTTGAATCAACTGAAGAACATAATGTATAGTTATGTTGGCATAACTATTGGCATAACATTATCTTCAAACCCAATCAAATATATAATATATAGGTGAAAGACATAGTTAAATAGAGATTAAAAAGAGAAAGCTCTCAAAATGCCTGCAAAAAAATTAACTGATGGTCTTCACATTTCCGATAAAAATCCTTTATGAAAAAACACTGAAAATGGTTTGCTTTAAAATTATTAAACTTTTTTTTGGAAAAAAAAGAAACAGAAAAGTAACAAAACAAAAAAGTAATAAAAAGTAAAATCCAATTAATCTTTAAATTTAAATAATAGAAATCACACAATATGAATCATAAAGTAGAACAGTGACAACAAATTCTATCTAAATCAGATCATCCAAGATTTAAATATTAAAACTTTGTAGGAAGAAAAACTCACATTTTCATTGTGTTGCAAGCCCAAATAATTGTTTCCATGTTAAATTCTGTATCAGATGTAGTTTTCATTTGTGCAGCACAACTAAGAAACAATGATATAATGCTTTCAGCGACAACTATAAAGAATTTTATAATTAAAGCAAGTTTAATATACTTTACAGTAGGGCTGAAATTTACTTACCTTCCCTACCAGTTCGCCAGTGTGCACATGCCGTCATCTGCGCATGCGCAAAGCCTTGTGTGCATGCGCAGAGGTTTAAAATGTTGCATAAAAGCGACATCATGATGTCCACGTAGGTGGGCGGAGCCTCCTGCATCCGCCGCTACCGGTTTACCCGAGCCAGATAGAACCAGCTGGAATTCACCTCTGCTTTATAGGAATGTAAAAATTAGTAATATTGAATAGAAAATGGCAATTTAGGAAGAAAATTCAACTTTTAGAATGTTTCATTCTATTATAATTATTAAGTTTCACTATATTGCTATCAAACATGGAAAAATTATACATTTTTCATTTTACATTTTTAGTAGTTTTTAGGAAATGAATTACAAGTTTTAGCAATATCTGAGTAATAATATGATAGAATGTTATATATCAGTAAGTGATTTTCATTGAAAATTTAATATTTTCTTCCATTGAAATTTCCATTGTTACATATAAAAGAAACATTGAAAATAGTGTGTGTTCTCTAATTCACATTTTTACTTTGAAAAGATTGGGCCAGAATAAATTCTCAGATACTCTGAGGACTTAAAGCATTATCTTGCTGATATGAAAATGGGATGTAGTCACTTCCATATTTTCTGTCCTCCTCAAATGTGTTTTTTTCCCTTCACATGCCACTACTAATCTTTTGATTTTGGGAGGGTCTACCAGGAAGGAGATTCTTTGTAGGAGGAAAGGCAGAGAATATCACTTGGGCAATTCTTGCCGTGTATTTCCTCCATTTTTGTTTTTTTGATTTTTGATATTTTTGTCCAGGCTTTAATTTAATTTCATAAGCTTTCCAATTCATGATGAGCAAAGCTTGTCATTGTTTTCAGGACAAGCTGAAATAAAGTCGTGCTAAAGAATTTGTATTCAGCTTATTGCTTGCTCTAGGTTTCTTAGCATTGAAGCAGAATTAGGGGAAATCAGATCCAGCCACAAGAAAGTCAGTTTATTCTTTCAAAAAGTAGAATGAGGAAGAAGTCCTGTCTTATATCCCACCATTAAAAATGTCATAATCAGTTGACTGAACAGGCACTCTAGATTTGTTTGTAGAAAAGAGAGTTTATATTTTACCTTATGAATTGAAAACTTACATTACAAGCTTTTATCTTGGTTTTATGCTGGAATAATAAGGCCGTAAAGAGTTTTCTCAAAGATCTTGGAGTAAGGATGCCTAGATAAGTAACACTGCCTTGAATTACTCTTAACAGTTAGGTTTGTCCATTTCAGCCCTTCACCGGTCTGATGACTCCCATGTGTTAACTCTATGTTTCCTTACATTGCTTAGGAGTTCTGGGATTTGTAATACCAGTATAACTGGGAGACTGTTTGTCTAATAATCTGTTTGTCTTTGTTGCTTTTTCCTTGGTGTGGTTTTCCCTTTAGTCCACTGCAATTTCTAATTATTTTTTAAAGGAAATATTTATATAATTGAACTTTGTTTTTGTTAGGTGTGCCGCCATATTAAGAATGGTGATATTCTTTTGCTGAACCGACAACCCACTCTTCATAGACCCTCTATCCAAGCCCATCGAGCAAGAATCCTGCCTGGAGAGAAAGTTCTGAGGCTTCACTATGCCAACTGCAAAGCCTATAATGCTGATTTTGATGGTGATGAGATGAATGCTCATTTCCCTCAGAATGAGCTGGGCCGAGCCGAAGCCTATGTATTGGCCTGTACAGATGAGCAGTATCTGGTTCCTAAGGTAAATTGTTAAATATGGTATAAATCGTCATTTATGATATATGCCATTTTCCATATTTATTTTTCAGCCACTTAGTGATTTTGAATTTGAATTTAATTTATTTAATTTAATTTAGTGATTTGAATTTAATTAATGGTGGTTTTGATAGCTTGTCAGTGTCAGGATGCATTAGATCTTGGCAAAGAACTAATTTGTTGCCTCTAACCTCATCATCATCATCATCACCATCATGAGCCTCGGTGGTGCAGCGGACTAAAGTGCTGTTAAGTGCTAGCACTTAGCTGCCAGCTACCTGCAGTTAGTGCAAGTTCGAATCTCACCAGGCTCAAGGTTGACTCAGCCTTCCATCCTTTTGAGGTAGGTAAATTGAGGACCCGGATTGTGGGGCAATAAGCCAACTTTGTATAGAACAACACTGCTTAGGGGGAGCCGAAAGCCCTAATAAGCAGGTATATACAAAAAAGTATGCAGGCTATTGCTATAATGCATTGTAAGCCACCCTGGGTCTACGGAGAAGGGTGGCATATAAATTGGACTAATAAATAAATAATAATAAATCATATTCCTACTGTGGAATAAAGTGCAGGATCCAAAATCCAATAATCAAGGTTCACTGCAGTAATTATTTATTCTGTGTACACTATAGACAAAAGTGCACACTTATATTTGTACGTTTTAGGAAAGGAAGAAAAAATTATGGTCATACATATACATAAATAATAGATGACATAAGAATAAACATTTCATAATTAGAAAGGCTCAAGTTACTTTCTTGCCCTTCTACTGTTGATATCCTCTAAAAGGAGTTATTGTCTTAATTTAAAAAATCAGTTGTGTAGCCATAAAAGTTTCCATAAGATACTGAGAAGAGAGACCTTTAAGGCCTTAATTACTGCACATTCCTTCTGTTTCTATCTTGCTAAGACTCCCACTTCTCCAGGAACTTGCTTTCCTCTCCTTTTGATCTCTTGGAGGGCAAAATATATGTCTGAAAAGACAATTTAGCCTTACACTCAGCTGGAAATAATTTCTGAAAAGATAAAATGTCAGCTAGAAGAGTTAGTCAATCTAGAGCCAGATTTTGCAGCTAGCCTGTTCCAGGTAATCACAAGGTAAACCAATTTCATGGAGTACTGAGGCTTGTTATGCAGCTTATTTTGGCAGTTCCCTTATATCTTTCACGGTACTTTTACTTTCAAGGAATTGTCAGGTTAAAGCAATACAAATTTAGAAATTCCTCTCAGCCATGGGCCATTTTGAATAGCATAAAATCAGTGGCCGGCCTATTTTGCAAGATTGCTGTTATTAGCTATTTCTGCTTCTCATTTAGGAGAGCTATAGTGCTTGAAGTCTTATTTATATATTTTGTAACTATACAAGACAGGTTTTTTGATCTTAAGGTAGGCATCGACTGCAACAATTGATGTGTCAATTACAGTGATAGTGAGGAGCCCTCAATGAGGTACCAGCTTCTGTGTATTCGCTTGGGCTTGTGATGACTGTGATTTTGGATAACTGGTACTTCATGAAATGAGGTTAAACAAGCAACTGCGCAGGAGCTTGTGAGGCATGTGCTGGAACGTGTGGAGTTATTTCCATACAACAAATACCATCCCTTTAGTAAGTACAGTGGAGTTTGTACATCATTGAGCTTTATTACTTGTGTACCATTTTCATTTCATGGTAGGAAAAAGCATGTATTGTTGTTACAACAACAAAATACTCGTACACAATTGTGTCCCAGCAAAATTGCCCTTTGTTTGCACCCTGTATAAAGTTTGGTGGGTGTAGCCTTAATATACAAGAATAGTTGCCCTTTCTGATTGATTTATGTATTGTGGTGGTTTATAGAGTACTTCCTATGAAGCTTGTTTTAAACACAGACTCCAATTTATTCTCTCTGTAGCAGAGAAAGACTCTCCAGATAGAATTATGAAGTAATCTAAAGTTAAATAAAAGTTATTGATAGAAAGCCAACTCTGTGACTGTTGCATCCTCCACCTTAGCAATTGTAAATAGACCACAGTTACTAACAGGAACACAGATTTTAGGAGAAGCATCATTTTGCTGTGAGGCAGAAAGTAAAGAATAAGAATATAATAAATTGAGCTAAATAATAAGTACAGGAGCCTAAATATGAAAATTAAATTGCTATGAGGACTATTGCCTCAAAATCCATTAAAACTTATCTTTGCAACTCTTCAGATTTTGTAGTCAGAATTCATCTTTATTCTTCTGCATGTTTCCTGGGAACCTGGAACAAATGCTTTAGTAGAACTTCTGGGGTTTTTGGAGCTAGAACTCGCCTCAGATGATTTAGGTGAACCTAAGTCAGACCTTCAAGCTTTGCATGCAGTGCCTTTGCACAGAATCTTTTCGCTGATGCATATACTTTGCAATACACTCAATCTCCTGCTTGCAACTGGTTATATGATGTAGTCTAATGTAGCCCATTCTGGTCTGGTCACAATGTAGTCTGATTTGCCCTTAGCTTTTTGGCACTGCTCCTGTTGAAAAGATTATGTAGCAAGTGAGACATCTTGTGGGATAGAAATAAATTCAAAGCCTAAAAATATTGGTTGCCCATATACAATTTTATTGGAGGAGACATATTTTAAATGTTTCTGGCTTTGGATAACCAGGAGTACCATGGGACATATGGGGTCAATGTCAGTTGGTATCATCTGGAAAAGGTATCACACTCTAGATCACCAGTCAACTGGTGGTCTGTGAACCACTGGTGGTCCATGAGAAAATTTTGGTGGTCCCCAGAAAAATTATTTGCATTTTTTATATTGCACTAAATCAGGGGTCCTCAAACTACAGCCCCTGGGCTGGATATGTGCAATGAACGTTTGGGTTGCTGCAGAGAGTCTCCCCCTTTGGGGTCTTTTTGTGTGGGTCGGAGGGGGGAAGAAATTCTGACTTGGGGTCTGCTTCAGCCTCCTGATGTGGGGCTTTGGGCGAAGGCTGGAGGGAAAGCACGACTGGTGGCAAGGAGCCAGAGGGCCTCGTTCCAGTGGGACAGCATCATGTCCTGGAACTGGCTGACCATCTCAGCCCTCTGAGCCTCCAGGAGCCGGTACTTGGCCTTGCACTCCTGCAGGTCTTGCTTGGAAAGCCTATGCTCGTAGTCCTCAGTGAGGTGCTTCTGCTGAGCCTCCTTCTCGGCCAGATTCCAATTTGAACTGAGCTGTTTTGCCAACTCTTTCTCGTGGTGGCTGCTTAGCTCCAGTAACTGCTTCCTGTTGGGGTCCTAAGGAGCCCGGGCAGGCAGGTGAGGAGTAGCAAGTAGAGACTGGCAAGGGGCCCCTCAACGTGACTGACATCAAGTTTGCCACGCCTACCCAGTCACATGACTACCTTGCCACGCCCACCCAGCTGGTCATTAGACAGATCACATTAGTGGTCCGTGAGATTTAAAATTATGGATTTAGTGGTCCCTGAGGTCCAAAAGGTTGGTGATCCCTGCTCTAGATAGTCAGGAGAGACATGGCCTTTGTCTTCTTCCTGCACAGCGCTCCAAACAAACTACACAGTTGCCGTATATAAACCTCTGGGCTAGTGCTTCTGTTCCTGCATAACCTTGGTCAGGTAGTTCTTCTATTTGGAGAGTATTCTTCTCTATGGGGACTGCATATCTTGTCTTGCATTTACACTCTCCCCTTTCTGTGATGAAATTAATATCACAGTAAAATTTAAAGTCCACATTAAACCTGGGTATTAAATTAAAATCATTAAAACCTTTAAAATCCTACATTAGTTTTTTTCTTCTTTGTAAAAAACAGGCTGAATGTATCAGACTTTTTATGAGAGTCCTTGAAAACAAGTTGGGCATAAAACAGAATCTTGTGGGGCATGCAAATACGTGTATAGAAGGTCCTGAAAAATAAAAACTAGTAGATTATAAAAACGTCCATATAGTTGGAGAAAGAAAAAGCAGTTGCTATATTTGGTAGTATGAAAATTCTTGCACTCTCCAATTTGCTTAACAAAACCAAAGAAAAAACCAAACCAAAACAAAAACACCACAATCAAACAATTTGTAATAGCAGCTTCTATCTTCACCCTTTTTGTCATGAGTATTTGTATTGATAGCCAAAAAGTCAGAGTTCTTCCTTGGGTAGCCTTCAATAAGTACTTGACAATCAGACCATTCTGGAATGCAGCTGGCTTTAGGTGAGGGGTAGCAGCTACCTTGCAAAAAGTAGCAACTTTCTTTGTGCTAGAAAGAAATCAAAAACTTAGATAAATAACAGTCCCTTGAGTAATCTGAAGTTATCCATAATACTCAGTACATAGCTTGTCCCAAGAAAGAAATTGAATAAGCTCCATACTTTGTACATACTCAAGATTTATTAGCATACAACAGTAAATCAACATATTGAGTAACCATTCACAGACAATATTCTCTTGGTTTTTAGGAGCCACCACTGAACCTACTAATGTATTTACTTGATTCCTCAGGATGGGAAACCCTTGGCAGGATTGATTCAAGACCATATGGTGTCTGGTACTAGCATGACCACTCGAGGCTGTTTCTTCACTCGAGAGCAGTATGTTGAGCTGGTGTATCAAGGACTGATGGACAAAAAAGGAAAAGTAAAACTGCTACCTCCAGCTGTTATAAAGCCACGATGCTTATGGACAGGAAAGCAGGTAGGTTAAAAATATCTTGATTTGTTTTAATATAAATGGAATGCTGCTTACCCAATCAACAAAGTCTAGTATTTAGTGAACTCTTTATTTCCAAATTCAAAAGAGTTCATTCTTTATTTGTTTTGTATTGGTATGTTTACACTCAATCTTGACTCTTGGGTATATTTCTTACATTGTTCTGACTTAATTTTATGAAAAAATGTAACAGCAATGTTGTTAGTTGAAAAACAGAACTAGGCAGCTTGAAAGATTACCCAAATTACCCATGTTTTCTGGTATAATTTAATATTTATGAATATAATAATATACGGATAGCAGTCTGGAGAGTTTCCATCATTTTTTCTCCCTAACAGTGAAATCTGCTCCAGTTATGAATCAAATCAGACAAAATGTTACTCTCTTCCATTATCTTATTTATTTATTTATTTATTTATTTATTTATTTATTTATTTATTTATTTATTTATTTATTAGTTCGATTTATATGCCGCCCTTCTCCGGAGACTCAGGATGGCTTACAATGCATGAAGCAATAGCCTTCATACTTTTGTATATACCTGTTTAGTAGGGCTTTTTTGCCCCCCCCCCTCGAGCGGTGTTCTATTTTATACAAAGTCAGCTTATTGCCCCCACAAACCGGATCCTCATTTTGCCTACCTCGAAAGGATGGAAGGCTGAGTCAACCTTGGCGCTTTGTTTTAGATTTTTAAACACTTTCTTGATTGTGCTTGGAAACTTAATAGCTAAAACTAATTTTGCTTCTTTATATGTTTTTTATTTCATTTGGAATTTCATTTCATTGGTTACTTTTCATGTTTGCTTCTCTTTTTAAAATTAAATCTACTATTTGTTATCTTGAACCTGGTTTCTTTAACTTTTGAATAACTCTCATATTATCTGTTTTTTCATTCTTTACTGATATTACCACCCTCTTATTCACATATTCTCCTGCTTTTCCTTCTCCTATTCCCCATCATGTCTGTTTCATAATGTTCCCCTTATTTTTCTTCCAATTGTGGCTTTTTGAGTAGATTTCACATTTTCTGTTTTGTAGTTTTCATTCTCATATTAGATGTTTTGTAATGACTTTCGATGTTGAAAAAGCACTGTTGCCCTTGTATGATTTATTTATGTACTCTGATAAGTGTTTTGCTCTGCTGTTTCTTCACAGATGAAAAATATGCATATAAATATAGAAGTATGTCTTCCATGTTTAAGCTATATTTGTGTCCTGTGTTATTCTTTAGGTTGTTTCTACTTTGTTATTAAACGTAATTCCAGAAGATCACATTCCACTAAATCTATCTGGGAAAGCTAAGATCAGCGAAAAAGCCTGGACAACGGCATCTGCCCGTAGAATTCGTAGATCGGATCTTGACTCTATGTGTGAATCTCAGGTAGGAATCAACTATGGAAAAGACGTAAGCTATTGGCGCTAGCCAAATGGACTTCATGGCTACTGAAATCTATCCTGAGGGTGCTTTGGATCTTGTCTGCCATAACATGGAACTTTGACAGAATTTGGAGGACGGCATTGTCCTTTTAATTTAATTGCTTACCAGCCAGCTGGGCGAAAAATCTGTTCCATGATTAAAATGTAATTGTTTCATTAATCTTTATTTTGCAGTTATTTGTTTAGTTTTTCAGACTTTTTTTTAAACTGGAGCATTTATTTGTTTGTTTATGCAAAATGGAAATAGGTATACAAATTTGCACGAATGGATCTGAACAGTCTAGATGTAGGCAAGATTTAATGTTAATTTCTTTTTCATCTGACAGGTTCTTATTAGAAATGGAGAATTGCTCTGCGGGGTCTTGGATAAAGCTCAGTATGGGAGCTCTGCCTATGGTTTAGTCCACTGTTGCCATGAGGCTTATGGGGGTGAGACTAGTGGAAAGTTGCTAACTGCTCTGGCTCGAATCTTCACTGCTTACCTACAGTTCTACAGGGGTTTTACAATGGGTGAGTAAAACTAACCCTTCTTGTCCTTGACACTGGGTTAAGCAACATTAGGCAAAAGAGAAAAGAGTAAAAAGTAAAAAAAGGTTTTAAAAAATGAAGCAGAACCGTCTCTGCTAACTTCCCACAGAGTCAATGGGGAAGGTGGCAGGGAGGGGCCCAAGTTGCTCTGGTAAGCCTCCCCTCCAACCCAGTCTTTCTTTGCTTGTATTCACCACACCCTCCTTACCACTTCCCTCACTTGCACCTCCTTCCTCAACCTCCCTGTTCTTGAAACCATCAATCTCAGTCCCTTCCTTCCCCAGCTCTCTGCACATGCACGATGTGCTCTTCTCTCTCATACATGCACATATCCCATACCTTCTTTTCCTGCTATTCCTGAGCTTGGGCCACATTGCAGCACCCACCAACTTACACGTGGCCTGCAACATGTCTTCCATGATCTCTTTCATCCCCCTAAGGCATCCCACATTCCTTACCTTGACTTCCCACTTTATGATCCCTGTGTTTTGGCATTATGATGACAAGACGATTGCCTGGATTGTCATCACTAAGCAATGTGGTCATATCATGTCATATGTTATGGCCACATTGCTTAATGAGAGCAATCCCAGTCCCAATTACTGTCATAACTTTAGGACTTACAAGGTAGATCAGACTAAACAACCATATACAGACTGTACTCAGTTAACAACCTCTCATTTAGTGACAATTCAGAATTGTGCTTGAATAAGCTGTACTATCAGTTCTCTGCACACAGATGATTGTGATCTAGGTGCTTAGCAACCATTGTGCTTAGGACGGTTAAAGCGTCTCATGTCATGTGATTGCCATTTGTTATCATTTCTGCCAATTTCCCAAAAGTAAGTCAAATGGGAAGGTCACAAGTTGCTAGGTAAGTCTAACCCAACTGGTAACAGTCACTCCCAGCCTCCTTGTGCTACGCCATACTGGGCATGTTTGCACCCTCCTATACCTGACAGCCAGTTTCAGCCCCATCACCCTGCCAGCCACTGATGCAGTCTTGCACACCTGCTGAAGCCTGGCAACCACCCATATTCTCTTGCATCGCACCTGCTATCTACACAGCCTTCTTTGCCTGGTAAATGATACTTGCCTGCCTGTTGGCCTGTTTGTCAGCCATCTGAAACTCGCAATTTTCTGACTGTGTTTGTTGGAAGCCTGCAGGAGATTGTGTGGAGGTCATCACTTAACAACCTATAATCATCACTTAACAACAACAATAGGATTGCGGTCACTAAGCAATGTAGTCATGGGACATGGTACTTTATCATTGCATCACAAGTTTAAATATGCTTCCCTCTCCTTCACTTTAAGTTTGTGAATGACAGAGGGTCCTGCCTAAGGCATTTTCTCAAATTAGTTATTGGAATGGACTTAAGCCCCACTTATGTGACTGTTGTCTTGGTAATGACATTGCCTCCTGTACATGCACATTCATATCCCAGACCAATAGAGCTCTGATGTCACCACAGACATTCTGTATGTATTTTATCCAGTCATTTGTTTGTGTGTCTAAGGTATGTATATGTGATTCTAAACTTTTGTGACAAATATAGAGCCAACAGATAGATGCATCCTGATGCTAAATATTGCAGGATCCTCTCTTAAAGAACTAGGAGATTCTAAGTTTATACATGTTATACAACAACTGGGGAAACAATTCTGATAGATATGACTGATGGAATTTTTCCCCACTGAGGAACTATAAGCCAGTGGCATAACCTTGCTTGCAGCTACTTCTAGCAATTATATTAATATTATGGGAAGAGGAAGAATATTTTCCATAAAAAAATCTTTCTATGTAATTCAGCAAAGGAATTATAACAGAAAATATATTTTAAAATTGGAAAATAATACAATAATGAGAAATAACAAAACATGGAAAAATGTGTCATTTCTGTTTAAATAATTTGTCAAAGCTTATGCAATAAAACATTTAAAACAATATTAATAAAAGAAAGTCTGAGAATATGTTCTAGTATTTATTTTTATTTATTACTAAGTTTTTGTGCTGCTCTCTCCAGATTGGCTCTGAGAGGCATTATTACATGAATTTTCTTATCATCATAGCATCAATTATTGCAAATATTTATATCCCTCCTGATGTAATGCAGATTGTATCATGTGGTTTATTTACAACATTAACAATAATAAAAACAAAATACATTACTTTTCTAAAATCTCAAATTAAAGGATTCTTTATCTTTCTATTCTAGGAGTTGAGGATATTTTGGTCAAATATAAGGCAGATCAGAAGAGGTGCAACATCATTAAGGAAAGTACCAACTGTGGTATAAAGGTAAGCTCATGCTTTGGAGTATGGTGGGTGAATGATCTGTCTTCATCAAGAAAGTAGTGTTATATTCTCTAAAAAAAAATTGAACTTTTCAGGCCATTAGAGCTGCATTTAATCTATCCCAAACCTCATCCTGTGAAGAACTTCGAAGTAAATGGCAGGATGCCCATCTTCAGAAAGATCAGAGAGATTTTAACATGATTGATTTAAAGTTCAAAGAAGAAGTCAACTGTTGCAACAATGAGATCAACAAGGTTTGTTTTACAAATTTGAGAAACCTCATATTTTATTTTTAACATGAATTTTAGATTTTGAAAATATTTTTAATAGAAAGTGTGTGTGCTTATTTCTTTGTGGAAAATATGTATATTTCTGTGAGCTATGTATCTTGTAGGGGACTCAAACAGTAACATAACATCTGCTCTATGCTCTATGAATGTGCAAAAAAGTTTAGATGCGTACACTGATTTAGAGGATTTTAAAGATTAATATATAACTGAAACCAGAATTTTCTCTCTGTGGACTGATGATAGTTGGAAAAAAGTCATAGGACTTTGTTTTTATATAAAATAAACACAGTTAAGTTTTATGGACAAAGATGGAAAGATTTGACAATACAATTTGACCCTACACTGGAGAAATACTGTACTTGATGACAATGATAGAACTTGATAAGATAGCAAGTTGATCTATTTGATCAGAGAAAACACAGAATTTACATTTATCACTGACTGAAAACCCCTTATAGATTTTTGTGTAAAACAAAGAACTGAACAGGTTTGATGATTAGATAAAATAGATTATAGAAGGAAGAGACTTATGTAACTTTAGAAAAAAAGGTAAATCTACAACTGTACTTATAACTTCCATAAAGAAGATTGAAAGTCAGTTCTTTATATCCTTTTTTGTTTTGCGTTTTTCTTATAATTTCTCTTTTTTGTAATTTAGTGTTCTCTTTTTATTCTTTTTCTTTTTTCTTCTTACCTTTGTTTTAATTTGTATTAATCTTTACTATTGTTTTTTAAAACTTTAAATAAATTAAAATTATATTGTAAAAAATTGAAATAGTTCTGGCTGTAGTTCAGATATATGGATAATTATTGCTCTGTGACTATTTGTTTCTGTGATACCTGATTAGAACATCTCTCTCTGCTCTTCCATGTTCTCTGGATAGATTTATCATGGCTTAAACTAACTTTTATTTTTGCTAAAAACTCTAGGTGTGCATGCCTCTTGGGCTTCACCGAAGTTTCCCAGATAATAATTTGCAGTTGATGGTACAATCAGGAGCCAAAGGCTCTACTGTGAATACTATGCAGGTATATATTTATTTATCAGTGTATAAAGCCATTAAAACAGTATATTGGGTCCATTTCTAACTGGCTGATGCTGTTATATTAGAAAATCATTTATTGTGTCTAGAAGAGGTTTATCTAATTATAGCTGTGGTGTTTTTACATTAATATTTATGTCTTTGTTATTTCTCTTGCCTTGAAGATTTCTTGCTTGTTGGGCCAGATTGAATTAGAAGGTCGAAGGCCTCCTTTGATGGCATCTGGAAAATCATTGCCATGTTTCCAGCCTTACGACTTTTCCCCCAAATCAGGAGGATTTGTAGCTAGTAGATTTCTTACTGGCATCAAGCCTTCAGTAAGTAATACATACTGATTCCGCTTCCCTGAAATTTGTTTCTGTCATACAATCTGTTTATCAAAAAATATGCAATATTCATAGTCATAATTTTAGTTCCTGTTCCATTTGCTTTTTAAAAGGCTAGTATGCTATTATCTGCTCATAAGGGGAAAATGTATTTTACTCACAGAGAATCTATGTTTTTTAGGAATTCTTCTTCCATTGTATGGCTGGTAGGGAAGGTCTGGTGGATACTGCAGTTAAAACCAGCCGATCAGGATACCTTCAAAGGTAAAAATGTCTTTTGAAGTCCTTTAGATTATTATGTAATTTCTGCCTAGTTTAAGTAGCTTTAGGATAAAAAAACTAACAAAAATAAGATATAGGATTGTGTGCAGTTGTATAATTCTAAATGGCTCTTCCTTCATGTGTGGCTATTCTCAAATAGGTGTATCATAAAACATTTAGAAGGGCTGATTGTTCATTATGACATGTCTGTACGAGATAGTGATGGCAGTGTGGTTCAGTTTCTGTATGGAGAAGATGGACTGGATATCCCTAAGACACAGTACTTGCAACCCAAGCAATTTCCTTTCATTGCAGATAATCACAAGGTAAGTTTGGATATAATACGAAAGTATATTATGTTAGGCTGTTATGAAAGTAAGAAATATAAGACTATTTTAAAAGAATCAGAATTTTTCTTTATGGGATATGAAAGAAATGAGGAAGGAAAGATGTATTACTTTTTTCAGAAGCTTCATTTCTGGCATAATCCTGTCACAATAGTACTTATAAACCAGTTCTCCCTTTTGGCTCATTAGCTTCACCCTGCAATCCTACATACTGGATTGTTCAAGTTGTTGGCCGCAAGCTGAAATTGTTTAATCTGACTTGCATCATTGAGACTTGGTTGGATAAGGTCAGAAGGTCCAAAAGGTGCCTAACGGGTTTTAAATGCTTCCACAATCTTAATTTTAAAACTAAGGCATGAGATGGCAGTGATTCTCTGGGGAACTTGACTGTGACCACCCTCTGGAGATGGCTGGATCTGAGGCCCTGTTTTGAAGTTCAGCTTCATAGTTAACCAGGAGATGCTCCTGGTATACCACACAGCCAGCTGACTTCACTGCTAGGATTGTGGTTAATTCTGTGCACCTTTTGCTGCTTTGGGATTTCTGAAATCTGGAGTTGGAGTTGACTTGGAATTTCATGGCCTTCGGGATACCATGTGCGTATTTCAAGTTCATAAAATCTACTCTTTACTTCAAGGTAGTTGGAATGTGATCTCAAGGTAGAGGTCATAATTATGATTTCCATTTTTTATGGTCAGATCATTTTCTGGTCACTATAAGAATAATTAGCTCCATTGTGGTGGTGAACAACTGGATATGATGGTCTGGTTAAAGTATAGGCTATATAGGTTTTTAGTGAGTACTTTTGTATCATCACTGTAGGTTGAAGGCATTCTTTTATACAGTGATACCATTGCTTTATGGCTGAACAATTTTAACTGATACTGGTGGGAAATGTATTTATACTTTGAAAGATGGGAGAATACTCAACCTTCAAAAAATTTGATTTTGTGCATTTGTTATAGGTGATACAGAAATCTAAGCATTTAGATGAAGTTATGCCAAAAATGAATCCTCAACAAGCATCTAAGCAGTTTAAATTAGTCAAAAGATGGCAAGCAAAGCATCAACATTCTTTGAGAAGGAAAGGAGGCTTTTTGCTGTTTTCCCAAGAAATGTTGGCTGATATGAAAGCTGAGATCTCTACAGAAGGAATACCTGCATATGGCCGAGATCCTGCAGCTCTTAAGGTTATTCCATAATTGATAAATATATCTTTCATTACTTATTGAGTTATATTGTAATATTCAAATAAATAATTCACCTGTCTCAAATGTTTACTTCCTTTTTTAATTCTGGCCTCCATTACAGCTGTTAAATATGTGGTATGAACTGAATGAAAAAACTCGCAGAAAGTATCAGAAGAGGGCAGCAAGGTGTCCTGATCCTAGCCTTTCAGTCTGGCGGCCAGATATTTATTTTGCATCAGTGTCTGAAACATTTGAAAATGAAGTTAAGACTTTCCTTGGAGAGTGGGATGCTCGGAATAGGCTTAACTATAGCAAATCTGAACTTTCTTCACAGAGGTAGTAATTTCGTTTGTTGATCTGTTAACCTTGTTTAGAGTCTAGCATGTCACAGCTATGTTTTATCTCTCTTCTAAGAAACATTGGATTTCTATCATAGAATAATAGCACAAAACCTGTTGAGGTTTTCAGTTTGTATCAATCCATTTATTATTAGGACAGCTTTTTCATCCGGTAAGAAATTATTTTAGTCTCTAAACAGATTGCTCAAATCTAAAAGATTCAGGGTATAAGCTTTCTTAACAAGCAAGTACTTTTTTTCTTAAAATTTTGTCAATCAAAAATTAAGTAATGAATTTCATCTTTGCTTCTTTCTTTCCATACAATTGCCTTTTTAAGGAATAACTGTTGTAATGAAGAGGCTGAGATTGTTGTTAATCACTTTTCTAAGTTGGAAATTAAAAAGAGATGATGATGTATTAAATTTTGAGAGAGAAAATATAAAGATGAAGTGTGTGTTTATCCATTTTTTTAATAAAGCAAACAAATGCAAATCTTTTTGAATGTAAGCCAAACCAATTTCAGTGGGCTTGCTCTTAGGTCAGGATTAGGTTAAAGAATGAGAAATAAATTAATTAGATAAAGCATGATTTGATGTATAAATGAGGGAAAAAGTGTTAAGATCTTGTCCTTTGTGGGTGGATGCAATTTGGACTCTATATTAGAAAGTAAAATTGCAACACCAGGTTATGGCTTATTTCACACAAACAGATGATGATAATTCTGTGTCTTTAGATTACAGGAGCTGCTCTATTTAAAATGGCAACAATCACTCTGTGACCCTGGAGAAGCTGTAGGACTTCTGGCTGCTCAGAGTATTGGGGAACCCTCCACCCAGATGACCCTGAATACCTTTCACTTTGCTGGAAGGGGTGAAATGAATGTTACTCTTGGTATCCCAAGGTAAGATAGCATCTCACCTTTTTTTAATGGCTTTACTGTTCTAAAATGCATACATCCCATTCTCTTCCCATGCTTTATTATCAATTAGTATAACATGGGGAGAAAAGTACCGTGTTTCTCCAAAAAGAAGGCCAGGTCTTATTTTCTTTTGACTCCCGAAAAAATGGCTAGGCCTTCTTTTTGTAGGTTTCTAATTATTGACTCACGTCACGGCGGTGGCACAGACAGTCCCGCCCAGCAGGAGCCCACTGCTGGCCCACTACTTCTGTGGCCGCTTGCCACCACTCGCACGCATCACCCTGGCCTCTGTTTCGCCTTCAGATGCCTGCTGGCAGGCATTTGCAGCCGATAACAGAGCTCTGGATCTATCTGAAGCTCTGTTATCGGCTGCAGATGCCTGCCAGAAAGCTCTCTGCAGCCTTCCAGCAGGCATCTGAAGACGAAACGGAGGCCAGGGCATGCATGTGAGTGGTGGCAAGCGGCTGCAGAAGAAGGCGAGGTAGGTGTTGGGGGGGTGAGGCCTGGAAAGTAGGACAGCTCCACCCCCACCTATCTCCACCTTAGTTTATTTTTTACCTGTGTGCCTCGCCCCACCCCTTGCACCCTTGGGTGGGCGGGGTCTTAATTAGGGCTAATTTTGTGGGTGGGGCTTAATTTGATCGCAAGTGCTCAAAAACGTGATAGGGCTTCTTTTCAAGGTGGGTTGTCTTTTTGGAGAAACACGGTAGAAGACATGAGACCCAGGAGTCTGTTTATTCTAAACACTCCTTTTTAACAGCTAACCCACAAACAAGTGAGTGTCTCCATTATTTACCATAACAAAATGGTTTTACTGTTTAATGATAGACTAGTGTTGGAATGTGCAAAATAAAGTTCTCTAGATATTGATAAATTATAGCTTTTATGAATCCTAGCCAATAAGACTAATGGTGAGTAATTGCTATCTAACAGTACCCAAAATTACATATCTTGTTCAATCCTGAGGTAATTGAGGGAAATATATCTTGTCTCAAGCTTTCAATAACAAGAACAACAATAATAATAACAATAACAATTTATTAAACTTGATAGTGCCCAACACCCATTTAAATTAAGTCACTTAAATTGGTTTGATTACAGTTGATTCTTAGCATAGAACATTGAAGAAGAACTCTATTAAAAAGTTTATTTGATTCAGGTTTATTATCACTGCATGTTGCTTTGATTTATTTAGTAGAAAAGTAGAATACCGCCTTACTTTCTGCTGCTATTATTTTGCTACTTCAGATTTTGATTGTTCTCTTGCTTAGATAAATGAGTTTCTGCCTTCTAGGGAGAGTGTTTTTAGCTCTATTTAATAATACTGAAGGCAGCAGACAAAGTCAGACTTTGAATGTTTATCTTAGTTAGTTATACGGAGAATAAAGCTGACCAGGTAAGAACCTAGTCACTTATCTTGCTGAGTATTAACTGTCTTTGTGACTAAATGTGCAATACTTCTTTATTAAAGGTTGCGGGAGATTCTGATGGTAGCTAGTGCTAATATCAAAACTCCCATGATGAGCATTCCTGTCCTTAATATCAAGAAAGCTCACAAAAGGGTGAAAAGGCTCAAGAAGAAGCTTAGCAGAGTGTGCCTAGGTGAGGTAAGTTCTGTATAAGTGGAAAAATCATCATATCAGCTCTGAAGGAATTTTTTTTTTTAAAGTAAATAGGACTCTTTCATATTACTTTCTGCAGAATGGTTGCAGTTTCCTCAAGATGTGCCAAGGAGTGGATTTGGTTTAAATCAAGTTGATTTAAATCACAATTTAAAACATGATTTAAATGATTTAAATTAGTAAAAAGGCTTGATTTAAATCAACTCGGTTTAAATCATAATTTTTAAAGAGCAACTGTCATTTCGGTCTCGCAGCGGCTCTTCCTCTGACCCGCTGTTGACTCACCGATAGTCCCATTTTACTTTAATGGGACGGCTGGTGATGCAGCAGTGATACAACAAGATGAGGGACGTGGCAGGCAGCAGGTGAATGGATGCCCGCTAACAGGCACTGCCATGATGGATTTGAAATGACACGTGCTCTTTAATATTATATTTATAAGTTGCTTAGAAGGTTTCACTTTCATTTTTACTGCTTGCCCTTCGTCCTCACACTTAGAGCCTGCTGGTACAGATGCATTTCTCTTCAAAGAATCATATCGTTGGTAGTGTATGTAGATTTGGAAAACAATGGAATAAAGGAATATTCTTGAACTTTGTTTTATGATTTATCTCATGGTTACTGTGAAATTGCGTGAATGCATCAATGCAGTGCATGTTATTTCATCTTACAGAGCTTGGATTCATTGAATGAGTTTACCAAAAATGTAAATATTGCAGAATGCTACATGTAAGCTCCATTTGATGCTAAATAAACTAAATTATTAATGTATCTTAAATAGAAAACTATCTTTAGATAGAGTTTTTCTCCAAAAACATTATTAAAATAAATTTGATAAAAATAAAAAAAATCCAATTTAAATAAAAAAAATCCGACTTTTTAATTTATTTTTTTTAATCATCTATTTTTATTCACTTTGATGTGCCAGTCAGCCTTTCTTTTATTTTCTAGGATTTGGACTAATGCGCTTTAACTGGTTTTCATTTCCCTATTACATGTGCACATTTTTATAGTAATATTCTAGCTTTGTTTTGCCTAATTTTGCAGAGGCTGATTATAAATTCCCAGCATTGAAGCTTGTACAAAGAAAGTATAGTTAGTGGGTATTAAACAAAAATGCTATTTAGAATAATTTCTGTTTGTTAGTTAATTTTTTTTTTTAAACCACATAAGAGTGAATTTCCACTAATAAGGAATTAATTGAAGCAAATGGGGAAGGGAAAACTTATAAATCCCATTTTTGCTATGCTGTAAAGCACTTGAATTTGAGGTTCCTTACTCAATTGAATCTTAATATTTAGCTCATGGGTAGGAAGATTGCAGGAGAGTGCAAAAGCCTTAGTGCCTTTTTCACTATATCATCTTGAAATTGTAAATTTTCTGTGGACAATACGTTTATCTTTTTTTTTAAAAAAAAAAAAAGTCCATATTCCTCCTCCAGTTTTAAATTTGTGATGTCGACAGATGATTTAGAGTAGGGTGTCAAACTCAAGGCCCAGAGGCCGGATCCAGCCCACGGGGTGCTTAGATCTGGCCTGCGGGGCCACCCTGGAAGTGAAGGACTGGCCAGTAGTGCCTCTGCAAGCGAAAACGGAGCTTGGGATGGCCGCATACAGCTCTCGCTAGCTCCATTTTGCTGGCAGAGGATTGCAGGAGGCCGTTGCAGCTGAAAACAGAATTCAGAAGCCTGTTTTCGCTGGCAGAGCGCTCAGGCCACCACAGATGCCCTCAACACAAGTGACATCGAGCTGGCCATGCCCACCCAGGCCATGCTCCCCAGGTCAAACACAACCCTGATGCAGCCCTCAATAAAATCGAGCGTGATACCCCTGATTTAGAGAGTGAAAAAGCATGATGTTACAAATTGTTAGCATTCATAGATACTTTTTTTAATTGTTTCAGGTGTTACACAAAGTGAATATTGAAGAAACTTTGTGTTTGGAAGGGACGTTGAGCAAGCATCGTGTCTACACCATCAGATTTAGTTTTCTGCCTTATGAATGCTATCAAGAAGAAAAATGTGTGAAGCCAAGGGACATCTTACATTTTATGGAGACAAGGTCAGTATCTTCTCCTGACAATTGTTAAACAGTGGAAGATATCACCAGTGAGGAGGAAATTGGGGGTCATGAGGGTCCCCACAAATTCCTGGGAGCCCAGAAGCATTGAAGACAGGAGTTTGCTGAACTCTCACTCCTAGGGCGCCAGGAAAGGAGTTGCATATGATGCATGGCTGATGAGAGTGAAAAGTACAATCCTGGGTAGGAGCAGCTCCTTGGCGCCAGGAAGAAAATACGGCACTGAGTTCATTATCTTAGGTAACCACTGCTTTCTTAGGCATCTCTCTCAGTTATTTCATCATCAATATCATTATTCATTTTGGGGAAGGAGATTCCACGCAAATTAATGTATTAGTTTGCAGAGATACAGAATCACAAATTTTGGGAAACTCTGCCATAAATAATTTTAATAATAATAGCAAGACTTTGCCATTCTTTTTACGTGATGCATTCAGGACTGCCTGTATAATGAAATTTGTATGGAAGTGCAATGCACAGGGTTTCCAAAATCTGCTCAGATGCCAAGAGAACAAAGAAAACAGAAGTCCAGACCAGAGGAAGAATATTTCTACTCTGACTTTTTTTACTTCTTATCACTGCCAATTTTCCCTTTTTCACCTCATTCAGATGGCCATTCTTGGGTACCACAGAAAACTAGAAGAGGCCCTCATATTGCCCCCACCAAGATGGTTACCTTCCATTGTGTTGCTGAAAAAGAATTTGAAATTCATCAGTATGTTTGTGGGCTTAGGTGGCAACTTTATAATCTGTTTTGTTTCTGTCTTTGCTTCACTCTGAGAGAATGAATGCTGTCATTCCCTGATAAAATGAATAGTTAGGCTGCACTCTACCTCCTATCTCACTCATTTATTTAAGATTGGGAGCTATAGCTGTACTTTAAGTACAGTTTTGCTCTTATAACATTAACTTTTTAAAACGATATCATTATTACTGGAATAATTTTTTTCAATATTATTAAAATACTTTTCTCTTAGGATACAGAAAAAATTTAGACTTCAGAATCAGGAGAAAAATATCTAATTTTGTTTAAAAAATGAATAGTGTTATAAATAATGAATAATGTTGTTGCAAAATGATTTGAAATTCCCTTTATATTTATCGTCTGAACTGATGGAAGGTATGTTATAACATTCTATAGTCCAGAATCCAGAAGCTGTGTTCTATTTCTCTTATCCATCCCACCCAGATTCTTTAAAATGTTGCTGGAAACAATTAAAAGGAAGAGTTTAAAGTTGGCATCTTATAACACTGTCAGCACTCGAAAAGCAATTCAGAAAGATTTAGAAGCTGAGGAAGAAATTGGTGCTTCACAAGATCAGGTAAAGATGTAGACCCCTTAGCTGAACTAGCATTTTAAAACTTTAGTAAGCTGAATGAAAAAATTACATTGATATAAATGCATGTTTAAAATATATCGGTGTTGTTTGTACTCTATGTACTCTATAGGGCTATGGTAAATATATAACAATATTTACATATGTGCATTCTTCAAGAGTACTTTAGCTGGTTTCTCTTGAAATAGTATACATGCTCTTTGTCTAAAGATCAAGCTCATTTTTCAGTTGCCTTTTTTTTGGAAAATGTTTCATATCATGCTATACAGTTTCATTACATACTATATTTACATATTAATCAAGCATATAAATTGATATATGTAGTCCATATTTCTGGTCCTCTAGGTGGGACTTTCAATGGCAATATTCTTACTCAAATACAGGAAGAGAAGGAAGTTTTCAGACCATTGTATAATAATATAGAAAATGTGTCTTACCTAGATAAACATTATCTAGAAAGAACAATAAAAATGCCTTAAAGTCTAAAACATTGCTAAAACATCAACAGTATATGACATTTGATACCATGTTTTCTCCAAAATAAGACCCAGTCTTATATTTTGGGGGGCCCCAAAAGACGCATTAGGGTTTATTTTTGGGAAAACAGGCAATGCGGGCAAGCTGTGTTCTGTGATTTTCTATGATTCTATGATATTACATATCAGGACATATAAAAATCATCTGTTCTTGGCAGTTCTCAAAAGCAGATAAATAATAACCTCAGATGAACAACAACACATGATATATTACATCATGTTATTATTTATTTTTTTAAAAAAAAGCCAAAATGGAGAAGCCATGAAAAAGTAAATACACCCTTACTGCTTCAATATGTAGAATGAGGCTAAGTAGGCAGGTGCTACTAATCAGGTGCCCTTGATCAATTGATCATCAGTATGTGTGACCATCTCTTTAAAAGGTGAAGTTTTAGAAGTTTGTTTGTCTCTACTATGTTTCCCCAAAAATAAGACCCAGTCTTATATTTTGGGGAGGTGGCCAAAAGATACATTAGGGCTTATTTTCGGGGGGAATGGGCAACGAGGGCAAGCCAAGAGATGGTGGGATGGATTGACACCCGATTTAATGGAGGCAGGCAATTCCAATGCATGGTGGCAGCAGGCAAAGGCATGGGCGGGAAGGCAGGCGATCCCAACACACTGCACAGTCTTCTGCTCCATTGTGGCCACGGGCAGCTGAGAGACAGTGGGCCATCTGTCCAACAGCTAAAGCTTGGTCAACATTGGGTCAAACAACAGAACATTGATCTCAAGCACACCAGCTCTATAACTCTATAACAGATTGGCTGAAAAAGAAAATGAAGGTATTGCAATAGCCTGATCAAAGCCTCAACCCAGTTGAAATGTTGTAATAGAACTCAAAGAGTATACATAAACAATGCTCACAAATGTCTATGAATTGAAATAATGTTGTAAAGAAGAGTGTAAAGAAGCCACACCTGGCTTCTCCATTTTGGTAAATGATGTCATGGTGTAATATGTCATGTATTGTTGTTCGTCTGAAGTTGTGTTTACTTACTTTTAAGTACCAGGTGACTTTTACTATGTCCTGATAATGTAAATCCATAGAACTCAGAGGTTGTATTTTCTTTTTCACATGATTGTAAATGATAAACAAATTAATTAGGAAAAAGGGAATACATGATAATAAGGCAACAATTTCCTACAATACATTTCCCAAAACAGATGAATACACTTAACTTTACTAAACTAATCACATATTATTTGAGTGTACATATAATATAGAATATAAACAGTATTCACTGAAGATTCTTGGCTGGAGATTAGGCAGGAGTTTCTTCTGTTTCCTGATTTTTCAATTTTATAAAACGTGGAGAAGTTAAAGTCAGCCTCTGTTTAGAGATATATGATTGTGTTGCAGATTCAGTCAAAAGATTCCTCTGAAATTGTGGAAACCAGAAAATAACCTAGTGACTAAATTCTCTTTCTTAGCTTTTAACTTAACTGATTAAAACAGTAGTTTTCACCAATTATGCTCCTGTACAAAAAGTAAAATTTTGGGTAATTCCCCCCCCCCAAAGCCTTTGGAAATAAAAGGATAAATTCTGTCTATTCAGGCCTTTCAAATAATCTGATGATTTAAAAGGGCAGAATTTACTCTACCAGAAAATGTGTTACATATGCTCAAATGGCTATATTAATTTTGTGTAAACAACTAATTAAATTATCAAACAATTCAAGCCAGAGTTGGGGTCCTATTACCTATCACATTTCTGTAGTCACTAGTATAGGTTGAGGAGAAATTTGATGCTTGCTGAGGAAGTTGGAGTCTTAAGAGAAACTTCCATAATTAATGATGATCTGTGATATTTCAGTTAATTAGGGTTTCTTTTAAATCTGTTAGGAAAGAAAATATATTATGTAGTAAAAGGATTCCTATTTCTACCAACATAGGATGACAATGAAGCTGAAACTGAAGAAGACAGATTTCCTGATAATGGAATGACTGAAGGTGATGCTGATGCTACAGATACAAAAAGAAAAGAAAATCAAGAAGATGAGGTAATGATAGATTTTTTTTTTAAAATTAGAAAATCTGTCCATCACAGAAACTTGGAATTAATGTACTGTATATTGAATTTGAGTCAAACAATATCAAACAATCAATACTTGATTTTAGTAGATAGCTAGTAACATGTAGTGATAAAGTTATTTGACTAGGATTGGTAAATTCCATGTTCAAATCTACCCTAAACTGTGAAAACTTGCCTGAGCCCAACCTATTTCACACTCAGGGTTCTTATAGAAAAGTGAAGAGGTCATGCTATTTAAAGTGCATATGCTTCTGGGGAAAATATGGGATATAAATTTAATTGAGTAAGTGAAAAAGAGTAGATAGGCTGTTCAAACAAAAAAAAAAAAGTCAGAAATTATCTCCATATTAAAAAAAATGTTAATCTCATATACTTGAACCTTAATTATAAGGAACTTGGGGATATAGGAAGATATACAAAGTAAACAATAGTCTTCTCTGTGCATGTAGCCTAATCAGATACTTCATATTTCTTATTATTTTTTTAGAATAATGATATGTACAAAGTAATGGAGATCTTAATACTATAAGTCAGATGAGGATTTATGATGGATTTAATAAGCTACAGAAAGCTAAGCCCAATATCTCTATTAATGCAAAAGTTTAGGCACGCTTGATGAAATTTAACTGAACTTGACGCAACTTCTGCATAATAGAGTTGGCACACATAGAACACATTTCTGCAAATTTGGATGAAAACAATTTATGTGCAACTGCTTACAGATTCAAAATGAAAAATTGTGAATATGCCAGATGCAGACGTTTGAACAACCTTTCAGTTGATTCAGTGCTATTTTAAAATATATACACAGTTATTGATAAATTCCAGATATTATTAGCTTTTTAGGTCTAGTGTACCGGTAGCTAGGTAAAAACTAATATTCTGATTGTTTTCATAGATTATTATTGTTATTTTGTCCACTTTCAATGACACGTTTTTCTAAGGCAACTGTCTGAGAATTTGAAAAGGAAGGTAATTCACTTTAGAAATAAAAAAAACTTTATAAAGAAATCTTGAAATAGTTACAGCTAGCCATTTACATAAAACTGTGGGAGTTAAGGCAAGATCTAGAAATCTTCGTTAAAACTACCTGAAAATTGATCAGATTTGCACATTAAAACTCACAGATTACTACAGATATTTGGCTGTGTAAGTTTAAATGACATTGGCATTGTTGTCCACAGTATAACAGAATAACAGAGCTGGAAGGGATCTTGGAGATAATCTAGTCCAACCACCTGCTAAAGGAGGAGACCCTATACCATTTCAGA
Source organism: Pantherophis guttatus (assembly GCF_059756535.1). Lineage (NCBI taxonomy): Eukaryota > Metazoa > Chordata > Lepidosauria > Squamata > Colubridae > Pantherophis > Pantherophis guttatus. The sequence goes on from NC_142066.1 coordinate 59,511,574, forward strand.
CAAATGACTGTCTAGTCTCTTCTTAAAACCTCCAGCGACGGAGCACTCACAATTTCTGGAGGCAAACTGTTCCACTAATTAATTGTTCTCACTGACAGGAAATTTCTTCCTAATTCTAGGTTGGATCTCTCTTTGTTAAGCTTCCACGCTTAATTTCTTGTCTTGCCTTCAGGTGCTTTGGAAAATATATTGACCCCCTCTTCCCTTTGACAGCCTCTTAAATATTGGAAGACTGCTAGCTTTCCACTCCCAGTCTTTCTCTTTATTAGTTTAAATATACCCAGCTCCTGAATCTGTTCAGTATATGATTTAGCTTCCAGCCCACTAATTATTTTTGTTACTCTTTTCTGCACTTTTCTAGAATCTTAACATCATTTTTGTATCATATTACCAGAATTGGACACAGTATTCCAAGTGTCATCTTACCAGTGTAATATCCAGTGGTACTAACACTTCACATGATCTTGATACTTGTACATTAGAATACAATAACAATCCGTACATAGAAAGATTCAACTGAACACCACCATTGTTCTAGAATCTAACATTCCACCGACAGTAAATAAATGGAAATACTTATAGAAAAGAAAGATAAAACTTTTCAAATGGTCTTCATAGTTCCCATAACTAACATTCGGTTTGTGGAAAAATCATACAATTTGTGCTGTATGCAAGGGAATCTTAAACTATTTCTGAACTAGAAAATTTTTGCAAGGGAAGGTGGAAAAACAATCCAAAAGCAAACCAGAGAAAGACTGTAGGCAGCTATAGGAAATGTTTGGAACTGTTATTTCTACCAAAGAAAGTGGTACAAATTATTGACTAAAAGAGTATGCAAGCTTCTGCAAATGTTGTTTGAAGGCATCAACTCCGAAAACATAGGAGGCCACATCCCAAATCATGATCTATAATTATATTAATAACATTGTTGTGCCAGAACATAATAGTCTATCCATAAAACTTAGTATATCTATAAATGGCGCATTGGCAGTGCAAAGTTTGCTTATTGTCAGTCTGTCTAGATGATTTCTAATTCAGTCCTATTTTCTGTACAGTAATATAACTATATTCCCTCGTAATGTTACTCTAGCATAATTTTCTTTCCCCTTATTTTAAGCAAAAGATTGGTGAAATCAAAACACCTGGATTTTTTCTTTACATATATTTTAAAGAAAATCATATGTATGTATGTATGTATGTCTGTATGTCTGTCTGTCTGTCTTTGGTTATTCGGGTTTTTTCCCGCATAAAATTGGAAGTGTCTTGGCGACGTTTCGACGAAGTCTCATTTGTCATCTTCAGGCTGGTGTTTTCGGCTTCGTGCTTCTAGGAGTAATGTGTGATCGCAGCGATCACACGTTGCTCCTAGAAGCACGAAGCCGAAAACACCAACCTGAAGATGACAAATGAGACTTTCGTCGAAACGTCATCAAGACGCTTCCAATTTTATGCGGGAGAAAACCCGAATAACCAAAGACCTACATACAAACACCCGTGAAAACCTCAGAAAACGTGTGTGTGTGTGTGTGTGTGTGTGTGTGTTTCTTTTTCATAGGTTTTATGTGTATTTCTCTTTAGACATGGATACATGAGATGAGGGTGTGACTAACTGATGAGGCCTTATAAGGCCAAAATAGATCTATCTTAGTCTCTCAATGGGCAGCAAAGGGTCTGCTGGCTGCCAGAAGGAAAAAAGCCCAGAAACAAGTGAATTGTGATTTCACTGAAGTAGGGCTGCATAATATCTTGGTTTACGTAGGTAGAACCTGGCTAAAGAGAAATACACACACACACACACATATATATAATTGAAATAGATCTATACAAGTCTCCCTTTATTTCTTTATCAGAGAAATATAAATTGTTTGTGTGTGTGTGTGTGTGTGTGTGAAAAAACAAGCAGAGGAGAGGAATTTCACTTTCAGTTTTACTTTCACAGTATGGATAGGATAGGATAGGATAGGATAGGATAGGATAGGATAGGATAGGATAGGATAGGATAGGATAGGATAGGATAGGATAGGATAGGATAGGATAGGATAGGATAGGATAGGATAGGCTTCTGTGGGCAAGCCTGAGAGAGAGAAGGGGATAGGCTAGGGGAGCCTTCTGTGGGGCAAGCCTGAGGCAGAGAAGGGGATAGGATAGGAGACATTTCTATGGGGCAAGGCTAAGGGAGAGAAGGGGGATAGGATAGAATATGGTTCTGTGGGGCAAGGCTGAGGGATAAAAGTGGATAGGATAGGGGAGCCTTCTGTGGGGCAAGGCTGAGGGATAGGATAGGAGAGGCCTCTGTGCGGCAAGCCTGAAGGAGAGAAGGGGATAGGATAGGAGACATTTCTGTGGGACAAGGCTGAGGGACAGAAGGGGGATAGGATAGGATAGGGTTCTGTGGGGCAAGGCTGAGGGAGAGAAGGGAAGAGGAGAGGCTGATCATAACTACTCATTAATTGTCAAGCTGTAAAGTGTCAATTTATCAAGCCCCATCACATAGTTTCGTAGCGAAGCACGGATATCCAGCTAAGTATATATATATATACATACATACATACATACATACATACATACATACATACATACACACACACACACACATACATACATACATACATACATACATATGTGACATTACCCTTTTTTTTGTATTAGTCTTATTGCATTTTGGAGGTGGAGGGGAGGTTTAAATAAAAACAGTCAAAAAGTTCTGAATGGTTTTAAAAGTACCAGTGATACTGTTTGCTTTTCCTGTTTAGTGAAACTGAATGTGATTCAAGTATGTTTCTTTTCAGGTTGATTATGAGAGTGAGGATGATCATGAAATGGGTGATGATGACGATATTCCAGATCAGGAAATGACTGCACCAGATGAAAAAAATCTTGAGGCACTGGAAACTCAGGATGAGCTTTATTCTCCTTCCTCTAGTCAAAGAGCTCGAAGCAAGAGAAAGGGATGGAATGAAATGGCACAGCATAGAATTAACACTGTACTGGAAGGCCATGATGCTATAGAAAAATACACATATGACATTGATAATGAACTGTGGTGTGAGGTAAAGTTATTGAAACAGGGAAGAAGAAGAGTGTTGGGTTCCACATTTGGTTCAATATTTTTGAATGTGCATGTAACTGTTTCTTTTTCCTTAGTAAGTATTTATTCAATTGCATTGCATGTACATCAGCTATAAAATCAGGCACCCATTAAATTTGGTCTGCTGACTTTCCAGACTAGGCTGTCTGTAGAATCTGTTAAATATCCTAATATGACACTATTTAGCAATTTGGTATTTCCCATGTCAGAAGTGCAAATTGGGATACTCATCTGATGAAAACAGTTTTGGACAATACACTCTCATTTGTAGTGTAGCACACCAGCACACTACCCTAATTGGACACAATCCACCTGAAAATTCCTATTGTCTATTATTCCTGTTTTCAATTTTTGACAAGCCATGTATAGAAAAAAAATATAAATTTATGTGCCACAATGCAAGTATGCATGTAAATTGTAAATACATATAAATTAGTATAGTATAATAATATGTCACTTATATGTCATATGCCGCAGATGCTATAAAGTTGTTCTTTCAAGACATTTTTTACTCTGGGAACTGCCCCCTATAGGTTTCTTGGCAGCATTTTGCAGAAGTTCTTTGCTAGTTCCTTCTTCCTAGGTCTGAAAAGGAGTGACTGGTCCAAAGTAATCATCAGGTTTTATATATAAAACTGGACTAGAAATCAGTCTCCTAGTTTCTAAGGAGAAAATTGAATTTTTATATCCATGCTTATTTATTTGGCATATCATACATCAACTAACATATTAACATTTCATCTACATTAGTATCCATGCTTTTAGATTATAACATAAATTTGCTGGTGATTGATAACTGATAATTACAAAGGAAAAAGAAAGAAAGAGCATTTTTTTCTCTCTTCATTTTTTTTTTTCCTTCTTCTTCTCTGGATATATTCTGAACATTTAAACTATAATCATCATTAATTTGGAAATTGAAATCTTTATAAAGGTAACAAGGATCATGGAGTTTCTATGGCCTGAAACTCAATAAATATTAGTTAAACCATTTTTGGAGGGAGGAGACATTCCTTTAGATGCAAGAAAGTCTGGGGTTATAAGTGGCATATCTCTAGCTGGGCCTCATCCACAGCCTGATGACTAGAACTTCAAGTCTGCCTGTCTGCTATTTTGACCAAAAATGTCTCTCCTTGGAATTCCTGTTCACTCTGCACAGTGGAGATGATCCTTATTACTGCAGTTAAGTTGAAGTGACAAGTTTGTGCAGGACCTCTTGTGAGTTACAATCCTGAAGTTTTATGGTGTCTAACTCTATTAGTATTATTCCAGTTTTTGGTGCATTCAACTTTATACCATGTGTGGGGGTTTGGTGAGTAGTGTGCACATAGACACCCTAGGGGAAACATTGATTATATCTCAAGTACAGAGATTTCACTATTTCAGTTTTGTCTAAGCTGTTGAACCCTTGTTTCCAAATACAAATATTACTGATTTGCAAATTTACTTGCTTTGTGCAATACAGCACCTATGTATTATGGCATACAGCACCTATGTAACTATGGAGCAAAATAATAGTGAAATGTCCTTGGATATCAACAGATCTTTATTTTAATAAATTTGATCCAAAGGAGAAAACTCCAGATGATTTATGAGCTAAAGGAATTGATCATTGTTTCTGTATTTGTTCATACAAGAAAATTTATACTTGGATTTTTCAAATCAGTTTAAGATGAGATTTTGTGATGGTTAGGAGTTGAACAGCTTTATCACAATGGATAGAAAGCTTTTCATAACCAGAAAGTATTGTCTTGTAGGTTTCACTAAAGCTTTCACTGACAAAGGAGTACTTTGATCTTGCATCACTTGTGACATCTCTGGCAAATAGCGCTGTCATCCAGGAAACAAAGGGAATAACACGATGTCTCTTAAATGAAACCAACAACAAGAATGGAGAAGTGGTGCTCACTTTGCAAACAGAAGGGATAAATCTTCCTGAGCTCTTCCACTATTCTGATGTATGTAATGAGGAAGCTTTCTGTATTTCCATAGGGTCATAGAGTGGGAAAAATAACAGAGAAATCCACTATGTATGACCATTATTGCTAATCTAAATCTCAACCATGTAATGTTTTTCACATATTTAAAATACTTTGGCAAAGTTGAAAGATAATTGGCATGTGTCCACAATTTTTGTTATACTGATATTGATAGTATTTTTATTGATTTCACAGAAAAAACTGAAGAACATTTTCAGTGAAATCAATCAAAATTGCTACTAATATAATAGAAATTATGGATAAATGCTAAATATTTTAAATTTTGACAAAGTGTTTGCTTTTGGCTTTGAGCTGTAACTGGTATAAAATTGTCTATATATTTTGATATTTGATTTCAGAACTTTAAACTGTTTATAAATGGAAGATTTTGATAATTGAATAGAGAATATCGGTTTACAAAAGAAAAACCAATACGCATTAAACACATTTTCTGAGGGTTTTTTCCTATCTAATTGTTACAATTACTTTCCATGTATTTTTGCTGTGCATAATTAAAGTTTAATTCAAGAAAAGGGTGAATTAAAGCAAATAATTTGCACAGCTTTTTTGGGAATACACTATATAATTGAGGGATATTAGTGTTTACAATTAGGAGCAAGAGAACAAGAAAAATATGTGTGTGAATTTTAGCAATCTTTGCTAGAATTCATTACAGAAACGTGTCTGGTTGCATATTGTACTTCTTCAGCTATAATTTTTGTTTGCTAATGTTCAATTCTGTCTTTCCCTAGGTATTCATAGTTGGGGTGGATGATTTAGTTTGTTTCACTATGACTTCCCACACTTGTCATCTTTGTCTCTTTTAGATTTTTGATATGAATAAACTTTATTGCAATGATATCCATGCAATGGCTAACACCTATGGGATTGAAGCTGCTTTGAAAATCCTTGAGAAAGAGATTAAAGATGTGTTTGCTGCATATGGTACACCATTTTATATAATATCAGCTGAATCTATATATATAAAGCATTGTTTGTAATTTCAGGCTTGAAAGCAATTCATTCTGCCTTGACTAAGTTATTAAATATTTCTTTAATTTTGGTATTATATCACTATCAAAAGATTTGAAAATTGCAACATTTTGATGCCCATTCAAAAAATATTTTGTAGTAACTTCACAGACCATAAATTGGGAACTATTGGCCTATATTAAGCTTTCCATTCAGAGAATGTTTTTACAGCACAGATGATGAATGTGCAATCCATATTTATTTCACTAATGTTCAGTATAGTGGCATATTAAATTCCATCTATTATCAGAACAGTATTTTATATTGATCAAAAGACAGTACATTATCGGATCTAGAAATCTCTCAATTGTCCATGTTCTCCATTATGCATGATATTTAGGATGTTGTATAGAACAGGTGACATAAGAGCTTATCAATGTAGCCTTCATTCACTTGTCTTAAAGATTAAACCCTTTCAGATTATGTCATTGAGTCAGCAGTATGAACTTTACAGTGTTATTTAATAAACTATTTAATAAAGTTTCAAGCCAGATATGGAAGATAAGTTCATTGAAGTACCTTGTGCATTTCTTTGTAAACCACTTTCAAGAAGCATTGATATTTCTATTGACAGGAATTGTGGTTGATCCTCGACATCTCTCCTTGGTGTCAGACTACATGTGCTTTGAAGGTGTTTACAAACCTTTGAATCGGTATGGAATGCAGTCCAATTCATCCCCCTTGCAACAAATGACTTTTGAAACAAGCTACAAGTTTTTGAAAGAAGCAACTATGTTGGGTAAATACCTCCCAATTATTATGAAAATAGTAGCTTATATAGTAAGATAAACCTTTGAATTCTTAATTGATGAAAAATTATTTTTCCATACTCATATTTTGCTTTATTTGTCTGAAATTAAAAACATCCAGTTCCAGGCAGCCACAATTGCATAAATTAACAATGTATGAACATTGTTCTTAAAAAGAAAAGTGATGGAAGTTTCACATATAGGTACTTCCTGATTAATGATCATTTATTCAGTGACTGTTCAAAGTTACAATGGCACTGAATGAGGAGACTTACAGTTGGTCCTCACAGTTGTGTCTGTCTCAGCATCCCTGCGGTTACGTGTTTGTGATTTGGGCCTTTGGCAAGTGAGTCACCTTTACAGCATCTCGTGTTGATCTGATTACCATTTGCAACGTTCATTGTCAGCTTCCAACAAGCAGTCAATGGAGAAGCTGACAGGAGATTGCAAATAGTAACCATATGGCATTGCTCCTAACAGTTGCACAGGAGTTCCAACTGCAGTTGAAATTACTATTGCAGTAATGTCATTTTTTATGACTGTGACAGAGTTCCCAATACAAATTACTATCACTACCCAAGGATTAATTTTCTTGAAGAAAGCATATTTACTAAAAACATTGGTATGCAAAATGGAATCTTAGGGAGATAGTCTGCATGTTTTTAAGTCACATGTTTCTCAGATCCAGAAATCATGACAGAGGGTGGACCCTTCTTCATACCACTATCAAAATGGCCTGTCACTTTTAGAATAGGTAGTGATTCACTATTCATATTAAAATTATTGCCAAAATTTCACCTGCGGCAGTACTCTTTATTGAACTCTTTGTTGGAAGCAGGGGCATTTGTGTTAGTTAACACTGATGCTAAGGCTCACATAACATACACTATATGACATAACATACAGCAGCATGAATTCCCATACTGGACTTTATCATGCATTATGATAAAGTATTATTCAAGTCTCAGTAATAAATTTATTTATTTGAAAGCCAGCTTGATATAGTACCAAGGGTGCTGTAATAGAAACCAGGTGACTTTGAGCTCTAGTCCACTCTTAGATGTGAAAGCTAGTTGGGAATTTTGGTCCAGTCTTAGTCCAACTGACTTCATAGGGTTATACATGTAGGAAAAACAGAGAGGAAAGCATTACCGGAGAGGAAAGACTATATTCAATTAACTAAAAAGAAAGATGGGATTTAAAAAATAGTTCCAAGCATTGAATACTAGTTAAAGACGGGCTCCTGCTATTTGGAACATTTTACCCCATCCTGGGTGAGATTTCCCAGCCTCCTGATCTTCTATAATGAAAAGGGGGTTAATAGACTAAAAGCAGGTCCAACTTCACCACCTGTACACCCTAATCCCTCCCTCACCTTTTCACCATAATTTTCACCATAACTTAAATTTTATTGTCTACGTGTGTGTATATATATAGTTTTCTAGTTTTTGTCTTTCTAAGCCACTAAGAGTTGCCTTATGGCAAGATGGGCAGCAAACAAATTTAATAAATAGCAGGTTTCACCAAAGAAAAGAAAAAATTCTACAGTCAAAAGCTTTATGCAGTTGTGATCATTATGGAAGCAAGATATATAGGGACAGTTAAACATCTGAAAATATTTTTCAACAAGTTGTATTTTAAGAACTGTTCAGTAGGAATGGCAAGAGAAAACTTTTCATCCTTCCATAACACTGATGTGAAATTGTGCATATATGTCTACATCCAAAAATACTATTGAACTAAATTTGAATATAATCCCTTTCAAAGTACACTTTTTGCAAAAGAGAGAAACTTTTTATCCCAAAATATAATTCTGCTTTCTTTTCTTCTAGGATCCCATGATGAACTTCTGTCTCCTTCTGCTTGCCTGGTAGTAGGAAAAGTCGTCAAGGGAGGAACTGGCTTATTTGAGCTTAAGCAACCACTAAAATAGATGTGTTTTTACAAAAAAACCTTTAACTTGATTTTACTGTAAAGAATAAATTTGCTGCTATGCATTTTATATTTTATTTTTTTAGTGTTTGCTGTCTGAAAGCATCATCAATTAATCTTTCTAATTTAATAATTACCTGCATCTTTGGATTTTCAGGGATTATATTTAATAATAAATATCATGATATGTTCATCCTTTAATTTTGGCAAGTGAGTTTATTGAACAGTCTATATAATTTAGTTTTAAAATATTTTTCTGGATCATCTAGTATAAAAAGTATCTTTGTGGTAGCAGCTTCTCTTATTACATTCACCAAATCTTAAATGAAACAACATAAACTGAATATGCACTTAAATGTCCCTAAAATATTGCGTTTTTGACATGTTTTTGAAAACCTTCTGTTTTTGCTTGCTGCCTGTAATCAGAAAACAAATTAGTACTCTATTACATAAATTATATTGGGACATACCTTTGATACTGGCTATAGCTGCCTGAAGCAGGATCCTGAAGAATAAGTAACAGTTGCCAGAATGAATACACTATATAGAGCTTTATTGATAAATCCGATATATTCATGTGGGAAAGATTCTCCCATGATCTGTGACAGACATTGGTGGGAGAGATCATGTATCATGGTTGAAGTTGGGTACTTAAGGATTTTTTAAGAAGCATGTTTGTAGTCCCAAGATCCCTTCTACCAGTATTACTGGGAAGGAGCACTGGAATAATAAGTCAAGACATGAATATATGTCTTACATCAGTAAAATCAGATGTGCTGGAAGGGGGTAGCCATATGGGAATGAGGATAATTCCCATTTGTCCAGCAAAATATGGGAAACTGATTGCGCGGTTACCAAAAGCAGAATGGGTTGCTATTTTGTTAATGGAAAAGATAAGAGATCTTCTGATTCTCACAAGAAGTGGCAAGGAGATGCTAGTTTGACCATATGCTGTTCAGTTATCTGAATGAAGTTTATATTATTCCTATGATATAAACCAAGGGGGCACGGTGGCTCAGCAGTTAAAGACATTGTGTTTGTCAGCTGAAAAGTTAACAGTCTGAGTTTGATACCCGAGTGCTGCGTGGCAGTGTAAGCTCTCATTTTTGCCCCAGCTGCAGCCCACCTAGTGGTTTGAAAGCATGTAAATGCCAGTAGATAAATTGGTGGGAAGGTAACAGCCAATGGAAAATAAAATAGACTTCTGTACAAGTTGGTTCACATGCAGGATAATAGGAAAGTGACTGGCAACCTGCAGAGGTACAGCAGTCTTGCAGGAATTCCCCATCCAGTGCCATTTGTCTAATGGAGAAGAGCCAAACTTTTTTTTCTAATGTGAATCCAGTAGAATATTGAATCCTGAAAAATATTCCCTGAGGTCGATAGTCTTCTCAACTGCCTTAACTTCTTTCCATCCCAGCAAGTGTGATAAGGGCAGCAATTAGTTTACCGTTTGGGAAGGTGGAGAAGTCCCCTTCAGCACACACTACTGCAGGGCAGTTCCTCCTGCAGTTCATATAACTGCAACAACTATGCAGGATTCGTTTTTGAGATGCAGCAAAAAGACCTGTGGAAGTTTTCTTCTTTGTTTTGGACAGAATGAAAGCATATTGCAGGAGGGGATGATAGAGAAAAATGATGCAGCAATACCTAGTACCAACAGTCACAGTTTTCCATTTAATCACCGCATTTTATTTATTTATTTCCAATCAACCTTATATTATTTTGGACAGGCATTGCGCTGAGTTCGTGGTTTAACTTTTGCTGTATTTTACAAACGTCTTGCTTGATCAAAAGCTAAGTAGATAAGCTCAGACAGATCAATTGTTCAAATTTTGGAAGATAATGAGTTAAAAATGTTCCCATTAAGAAACAAAGACTTCATTTTTCTTGCTACATTTCTATCGTTTGATAGAAACCAACATTAGAGGCCAAAATATATTTTGCTATTTTCCGAAGATTTCTCAGAACCGAAAGTCCTTAACATCAAGCTGTAAGATATTGGCTCTACACTTTCCTCTCTCTTTGGCGCCGTCAGCCCGCCTCGGGATTTGTCGAATTTCCGATTCTCTTCCCGCCTTCAAGCCTTGGGCTGCGACAATTGGCCAAAAGGGGGACGAAGCGGAACCTGGAAGCGGAGTTGACTTCAAAGAACCGCGACCTGCTCCTCTCCAAGAGAGATGGCGCGCGCAGGTGACTCACGTCTCTCCAGGTTTGCCTCGGGAATTTGCGGAGACGAAATGAGTGGAGCCTCGCGGGCACTGCGGAGGCTGAGTTAAAAGAGACGGGGGTGGGGGGAGGAGGGGAGGTGAGGCCTCGCGATTTTCCCAGTCTCGCGCGATTTTCTTTTCAAACGTATTTCTGTCCGTGTTCTGAGTTGATCTTTTGTGGATTCCGGAGCTCTCCAGAGGAGGCCGTCCGTCCGAGTGAGGTATCTCATATTACACTAATAGAGTCGTCCTTGCACGCGTTTGTATGCTTGTCCGAGTCATAAAACAGCGCGCCGGCAAACCACCCTGGAATGGATGCTAGAAGCATCTCCGAAGCCGCTGCTGAATCGAGAATTCATCCATTTGCCTGGTTGGGGCAAGTGTATCTCGCATCCCAACAACGACCCCCTCCAGACGCGGCATTGGCGGCCGGCGTGGCGGTGGCCGTTTCTTCTCCCATTGGTCCCTGTGGCTGTTAGCTGTCAGTGGATCACCCTCTGTTCTTAAAAAACACCCGAGGACGCCGCAGATGTTATTTTGTTATTCTCCTTAAGAACAAAACAGCCCTTCCAGGATTATAGAAACAATCCTGTAATCCTGCGTTAATTTTTTGTTTGTTATTATATTTGGCTTATTGAAAAAAATAATAAAAGTAATGATTGAATTCTGTCAGAAGAATAATTTGGAGTTCCAGCTCGAGCCGGGGCTGCGCAAGGATAAATAAAAACGACATCCAGACAGCTGTGAAGAAATATTGATTCCTCAAAGCAAAAAGGTTTGCATTTAGGGGCCGGCTGCAGAGAATTGGGGTACAGCATCAGATTTGTACAAGGGGAGCTTGTCCCAGGTGTCACGTGCTGATTTGAGGGTGACACTTGAGGGGTGTGTATGTGTGCAGATATGTTTCTTCTTGTGAACCTGCAGTTCCTCTGGGAGACCTAATTAATTATTTTTTTAATAGTCTTTATTCAACCTTTTTTAATTTTAAAAGCACATTTCCATTTTTACAGCTTTCAACTATCGGTAACAATTCAAATTTCATAATTCCAATCAATGGCGTATTATTTCATACATTATGTACATCTTTAGTATCTTTTACTATATTCTATTTTTGTTCTTCATTAACATCAATTTAATCTATTTTTCATATATGTTGTATAGCTATATGTATTTACATATTCCTTTTATCCTTTAACAAGCTTTATCGTATTTATTAATATATATAATTTTCAATTTAACATACTTTCTATATCTTTATGCATCAATTGTACATCTCATTTCAAGCCATTGATACCACATATTCCAACTCGTGTAATACTCTGATTCCTCTCTGTCTTTAAGCTCCATGGTTAATTTATCCATTTCCGCACAATCGAGGACTTTTTTTTATTATCATTGCGTTTGTTGGCATGTTTTCTTGTTTCCAATTCTGGCCAAATAAGATTCTTGTTACTATTGTAATATGAAGTATAATATATTAAGCCCTTTCCATTTCCTTTTATAATACTCAATAAGAACAACTCTGGGTTCATCTCAATTTTTTGTTCTGTGATTTCTTCTAACCATTTTTTAATTTTCATCCAATATTTCTGGGCTTTCGGGTAGGTCCACCACATGTGATAGTATGTACCTTTTTGGTGGTTACATCGCCAACACTTTAGCGATCTATTGGGGTACATTTTGGCTAACCTTGCCGGTGGTAGATGCCAACGATAAAACATTTTATAAATATTCTCTTTATATGATGCCAACATCATTAATTTATATTTTTTCTCACATATTTTTTCCCAATATTCCAAATCTATATTATATCCAAAATTTTTGGCCCAGGATATCATTGTTTCTTTTACAGTTTCCTCCTCCACCTTGACTCTTAAAAGACAATTGTAAGTTTTAGAAATCATTTTTTCCTCTGTCCTTAATAATATTTAATCCAGTTCTTGTTGTTCTCTTTGAAAGCTGTAATTTTCTAAATCTTTTTTATATCTTGTTTGAATTTGTAAATATGGCCACCAATCTATTTCTAGTCCTTGGGATTTTAACTCTTGATTAGATTTTAATACTCCTTGTTCCAGTCTAAGACGTTGGGATATATCATGGCTAGGGAGACCTAATTTAATTAACACTGTTTGTGTTTGCAGACCTTATCCTTTGATATGTGGATTAGATCCGGGTAATTTATTTGAGGAAGTTTGCTAATTTTAGTTGATTAACTTAGTTTCAGCTTGACTGTCAGTTATCTAGTGGCTTCTCAGACCATTGAGGATTCTGTTAATATTTTAAGGGAAGATGGAAACACTATAAAGAATAAAATATATTTGGATATAAAATTTATCACATTATCTCCTTGTACATATATATATGGAGAGAGTATATATATACATATATATATGTATATATATATATATATATACACACACACACACACACATACATACATACATACATACATACATACACTATTAATGGGTGTAGTTTGTAACCATACCTTTTTTCTATTTGTAACATAAGGAAAACATAAGGAACTGCTGGTTGCATCTGCGTTGCATTTGAATTTCCCAGAGGCTGCTGGGAAGTTGTGAGTTCAGGGGGACTGAGAAGAAGTCCAGTGGAGCAAGGTAAGCACCTGGAAGCGGCTAAAAAACTAAAACAGTAGCAGTACATTCTTGGTAAATGCATCTGTGATTGCAATTCTATTTTATTTTAGAATGTCTGGCTTAATTCAGTGCAATACTTGTGTTGCAGCTGTCTTACACAGGACTCTTTTCAAATTTGGATGCTGTCTTATTTGTAAATAAATTATGAGTCTACATAGACAGATCACTTACCTAGAGTCTTTGCTCTTCAGACAGAAATTAGGTGTCCAGCTCAGCCATTCTGTTCTATTGAACTGCCCCCTATAAGCCCTCTCTACCACAAAGATGCTGCAGGAGAAGGGCAGTATGATCTGGCAGGGTGAGAGCTGTGAATCACAAACAAAAAGCTTTCACTGTGTCCCTGCATAACAGATACAGTACCCTTCCTGACCTTACTAGGGATACTAAGGTGGCAGGTCAAGGTGATGACAATAACTCAAATGAGCAGGAGATCATGGTCTGAGACGAAGAAATTGTTTTGGATAGGGGAAAGTGTGAGGTATTACACAACAGTCATGCAAGAAGAGCAGTAGCCAAAAAGAGAAGCAACATTCTGGTTGATGATTCAATTGTAAGGGATGTAAATTTAGGAAAGGATATGGAAGTTTTTAAATAGGTCAGATATCTGCCAGCTGTTACTGCCAGCAGAGACAAGAGGTGTATTTTTAAGGTAATCAAGAATGCCAGTAAAGACTGTGATGTTGACACTATTGTACATCTTGGCACAAATTATTATTATTATTTCATATATTTATATGCCGCCCTTCTCCAGAAGGACTCAGGGCGGCAAACACAAGTTAAAAATGATGTGTCCCAAAAAGATGTACACTCTGTGCAGAATGATTTCCAGAGCTTGGGGCAGGAAGTTAGTATGTTGGGCTGTAGGCTTAATTTTTTAGAGGTTTTATCAGTACATAAGGAACAAAAAGGGAAAGGCCAGCATATAGCGGATTTCAATGGTATAAAAGGGAAGGTTTGGTTATATGATTCACAATGTCTGCAGCTGATCCAATCAAAAACTGTCCAGAAGAAATGGTTTGCATTCATCAAAGAAAGGGACTGAGTTATTTGACATTAAATTCACAGATTTTCTGGAGAAACATTTAAACAGGGACACAGAATTAATTGATATAGAACATTTCTGTCCCCAGCAATCTAAAATTAATAGTTATCAGTGCGTGTAACATAGATGTTTGTGCAAGTAAGAATACAGTGGTGAAATCTAAAATTTGTTACTACCGGTTCTGTGGGCATGACTTGGTGGGGGGCGGGGGTTAATGTGACTGGGTGGGCGTGGCCATTTTTTTTTTTTTAACTTTTAAAACCATTTTTTCTACAACCTCTTTGGGGAAGAGGTTGTAAAAAAAATGCTTTCAAAAGGCTCTGATGATCCCAGCTGAGTTGCCTGATCGGCAGAGGCTTTTTTTTCTTTAAAAAAAAGAAACTCAGCTTGGATCATCAGAGGTATTTAAAAGAAAAAAAGCCTGTGCCGATCAGGCAACTCAGCTTGGATCATCAGAGGCATTTAAAAGAAAAAAAGGCAACTCAGCTTGGATCGTCAGAAGCTTTTAAAAGCATTTGAAGATCCCAGCTGAGCCGCACAATCATCAGGGGCTTTTTTTTTTTTTTTACTTTTAAAAGCATTTTTTTGGCCAAAGAGGTTGTAGAAGGGGTGGGGCAGGGATTTTTGCTACCGGTTCTCCAAACCACCCGTCCATTGCTACCGGATCAGGCGATCCGGTCCGAACTGGGAGTATTTCACCCCTGTAAGAATATCAATCTTGCTGTCAGACAAAATCAAGCATTTAATAGTGAGTGCCATACCATGTGCACTAATCAAACAGATGGTAAGGAAGTAGGGGAAGTCAGGCACAACACAGGTTATGTAGAAAGTAAACATAGGGTCAGTCAAAAAGAACTATACACCAACACAGAGAGTATGAGGAATAAACAGGGTGAATTAGAAATTCAAATAAATGAAGGCAGACATGATATTGCTGTCATTACGGAAACTTAGTGGGATAAAACCCACAAATAGAACATACAGCTAGAGGGATTTAAAGTATTTAAAAGAAACAGACCAAATAAAAGAGGAGGTGGTGTTGCACTATATATAAGAAATAACTACATCTCTACAGAAATGGAGTACAACAATGATGAAAACTGTTTGAATGCATTTGGGTCAATATAAAAGGGGGAGGGGATGACATTGCCATAGATGTATAATATAGACCAGTGATGGCGAACCTTTTCGGCACGCACAGGAACATCGCATTTGCCAGGGCCACACTCCAGAAAAGCTGAACGTCCGGGTTTTAACGCACATGCGTGCCGGATGATCAGCTGGCCGGCTCACATGTGCACACTGTTTTTCAGCACTGCCGCACATGCAAAGAACAGCTGATCATCACATGTGCATACGCTCCAGAAACCTGGAAGACAAACGGGAAGGAAAGGCTGCACGTGCCGGGCAATATGGCTTTGTGTGCCATTTTGGCCACGCGTGCCATATATTCACCATCACGGATATAGATCGACCAACCAAATAGGAAATAGATAAACTTTTTTGCTAGTTAGTTACCTAAGGTATGTAGGAAGCATATCACAATAGTAATGGTAACTACCCTGACATCAACTGGGAGACAAACTCTGTACCAAGTGGAAGATCAAACAGGTTCCTGACAAATCTAGCAGACAACTTTGTTTCCCAAAAACTAGGAGATTAGCCATATTGGAATTAATTCTCACTAACAGAGATTAAATGTTAGAAGGTGTTGAATGTAGTTTCAACATTCAGTAGGAACCTTTGGGGATGGGGGGAGTGATCAAGCAATAGAACAAAGAAACTAGACTTGGATTTTAAGAGAGCTAATTTCAATAAACTTAGAGAGAGCTTGGGAAGGATTACAAGGATAAGAATCCTCAAGCGGAAAATAATTAAAGAAATTTTGAAAAGTGAGATTATAAAAACCCAGTCTAGCACAGTACCAATGAAAAAGAAAAATAACAGCTCTCAAAAGAAACCAGCATAGCTGCATAAAGAACTCTCTGATAAAGCGAAAGACAAAAAGAACTATTAAAAGTGGAAAGAGGGGCACATAACTCAATCAGAATATCAGCAAATAGCCCAAGCCTGCAAAGATGAAGTGAAGAAAGTTAAGACTCACAATGACCTTAGACTTGTGACAAAAGTCAAAAATACAAAAAAAAAAAAAAAGCTTCTTTCAACATGTTAAAAAATAAGAAAAAAGTCAAGGAAACGATTTGTTCATTAGTGAGAGAAAGTGGCAAGAAGGTGACAAGTAACAAGGAGAAAGCAGAACTATTTAACTCATTTTTTATCTTCGTTTTTACACAAAGGGAAAAAACAGTCCAACCTATCAAAAATAGCACCGTAAAAAAAAGATTAGGAACACAAGTTAAAATAGGGAAGAAAATGATAAGAGAGCACCTGTCCATCCTAGACAAGTTCAGATCACTAGGACCAGATGGATTACATCCCAAGGTTCTGAAGGAACTGCAGACATGATCTCGGAACCACTGTACTTTGTCTTTCAAAGATCCTGGAGCACAGGGAACTACCAGAGGACTGGAAAAGAGCTGATGTAGTTCCCATCTTCAAAAAAAAAAAAAAAAAAAAAAGTGGGGGGGGGATGGATCCAGGAAACTACAGACCTATCAATCTGACCTCAATACTTGGGAAGATTCTGGGAAAGATAATCAAGCAATGAATCAGCGAATAGCTAGAGGCAAACAAAGTCATAAATAAAAGCCTACATAGGTTTCTCAAAAACAGATCGTGCCAGACAAATCTTATTGCATTATTTGACAAAGTGACAAAATTAGTGGTACAGAGGAATGCTGTGGATATAATTTACTTGGACTTCAGTAAGGCATTTGATAAAGTAGATCACAACCTACTACTGATAAGACAGAAAAATGTAGTTTAGATAGCATCACCACCAGATGAATTTGTAACTGGCTGACCAGCTGCATTCAGCGTTTAGTTCTCAATGGAACTGCATCTACATGGAGTGAAGAATAGGGTGGGATACCCCAAGGCTCTGTTTTAGACCCAGTACTCTTCAACATCTTGATCAATGATTTGGACGAGGGCATAGATGGGGAATTCATCAAATTTGCAAATGACACCAAGCTGGCAGGAACAGCCAACACTCCAGAAGATAGGCTTAAGATACAGAAGGATCTTGACAGACTTGAACATTGGGCACTATCTAACAAAATGAAATTCAGTAGTGAAAAAAGGTTCTACATTTAGGTATGAAAAACAAAATGCACAGGTACAGTATAGGTGGTACATAGCTCAATAGTAGTGAGGTACCACCTATACCTCGAGAGAGGGATCTTGGAGTACTAGTTAGTTAATTAGTTAGTTTATTAAACTTCTATACCGCCCTTCTCCCAAAGGACTCAGGGCGGTATACAGCCATGTTAAAACACACATAAACTCACAAAATTTAAAAACAATTTAAAACGAATATATAAAATTTGGCCCACAAAGTTAAAACTTGACAAACAACCCAATTTAAAATTCATATTCTAAGCCAGCCCAGCCTGTTGGAACAAAAGGGTCTTAAGGGAATGGCGAAAGGTACGAAGGTCGGGGATCATACAAACCTCCAGGGGCAGGTCATTCCAGAGGGCAGGTGCCCGCACAGAAAAGGGTCTCCCCCTGAGTGTCACCAGTGGCATTGTTTGGCCGACGGAACCCTGAGGAGTCCCTCCCTGTGGGAGCGTATTGGCCGGTGGGAGGCTACCGGTAGCAGAAGGCGATCTCGTACCTACCCAGGTCCTAAGCCATGGAGCGCTTTAAAGGTGGTAACCAGCACTTTGAATCGCACCTGGAAAACCACCGGGAGCCAGTGCAGCTCGCGCAGGAGAGGTATTACATGGGTGCGCCGTGTCGCACCCATTATTACCCGCGCGGCCGCATTCTGGACCAGTTGGAGCCTCCGGGTGTTCTTCAAGGGGAGCCCCATGTAGAGAGCATTACAGTAGTCCAGACGGGACGAGGGTGTGAGTGACCGTGAGTAAGGCGTCCCAGTCCAGAAATGGACGCAACTGGTAAATCAGGCGAACCTGATAGAAAGCTCCCCTGGCCACAGCAGTCATATGGTCTTCTAAAGACAGCCGTGCATCCAGGAGAACACCCAAATTGCGAGCCCTCTCTGTGGGGGTCAGGATCTCTCCCCCAATAGTCAGCAATCACTTAAATATGAGCCAGCAGTGTGCTGCAGCTGCCAAAAAGCCAACACAGTTCTAGGCTGCCTTAACAGAAGGATAGAATCAAGATCATATAAAGTGTTAATACTACTTTATAATGCCTTGGTAAGACCACACTTGGAATACTGCATCCAGTTTTGGTCGCCATGATATAAAAAATATTGAGACTCTAGAACTGCAGAAAAGAGCAACAAAGATGATTAGGGGACAAAGAACAGTTGCTGGAATTGGGTATGTCTAGTTTAATGAAAAGAAGGACTAGTGGTGACATGATAGTAGTGTTTCAGTATCTCAAGGTTGCCACAAAGAAGAGGAAGTCAAGTTATTCAAAGCACCTGAGGGCAGGACAAAGAAGCAATGGATGGAAACTAATCATACATATTTTCATATTGTATGTATTTTAATCTTGGCTGTTCACCGTCCTGAGTCCTTCGGGAGAAGGGCAGTATAAAAATTTAATTAATAATAATAATAATAACAGCAAAAACCACTGGGAACATCAGGTTGAGACAGTTTTAAAGAATGAGAAACTCAAGATCTTGTGGGACTTTAGGATTCAGACTGACAAGCACTTGGTCCACAACACACCTGACATAACAATAGTTGAAAAGAAAAAAGTATGGTTCATTGACATTGCAATACCTGGTGATGCACGGATTGAAGATAAGCAGCAAGAAAAAATCACAAAGTACCGGGATTTGCAAATTGAAGTTGAGCGACTGTGGAAAAAGAAATCGTGTGTTGTCCCGATTGTAATTGGAGCCCTTGGAGCAATACCCAAAGGGCTACCCTGCTATTTAGAAATTCTAAATTTGCCGGACTTGAACATTTTGACTCTACAAAAAACCACCTCACTCAGAACAGCTTACATCCTCCGACGATACCTTAACTGTTCCTAGGTCCTTGGTTAGGACTCGAGCTGCTGAGCTATTAACCAGCCTCAAAGGCTGTGAATCTCACTAAAGATTAAATAATAATAATAATAATAATAATAATAATAATAATAATAATAATGAAGAGAGGCAACCTAAAACTAAGAAGAAATTTTCTGAGAGATAGATCAATTAATCAGTGGAACAACTTGCCTCCAGAAGATGTGAATGCTCCAACACTCAAAATTTTTAAGAAGAGATTAGATAACCATTTGTCTGTAGCCTGTGTATGAACCCTATGAGAACAGTATTTGAGAAAAGAAAAAATACCATTCAAATCTTATGTTAAATTCAGTTCTGATAGTGATGAATCTATAATGGTGATTAATAAACAGATGGCTGATAGTGCATCAGTATGTCTTGAACTATACAGTCTATAATGAGACTTCCATCATAGTCTTAAACTCTCTTCAGCCATTATTTATAAGTCATGTTTTTGAATATACTGTGCTTTAACTCCATCTTTCCTTTCAATAAGTTGATTTAGGAATAATGCAAGTATGTCTGCCTTCTACCATTATAGGCAATAATGTTAATAATACTGATGTAATGAAAGTCGCCATGTCTGGGTTTTATTTTGTTTTGTTTTTTCCTGCAATATGTTAAATGAACTGTACAATTCAAGAGAATGGTATCTTTCCATAATAGGTTCTATTTGGGTAATTTTTGTTTTAACTTTTAGAATAAAAAATATCCAATTCACTTAATACAGCTAATTAACTTAGCTAAATGAAGCAAACAGTAAGAAGTTTGGTAGAATGTTTGTTTTCAGTTTTTTGAGATACCTCCCTTGCTTTTTTTCCTTTCTGTTAGGATACTTTAAAAATTTCATGCCTGAAGAGTAGCATTGTCACGTGTGGATTCCATGTCTTTCCTTGTAAGTAAACCAGAACGAATTAGGGTGAGTGTCAATCACTTTCAACAAAATTTAACGAACACATAAGAAGAAAGTGTCTTCTTCTCTTTTTTTCTTTTTTTCTTTTTTTGGGGGATTCACACAATCACAAATAATGTAATTCTTGTTATTTATACTTCTATAGATATATTTCAGTCTGTTCTGGTAATGATAGGATTGAGCTACTAACTCAACATACTGTGTAGATGTATTATTTTGAGCAATCAAAAATCAATTTTGGAAGGTGGTCTGGAAGGAATAGAAATATTAAAGGAAAAATTAAGAATTTTGGGGTGTTGCTTTAAAAATAGCAAAGACGATGTTAACAAAGACTATGAAAATGGAAAACAAATGGAATAGGTAGAAGCAACTAATTTTAAGATTGGGAAGAAAATGAAATGCTTGGATATGAGTATGGCTAACATAAATTGTAGTTATATCAGAATAATTATCTTAAAACATGGAATAAAATCAAGAAGGACATGTTAAGATAGGAGAAATTACAATTGACATTGTTGGGGAGAATTTCTATGATAAAAATATTTCATGCAGAGTTGCTCTATGAGGGAGATTGGCAGTATCCTAGATCGATTGATCGGTTGATTGATAAATATATATATATGTATATGTATATATATATATATGTGTGTGAGTGTGTGTGTGTGTGTGTGTATATGTGTCTGTGTGTGTATATGTATATGTGTGTGTGTGTGTGTGTATATATATATATGTATGTATGTATGTATATATGTGTATATGTGTATACACAGACACAGACACACACACACACACACATATAAGTTTAAATATAAAACATTGCAAGATATAAATGAATGAGGAGGATTGAGACTTCCTGATTCGGAATTGTATTTTGCAGACTGCTAGCCTGGATGAAAAAGTTCAGCTGAGGGTTCATCTGAGAAACTGGATAATTTTAGAATTAGAAGAGCACAATCTGAGATTCGAATGGCATGGTTTCTGTGATATGATAAAGTTAAGCTTAATATACATTTTAAGAGTCATCTTAAGAGTCAGAAATGCCACATTGAGACTATGGAACAGATATAAAGTCTGTTCCATAAGCCTGAAAATGCCTTTATAGATCTCAGCACAAAAAGCATTTTGTAGAAAAGAAACAGTATGTAAACAATGGTTAATTTATCTAGAGTTGTTATAAGAGGAACATGGTGGCTGTAAGATGAAATCAAGAAAGCAATTGACTACAGAAGGATTTAGTTTTCAGTATTTTCCATCTACACAATTAAGAGAGAGGTTTAAGGTAGATAATATGACATTTTTAAAATAAATAATTGGTATCGTTTAATTGGTTGCAACAGGGATGGGAAGGAGGGAGGGAGGGAGAGAAGATGGGATTGTATGGGATTTTTTCCATGCATTTTTTTTAATGTTGTAATCCACCAAAAGACACTATGTATGAGTTGAGCAGCTGTATAAATTTATTTAATAAATAAATAAATAGTTGGCCTTTTAATGAATAAATGAACATTTGGAATTGAGTAGCGGAAGACAGAATTCTAACTTAAACTATTGCCAAAGAATGAAATATAATTATTAAAATATATAAATTTTTATTGAAATTTGAAACAGAAGGCTGTATAATAAAGTAGGCTAAGAACGTTGGACATAATATACCAATGGAATAGTGGGAAAATATCTGGTTAAAAAGATTGAAATTTACAATATGTTATAATTTAAAAGAGAATGCATATAAATTTGTATAAAATTAGTGGAATATAATTGTAGAAAAAGTGTGTAGAATTTATAAAAGTACTTCAAATTTGTCTTGTAAATGAATACCATGAAGGATCATTTATCCAATGGACTTGTAAAAAAAGCCAAACAAATTATGACTTATGTTATCTCTAAGCATTTGTCTGCTGTTATATTATAAGTTTAGGGATCATACTGGGTTTTTTTTCCTTTTACTTCTAGAAATACGATAATTATGTCACATCTTTTGGGGGTTTTTCTTTCACAGCGGTGGATGTCTGAAAAATTTATTCTTGAGGGCTTAAGGGAATTGGAACTCTTTGGAGGTAAGTGCTTAAATGATATTCATTTTTTTCCTGCTTCATATTTTTCAGTATAATGAAGATAAATTGGGTATTTGCAACAGACAAGCTGCCATCCTGAATTCTTTTTGTAAAAGTTACAAAATTGGATTGGCCTCCTATGAGTATCTGTTTTACAGAATCTGCATATGTAATTCAAGGTTTCTCACATTAATCTCTTATGAATTGCAGCATTCACTGGGAATCCCTTAATAGTTACCCATTGATTTCTAATGAATTTCTCTAAAATAATTTAGAAGTTTGCAGGATGGTATAAGTCTTGGATTGATCATCTAAAGGTGCATAGGGAAAATGCTAATCTATACATTTTGTATCTATACAAGTTGTAATGTATACATTTACAGGTGAAACTCGAAAAATTAGAATATCGTGCGAAAGTTCATTTATTTCAGTAATGCAACTTAAAAGGTGAAACTAATATATGAGATAGACTCATTACATGCAAAGCGAAATAGTTCAAGCCTTGATTTGTCATAATTTTGATGATTATGACTTACAGCTCATGAAAAACCCAAATTCACAATCTCAGAAAATTAGAATATTACATGAAATCAATAAAACAAGGATTGTACATAGAACAATATTGGACCTCTGAAAAGTATAAGCATGCATATGTACTCAGTACTTGGTTTGGGCCCCTTTTGCATCAATTACTGCCTCAAAGCGGCGTGGCATGGATGCTATCAGCCTGTGGCACTGCTGAGGTGTTATGGAAGACCAGGATCCTTCAATAATGGCCTTCTGCTCTTCTGCATTGTTCTGTCTCATGTCTCTCATCTTTCTCTTGGCAATGCCCCATAGATTCTCTATGGGGTTCAGGTCAGGCGAGTTTGCTGGCCAATCAAGCACAGTAATCTCATGGTCATTGAACCAGGTTTTGGTACTTTTGGCAGTGTGGCAAGTCCTGCTGGAAAATGAAGTCAGCATTCCCATAAAGCTTGTCTGCGGAAGGAAGCATGAAGTGCTCCAAAATCTCCTGGTAGACAGCTGCATTGACCCTGGACTTAATGAAGCACAGTGGACCAACACCAGCAGATGACATGGCTCCCCAAATCAACACAGACTGTGGAAACTTCACACTAGACTTCAAGCATCTTGCAGTGTGTGCCTCTCCATTCTTCCTCCAGACTCTGGGTCTTTGGTTTCCAAATGAGATGCAAAAGTTGCTCTCATCAGAAAAGAGGACTTTGGACCACTGAGCAACAGACCAGTTCTTTTTTTCTTTAGCCCAGGTAAGACGCTTCTGACGTTGTTTGTTGTTCAGGAGTGGCTTGACGAAGAATACGACATTTGAAGCCATGTCCAGGATCCGTCTGTGTGTGGTGGCTCTTGATGCACTGACTCCAGCCACTCCTTGTGAAAGTCCCCAGCACTTTTGAATGACCTTTTCCTGACAATCCTCTCCAGGCTGCGGTCATCCCTGCTGCTTGTGCACCTTTTTCTTTCACACTTTTCCCTTCCTTATAACTTTCTATTAATGTGCTTTGATACAGCACTTTGGGAACATCCAACTTCTTTTGTGGCTTTCCCTCCTTATGGAGGGTGTCAATGATGGTTTTCTGCACAACTGTCAGGTCAGCAATCTTTCCCATGATTGTGATTCCTACTGAACCAGACTGAGAGACCATTTAAAGCAGCGGTTCCCAACCTGGGGGTCGCGACCCCTTTGGGGGTCAAATGGCCATTTCACAGGGGTCTCCAAAGCCCTCTCTCGCCCCCCCCACGCCTTCCCTCATCCTCACCCTCTGCCTCTGTTGGATCACTGGTCGCCGGTCGCTTAACCCGCCCACTCCCAATCTATTGCTGCCTCCTGAGTCCCAGCTGATGGCTAGAGGGAAACAAACCATTTAAATTCTTTCCGCAGGGCTTCAAAGGGCCGCCCTACAGCCGATCAGTGTTAAAAGAAAACAAATGAGAAGACCGGTGCCTGCAAAAATAGAAAAAAAACAACCCCTTTCAGCTTCAGCATAGGTTAATTACCATAAGTTGATTTGATCAGCCTCCGGACTCTCAGCTGATTTGCTCTCAGCTGTTTTGCAGAGGGCTCTGTTGCTAGCTGCAAAGAGAGGAGCAGATTTTTTTCCCCCTAGCTATGCTGAAAAAACGAAACTGAAAGTAAAGCTGGGTCTTTGTTGCAACGTGACAAAATGAGGCAGAGAGAGATTTCTTTTTCTTTTTCCCCACCAAAAAAGGTAGGTGCAAAACTGCAAACAATGGGAAATTTAGGGCAAAAGAGGAGGTTCAAGATTTTAAAACACAAAAGAAAAAAAGCTCTATTTAACTAGGGAATTGTAATAATTGAGATACTATTAATTGTATATTGTGTTGAAAGCAGAAATGGTTAAGTTGTGGTTTGGAGGAATATGGGGAAATTATTTGGTTTATTATTATTGGTAAATATAATTAATTGATTTGTAAGAAATTGGATTGCATGGAAATAATTGGAATATTTATGTTCATATTGATTGATATACAAAAAAGATAGTTATATAACTAATTGATTTATATTAAAATGTTGAATTTGTATTAAACAACTGTATTACATAATTACATAATTAACCAATGTGAGGATGGATATAAAAATAGGACCCAGTTTGTGGGGGCAATAAGCTGACTTTGTATAAATATACAAAAGTATGAAGGCTATTGCTTAACGCATTGTAAGCCACCCTGAGTCTCCGTAGAAGGGCGGCATAGAAATCAAATTAAAAAAAAAAAAAAAAAGATGACAATGGGAAGGGGTATAATATAGAATAGAAGGGAAAAATTGAATTTGATTAAGATTACAGATGAGGATGAAGGGTAATATTGGTTTTTTAAAAAAATAGATGAGGAATAAATATGGCAAAAAGAAAATATAGAAATTGTAAATTTAATTTCTAGATCGGGACTCCCTACGCACAGTCACTCAGGCACTCGTCACTTCCCGCCTGGACTACTGCAACGCTCTCTACATGGGGCTCCCCCTGGGGTGCACCCGGAGGCTCCAGCTGGTCCAAAACGCGGCCGCGCGGGAGATTATGTGGGCGACGAGGTGCTCCCATGTGACACCTCTCCTGCGTGAGCTGCACTGGCTCCCGGTGGTCTTCCGGGTGCGCTTCATGGTGTTGGTGACCACCTTTAAAGCGCTCCATGGCTTAGGGCCGGGGTACTTACGAGACCGCCTTCTGCCACCAATAGCCTCCCACCAGCCAGTGCGCTTGCACAGAGTAGGCCTCCTCAGGGTGCCGTCCGCCAGACAATGTCGGCTGGCGACTCCCAGGGGGAGAGCCTTCTCTGTGGCGGCGCCCACCCTCTGGAACAACCTCCCCCCAGAGATACGTACAATAACAGACCTCCGGATTTTTCGTCGGGCCCTGAAAACCCATTTATTTCAACTAGCTGGGCTGGCTTGAGTTAAATTTTAAATTGATTTTAAATTGGGTTGTTTTAATTTACGGCCAAAATATTTAATTATTTTAAACTGCTTTTAAATTTTATATGTTCTGTTTTTTACTTTGGCTGTTCACCGCCCTGAGTCCTATTTGGAGAAGGGCGGTATAGAAATAGGAACAAATAAATAAATAATTGAAATGACTAAACACTGGTTAAATTTGTGAACCGGCCAAATACTCTGTTCAAAGAAAATACATTGTATGTTTGTATGTGTGTTTCTAATTATTGCTATTTATTCATATTTGTTCTCTTTT
This sequence comes from Pantherophis guttatus, assembly GCF_059756535.1. NCBI lineage: Eukaryota > Metazoa > Chordata > Lepidosauria > Squamata > Colubridae > Pantherophis > Pantherophis guttatus. Next base: position 59,538,053 of record NC_142066.1, read on the forward strand.
ACTCTTTAAAGTTTAACAATTTATTCTTTATCTTAATATCTTTATATTTGTTTGGGGTTGGTTTTCTTCCCTTTCATCTTTTTTATTGTACAGCAATCTTTCTCCTCAAACCTACCACCTCTCTCTTTTCTTTCCTTCTTACTTTCTCTTTACCCCCCCCCCCTTCTTCTCCTTCCTACTTCCTCTTCCTTTCTCCTTCTCCTCCTCTCTTCCTCCCTCTCTTACCCTCACTCCTACTCTAATTTCCCTTCCCTTCCTTCATCCCTCTCTATTGCTTTTATGCATATGGACTACTCAGAGGGCTGAAAAAGTTATTTTTGACTGGTCCTCGCACTTTTGACCAGTCCTCGAATTTACGACTGTCCTCACATTTTATGTTTTTTGCCCTATCTTATCACCATGGTGAAGAGAAACAGTTGTGAAATGAGTGACATGGTTGTTAAGAATGCTGCACGGGCATAAATGTGAGGATGGTCATAAGTGTGAGGACCAGTCAAAAGTGCAAGGATCTGTCAGAAATGACTTTTCAGCCCTCTGGCTAGTCCCTATACACATAGCCATGATCACCCGGTCACATGACCTCCAAGCCACGCCCACAAAATAAGCCACGCCCACAGAACTGATAGTAAAAATATTTAGAACCCACCCCTGGTTGGGGGTCACCTCAACATGAGGAACTGTATTAATGGGTCGCGGCATTAGGAAGGTTGAGAACCACTGATTTAAAGGCTCAGGAACCCTTTGCAGGTGTTATGGCTTAATTAGCTGATTAGAGTGGGACATTTTGAGCCTAGAATATTGAACCTTTTCACAATATTCTAATTTTCTGAGATTGTGAATTTGGGGTTTTCATGAGCTGTAAGCCATAATCATCAAAAGTATGACAAATCAAGGCTTGAACTATCTCACTTTGCATGTAATGAGTCTTATCTCACATTAGTTTCACCTTTTAAGTTGCATTACTGAAATAAATGAACTTTTGCATGATATTCTAATTTTTCGAATTTCACCTGTAGTCTAATATGTAGGAAGAAATCATGTCTTCAAACAAGGTCAACATAAGTATAGAAAAGAGAGATACAGGTATTCCTCCAGTTATAACAGTTCAGTTAGTGACAGTTCAAAATTACGACTCCCTCCAAAAAAGTATTTACCACTCAGTCCTGAAGTTACACATGTTTCAGCACCACAGTGGTCATTCACCCTTACGACCAACCATAGAGATGCTGCAACATGTTCCCTGCCTATTTCCCCCCACCCCATCCTGCCGGGTCTCCACAGACTGGGCCCGCTTTGCTAGCATCCCGGATTCCACTTACTCCTCCCCAACCGATTTCCCATGGCTTTGCTGTACTTACTTTTCGAAGAGCTCTAGAAGAGACTGACCCACATGGCAGATTAGCCGAAGTTTTTTATTCAGAAGCCAGTGAGTGATCACCTTTATTTAATGTGATTCAATCAAACGAATCTTCGGGTTACGAATGTAATTGGCAGGCTCTATTACATTCGTAATTCGAGGATTACCTGTATTCATTAAAAAAAGAAATTTCTCCTAACAGTCTTTCCTGAGGGGGCATTATGGGGAAAAGGGAAATATTTGTTCATGAGTACTTGAAACTGTTGAAGATCAGAAAACCCTAATATTAAATTATTTATGCCCTTCTTAAGCTTTATTTATATCACTTGTTAAAAAACCCAAGTCTGGGCAGCTCACAATTGTAATGAAACTAAAAACCAGAAAACAGATGCCTCACCTTCCATCTCCAGTCCATCAACCCATACAGTCCTTGGACTCCAATCTTACCCTATTTCAGCACCTGTGGATTATGTATTATTCCCCCCAACTATTAGATCAACAGCAGTATCTTATAGGTACTCCTTGATTTACAACCACAGTTGGGATCAGAATTTCCGTTGTTAAGAAAGGAGGTTTTTAAAGGTATCGCACCTGATTTTGTAACAGTTTTGCAGTTCAATCACTGCAGTTGTTAAGCAACTCCAGCATCCCCCATTGACTTTTATCAGAAGGTTGCAAATGGCAATCACATTGTAAATACATGGTGATTGCCAAGCACCCAAATTATGATCACATGACCATAGTGATGCTATGATGGTCATAAGTGAAATCAAAAGTTATTTTTCAGTGATATTATAACTTTGAATGGTTGCTAAACAAATGATGATTGTTAAATTGAGGATTGCTATACTCTTTTGTTATCTGTGTTAGTTTATAATTCACATTAACACCATATATCAAACTTTGTCAAATAGGTCACATCTATAAATTTTACAGTCTTTAAATAAAATTAAAAAGCTGTTCCTAAAACTTAATTAAAAATGAAATTACCAAGTAGATCATAGAACATCTGCCTGATAATCAGTATCTTCCAATAATCTTTAGAATTCTAAAAGTGGTAATAGGCATTTGTTTTGGGTATTGTTGGGAGATATTAATGTACCTGACAGCAATAGTTTTTGAGTACTTTTAATATGATAAGAGAGAATGAGTTGGGTTAATTAATTTTGTATTTGTATATATATTTTAGTGTTATGAACCTCACAGAATCATGTACTGAGATGAGTGGCCTTATAAACCAATTAAATAAATTAATGTTGTTTAAATTATAGAAGAGAATAGAACTAAATTGATATTTCTCATTATCAGTGATGATAACAGCACTGGCCATGCTTTCTAACATTTTCTATCCAAAAGTTTGAAAATAACTCTGCTTGAATAGCTTCAATTAAAATAATCAGATGACCAAACAAAAATAACTTTCATAAAGCAGTTTCCAAGTATATATTTTAATTGTGGATTTCAGTGCCACAAATTGGTACAAAGTCACTAATTTATATTTTCTAATTGAGATCAAGATTTTGAAGTATATATCCACCAGCGGCTACTATGAGAGCAGTGTTGAATCTCCAGGTTTGGAAGTTGTAACTACTGAACTTAAGTTCTGGGGAACAACTGATGCTTTTTGTTTTTTCTTTCCCTTGTTTTTTTATAGATTAATAACTTTTAATACCAAGATAGAGTCTGTTATGAAGCAGATGTTTCATGTAATTAATTTTGGACTTCTCAACCTACCTAATGTTACTATTATTTGAAGAACGGGCTAAGCTTCCAAAATAACTTTTCCTTATTAGGTTTAGAGCGTCTTATAACTTCCTTTCAACTACCTAGCCTAAGTCACATATGCATAAAATGTGGATAAAGGACATGCTTGTGTCTAATAAGTCTGTGACAGAAACTTGGGATTCTCATCATGTTTACTCTGTACAGCTTTCTTTCTTCCTCAGTTGAGGATGAGGATTACTTTTTGGTGTTTGAAGTCTGCAAACAGAAACCTTCTTTCTCTCTCAAAGAAAAAATGCAACTTTGAAAATGTGCGTGTTTAATGGAGGGGAGATAAAATGTGAGGAGTGTATTATCATTTACTGACTATTTGTTTGCAATCATTCAAAGTTACGATGGTATTGGAAAAAGAATTTTATAGCCTATTCAAGAACTTGATAGCATCCTCAGTGACGTGATCACCATTACAGCCTGAACATGTAGTTTTGCATCTGATCTATGGGTTTTTTCTTCTTTTTTCTCTTTTGCAGAGTAGAGAGATTGGAGAGAAAGGGATTGTAAGAAAACAAGCAATTTGCTCTTCAACACATTGAATGCAGTGCTCTGGGGTGGAGGTGAATGTAGAACAAAAGCAAGTGACTCCTTTAGGCAATATCTCCTTTGCCTGATTTAATGCTTACTCCCACAGAACAAAGAGATTGGAGACAAAAGGTTTCAAGAAAGTACTGTAAGTTTTTTGCACTTCTGCACATCAAAAGTAATGTAATCGTGCTGGCAATTTGAGGTTGGAACTATGGGTGCACTATGCACAAGCCGACAGTATTCTTTTGAAATCTCTTTTTCTTCAATCTCTCTGCCATTGAGGGGTGTGTCAGGGGAAGCAAAGAAATTCTGCAGACAATATGTCTTTGCCTGACTCTTTCCGGCTACTGGCACAATCACATTGTTCTCAATCTGTAGTAGAGCAAACAGCTTACTCTCTTGAAATCTCTTTCTCTTTAAACTACATTCTGTGAATTGGGTGAGGTGGGAAGAAAAAGCAAGTATTTTCTATAGACAGTCTCTCCTCTTTCCAATCATGTAAAGAGGTCAGAGACAACTGGATTTCAAGAGATAGACTGCTTGGTAGCTCACCTGCAACTTCTTCCCTAGGCTATGGTGTGATGTTATTGCTTTTGATATATACAAGACAGTAAACAGACACTTAAGCATTCCAGAAGGTTGGATTAGGAGGCAAACAAACACCAAAATTTCCTACACACCCACCCACACACAGTGTTTTCAAAAAAAAAAGACATCCCTGATAATAAGCCCAATCGGTCTTTTGAGCACATGAGCTAAAATAAGCCCCTCCCCCCAAAAATAAGTCATCCCCGAAAATATTTAACCGCAAGCGCAGCTGGTCCCCGCCATTTCCTCTGGTTAGGGTTAGAGAGACAGAGGTGGAAATCAGGTAGGACGGCAAAAGGAGCCCCATCTTGCTCCATGCGCCCCAAAATAATAAGACCTCCCTGAAAATAAGGCCAAGCGCTTATTTCAGGGTTCAAAAAAATATAAGACAGGGTCTTATTTTCAGGAAAACACGGGTCTCTATATATAGATATATATATATATATATACAAATAAGAGTTACATATTTTTCAAGAATTTACTGTTTTTGATCAGAGATGTTAATTTGAACCAGATATTTTGAGGTTATTTTTTTCTTATTTATCAATGAATTCAGATTTATTTTTAATGAGTATCTGTTTTAAAAACAAACTCGAATTATAAATTTCTTTACTTCAGAACAGCCTCCGGGTGATTCTCGGAGAAAAGTAAGTGCCTTTCATAGGCTGTAGTGTTGTGGCCTATTGCATGGAAATTTATTCTATTCCTTGTAGACATTTTAAATTTATTTTCTTTAATTTATCTTATTTAAACATCAAATGTTTTAGCTTTATATGTGTGGACACAAGATTTCACCCTGGAAATAAAGTTGTGGTGATTGGCATATCTATTTTATTTTGGTCAAGAATCTTGGACTCACAAATGGCTAATCTGACGAGATCTCATTTATACTGATAATTGGTATAGTTAAGAAGTAAATATTATTTAAAAAGTAAAATATAAAAGGGAAATAGTTAATCTGCTCTTTAAAAAATAATAAAAACACAAATACAAGTAAGGTATGACCAGACAAATTAACATTGCTGTAACTTTTCATAATTCTGGTCAGATTCAGAAAAACTCCTTTGTTAATGGTTAGGAATAGTATTTGTGTATTTATGAATAATTACATAGAATAAGAATTTATGGCACAATTTCAGATTTGTCTTCTTAGAAATTTCATTGATTTCAGTTAGGTTTCTTCCCAAATAAGTGATATAGAACTATATGTGAGAAATCTGCACTCAGTTCAGTATAATTTACAGTAAATGTGAATAGATATGTTTATAATATCATAAAGCCATTAGCTGCCTTATTTTCAGCCATTATTATTCCTTCATCAGGAATAGCTGCATCATCAATAAAAATGCAAAGTGTTCAAGGTAAAGCATGTTCAATCATGATAACTTCAGTTTCTAAAAGACATTTTTTAAGAGAAATCTTCCATGATACAGTAACAATAAGTGGAATTGTTTGAACAAAGAGCATTTTAATGTGCCAAGACTACAAATATCTTGCTGTAAGAAATAATGGAGCTGCTAGAAAAATCTAGGTGAGGGAATTATAACATAACTATAGGAAGACAAAGGGGAAGTGGGGAGAGAATTGAGAGATGATGCTGAAGATTCAGCCAATCCTAAAAATTGCAAATGTGTCATTTTTTCCCTAGCTTTTGATCTGGTAGTTGCTTGTACTACATCACATTTTCCAAACAAGTTTTATCAAAACAAATTCAACCAAATTTATTCTATAAAAAGCTGACACTTTTGAAATGAAAAATTCCTTTGCTTATTGTTTGCCATTTTACACCAAAAATGATCCAGTGTTGAAATCCTTGGGGAACAACATAATTTGATTTATTTGGAGGAGTTATATCACAAGTAAAATTTTAATTTCAAACTTTTTAATATGTTTGTAAAACATCCGGCTTAGTAGTTTTCTTCTGCATGAATACAATTTTTCAAGCAGTTATTTTTTTTCACGTAGCAATTTAGAAATTAGTTTATGATGTTTTGTAAGGGCTAACAGATTTGCTGGAAAGTATATTTCTCTGTAAATAACAATGTGCTATTTTTATTATTTTGTGCAGCACAAAAGTTGAATTACATTTATTTAGTGTGAATACTACATTTTAAAAGAGTTTTAGGCTGGCATTGAACATAAATATATTTACCAGATTAAGCCTTATTGGACTCAGTAAAGTTTGAGTAAACTTATTAAATTGAGCTTTTAGACAATATCTATTCTGCTCCAAAACCTGAGTTCCTGTTCTGCTTGCAACTTTTCCTTTCTAGTATTTTCCTTTCTTTTTTAAATAAAGTATTGCTATTATATGTTTCTTAAGTGCACTCAAAATATGTTGTGCTTTTCAAAAAAGGGAAAGATACTAAAAGGAGAAGACAGTTAAATTTTTTCTGTTGCATTGCAAAGACAATATAATGAATATAGCGTTTTGGAGGTAGTGATAGAATCTCCTAATCTGTTGATCCATCTAGCTGAGAGTGGTCAGCTTTGAAGTTAGTGATCTTCCTACATTACACTGAGAAACTTCTATATCCTGGTTTTGAATAATTTTCTATATCCTTTCTTTTTTAAATAAAGTATTGCTATTATATGTTTCTTAAGTGCACTCAAAATATGTTGTGCTTTTCAAAAAAGGGAAAGATACTAAAAGGAGAAGACAGTTAAATTTTTTCTGTTGCATTGCAAAGACAATATAATGAATATAGCGTTTTGGAGGTAATGATAGAATCTCCTAATCGGTTGATCCATCTAGCTGAGAGTGGTCAGCTTTGAAGTTAGTGATCTTCCTACATTACACTGAGAAACTTCTATATCCTGGTTTTGAATAATTTTATCTTGATATGCTAAAGTTTGAACTTGAAATATTCTGCAGAACTGAGCAGAAAAATTGTTCTGGTACTTTTGAAAGCTATATAATATATCACCCCGGGGTTACAAATATATACCTAGAAATATTGAATTGCATGTTTTGAGCATTAATAAATATGTGTATGTCTATTTAGAAGTAATAATTTTGAAGAACAAATGCTTCTTGTGACAGATTCAGCAAGAAATACAGTCAAATATTGTATAAAGACTTGGATAGAATTTTACAGCTAATTTTCCAAAAATTATGTTTTAGAGATGATACCACCTTCAGCAAATGATATGTTTTCTATTTCTCTCTAATGATATAAATAGTGCCAAATATATGCTATACTGTTTTACAGATTTTATAATATTTTCCATAACTTACTTTTTATCTTCTAGACCAATGAGGCAAGTTCAGAGTCAATAACATCTTCCCCAAAGAGGGACACCATGAGCAGTTACCTGCCTGACATCAGTTGTTATGAGTTACTGACCATAATAGGTAATGCTGGCCACTGTAATCGCAAACTTGTTATAAATCTAAATACAAGGTTAGGTAACTTATTTTCCCCTCAGATATTTTAAATTAATCCCACTAAATTAAGATGCATGGTAATAACATGAAATTATTTAGTAATTGTAATCAAGACTATCAAGATAGTACTCTAATGCCCCCTATCCCTACATTAGTTGACAAGGAAAAAGAAAAAAAATGAGAGAAAAACTGTGTTGCGATTATGAGCTACCAAGTGCCACACCATCATCTTTTAATAATCTCTTACTTTGAATACATAGAGAGCACAATGACTCAGCGGTTAAAAATACTGAACTTGTCAGCTATAAAGCTGACAACCCAGATTTTCTTTTGTCTCCATTCATTTTTTTTTATCTTGGATTCCAATCTTTTGAATAAAATTAAATTGTTACCCAAAAAAAGAAAATTAAGAATACTGAAGAATGAGTGACCCCAAGCTGGAAGAAGAAATGAATAGGGGTGGAAATGTGGACAACTAGGCGAGTATTGAGAATTTTTATTCTCCAATTATTGATTTACCTTAACTAAAATCAACAAATTAAAGTAATGAAAAATATATAAATGAATGACAACATTAGCAAAAAAGTGATTGAAGAAATGAGTTTTAATATATAAATTAGGAATAAATAAATGAAGAATAAACAGGGTGAATTAGAAATTCAAGTAAATGAGGGCAAATATCATATTGTTGCCATTACGGAAATTTTGCACCAAGTGGAAAATCCAACAGGTTCCTGACAAACCTAGCAGACAACTTTGTTTCCCATGAAGTAGAGAAGGGAACAAGGGGAATCAGCAATATTGGACTTAATTCTCACTAACAGAGATTAAATGATAGAAGGTGTTGAAGCTATAGTGATCATGCAGTATTGGAATTCAACATTATGCAAGCACAAGCAATAGAACAAAGTCAAACTAGAGCCTTGGATTTGAAGAGAGCTAATTTCAATAAATTTAGAAAGAACTTGGGAAAGATTCTATGAATGAGAATCCTCAAGGGGGAAACAATTCAAGAAGCTTGGGAAATTTGGAAAGTGAGATTATAAAAGCCCAGTCTAGCACATTATGAATGAAGAAGAAAAATAACAGCTCTCAAAAGAAACCAGCATGGTTGCATAAAGAACTCTGTGACAAATAGAAAGACAAAAATGACAAGTATTAAAAGTGGAAAGAGGGGCACATAACTAAGAGAATATCAGCAAATAGCCTGAGGCTGCAAAGATGAAGTAAGGAAAGTTAAGACTCACAATGAACTAAGACTTGTGATAAAAATAAAAAATAATAAAAAAAAGTTTCTTCCAACATGTTAAAAACAAGAAAAAAGTCAAGGAAACAATTGATCCATTGCTGGGAGAAAGTGGCAAGAAGGTGACAAGCAATAGGTAGAAAGCAGTATTATTTAATTCATTTTTTGCATCTGTCTTTACACAAAGGGAAAAAACTGTCCAACCTATCAAAAACAGCACCACAAAAACCAGAGTAGGAACACAAATTAAAATAGGGAAGAAAATGGTAAGTGAGCACCTGTCTATCCTAGATGAATTCAAATCGCCAGGACCAGAAACATTACACCCCAAAGTTATAAACGAACTGGCAGACGTGATCTCACAATCACCGAACTATGTCTTTCAAAGATCGTGGAGCACCGGGGAACTGCCAGAAGACTGGAAAAGAGCTGATATAGTTCCCATCTTCAAAAAAGGAAAAAAAATGGATCTAGGAAACTACAGACCTATCAGCCTGATCTCAATACCAGGGAAGATTCTGGAAAAGATAATCAAGCAACGAACCAAACAAAGTAATAACCAAAAGCCAACATTGGTTTGTCAAAAACAGATCATGCCACACTAATCTTATTGCATTCTTTGACAAAGTGACAAAATTAGTGGTGCAGAGGAATGCTGTCGATATAATTTACTTGGATTTCAGTAAGGCATTTGATAAAGTAGACCATAACCTACTACTGTGAGTTAGACATTATCACCACCATATTGATTTGTAACTGGCTGACCAACCGCACTCAACGTGTAGTCCTCAAGGGAACTACATCTGCATGGAAGTATGCACTGGGGTGCCCAAGCTCTGTTTTAGGCTCAGTACTCTTCAACATCTTCATAAATGATTTGGACAAGGGGATAGATGGGGAACTTTGCAAATTTGCAGATGATATCAAGCTAGCAGGAATAGCCAATACTCTAGAACAATGATGGCTAACCTTTTTGCCATCGCGTGCCAGGAGTGGTGTGCCCACACTCATAATTCTATGTGCCCTGCGCACGCGACTCCCCCACGCTCCCCCTGCTCCTGGCACATGATGGTCCCACCAGAAGTTGGCAAACGTGCTGTTTCTGGCCTCCGGGGGCTGGTGGGGAAGGCCATTTTTGCCCTCCCCAGACTCCTAGAAAGGCTCTGGAGGCTGGGGAGAGAGAAAGATGGGCCTTCCCCACCCACCCCCCAAAGGAAAGGCTATTTTCACCCTCCACAAGATACACAGAGAGGATCTGGAGCCAGGTAAGAAAGAAAAATGGGCCTTCCCCACCTCCACCCCCAGGCCCTCTGGAGGCAGGAAATAGCTTGTTTCCCTACTTTTGGTGGGCCCAGAAGGCCTGAAAATCAACTGACCACACGTGCATGCGCACCGGAGCTGAGCTCGCGGGCCCACCAATATGGCTACGTGTGCCACCTGTGGCATGCATGTCATAGGTTCGCCATCACGGCTCTAGAAGATAGGCTTAAGGTACAGAAGGATCTTGACAGACTTGAACATTGGGCACTATCTAACAAAATGAAATTCAATGGTGAAAAAAGTAAGATTCTACATTTAGGCAAGAGAAACAAAATGCACAGGTACAGTATATGTGGCACTTCGCTCAATAGTAGTAACTGAGAGGGATCTTGGAGTCCTAGTGGACAATCATTTAAATATGAGCCAGCAGTGTGCAGCAGCTGCCAAAAAAGCCAACACAGTTCTAGGCTGTATAAACAGAGGGATAGAATCAAGATTACATAAAGTGTTAATACCACTTCATAATACCTTGTTAAGGCCACACTTGGAATACTGCATCTAGTATTCCAAGTGTGGCCAGGTATTGCCACGATATAAAAAAGATATTGGGACTCTAGAAAGAGTGCAGAGAAGAGTAAAAAAAAAGGTGATTAGGGAATTGGAGGCTAAAACATAAAGAATGGTTGCTGGAACTGTATATGTCCAGTCTAATGAAAAGAAGGATTAGGGGTGACATGACACCAGTGTTCCAATATCTCAGGGGCTGCCACAAAGAAGAGGGATTCTCCAAAGCACCTAAGGGCAGGACAAGAAGCAATGGATGAAGACTAATCAAGGAGAGAAGCAGCTTAGAACTAAGGAGAAATTTCCTGACAGAACAATTAATCAGTGGAACAACTTGCCTCCAGAGGTTGTGAATGCTTCAACGCTGGAAGTTTTTCAGAAGAGATTGAATAACCATTTGTCTGAACCCTGTGTAGGGTTTCCTGCCTAAGCAGGGCGTTGGACTAGAAGACCTCCATGGTCCCTTCCAACTCTTATTCTATTAAGGAGATGACTTCCCTGAATTCTACCATAACTAAAACCTTCAAAATGGATAAGTGCAAAAAAATGTTTGAGATGTTACGTGTCTCATTTTGACTGAAATTGTAAAGGTGCTACATATTTTTTTCAGGAAAAGGTTTTGAGGAATTAATGACTGTGAATCTGGCACAATATAAACCAAGTGGGGAATTTGTCACTGTCCGGAGAGTCAACTTAGAAGCCTGCACCAATGAGATGGTAGCATTTTTGCAGGTAAAGCTAGCAATCATGCCAAATTTGTTTGATTGGTCCCTCTTAGAAGTGTTCTTAGTTCTTACCCAGTTTAATATATGACAATTGTACAGTACAACATAAGAATTATTATGAATAAAGCCCATTTGGTCCTGTATTCTGTTCCCACAGGGGCCAATTTAATATTACTGGAAAAAAGTATAATAATATTTTATTCTTCCTGCCTCTGCTGTTAGTCACTAAAGTCTCCATGAACTGTGATTGCCAGCTAAAAATCTGAATGAATAAATTACATTATTAACAGAATACTATATTTTATTGCTAATTATTATTTAATTCCCTCTGGATTGTCATATTCCATATCTCAGGTCTGATTTGCCAATAATATCTTGTTACACTTTGGATTTCAGGGTGAGCTTCATGTCTCAAAATTCTTCAGCCACCCCAATTTAGTGCCATATAAAGCAGCCTTCATAGCTGACAATGAACTATGGGTTGTTACATCATTCATGGCATATGGTAAGTAAGAATAGAAAGAATCTTCCTGCTCTTTCACACATAATTTTTTTTATAATGTAATGAAAACATATACAGGCATTGATAGTAATTAATGGCAGCATTAACATAAAATTAAGGACCCATAAAGCTATGTTTCTATTCCATATATTAGATTGTGTATTAATTGCCTAAACATAGACAGTTATATTGATTTTATGTTAATTTGTGTTTTATTGTATTGAACTAATTATTAACTAAGTAAATTCAAATTAATGTACATTGATAGCAGATTATTTTTTTGTTGAAAGACCAAGTATTTTAAAATACAGATATTTCTAAAGCAGTGCAAGCAAAAACAAAATGCCCTGTATTACCAGAAATACCAAGTCTCTTTTTGGTAATCCAAAGTAAGAAGGTCCTGGTTATGAATCATGATGTCAGTAGGAGAGTGGAATAGGTTAGATTGAGGGAAACAAGAAGAGTTATTCTGTTGTCAGTATGGAGAAGGAAGATCCATTAAGGACAACCGCAGGTCCTCCGTTTTCATCTATACTTGGGAGAATTATGCGCATGAACTTTCCAGGGAAAATATATTCTAACTATCATACCAAATGATTAAATATAAATGTTACATGTTTTCTAAGTACCTCATTTCAATCTACATAGTTCTTTCCTTCTTTTAATTCGAAAAATTACTCTGAACAGCAATGTTAGTGTAATAGTGACGAGTCCAAATTCACAAAGCTTAGCTTCATAACTAAGTAATAATCTGAACCTAAGTCTTCCTAAACTTAGTCCAGCAGTAGATTTTATATCCCATTGGTTCTTGATCTTTCTGAAAGTCTCTGGTTTCTCTCATTCTCACCAATGCTGATGTAGAAAATGGCCTTCATAAAGAATGAGAAATCTTAGAGTCTTTTGTGAAGTAGAATTACAAATTCACATTTAATGGCTTCTCATCTTTCTGATTTTTATAGATAATAGAAGATATGTGTATTAAAATTTTCTGGACTGTATCAAATCATAATATTGTATTCTCTTTTTAAAGGTTCTGCTAAAGATTTAATACGTACACATTTTATGGATGGTATGAGTGAATTAGCTATGGCTTACATCCTTCAAGGGGTATTGAAAGCTCTTGATTATATACACCATATGGGTTATGTTCATAGGTAAGAAAGATAATTGTAAATGTTAATTAGTAAAATAATCATTTCCAGCTTTGGCTTTTTGTTCAGATTAGTATTGCTACAGCGCAAATATTTGCTGAACTTCTAAACAAAACTTTCTGTCTCAAATTCCAGAGGTTTTGTTTCTCGGTATAAAATGGATTTGGTTTGGATGGATGGATGGGGGTTTGTGCCTGTTTTCTCTCTGTCCTTTTTGCATGCAGGAGTGTGAAAGCCAGTCATATCCTGATATCTGCAGATGGAAAAGTATATCTTTCTGGCTTGCGCAGTAACCTTAGTATGATCAGCCATGGTCAGCGTCTCAAAGTAGTTCATGATTTCCCCAAATTTAGCATCAAAGTTCTACCATGGCTTAGTCCAGAGGTCTTGCAGCAGGTATGTTAATTTTCTTGGTATTATGTTTCTCAACCTTTAAGTGTGTATGGCATACATTTTCACCATCTATTTTACAATTTATTTCTGAACAGCTTCAGATAATGTCTTTTTAAAATTACTTGGTATTCTGACTATAGAAGTTTCAATATCTTTTATTCATTCTTAAGAAAACTTTTTGTCTGACATTGATGCTGCAATAAAAATGTCTGATTGATGAATGGATTGATTTGGGGGTAATTATGATATGCTTAGCTTGTGTATTTTTCAATTTAAATTTCATTGAATAACATTTATAATTCAATACTGTTTTGCTTTTCTGATTTTAGAACCTGCAAGGCTATGATGCAAAATCTGATATCTATAGTGTAGGAATAACAGCCTGTGAGCTAGCAAATGGCCATGTTCCATTCAAAGATATGCCTGCAACACAAGTAGGAGATTTTTCTGTTTCCCTTTCACTTCAGTCCCTGACTGTATATATGACAGCAAAGCAACTAGAATTATGATAACACTAACTGCTCTACAGTAATGTGATATTTTTCACCAAACATTTTGTTCTCATGCTTCAGATGCTTTTGGAGAAACTCAATGGAACTGTTCCTTGTCTACTAGACACAACCACTATTCCTCCAGAGGAGCTGACTATGAAGCCATCACGCTCTGGGGCTAGCAGTAGTCTTGGAGAAGGCATGGCAGCCAGCAATGCTAGAGCCTCTAATGGTGAAGCAGCACTGCATCCTTACCACCGTACTTTCTCATCATATTTTCACAACTTTGTAGAGCAGTGCTTGCAAAGGAACCCAGACTTGAGGTATAGTGAAAAGAGTGAAGTTCAGGGGATATGGTAATCTGTGAAGTGGTGGAGCTAAAATCAGAGCTAAAATATTCAACAGCATTTAGTTGGAAGCATAATATAAGTGTTGCAAAAGATGTAAATATTATATCCCTGTTTTTGTTTTTGTTTTTTGAAAAAAAAATTATTTATTTTTCACATAAAACATAAAACAACATCTTTTTAGAGCAAAGGTTTGGTTCAGTGTAAAATAAGTATAAATTCCAAATTTCATCAATTAACATCTTTAAATATATATATATATATATATATATCTAAACCCAACTTTTGTCATTCAATCTAACATCTTATTCTAACATTTAACATTCTATTATGTAATCACCCTAAATCTTAAACTTCCAATCTAAACAGCTCTTTATAATATTCATTTATCATTTTAACAATCAGTATTTCATATATTCTCCTTACTTCAAAGACCCAAATCAAGTCAGTTTCTTTTAAATCACATCTAATAATCAACATATAATATTTTATTCCTCTCTTAAAAAACATTTCAAAATCAGTAACTATTCTTCAAAGATATCTCTTTCACTCCTCCTAATTTTATTTTGGCTAGATTGCAGCTTAATTAACTGGTTTCCAGGGGTGTTCCTCCACTCCTAACCTTATTTGTTGGCTGGATCACAGTTTTGTTTTAACTGCTTTCCAACATTTTCTCCTTCACTCCTCCTAGGTTTATTTTTATCTGGATAATGGCTTTTCAGCTGTTTTCCAGTGGTGCTTTCCTCCACTCCTTACCTTATATTTAACTGGTTCACAGTTTATTTTAACTGGTCCCCAGCATTGTCTCCTCCACTCCTCCTAGGTTTATTTTTGGCTGGTTCACAGCTTAGTTAGCTGTTTTCCAGTGGTGCTTTCCTCCACTCCTTACCTCATATTTATAACTGGTTACAGTTGATTTTAACTGGTCCCCAGCATTGTCTCCTCCACTCCTCCTAGGTTTATTTTTGGCTGGTTCACAGCTTAGTTAGCTGTTTTCCAGTGGTGCTTTCCTCCACTCCTTACCTTATATTTAACTGGTTCACAGTTTGGCTCTAACTGCTCTCCAGCATTTATCTCCTCCGCTCCTCCTAAGTTTATTTTGGGCTGGTTCACAGCCTAATCATCTATTCTCCAGGGATGCTTTCCGCCCCTCCTAACCTTATATGTAACTAATTCACAATTTAACTTTAATCATCTGATCAATAACAATTTACCATAATTGTAAAATCTATAAGCAAATCTTATTAATATTCAAAAAATTGGTTCCCATTCTCTTATTTACTTTAAAGAGAAAAAAAAAACCAACAACAACATTGTAATCCACTTTAAAATCAATTTTCTATAACCATTAAAGGTCTTATTAATACTTAAAAGGTTCTTTCATAGTCTTCAAATTTCTTGTAGTTTTTCTATAATAACATTTCTCGCTTTGAAAATAATTAAAATCTATAAACAATTCTTGTTAATAAAGGCTTCATTAACATTTTCTTATTTTCTGTAAAAAACAATATTTTAGACCCTTTAAAAAAGCAAATTTCTGTAATCATTAAATCTGTCAATAATTCTTGTTAGTAATCAAAAATTCATTCATACTCTTTATGTTTCTTATAGTTTTTCTAAAATCAGATTTTTCCCACCTTAAAAATCACTTCTCTTAATAACAGTAATGAAAAGTAAAAAAGGAAAGAGAAAGGGAAAAGGGAATAATAAAAAATAAAATAAAATAAAATAAAATAAAATAAAATAAAATAAAATAAAATGATAAAGGTATGGCGAAAAGGATAAAAAAAAAAAGAATTCCACAAAGGAACAGAAAAAAGGAAGAGAGGAATAAAATGAAAGAATAATAAAATAAATGAATAAAAAGAAAGAGAAAAAGTAAAAAAGAGTAAAAGAAGGAAGAGGACATCTCCTCCTTATATTATTTAAACATCAATTACATAAAAAACATTTATATCCATTTTAAACAGACTGTAATATTTTCCATCTTGCTACCCATATTTTTTCCCCCTTCTTTTCAGTTCCAATATCAGTAAAGTTATAAAGACTAAAGAGTTTAGTTCTTTTTTGTTCCCTATGTGATATTGTCATGTCCTCTTCCGTTTCTACACCCTTTCCTTTTGTTGCCTCGCCTTTAATCAACAGTTTTAATTGACCAGTTAATTCCTTCTTTCCAACTATCCATAGGTAATCTAAAAACGAAATAAGTACATCTAAAATCAAACTTTTTTAGTTTTCCTTCAGAATAATCCAATTGAGAAAGCAAGAGTCAAAGTTTCTCCTTTAAATAGCAAGCAGTCCACAATTTTCACTTTCACTTCTTAACAGGCAACCATTTTAGCTTCCTCTGCCACGTCTTCTTAGATAGTTTAAATTGTTCCGTCTTGTTTCTTATTTCTTTCCTTAATATCACCAGTAAACAAGTTAAAAATGCCCAAAGTTAGAGCTCCTTGTTTTCATAATAAACCAATTTAGATAACAAGATACATTGTGTCTGAGTTAATTCAAAAGCAATCCACAGGTTTAAACTTTCACTTCTCCATGGCATGACTCCATTTTAGCTGTAATTCTCTGCTGAGCTTTCCCGGTTGCTTCAAAAAATTTCTGCTTACCACCTCTTCCCTCTTTATCTCTCCAAAAGTAATCCATTTCAATGACAAAAAGTTTCAAAGTTTACAATTTCCAACTAACAGCCATTCCACAGCATTCAATAATAAGGGTAATTCATAGATGGGTCTCTTCTCCAGCAAATAACTTTTTAAATCTTCTTGCCCCCACAGTCTGTAGCCGCTGTTTAAGGCTAGGGGCTCTCTTCTTGAAATCCATTTTTAAGTGCTGTTCCTGCCTGGGTTAAATCACTTACCCGGCTTCCAAACAGTTTGCTCTATTTCTTCGCTTCTTCCTCCTGCACATCACTTTTCCCAGTTGCCACAGCCTCGAGGCAGCCGCCATGGCTGCTGCTGAGCCACTGCCGATGCAGAGGGTAATCCTCCGGCCCCAAGGAACCTGCCCGTTCCTCTCGGCTGACCGAGGGGTCCCTTTCTTTCCCCCTGTCCCTCCAGGACAGGGTAGGTCCATAGACCTGCCGGCAGCAGCATAACAGACTGGGTTTTCGTGGGGCTCCTAAAAGCCCCGCTATTCCACCGCCTGGGTCGCCGCAACGCCAGCCAGAAGTCCCTAAATATTATATCCCTGTTGAATCAGTTTCTCCATGCCAAATGAGCAAGTTTTGAATGGTTTGGGATGATTAAACATGTTATAGCGTATTTTTCGGAGTATAAGACGCACCTTTTTCCTCTCAAAGAGGCTGAAATTTGGGTGCGTCTTATACTCCAAAGCTTTTTTTCAGCCCTAATGAGGCACTAGCAAGTGAAGCAATCTTCACAGCTTTGCCTCCTCCCTTGACTCTCCGCTGTGCTTTAACGAGGCTAGCAAGTGAAGCGATCTCCATGCTTTGCTCCGACTCTCAGCTGTTTTTAGAAGCTTTTTTTCAGACCTAACTAGGTGCTAGCAGAGTGAAACGATCTCCCCATGCTTTGCCTGCTTTTCTCATGCTGCTTCCTCTCAGCTGTGCCTTAGAAGCTGTTTTTTATTCCCAAGCAGGGGATAAAAAACCAGCAAACTAATGTGCTGAAGCTGACCAGACTAAGGACGCTAGCCAGATGAATACCTGGTAGGCAGATTTCCCCCCCCCTATTTTCCTTCCCAAAAACTAAACTGCATCTTATACTCCGGTGTGTCTTATACTCCGAAAAATACGGTATGTTTGTGGAATTGGTTGCTCTTGGAATCAATGATGAAAATATCAATGGAAATATAAATTTGTCAGATAATTTGAAAAATGAAAAAGATGTAGGTTCAGATTAGTGATGCAGATAAAGAGAACACCTTTTTTATGATTGTTTCAGCAATGGTAAAAAAGTGGAAATGCAAAATAAGTCCTTTGGCTCCTTCTTTTCATACAATGGCAAGTCTACATGACATTGTAGTCCATGCTGCTGCCAACTAACTAACTTTTAGAAAAAAATCAACCAAAGACATTTTTTTGAAGCTTTAATATATTTCCTTTAGAAAAAATGGATGCAGTTTATTGTTACCTTGAAGAACTTTGAAAGTATAATTTCCCTTGGAGTATATTTATCGAAAAGATTTTTAAAAGGGTTAGAATTTATGTTCTTTTTAAAAGAATATGTTAATTTCCCACATTTCTTTCGGCTCCTCTAAGGCAAGCTATACAATAATAACCAGCTTGGCAGAAAATGGGCTGAACAGTTCATTCAGATAGAAATTACTTCAACAATATTTTTAAAATTACTTCCTCCTTTAAAAAAATTACTATTTCTTTTTTTTAAAAAAATAAAATCTTGCTGCATTAGCAAAAAGAAAGACAATGTGTTGTTTGGTTGGAATTCAGAAGGGCCCATCCAAAAAACTTTAAGGTCTGAACTGGCTGCACTCATCTTTAAAAACTCATTAATGTTCAACAGCACCAACAGTAATAAAAACCATCACCATGAATTGAAAAAAAGGATAACTTTTACAATTAAAGGATCAAGAATTGCAGTAAATCGTTAAATCAATTTTGCAACAAAGAGCATTAACAAGTACATCAGTGTATAACTACACTAACAATGTGTATGCATACACCAAAACAATCAAATTGGCATGAATATAGGGTTTCCCCTCATTTATGTAGTTATGCGACAGCTTGCAAAATCCAAGAATAAAAACATCACTTGAAAACCTGCACCAATTTAGGCAGCCCAGACTGAAGCAGTCATAACAATGGCAAAAGCCACAATAGGGCCCCAGAAACACATTAACCATAGGTTTTCAGAGCTTTTCAGAACCCCATAAGGGATTGCACTGGCTGCATTTCTGGGATAATTTCTGGGTAGGGATCACAAGAGAGAAGACAAGCTTCCTTGTTCCCACAAGATGACAATATTTACTAGAGGGAACCTGGAAAGCATCCACTATTCTGGACGCTTCCCATCAGATTGGGAGAAACACTTGAGGATAGTTATCTCTCATATATCCAGGCCCTATGCCAATAAAGTCTGATTTCCTTCATGGATAATTTTAACAAAATATCCAATGTCTAATCTGAATGGTAAACCTTGGTCAGGTTGCTATCAGCAGAAGATGAGGCTAAATCTCACTCTTCCTCCAGGGTCTGGACAAGAATGATTTGTAAGCACTATGTTTAGGAAAAAGTTGCTTATTCAATCAGCATATGAGCTTGAATGAAGGGCTCTCATGATATCATTTGCCGTAGAGAATACCCTTTTATTGATTCTATCGATTGAGGGCAAATAACATACTGCAGGCAACAACTGCTAACATAACATTGGCTTTCCAAAACTGAAGGAAGTCTCTTATTTTGCTTTTCTCTGGCTTGTTCAGAGAGTCAGAGCAGAGTATTTACTGCTGCTTCCTGAGACAACTTTTTTTCTTCCTGGAAAAGCTCAAATACATTCATGCAAAAAAGTAGTAGTAGTAGTAGTAGTAGTAGTAGTAGGCATACCTGCCATAGAAAACTCCATTGCAGAATTATATCCTGGCTTTTGATGCTGATATTGTTCTCTTTCTCAGCCATGTTTTTCCTATATGCTGATGTACAATTGCTTTTTTTTTCATATACAGGCCAAGTGCAAATGCATTGCTGAACCATTCTTTTTTCAAACAGGTAAGTTTCAACCACTTGCCTTGACATATTTTATCCTTTTCTCACTCTTGTATTGGTGGAGAGTAAGTAAGAGAGACAAGAATGTACTGCTGCTTTGGAACCATTTCTGTGAATATGTAAACAAAACAGTATGAAGCTGTTTTGAAATTTTGAATTTAATTTGCATTATTATGGTTAATCTTCAATTTGATTCACATTCTGGGAATTGTTATTGTTATTATTGATTTAATCTTCAATTTGATTCACAGTCTGGGACTGGTAAAAACTTAACAGTTCAAGTCCTAACCAAGAACCTTAGAGCTGATAACGTCTGAGTATATAGGCAATTCTGAGTAAGGTGTGGGTTTTTTGCAGCCAGAATATTCAGGTCTGATAAATTCAACATTTCCATGTATCTAGGCAGACTTTTGGGTATTGCTCCAAGGGGTCCTATTACTATTGGTACAACCATTGATTTCTTCCTCCACAATCGGTCAACTTCAATTTACAGATTATGGTATTTCGTTATTTTCTCTACCAGTAGTTGTTTCTCTTCAATTTGTGCATCACCTGATATTGCAATATCAATGAACCAGACTTTTTTCTTTTCCACAATAGTAATGTCAGGCATGTTGTGGGTCAAATGTCTTGTCTGTTTGGATTCCTACAAGATCTCGATCTGTTCATTTTCAAGAATTTTGTCAGTTTGGTGTTCCCAGTAATTTTTGCTGTATTTGAACCTAAACCTCTGGCAAAGCTTCCAGTATGATTTTGGCAATTCAATCATGATGTTGTGATGTCAGGTGTGTTATGGGACAGATATCTGTTGTTGGAAGTCAGCTTTTGCTGATTTGGGGCAATAGGCAGAAAGATCCAGATAAGAGAATTTTAAAATAAGAATTATGTTCTTGCAGAATCACATTTGTAAAAATGCAAATATTTTGGAGATCCAGAATTTTGGAATTTCCATCATCAAGTCCTTATTGTCTGCTGACTTTCTGTAGGGGATGGAGATAGTAGCTAAGTTTAGTCTTTTAAAATTTTACATTCCAATACAGAAAAGCTGGTTTCTAATGACCTGTATCTGGATTGAAATATTTATGTTCTACTTGAGACAAGGACCAGTCATGCCTCTTCCTCTCAGAAATGGTTTTGAGGAAAGACTAACAGGAAGAAGGTGTTAGGAAAGGTCTAAGCAAGAGGATAGGCTGGTTGGATAGTTACTGTTACTCATGTCCTTGGTTTCAGGTGTAACATATCCAATTGGCCCATTTCTCTCTGCTCTTTCAGGAATAGTGTTTCCCCTTAGCGACCACCAGTGAAGTCCTTGACTTCACAAGGGGAGGTAAAGAAAGCACTGGGAAGAATGGCAGGGTGTACAGAAGAGTAAAAAGTAGTATGCCATCCTTTCATCCCTTCCCAAAGTCTTTGCAGATTTTCTTCTCAACCCAAGCTCCCAACAATCAAAAAGGTTTCATTCTATCTGACTGTACACAATCCACAAAAGTTTTGCAGAATTTACAAGAGCTAAAGTGCCTTTGGGGTTCAGCAACCTGTTGTTTAGTACGAACCTCTGATGTAATCCAGCATTTTCAGCAAGAGTATGCTACCAAAAGAATTCATCAAGAAAAGATGAAACCAAGAACTCTGCTCTATTTTTTTCAGTAGTTATGAGAGGATGAGATAAAATTCTGTGTAATTTATTCAATGATTATCAACATAATTAGGATGCTAAATTATTTCCTATTCCTGTATGTGCAAAAAACACCCAGATACAATCCTTGATGGTCTTGGAAAGGATATTTTATATAGTATAGTTTATTGAATAGCCCAAAGGCCTTTGCAAACAAACAGAAAAGAAAAAGGGAAAAAGATAAAACAGTTACAAAAATAGCAATCTAAAAATATATGATAGATGACATTAAAATTTTACAATATCAAATGTCAATAGTTAAGTTGCCAAGACTAGATAACCCAAATAAGATAGCTCCTCTCTAACTGAGCTCATCTTCCTTACAATCGATAAAAATTTTTTTGATATAACTGGCTCGTATTGCCGTCATTCTTTTAAGGTATCGAGTGATCGCTCTTACCAGGGGAGGAGAGTCAGCCCTCAACAGAAATGCTAATTTTTGGCTTATATTCCAGTGGGGAAATTTATTTATAATTGGGGACAGATATTGTTTTCTTACTTCTGGATGCCAGCAGACTCCCTAAAATATGTCTAGAGGAACAGCAGATTCCAAATCCTCAAAGGTATTCCTGGCTAACCCGGCTGTCAGAAATATTGAACCGATATGGCGTAGGGTTCCCGTTGTGTGACACACTGAACCAAGTTAAACAACGGATTAAAGATATACATGGGCAAATGGACATGGCAACCCTTTCAACTAATCATTCCCTTGAACTGCTGACAGCAGTTAAAACAACTTTCACTCTGGAAAAGTATTTACATTTAGAAATGCCATCAGTGGAGAGACAGTTATTTGTTAAGTTTAGATTCGAACTTCTAGATACCAATGTTAGATTCGGCCGTTATCGGAAAATCCCGTATGACAAAAGAATATGCATATGTGGGGTAAACGTCGTGGAGGACACGGCGCATATAATATTCGAATGTAGTCTCTATCAAGAAGTAAGATATTTTGTATAAAATGTCACAGCTCTCCCCCCTCCAGAGTTTATGTGATTGCAATGAGGGTGCTTGTCAGTTTGTTTGCACTTACAACCTTAAATCAATGGAGAAGCAGCTGGCAGGGAAGATTGCAAACTGTTGCTGCTTGCCAAGAAAATTCCTTCTCACCTGTTGGGGTTGGCTGAAAGAGCTGTCTGCCAAGAGGAGTTGAATGCCTTCTGAGAAATAGAGCTGAAATCCTGATGATCTGAAGTTTCTCTACCACACTGAAGGACTTACTTCCACACCCAAGAGGAACTGACCTCCTTTGGTGAGAGATCAGATCTTCAGGATCCAAGTTCTGTTCCTGCATTCCACTAGACATTTCCTTCCGTGCATCCTTTGGTAGCCAGCTCTGATAAACGTCAGCTGAAATACAAGCAGTGGAAAGATGGTGTGGTAAAGGTGCCTTGGGCAGGTGGGGGAACCTCAGTGCAGACTATGCACAAATGGCTCTTTGCTCAGGGGCTGAAAAGTTTGGATTTCGGGGGGGGGGGATTTTCAGCTCCTGGTTAGCACTTCTCAGGGTCTCACCCATCCAAGGCATCCCATGTTCCGTA
Source organism: Pantherophis guttatus (assembly GCF_059756535.1). Lineage (NCBI taxonomy): Eukaryota > Metazoa > Chordata > Lepidosauria > Squamata > Colubridae > Pantherophis > Pantherophis guttatus. Next base: position 59,561,271 of record NC_142066.1, read on the forward strand.
CCTGGGACTCCGTCCAATTCACAAGCTGTAGGATTGCTTAATGACCATTAACCAGGAATGACAGGATTGTAGTTGTTGAGCAAAGCAATCATGTAGGCACTCATGTGATGTCCAGCTTAATGTTTTTTGCTTAACCAAGTTTCTGGGCTCAATTGTACATTTACAAGTCAAGGACTACCTATATATAAAAAGTGACACTGTGTGGTGGAGTTATATATAATCTTGGACTGAGTCAAATTGCATCTAATCACATTTTTTAATTCTAGTACTTAAGTATGTTTTTTACTTCCCCATTTTTCAGATCAAACATCGGGCATCTGAAGCACTTCCTGAACTGCTATATCCTGTCATGCCAATTACAAGTTTTGAAGGGATGCAGACACAAGATCCTAGCCATATATTTGGATTGGCTTCCAATATGGAGCAGCTTGAGATGGATGATTGGGAATTCTAGGTAACCATTAGAAGAACATTGTGAAATATTTTTTACAAAGCAATCTGCTCATTACACTGCAGTTTCTTTCTTGGGAAGTTGTTCTACCTGACATTTGCATTAAAATAAAGCCTGGGCTTTGAGAGGAAAAAATTAACAATATTGTATTGAACTTTGGTTCTAAGACATAAAATATATATGCTCAATTGCTTTTTAACGAAACCAAAATCTTTTTGTAGGTTTGCCAGTGGTTCCAAGGAACTGAGTGCCATGTACTTTAAAAAAAAAACCCAATAAAAATCTACTTAGAATTGCTTAGTAGCAGGAAGTAACCCTATTGACATAGGGTTAGAATATGAAGATACCTTTAATTTGTATCTAACAAGGTAATTTGGAATTCCTTCTTATAGTGAATTGTCCCAACTTGTGTAGTAATCTTTCATTCTTCTTCTATATGCTTAATCATTGTTGTTCAATCAAACATTGAGCCAAAACTTTTCTGGCAAGCTGTAGCATTTGCAGATTGTAAGTACTGTCTTAAACTGTATTTCTTGCCAATAAAATATTTCTGCATTTTCACAATGTTCTTCAGTAATGCTGTCCTTTATGAACTCCCTCTAATTAAAAAAAGCCTCTAAATCAGGCTAGCAAGCCCAATTAATATCTTTGCTATTGAAACCTGAAAGGTAACATAGTAGAAATATTTATTACAGGGTTTGAAATTAGTACAGTGCCCAACAAGTAAAAAACAGATTTAAAACAAAACTACAATCACAAGATAAATACTTTGGACTGTCTGAAATGTCTTGAACTCTTATACCATGCCTAAAAAGACCAATTGGATGAGATGTTCAGCTGATTTAATTTCTGCTAGTTATTTTCTTTTAGAATATAGAAGTTGTTTGAACACAGGAAGAACTATTTCCTTTAACTTTCAGAAATATAAAGTTTTTGAGCTGTTGTTTTTGTACAGTTTTTTGTTTTCCTTGTTGATTTTTTGTTTTTTCCCTTTTTCAATACATTAAAGCAATAAAAAATAATGAATTGCTTTGTTTTCATAATATTCTTTACTATCTGTAATATGTCTTAGTCTGTAAAGTTGTTTGGAATGTATGTTGAAGCACAATGGATCAATTTACCATCTTTTTTGATGTATAATATGCACTCCCCTCCCCCCCAAAAAAGTGGGTGGAAATGTGTGTCATATACAACGAATGTTGCCGAAGCCCTATCCACCTGCCAGCCCCCACCTGCTGTGCTCTGCCTCCCAGCAATTTGCCTCCTTGCAGCAAACAGCCTGGTCAGCTTCAGCACAGCTTGATTTAGCATGAGCAGCTGATTTGTGGTTGGCTCTGCCTTCCAGAATACTGCCTATCAGTTGTTCCAGGCTATGGGGATCGCCACCGCCCATCACCACTGCCGCCTATCTCCACCTCCATGCACCCCATTTTCAGCCTGTGTGCCCCGTTTTTGGCCCATTCCAGGTGGCGGGGATAGGCGGCGGCAGCGATGGGCAGTGGCAATCCCCATAGCCTGGAACAGCTGATAGGGGGCATTCCAGGAGTCAGATCCAACCACCAATCAGCTGCTCGTGCTAAATCAGGCTGTGCTGAAGCTGACCAGGCTGTTTGCTGCAAGGAGGCAAATTGCTGGGAGGCAGAGGCAGATTTTTTTTCTTGTTTTCCTCCTCAAAAGCTAGGTGCGTCTTATAGTTCGGAGCATCTTATAGTCTGAAAAATAAGGTGTTTTTCTATAAATTATTTATTCTGCAATCAAATTATTTCTCTGGACGATGTAAGGCATGAAAATGATTAAAAAATGCTAATCTTGCTCTCCAGCATCTTCAAGGGGACTTTCTTCAGCCTTATGCTTTTCCAGTTTTGTTAACAATTCTGTAAAACAAAATCCAAGACAAAAAAAGAATACTTCATAACATGATGCATACAAATTATTCAAGACCCTTCCTCTATATTCTGAGGAACATACTGAATTCTATGTATGTGACACAATTCCCTACTCAGAGAAAATAAGTGACTGAATGAGTTAGACAGACTTTCCATAGGTTTGGAGATGTAATTCTAATCTTCTTAGAGTTATATTGAATTATAGTTCTCTTAAGCTCAGGAACAATGTGCATTTAAAATAGTATGGGTGATATTTAAGTAAGACTAGCTTATCTATTTTCCAATCCCCTTTTTCAAATACATTTACTAATCATGAATCTTCCCCTAGAAGAGGGGAAATGTTTTAAAGATCTTTTCAAGCAAATATTCCTTATAAAACAAAAATATATTATGAAAATTGAGATGGCCCTACATAGCAATCCAAAGTGCTGATTTACCTCACTTAACAATTATTTGGAACCGCATCTAAATACACTACTTTTTACTTAGACCAGGCCTGTTTGTCCTGTGGGATGCATGCAGCTAGTAAAGGCCTCATAAGATCATAAACCTTTAACATTATGTGATTTATATGCATTAACTATATATTTTATATGCAACCCAAGAGAATTCTTCACTCAATATTGTCCAGGCAAACCAATAGGCTGGACACCCATGACTTAAGAGTCAAAATTAATTCCACTATTTACTGTCTTGTATCCTAGTATGGAAAATAGCATATCTCTGTTATCTTTAATACATGTCTTGACTGAGATAAATCATATCAAATCGTTTATTACAGTCAGTGACCAGAGGTATTTTAAGGAATATGCAGATGGTCTCTCCTGCTGATCTATCCCTTGTGCTCATGCAAATGTCAACATGCAAACCTTCTGCTCCTAAACTTATTTCTAGTCATGATTAAGGACAAATGTTTTGAAAAATAGAGAAATCTGAAGGTTTTTTCCAAAGATATTTGTCAATACGTTTTTCATATAGCACATATACATTTTTAAAAGTTAAATATAAATACATAAAATATGCAATCTGAGGTCTATCATTAGAGAATATTTTGTTTGTATAGGTTCCTCTTCATTGACAACTTGTCACTTACTCACTGTACAAAGTTATGACAGACTTCTCTCCCCAAAGATACTAATGATCTAGTTTCAAATTTCCAGCATTGGCCACTCCTGCAGTTACGTTATTGTGTTTTGGGTGCTTGGCATCCACATTTACAGCTCTTTGCAGTGTCTGCAGTCACATGACTGATTTACACCACCACCACCCCCCACAGAAACCAGTGTCCACTTCCAGGTTTTGGCAAAAACTATGGGTTCTGTTGAGATATTTAAAATTTAATCGCTGGAGCAGTGAATAATTGGATAATGACTAAGAACATACAGTTATGGCTAAGTGATTGAAGACAGCTGGACACTGAATGAGGGAATCTGAGCTGTGATTGGTTGCTGTGAATGAAAAGGGAGGATTTCTTTGTTTCCCACCTTTTTCTTCTGTGTGTGCTCTGTGTGATTTACCTCATTATGTTCTTGCTGTGTTGATTTTTACCTGAGGCTCCTGTTTGCCTCTTATTTACTGTAAATATATTTATTTACATAAAGCTGATTCATTTCAGCATGTCTGACTCCATTTGGACACTAGCTGTGCAATTCTCTGACAGGTTCACTTAACGACTGTACATTCTCTTAATTGACATAAAAAAGGTCATACAACCAAGTTCAGTCACTCCCCATTGGCTCCAGTTAAAAATGAAATATGGGCCAAATACCTTTGGCTGGATTGAAGACACCATTAGTCTGTTTGTCACAAACATAACATCGCTGAGACTTGCGATAATGTTGTAGGGCACAGTTTTCACAAAAGTAATGTTTACACCTAAAACAACATAAGACAATTGCTGCAAATTTCTAGTAGAGAATTAGCATTTTTATTTTTTTCTTCATTTTCAATAAAATCTTACATTTTAGTCACTTCAAATGGACATTTCTTAAGAACAGCATCAGTATCTCTTTAGGGCCATCAATATTATAAATTAGCAGTAAATTATAAATACTAGGATATTTTTTACATGTGTTTGTATAGATATTTGACAACCTGTCAGTCTCAAAACTGCAGTATTAAAGATCATAGATCACTTTAAAAACGTCAACATTAACAAAAAGATAATCTTACTTGGTTACCACAGGATTCTTGAAGGAGCTTCTGCAAATAAAACACTTGAAAGGCAGTTCATCTTCATCACTACTTACTTCATAATTTTCATCATCTATGTAAAAGAAAAAGTACCTGCTAAATTGTGCTGCTAAGAACAATGACATATGTTTTATCTTCTACCAACTCCATGTAGGAAGTTGTTCTTGCCAAAAGGGGTAACATTAAAAAGTCGGATAAAAATAATTTTACTAAAATAATCACTCAAGACAGTTGCTTCTATTCCCTCCCACAGTTCTCAGATGAAGAAGGAAGGCACATACATATTTGTCCTCTGCTGAGAATGTACTTACTTTTTATTGCCATCACAGGCTATCAAGATACACATGTAAGCCAACTGTTCTAAGGCAAGGCAGCCCATATGTGCAAAAAAAGACAGTTCACAACTGGCCCTAGCTCTTGAAATTATCTGAAAATGGATAGTCTGAAAACATCATATAATCCATCAAGACGCCAGAAAATACTAATATGGCTATGCAGTTGTGCTACAAAATTTATATTTAATTACTAGTTTGAAAACCTAAAATCTTTATTAAAGTTCCTATTAAATCAAGAGAAATGTATATCTTTCCTACATAGATTCTTCCAAATGTTTTCATTTTCAATCTGTGTTAATATGAATGCATACATATAACTTTCAGTCCTCATTGCACACATATCCAAACTCTACAATTACATACACACACACACACCAGTGTTCAATAGAAGGAAAAAAAATTTTCTTCAAGAACGTGATCATTCCTATATATATTTGATCAATTCAACTCCACCCAACCTTGCACCTGCTATTTGTCATATCCTATATGAAATTGAAAGACATTATTTTCATTACAACCAGTTACATTTGCTGAATACTGGAAGAAAGGGGATTGCTCATACCATTAAGTCCATAGCGTCCCTCATCCAGTTCCCGCTCAATTTGCCACCCATGTTTATAATCTGATCGGTCATGCAGAAATTTGCAGCTATCTGTAGGGAAGAAAAAAGGACACTTAACAATGGTGTCAGCGATTTCTGTTCTGCTGTCAACTACTCCAAATCAATCAGAAAGTATATAAATAATTCATTCACCTCCAAAGCCACAAAATCCAGTTTCCTTGTAGTCTTTACATATATCAGGCTGGTAATCCCACCTCACAGTGGCCCTGAGATGTTCTGGGGCTCGGATTGGTCCCTTCCTGAAATAAACAACAAAAACTTAAGAAAAGATTAAATGACTGTAAATGCTAAAAGGTTGCACCTATAGCAATACACAAATGCCACCAAAGTAATAAGATTTGAGGAAGACCACAATGATTTGATGGATAATTGGTCTTAGATTCACTTTTTCTATCAAAGGGATACACTGACTTTTGAATAGCAGGGTCATCACATACAAAAATGAGAATTCCTATCTTACAACAGAGTCAACATACTAGAAAGTCACGTTGGTTGCTCCTTCTGCAACATTTTCAGGAAATCATTGGTTTCATCTTTACAAATGAGATTTACATTCTCATTTGTGTTTAAAACGGGAAATATCTAGTTTCTTCTTAGAATGTAAAGGTCATTCTTTACAAATATTACAAAACTGTTAAAAGTAAACTATCAAGTTAATAAAGGACTTCATAAGATACCATGGTCTATTTTAAACTGAAAACAGAATAATTAGGTAGAAAAATGAATTAAACTGACAAATTTTCCCATACCATAAAATGCATCCTCAGGTAGCTAACTACATATACTTTTTCTTGGAACGAACATTGCATTTTCTCCTTACCTTACCATGCCTGAAGAAGCATTTCCCATGGATGTATCTTTTGGTTTTACGTACTTTTGATAATTATTAATTCCTCGATAAATCTTATCGTCTTCCTTTCCTTGAAGTTCCTGAACAGAAAAAAAAAATCAGTGGCAAGGCAATTCATGCTCCCATATGATCATCTATTAAGTCTGTGATGACGAGCCTATGGCACGTGTGCCACAAGTGGCACACAGTGCCATCTGTCCGGGCACGTGAAGCCATCTCCTATTGCTCTACTGGGTTCCGGCACGCCAGCCACCAGGTCTTCACGTACCCAGGAGTGGCAGAAACCGAAAGAACAGTCGCCCAGTGCACCTGTTCCTGCCGGGAAGATGATCTTCCAGTTTCTGGTGTGCGCATGTGCGCTGGCCACCTGGTCTTTTGGTTTCTGGTGGCTTGCGCATGCCAAAGACACGGAGACGAGATCCTGGCAGTCACTTCCTAGGGGAGAGAGCTGTCGGCCAGGACGGGCCAGGGCTCCCCTCCCTCCCTGGCCAAGCGGGCTTCTTGTGTGGCTCCAGCCCACGGTGATGTGCATCCGCAGTACGGAGCACCCGGACAGCTCGGGCGCCCCAGAAGAGCAGCAGCAGCAACGCTGCTTGTTCTTGGTGGCAGGCATGGTGGGCGCGGCAGTTCTCCAGAATCCTGGCCATAAGTGGCAGAGTGAGAACCGCCACACACCCCTTGCCAGCTACCAAGAACAAGCAGTGATGCCCCTGCTACATTCCTGGGGCAGTGCAGCGGTTCTCATCCTGCCGCTTTCGCCCAGGATTCTGGAGGACAACTGCCCCCCCCTCCCAGCCACAGAGAACAAACAGTGATGCGCCTGCTACTTTCCTGGGGCTACGCAGCGGTTCTCACCCTGCCACAGGAGCGGAGTCCGTGCCGAAGGAACATTTGTCCAGTGCCAGGGTAAGAGACACGCCAGCTCGGAAGTGGGCACGCTCTCTTGGTAGAAGGGGTGGGGGGCTGCGCTGGTTTGTTCTTGGTGGCGGGCTGAGGGGGGACTTCATTGATACTTCCGGGCTCCAGTGATACCATCCCCGCAGCCCATTTTTGGTCGCAGGAGGCTTCAGGGAGGCTTGCCAGGCCTCCAAAACGGGCAGCGGGGAGTGTGGTGCACATGCACGGTGGGTCATGCGTGCATGCATGGTGGGAGTAGGGTCACGCATGCATGCATGGGGGCAAGGGGAGTGTGCGGAGGTCACGTGCAGGGACGGAGTGTGCGGGGTAGCATTGCATTATGGGTCTGGGCACGCACATGCCCGACCCCCTTGTGCCCCCCCACTTTTGGCACGCGACAGCAAAAAGGTTCGCCATCACTGTACTAAGTGTTGTGAGCGACTCAAAATCTTATAGGTGAGATGAGTGGCCATACAAATTAAATCAATCATAAATAAATGAACTGTGCATGCTTCAAAATGCTTAAGAAGCAGCAGTCTATTTTCTGCAAGTCCAGAGATCTCTCTGCTATGCTGCTCATTAAAGGAAACTAATCTCTTTCAGGCCTCCACACGAGACTGAAAACAGATACCAGATAAAATTGGAACAGCAGCAGAAACATCGTGAGAAATGGAAACAAAAATAAAAGTACAAATAAGATTAAAGAGATGCTAGACATGATACAAATCATTTGAAAATCCTGGTAGTAGACTTTGAAGCAGAAGAAGAAGAAATATTAAACATCAACATAGATAACCAGTATGACATTTCTACCCTTTGCTTTCTTGTCAATATTACATAAAGACTTAAAAAAAAAATGGAGACAATTGTCTAGATACCTACCTTCTGGATTTGCTGGCTGCGTTCAAAAATGGCTTGGGCATCTTTGTCCTTCTCTGTGTCCAATTCATATACAGCTGTTGCACCCATGTCCTCTGGACCCACAGGTTTCTGTAATATGAAAACTTAGTACTGCTGAAAGGAAAATGAACCTCAGTTTTTATTAACATAATTACATTTATTACCAAAAAGCTGAAAGCCATATGGAACGAACTCCCCCCGGAGATACGGAGGATCCTGGACCTGCGCGCTTTCCGCCCTGCCATCAAAACATCTCTTTTCCAGCAGGCCGGCCTGGCCTAACCTCTCTTTTCTGTTTTTTAAAATTTTTAAATTTTAAATTTGTCTTATGAATTTGGGGTGTTTTAAATTTCGTTTTCCGGGCCAATTATTTAATTGTATTTTAATGTTTTTAACATTTGTATTATATGTATTTTATTTGGCTGTTCACCGCCCTGAGTCCTTCGGGAGTAGGGCGGTATACAAATTCAATAAATAAATAAATAATAAATAAATAAATTCTAGCAGATGAATGGCTAAATTTCAGGGTTTCATAATTTAGCTCTTTTTAATAAAATTCTAATAGCAGTTAAGAGAAAAATGAGATGCCTTTGATTCAGGCGATGAAACCAAACAGCAATCTCATTTTGTACAAGTATGTATCATCCAAGTTATGTTACAAAATTTTAAAAATGGCTACCAGATATTGGCAAAGATCTTGTGAAACCCCATTAACACTAACCCAAGTTTTCTTGTAATTGTTTAATTGCTGAGAAACAAATCCCTTACCAATCTATCAGAAATCATCTAATATACTATAGCGGACACTGATTTAAGAATATTCATACCGCAGATCGTGTTGATTTATATGCAATTCCAATTCCTTCAGGTTTGTTATCATCATCACTACTGCTTGACCCATAGGAAGTCTTTGTTTTCATACTTTTCTTCGTCTGGAAGATGAGAGTCAATGAGACTATCAAATCAATAAATATACAAGAGGCAATCTATATATACTTGAGAGAATTGATGCGCAGTATACATCACCTTCTGAATCATGGGGTTGGAAACTTCCTTTCGTCTCTCCTTCCTGACTACAGTGCTGCCTTCATCACTGCTGCTACCTTTAAGCAGATGGAAATCATACAGCATTGGAAAACAATACATTGAGCAGGGAATACAGCTGCCTCTTAGCCAAAAAATCCTTATATTCAGTTATAACAAATTCAAATTCATATAAACAAAGCCAAACAATTTTTTTCCAATACCTGAGACTGTACTTTTGCTCTGTTCTCATGAAAGACAACTAACGTTACCTCTCCTTCAAATAATAATTGTTCACTTTCTTTAGAGAAATTTAAGGCAAATGAGAACAATAAAATGCACATCTCCATATGGAGCTATGGTATCTTTTACTAATTTACTCAAATTTTAAAAGTTTAAGTAGTTTAACTTTTAAAAGTAGTTTAAAAGTAACTGCTAAGGCTTGGGATCTCTAATCCTAACAATATTCGCCACAGAATCCACTCTTACTCGAAGCACCAACTAATAAAAGCGCAATGGCAGGGATGAAAGAAAACTACATGTTTGCTTTGCACATTGTAGGACGAGCTACATCCTTGGCAAGAAGATCCAGCGGGGAAGCTGCTTCTTTTTCTATGAAAGAGACATGCGTTCCGGGTTGTCATGGAAAAGAGGACATAAACTCCCAGTCCATTTGTTCAGGATCCGTGGCTTTCGTATGAGATTTCAGGGCACAAGCTGAGAGCGGTCCACCCGCAGTGTCACCATCCCGCGGCAAATATATTTGAAGACTGTTAGTAGTATAGCCTTTATTGTCATTGTACATCATATATACCAGGGGTCTCCAACCCTGGTCACTTTAAGGCTGGCGGACTTCAACTCCCAGAATTCCCCAGCCAGCTTTGCTTTGCTCGGGAATTCTGGGAGTTGAAGTCCGCCAAGCTTAAAGTGGCCAGGGTTGGAGACCCTGGTATATACAACGAAATTGGTTAATGAATGCAGCGACGGGCTGTGGCTTCTCACCGGCATCCTGGTCGCTGCTCGGCCTTTTACGTTGAGCCCTTCCGGGCGCGGAGCGACGCTTTTTGAAGAGGAAGCTACAAACAGGCTGATCCTCCGCCATGGCAATCAAATCCTTCACGGAAGTAGGACTCCGAAGAGCGCTCAACTCGGCCCCGCCTCTTGCGGAAGCGACTACCGGCCGCTCTTCCGCCTGGGCACTCGGCGGCTCTATCCTTCCCTGTCACGGGACGCCTTATAGACTGTCCACCTCTTTAAAGAGTAGCACCTTTTGAGCGCTTCCGAGTTCCTTTTCGGGTGGCGCCGATTCTGCCGTTTTCCTTGGCTCCCTCGGCCAACAGCGTGTCCCACTCTTTAAAACGGGCAGAAAAACGTAACGTTTCTGCTGTCCCAAGTAAGGCCACACGTGGTCTCTTAAAGGACAGCAGTTTCAGCCATGCACTGGTTAATCTGCATTCAGGATCTGAGTTGCCCGGGAGGGAAGACGCAGGGGAAGCCCCAAGATAAATTAAACAAGTCTTGACTAACAGTTCAGAAGAGGCTCAGCCGGAGATTTATTTGGATGTTTCTTTATTTGAGAATTTTACAGATGCTCTGGAACAGTGTTTCCCAATCTCAGCAAACTATCTCAGCAACTACAGGGCGCTTCGTGTCACAGTGCTTAAGGGCTTGATCTCCCCTTCCCCATCAATGCCAACTAGAATTGCCCACCCAAAAAGGAACAGAAAGAATCAAAGGGTGCTCTTGATCCCCTGTTCCTGGGCCCCTTGCAGGTGGTCCAAAATCTTACCAAAGTAAGATTTTAAACTCAAAGCTTTTTTAATTTTTTAAATTGAAAAGTAAGATTTTAAAGTAAGCCTACCGTCCCTGTCCTAATATTCCTTTTTACTTACTCTTTTCATGTATTCAAATTATGTTTATACTTTTACCTGTTATCTTATATATGACAATATAGAATTTTTTTTTTTATTGGCCAAGTGTGATTGGACACACAAGGAATTTGTCTTGGTATATTATATTATTATATATTGTATTATATATTGACAAAATAAGCATGATTATGATTATGATTGATGCTACTAAATTCTGCTGAGATTTCTGAGAGACACAGGAAAGGTCCCCCACCCTATTTGGCCCAGCTGCAGATCTCTACAGAATCAAGTCAGAATTATTAACCAGAATAGAGCTAGAAGGGACCTTGGAGGTCTTCTAGCCGAACCCCTGCTCAAGCAAGAGATCCTATACCAGTGATGGCTAACCTTTTTGCCGCCGTGTGCCAAAAGTTGGGAGGGGGGGCTCACATGTGCGTGTGCCCACACCCATAATTCAATGCACCCCGTCCCCCTGCGCATGCCCACATGACCCCACCGAGCTTCCCCACTTTTGGCATGCGATGGCATAGTGGGCCCAGTAGGCCCATTTTTCGCCCTCCCCAGGCTCGAGGCTTTCTTGGAGCCTAGGGAGGGCGAAAACGGCCTCTCCCCCCCCCCGGAGGCCCTCTGGAGGCCAGAAACAGTCTGTTTGCTGATTTCCGGTGGGACCTAGAAAGCCTCTGGAGCCTGGGGAGAGCAAAAAACAGGTCTTTCCTCCCCTGGAGGCCCTCCAGAGGCTGGAAACAGCCTGTTTCCCGACCTCCGATGGGCCAGGAAGGCCCGAAAATCAGCTGGCTGGCATGCGCATGCCGGCCGGAGCTGAGCTAGGGCAACGCTCGTGTGCCCACCAGTATGGCTCCGTATGCCACCTGTGGCACATATGCCACCTGTGGCCCTATACCATTTCATACAAGTGGCTGTCCAGTCTCTTCTTAAAAGTTTTCAATGTTGAAGCACTCACAACTTCTGAAGACAACCTGTTCCACTGGTTAATTGTCCTCACTGTTAAGAAGTTTCTCCTTAATTCTAGGTTGCTTCTCTCCTTGATTAGTTTCCATCCACTGTTTTTTGCTTGCCTTCTGGTGGTTTAGAAAATAAGTTGATCCCCCGTCTTCTTTGTGGCAGCCCCTCAAATACTGGAATACTGCTATCATGTCATCCCTAGTCTTTCTTTTCTCTAGACTAGTCATACCTAATTCCTGCAACCTCTTCGTATGTTTTAGTCTCTTGGCCTTTAATCAGCTTAGTTCCTCTTCTCTGCCCTTTTTCCAAAGACTCAACATCTTTTTTTACCAAAAGTGACCAAAATCGGATGCAGTATTCCAGGTGTGGTCTTACTAAGGTTTTATATAAAGCGGTACTAATACTTCACGTGTTTTTGATTCTATGCCTCCGTTTATGCAATCAAGGATTGTATTAGCTTTTTTGGCTGCAGCAAGACACTGCTGCCTCATATTTAAATGATCATCCACTAGAACTCCAAGGTCTCCTCACAGTTACTCTTTCACCTAATCTGTATTTGTCCCTTTGATTTTTTTTTGCCTAAATGTAAAATCTTGCTTTTTTCCACATTAAATTTCATGTTATCGGGTAGGGCCCATTGTTCAAATCTGTCAAGATCCTTTTGGATCCTGAACTTGTCTTCTGGGGTGTTGGTTACTCCTGCCAGCTTAGTGTCATTTATGAAAATATTGTAGAGTACTCTATATAAGACAGAATAATAGCATCATATGTGATCTCTAGAGAGTTATAGGGATGCGGTGGCTCATTTGCTAAGACACTGAGCTTGTCGATCGAAAGGTCAGCAGTTCAGCGATTTGAATCCCTAGTGTCAAATAACGGGGTGAGCTCCCATTACTTGTGCCAGCTTCTGCCAACTTAGCAGTTCGAAAGCACGTAAAAATGCAAGTAGAAAAATAGGGACTACCTTTGGTGGGAAGGTAACAGCATTCTGTGCGCCTTTGGCATTTAGTCATGCCGGCCACATGGCCATGGAGACATCTTCGGACAGCGCTGGCTCTTCGGCTTAGAAACGGAGATGAGCACCGCCCCCTAGAGTCAGGAACAACTAGGACATATGTGCAAAAGAACCTTTACCTTTACCTTACTCGACATAAAACAGAATAATAGTATCATATGTGATTTCTAGAGAGCTATACTACTGGCACATTTTTTTCTTATTTTAAAACATGTAAAATAATTATACAATAATACTGCTATTATTGAATGAATTTAAAATATTGCATACATTGCATATAGGTAATCATTGTATTGGAAGTTAAATCTGGTCCATGTCTTATTTCAAGCCAGGATAGAGATGCAGGCAAAGGAAAAAATAAGTTGGAGGCAGGCTGCAATTGGAAAGGAAGTTTATTGGCCCAGTAACAGCAGTGACAACAGCAAGCATTTCTGGGGCAGCTAGCAAATTGGGGTTGTATAATAAGTTTTTATATGTCTCTGAGTTCTTTGTTATTGGTGTGTTGATATATGTATGAAAATATTTTTTTTTATGTTCTGTTATGTTCTTTAGACTGGATATAATACTTTAATTGTCCTTGCAATTAAGTTTAATTGTCTATTGTGGCATGTGGGGTCATGACTCACCTTAAGGGCAAAGGAAAAATTTAAATCTTACTTCCCCTTCCCTCATAACTTAATCTCTTTTGCATAGTAAATTTCAGCTCCTGGTCTATTCTGCCATCTATTTGGAGATGTCTTTGGCCAAGTTTGGTTTTACAGTGTATACATTGTTTTAATTAATGAAACTTAGTTTCCTTAAGCTTTGCTGCAGGCTGTTTTAGTGGAGGAAAGGCTGGAGCTCCTTTTTGCCTTTGTTAAGGAGATTTTTCTTAGGGAAAATATTCTATTCTGCTTCTTTTGTTATTCTGTGGAATATTTTATTCTGGGGAGAGGAGGGCCTTCCTACAATTGACTCAGGACTGCAATTGAGCCCAACATTTTTGTTATGTTAAGCAAGATATTTGTGAAGTTATTTACCCAATTTTAAAAGAGGGTAAAATAACTGATATTATATTATCATATCCAGCAACCAACTTTTAACTCTGCATTGGTGCGTGACATTCTACAACTCAAGCCTATTCACATTATTATATATTTTCACTAAATCTACAAAGGTTCAATAACCCTTTTTTTCTTCTTATTTTTTAAAATGATTTACCAATGAGTGGGCTAGATTGTTTCTTTCATTCATTCATTCATTCATTCATTCATTCATTCATTCATATATACATACATACATACATACATACATACATACATACATACATACATACAAATGTATTGGCTCTAGTGGCTAGGCTTCCCATAGTGTAGGTACATATCAGGGAAACAAAAAAGTTTTTTAAAATGAAATAATTTCTATATTCCAAGGCCAATAGTGTACGATATGTGATTAGCGAAATCAGCTCCCTCCTCTTTAAAGGTAGCTCATTCTTTCATAAATACCTAATAAATTGATTTATTAAAAAAGAACAATGATAACTAAATATATTTTTATTGGTTTAAATAGTCAACAATCAGTACTAGAGGAATTAAACTTACAATGCTGCAAACATAGCAGATAATGTCTTAAATAAATTTCCCATGGAAAGCTACCTATTTAATATTAAATACACCTGACATCATGCATATACACTAGTAAATAGAAAGAAAAAACCCATCACTGATTATCTTGTTTGAAAAGAAATAGTTCCCATTTTATATATAGCCAGAAACAAATTATAAGTAGAATTATCTGGTTAGCTCAGCTGCATCATTTGCAGCTAGTATCGCCTGTGATCAAAGAATATGAATTAAGAGATGAAAATGAAGGGTAATGTTGGTACAAAATAGATGAAAATAAATGTTATGGCAAAAAAGGAGGTATAGAAATTGTAATTTTAGTTGAAAAGACTAAAAATTGTTTAAATTTGTTAACCGGCTGAATACTCTGTTCAGCAAAAATACATTGTATGTTTGTATGTGTGTTTGTGTAAAAAATAAAACAAAATTTACAAAAAAAAAAAGAATATGAATTAAGAATATGCCATAGACATCCTTGAACAGGGTGGAATTCTACATTATTGCATTTGAAAAAAATATAATTATATTTACTTATAAATTAATGGTATGAATAAAATGATCATAATTGTAGTGCAGTACTCTAGACTAGTTGGAAGTCTCTTTTTACTAGGAATTCTTTGTTTTTGTACACCATGGTTTACATTCCTGCCTTAGTGTAGATGTGTAGTTGTTATTGCTAGTATCATCTATCTTTCCAAAAAATATCTTTAAATGGAAATCTCCTGCCTTTTCATGGTGTGTAAGATAGGACCTCCAAAAATCCTGTGTGCCTTGCTGGTAAATATAAGAAAAAGAGAAATAATTTGTATGACATCCTGATCTTTGTGACTTTCAAACATGCCTTCCTTTGGAAGCCAGAAAAATATCACAGAGTATAATTTAAAAACAACATTATTAAGAAAAGGAAAAAAGGAGTAATGTAAAAATAATATGGTTTTTTTTTTTACAAAAATAATAATAGTAATGTTTCCCCTTCATGGATTACTGTCATGGCAAAGGCAATGAAGCTATGAGCTATGCTGTGCAGGGATACCCGACTGACAGGTCATAGCAGAGAGTTCTGACAAAACATGATCCACTGGAGAAGGAAATGACAACCCACTCCAGTATCTTTGTCATGAAAACACCATGGACAGTACCAAAAGAAAAAAAGATATGACACCAGAAGATGAGCCCCTCATATCGGAAGGTGTCCAATATGCTACTGGGGAAGAGCAGAGGGCTAGTACTAGTAGCGCCAGAAAGAGTGAAGCGACTGGACCAAAGCTGAAAGGACACTCAGCTATGGATGCATCTGGTGGTGAAAGGAAAGTCTGATACTGTAAAGATTTTTTCTCCATAGGAACCTGGAATGTAAGATTCATGAATCAAGGCAAGCTGGATGTAGTCAAACAAGAGATGACAAGACTGAACATCGACATTTTAGGAATCAGCGAACTAAAATGGACAGGAATGGGTGAATTTAATTTAGATGACCATCAAGTATACTACTGCAGGCAAGAATCCCTCAGAAGAAATGGAGTAGCCTTCATAATCAATAAAAAAGTAGGAAAAGCAATACTGGGATAAATCCCCAAAATGAGAGAATTATCTCAGTTCGAATCCAAGGTAAACCATTCAATATCACAGTTATCCAAGTCTATGTCCCAACCACTGGTGCTGAAGAGGATGAAGTTGACCAGTTCTATGAAGCCCTATAGGACCTTATAGAATTAACACCAAAAAATGATTTCCTTATCATCATGGGGGATTGGCATGCTAATGTAGGAAGGCAAAAGATAACTGGAATAACAGGCAAGTTTGGCATTGGAGTACAAAATGCAGCAGGGCACAGGCTGATAGAATTCTGTCAAGATGATACGACAGTCATAGCAAACACTCTTTTCAAACAACCCAACAGACGACTCTACACATGGACATCACCAGACGGTCAACACAGAAATCAGATTGACTATATGCTCTGCAGCCAAAGATGGAGAAGCTCTATACAGTCAGTAAAAACAAGATCAGGAGCTGACTGTACAAAAACAAGATCAGAAGCTCATGAGAAGCTAATGAGCTGCTCGTTGAAAAATTTAGACTTAAATTGAAGAAAGTAGGGAAAAGCAGTAGGCCACTCAGGTATGAACTAAATCATATCCCTGATGAATATACAGTAGAGGTGACAAATAAATTTAAGGAATTAGATCTGATAGATAGAGTACCTGAAGAACTATGGACAGAGGTTCGCAATATTGTACAAGATGTAGCAACTAAAACCATCCCAAAGAAAAAAGAAAGGCAAAAAATCAAAATGGTTGTCTGAGGAAGCTTTGCAAATAGCTGAGGAAAGAAGGGAAGCGAAAGGCAAGTGAGAAAGAGAAAGATACACCCAGTTGAATGCAGAATTCCAGAGAATAGCTAGAAGAGATAAGAATGCATTCTTAAATGAACAGTGCAAAGAAATAGAAGAACACAATAGAATAGGAGGACCAGAGATCTCTTCAAGAAAATTGGAGATATGAAGGGAATGTTTCATGCAAAAATGGGCATTATAAAGGACCAAAATGGCAGGGACCTAACAGAGGCAGAAGAGATTAAGAAGAGGTGGCAAAATTATACAGAAGAACTATACAACAATGAGCTTAACATTCCTGATAACCACGATGGGATGGTCACTGATCTTGAGCCAGACATACTAGAATGTGAAGTCAAATGGGCCTTAGGAAGTCTGAGCAACAACAAAGCTAGTGGAGGAGACAGTATTCCAGCTGAGCTATTCAAAATCTTAAAAGACAATGCAGTAAAAGTGCCACACTCAATTTGCCAGCAAATCTGGAAAACTCAACAGTGGCCACAGGATTGGAAAAGGTCACCTTACATTCCAATTCCAAAGAAAGGCAATGCCAAAGAATGTTCAAACTATCGCACCATCATTTCACATGCTAGTAAGGTTATGCTTAAAATCCTACAAGATAGGCTCCAGCAGTATGTGGATCGAGAACTACCAGAAGTACAGGCAAGATTTCGAAGACGCAGAGGAACTAGAGATCAAATTGCCAACATACACTGGATCATGGAGAAAGCTAGGGAGTTCCAGAAAAACATCTACTTCTGCTTCATTGACTATGCTAAAGCCTTTGATTGTGTGGATCATAACAAATTGTGGCAAGTTCTTAAAGAGATGGGAGTACCAGACCATCTTATTTGTCTCTTGAGAAACCTATATGCGGGTCAAGAAGCAACAGTGAGAACTGGACACAGAACCACTGATTGGTTCAAAATTGGGAAAGGAGTCCGGCAAGGCTGTATACTGTCACCCTGCCTATTTAACTTATATGCAGAGCACATCATGAGAAAGGCGGGGCTAGATGAATCAAAAGTTTGAATTAAGATTGCCGGAAGAAATATCAACAACCTCAGATATGCAAATGATACCACTCTAATGGCAGAAAGCAAAGAGGAACTAAAGAGCCTCTTGATGTGGGTGAAAAAAGAGAGTGCAAAAGTTGGCTTGAAACTCAACATTAAGAAAACTAAGATCGTGGCATCCAGCCCTCTCAGTTCCTGGCAAATAGATGGGAAAGAAATGGAGGTAGTGACAGATTTTATTTTCCTGGGCTCTAAGATCACCACAAATGGGGACTGTAGCCAAGAAATTAAAAGACGCTTGCTCCTGGGGAGGAAAGCTATGGCAAATCTATGACAGCAGAGACTAAAAAGCAGAGACATCACCCTGCCAACAAAAGTCCGTATAGTCAACAGTATGGTTTTTCCAGTTGCAATGTATGGCAATATATGGTCCAAAGTTGGACCATAAGAAAGGCTGAGCGCCAAAGAATTGAGACCTTTGAACTATGGGGCTGGAGAAGACTCCTGTGAGTCCCTTGGACTGCAAGGTGATCAAACCATTGTCATTTACAGCCAAGAAACCTAGATTCTTACAGACTTATTAACCAAATAACTGAAAGGAGAAAAGAGATTAGGTTAGATAATCTGGAAAACTGTCAACAGATTTGTGTCCCTTAACAGAGGGGTGTTCCCCAAAATTTACAAGTAAATTTCTTAGGGCAAGAATTCTTTGATCCTCTTATTGACCATCTTTGAAGCAGTGGGAAAGTTATTATTTGTTTTTCTGATCTAGGAGGAATGTAAGAATACTATATTACAGCTCTATAATATTTTGCAAACTTTCTCTTTCCTAAATTCTGAGAAATTAATTTCACATGCAATAATTAAGACTCATTCATTATCATTCAGTCATTCAAAGTGGACCCTAAATAGGGATAACAAAGTCAAGTGCAATAGACAAAAAGAAAAGTAAAAACTCAGTGTAAACAAACAAATAAATTAATCTATTCTTTGGGTTAGATCAAAACAGCTAGAGCTTCTTCATAAAATGCCAGCAGGATTGGAAGTGGTCATTTTGTAAAATTGGAATTAATGTCAACAGAAAAAAATGAAAAACTATCTTGCAATATTCAATATAACTAGCTTGACAATTTTACTTATCCTTCTTGAGGTAATTGTTGCTGAAACATATTTCCCTCTGCCTTAGCTAATTCTGGATCCTTCCTCCAGATAATCCATCAGAGATTGTGTCAGATAATTTTGAGACTGCTTTTCCCAGCATCTATTAGCTTTACTTTCAGAAAACAAGGAATTTTTCTCTCTAGGGTTTGGATGTAACTGCCTGCACTTGTAAACCAGAGCTTACATCTTCTTCCTAAACTTATCATCCATAATCATCAGGAGTCAAATGTTTCTCCAAGAGCAGAACGTCCCCCAGTATAGGGCCCAACTGAAAAGAGCTGCCTTCTCATCCATATCTCCCCACATCACATGAAGGCAGAATCCTAAGTGCGCTTTTCACTATGGAACCTCATTTCTCAGCCTTGGCATCTTGAAGATGAATAAACTTCAACTCCCTAAATTTCCCAGCCTGGCTGCTCTGGGTGATCTAACATTAGGAGATTAGGTCATCAAGGAACAGAATATACAAATAACCCAGCATGGTATCAGGAAAACTAGCACAGAGCTATCTGGATCTAAAAATAAAATTCTAATTACAAAGTAGTTAAGTGTGGGCATGAGAATGTTGTTGAAGTCCACACAGCTGATAAAAAAATCATACACAAGGTGTTAATTATTCCAAATCAAATCAAAGTGTATCACTAAGTGGGGAGTCACAAGGTTCAGTGCTGTGTTGTGTCCTGTACTTTACAGCAATGTATTAAAATATGTTAAGGATCTAATAAAGGAAAACTTATCAAATACCAGTTGATGCAAACATTGGAGGAAGCATATATTCTGGAAGAGAAATAAAATTTAAAAGGATCCTTTGATCTTTTTCATGAGGTTAATTTCATGAGGTGAAGTTAACGGTGGAATTTAGTAAAAACAAATGCAAAGTTCTTCAAGTAGAAAATAGAAATCAAATATGTGGGAGGATATGTGATGTGGTAATTTTTATTTATAAGAAAGAACAGTTGTTGATTGCAAAGGGAATATGAGTCAGCAATTCAACATGGTTGCAAAAAAGGAAAATGCAATTTCAAAAGAGTTTTCAAACTATGGAAAGCAGTAGTTCTTTATTCTGCAATGATTGGACGTGTTCTGACCAAGGCTTCCTGAGTCAGTAAAACACATGAGTAGTCCCAAAAACCTGTTTTATTTTAACAGCTATGAATTCTGTTCATTCACAGATGAGTCCCAAATAGTTGTAAAGAGTCCTTCGGGATAAGGCTGATAATCACCCACCTTTATCTCCCTTGACACGCTGCCAAAGATCTAATTGGCAAATCTATACGGAGTCTAGAATCAAACAAAACTTCAGATTTTAAATTGCATAGAATTAACAACGTTGCTTCCTGCAAAGGCCCACGTGCCTTTGCTCCTCTTTGAAGTCCTATAGGAGGGGTCAATCATCTCCAAGCTCTACTCCCGAGTTGTCACTTTTGTTTTAACTGTTCTTGCCTTCTGGCAGCTCTGCACATGCACGCACTGGGAACAGGCTCCCCCTATTCCTCTGCTCGCTGAGGTTCAACTCTGGAGGCTCTGGAGGCAGCACGTACTTCCCAGATGGCCCTTTCTCTGCCTCTGACGTAGAGCCATCGTCCGAGCCTTCCCCAGACTCCAGGACTGGCCCATGTTCCTCCCCAGCCTCCTCACTGTCCGACTCTGCCACCAGCTCCACAGGCTGCTGGCGGACCACAACAAAAGGCAACATGGATAATCAGGAGATTGAAAACTAAATTCTATGCAGGAATCTTTTTTTCATAGGACAGAGAGAATTAAGGGTATTTATTAAAGCATTCTGTAAATACATTTAAAAATTATAACTCAGAAGAAGATCAAGAGCTGTTTTTTAATAATAACAATAACAACAACAACAACAACAACAACAACAACAACAATAATAATAATAATAATAATAATAATAATAATAATAATAATTTTATTTCTATACCGCCCTTCTCCCAAAGGACTCAGGGCGGTGTACAGCCTATTTAAAAAACACAAGACAAAACAGCGATTAAAATTTAAAATAATTAAATAGATTTGGCTCAAATTTAAAACCCCAGAAATTTAAATACCCCAATTTAAAACTATTATGTTGATAGCCCGGCCTGGCGGAACAACAGGGTCTTCAGTGCACAGCGAAACACCCGGAGGTCAGAGATCTTACGTATTTCCGGGGGGAGTTCGTTCCACAGGGCTGGGGCTCCCACAGAGAAGGCCCTCCCCCTGGGTGTCGCCAGCCGACATAACTTGGCCGATGGCACCTGGAGGAGACCCTCTCTGTGGGAGCGAACTGGTCGGTGGGAGGCTATTGGTGGCAGAAGACGGTCTCGAAGGTACCTGGGCCCTATGCCATTTTTCTTGTTCTAGAGCAGTGATGGCGAACCTATGGCATGCGTGCCACAGGTGGCATACATAGCCATATCAGCAGACATGCTAGCTCAGCTCTGGCGCACATGCGTGTGCTGGCCAGCTGATTTTCAGGCCTTCTGGGCCCACCAGAAGTAGAGAAACAGGCTGTTTCTTGCCTCCAGAGGGCCTGGGGGTGGGGGTGGGGAAGTCCCGTTTTTCTTTCTTACCTGGCTCCAGATCCTCTCTCTGTATCTGTGGAGGGTGAAAACAGCCTTTCCCACTCCCTCGGAGGCCCTCCAGAGGCCTGAAAGGGCCCATTTCCCAACTTCCAGTGGGACAGGAAGTGGCGTTTTTTGCTGTACCCAGCCTCCAGAGTCTCCTAGGATTTAAAGAAAGCACAGATAAAGTGAGTATGGAGTTATGCACGAGGAGAAAATATATGTTGGAAATAAAACATTTATGAGAACAAATATCATTCTTTTAGTATCCTAAAGGTGCTTTTTCAAGAGGCAATGGACTTTTTCGCTTCTCATCCAAAAAGCTTCTTCAAGAGCTCAAGAAGCTTTTTGAATGAGAAACAAAACTTCTTCAAATAAAAACAAAAAAGCCCAGTTACCTCTTGAAAAAGGACAATTTATGACCTGAATGACTAAGAATCTCCATAGACATTCTTCCAGTGGTTCAGCAGCACTGAGCAGGAAGTAAGGAAAGGATATGTGATGTTCATTTAATTTAACTTATTTATGGATAAATGTACTATACTGATAGTGATGTCTGAATACATTGGTTGAATGTATGTAAATGATGCTGAGTTGTTAGTTGAAACTTGAATGATTCACATCAAATGCTAAATAGTCTGTTATAATAAGGGTTATGATTAGAAAAACTAATGTATCAAAAAGGTAGTAGAGGGGACTTCTGGTCTGGCTTCCGTCGCCACCAGACGGTCCTCCGTGACCACCAGCCCCGTTGCCTGTAAGGAGCCGCCTTTATACCTGAAAGGCGGCTTGAAAAACTCCATTTCCTGACGGAAATGTGAGCCAGAGCAGGCGAGGGCAGGTAGAGCCTCTGCAAAGTCCCCAGAGTTTTTTTTTTACTCTTGGGGACGAGCAGAGTAGGGCTCCCTATTTTCGCTCGCCGCTGCTCCGGGCTTCGGGAGCACTCTGCCTTTTTGCAGAGCTAGGTGCTGGGACTGGTCCAACTAATAAAACAACAGATGGCTTAGTTAAAGAGAGCGAGATTTGTACCTGGGACCCTAAACCACAAGTATTTTTAATGACTTTACAAGTGCTTCTAACTGAATGGAAAAAATAAATTTAAAATGGCGACTGCTGAGGCATGAGAAGAAAGCCGAAAGTGAAAGTCCTTCCGTAACAAGCTACATAGTAGCGAAATATATAGTGCCAGCTAGACCAGAAGGAAAATATCCATTTTAATTTTCTCTTTTCTTGGAGATCTGTATTTGATCTTGTTTGGGGAAAAGTTTTCTTTAATAAAGAAAAAAGAGAGCTCTTTTGTGTGGCAGGATGGCGTTGAAGCTAATAAAGCCTGATAAACAAGCAGTGGGGAGGGTGCGCCCCCATCCACAATTATCTGAACAAGCTTTGAGCCTGCAGACTTTGCAGAATGGTTTTAATTTAAAAGAATTTCTTCAGGAGGAAATGGCAAAATATCATGAGACTGTGAACCAGAAATTTGAAAAATTAAGGCAAGAAATTAAAGAAATGATACAACTAAAGTATGATAATCTGCAACGAAAGATTGTAACAGTGACTAATGCTTTCTCAGAGGTTGTTATAAAGATGGATACAAATATCAAATTATTAGAGTCTAAAATGGAGGAAGTTGATGATAAGATTTATAATTTGGACAATAAAATACAAAGAATTGAAAAGGATTTGATAAATATTCAAAATAATAGTTTAGAAGTAAAACCTAAAAAGGAAGCTGGTCACGAGACTTACAATGCAGAAGATATAAAGCAAGGGATTGAAAAAGAAGTTGTAATGATGCAATACAGGCTCACAGAATTTGCGGTCAGAATGAGAGGATTACAGGAAAATAATAGTGATGATCTAAGAAAAATATCTGCTCAAGTTCTGGCTGGGATTTTAAAGGTTCACCCTGAGGAGGTATCTTGTAAGATTGACAAGGCCTATAGAGTAAATTCTTGGATTGCAAAGCAAAGGCAATTGCCTAGAGATGTGGTGATCTACTTCACAGATAAAGAAATAAGAAATGATATTGTGCAAAAATCCTTTAATTCTACTCCACAATTGTATGGAAGAAAGATTTGGATATATAAAGAATTGCCGCCTAAGATGTTAAAAAGATAGAAAGAAATTTGGACTATTGGTGACTGAGCTAAAAAAAAATATATTTCATTCAGGTGGGATGTTCCAGTTGGTATAATATTGAGATATCAAGGAGAAAGATATCAGCTAAATACTGTTGAAAAAGCGGAAGAGTTTTACTACAAGGTTCTCAAAAAGCAAAATCAACAAGAGATAGAAATTCAAGAAAAGCAGAAGGAGGTGGAAGTAATGAAGGAACAACAAGTTACAGAAGTCTCTAAAGATGAGCCGCTTTCGGATTCTCTTTCAGAGGTCTCAGCTGGATTATTTAATACAAGAGAGGCGGCTCCGGATTCTAATGTAACGACTTATCAAGTTACAAACCAGCATGGAAATTAATCAGTTGATATACAATTTATAGAACCAGAATGGAGATGTAAGCCACAAAACCAAAACCAACAAGATCAAGTTATAGATCAGCATGAAAACCAAATAGTTGATATACAATTTACAGAAAGGAATTCAGGATGGAGATCCAAAAAATCAAGAAAAGAAGAAGTAGGTCTCACAAAAGCAAAAATTTTTAAACTAAACAACAGTGTAATGCCAGTTATTTAAGAGATGATTGAATATATGAAAAGATAATTGGCAAAGTATTGGTTTATATTATCCTGAGGAGAGTGACAGACCTCTGCAGTGCTGTATTTCTGGGATGTGAAAAGGGCCTTAAACTGAATGGATTGGAACTATCTTTTTTTTTTTGGATTCTTTGATAAATATACTACGTTTATGCTGAGTTACAAGGCAAGAGAGTTATGGGATTGGGCACGCAGAAGATCTGGTTGTTACCCTATTACGGTGGTTGGAATTAATAATTTGGATAAAAGACACCTCTACAGACACTATATGGAATATAATTATAAAGTCACTCGGGTGGGTTTTTTTGTTTGTTTGTTTGTTTGTTTTTATGAAGATATTTGTTATTGATGGGGGCAGATGGTAATTGAAGATACCGAACATACTGTTGGAATTAGGATGTGATCTTATCCTAACATGGGTGATGGAGTTTATAATCCAGCTGAAAGACATTACAGAAGATATTATATGGATTACAAGCTTAAAGTCTTTTTAAGAGGATTTTATTTACATAAGGGAATAATTTCTAGTGGATTGGGCAGAAGAACAAAGATATTAAGAATTATTAAGTATGGTAGTCTTGTAGGAAAGTGGGTGGAGACAGGTTAGTTTTTTTATTGTTTAGTTAAAGAAAAGGGATATTATGTTTAGATATGAATATATGTAAAAGATTTGAGTTAAGAGATATAACGATGGGGGTGAAGGAAATGGGTAGATTATGAACTGAATAAATGTTAAATTAGGATTTATTATATAGTTTTATAGCGGAAGGTCGTTTTGAAATGTTAGATTAATATACATAAAAGATTTGATTTACTATTATGCTAAATTAGGAGTTATTATATAATGTTATAGTAGAATGTCATTTTGAAATGTATAGTATAAGGGGCAGATAATAATCTTATTAGAAAGAAAGGGTCAGCATATGGGGATGGAGTAAGGGGATGGTAAAGTATTATATAATCTGTTATGTATTTGGGTTTTATTATGAAGAAGTCACAGGGGGAGGGGAGGGGGAGGAGGGTTAGGGAGGAGGGGGGAAAAAAGGGGGAAAATTTGTATTTGAAAAACTTTTTCAATTAAAAAAAAAAGGTAGTAGAGGGTAATAGGAAAAAATGGAATCAACAATTGCAAGTTCTGCACATACATGATGAAAAATAAAAGCAAAAGGATTAATTTGTTGACCATACAAAATGTTTACTAAAGATACCTCTAACAAGACAGTTACACTGTCTGAAATCAGAGTGCCAATAGATGCATCACTGGAAGAACTGAAGGACCACATTGGGAATAGAATGTCCTGGAGAAAATCTCTCAATGTTGTGACCAAAAATCATCAGTAACTTGATGGCACACAATTAGATATACACAGCTAAACCTGTAGGTTGGAAGACTAGAAATTTAAACTTCTACCTCCAGAAGCCCTTTTGTTCTCCATATCTCGGTCCCACAGTTCAGTTCTGAACTGAGTCAGAACTGAAAAAACTCCTTGGATGAGAAGTGAAATGTTTTCAAGAAAAAAATCCAATGCCTTTTGAAAAAAGCACCTTTGGGATATTGCATCTAAGATAATCTAAAAGGTTTTGAAGTATGAAAAAGTAACCATTTATCCCTTGAAGATATTGTTTAGATTCCACCTTTCCAAAACAATAACTTTGAGATCCGCTGAATTTCCTGGGAGGCTGAAATGTCCTAAAATTATTTTGTCCTTGTTTTGAATATAGATGTCAAACTTTAGATTTGATTATAGATGTCAATATTTGTTTTATTTATCTTAAATAGAATCCAGAGGAGTGTTGCTGGCACATGACAATGCCTATCACAATGGAAGAAAATAGTAGAAGTTATTGAGGTCATTTAATAAGACATTTATTTCTAGGATCCAGTTGATTAAAATTTCATAACAAACTCTCAAGTAAAAGAGGGGCTTCAGGGGGTGAGAGTTAAGAAAGCGTTGTTCTAGGTCAGCCATGAAATTTTTGGTATATTTAGGAGCTGTATGTGCCATGGCTATGTCTCTGACTTGCAGATACAAAGGCAAAGTAGATATGGGCAAATAAACAATCACATTATATACTATGTTGCCATCAATGATGTTATTGATTGCTTGAAATCCATGTTTTTAGGAAATGTTTTTTAATATATTTTTTTATTTTTAAATATACATCAATATCAATACATGAACAGTGTGGTCCTTGGGTATGATTCATTTTGATACAAACATCAGTAATTATAATTGTAATAATGATTATATTAATCAAATTTATATAATCCTAGAATTGATATACATGATTTTTAAAGGAAATTTTTCAATATTTCATTTTAATGCCAATAATGTTATAAACGTACATGGTAATACCATCTTTCACCCTCTAGTCTTTCCCATCGAATTGTTACTTATATTCTATTATATAAAAAGAAGGGGGGAAAATTATATCTGCTAATATTCTCCCTAAATCAGATCACTATTACTAATCCTAATATATAAACGTGTGTATTCTTATTTCTTCCTCTATAAAATTCTAATCAGGCCATCATTATATTAGAAAAAAAAAGAAGAAGAAAATATCTATAATAATTTCTTTCTATCCATCGTCTCTCGCCCGTTTTAATACTTTAATTCTTATTGTTTTTTTGGCTTGCCTCCCTTGGTCCTGTCTTGGATCTTTATCTCTATCAACATTTGTACCTTCACCATTTAGACTAAATATTTCTCCCATCTCTATCCTCCTAACTGCCAGGTTTCCAGAATATCCACCCAAATCTCTTAAAGTGCTTTTCCCTTGGTTTATTTCATCAGTCATTATTGTCTTTATCATCTTCTCCTTCCCATCTTTTGCTTTTGTTTGCTGGTTTGTCTGTTCTGTCTTTTCTTCCATTCTTTCTGCTATCTCCTCTTTTTCCTGGACTCTTTGATCTTCGTTTATCATCAGTTGTATTTTCCCATGTATGCCTTACATTAGGTACTTTATCTCTCTGTGATTCTTTTCCATAGTACTCCTAATGCTTTGAAACATCAATGCAATTTCTCTTGAAATCTCACCTCTTTCCCCCGATGAAGCATCTTGTCTTAATTTAATGTCCCGCTCTTACTCAAATCCAAAAGCAATATTTTCCAGTCCAATATTACTCCTCAGAAAGTTCAGTAATCATAGCCCTTTACACCTCAGAGTTGTTAATCAGTTCCATTTAAGTAGTCCAGGAAGCTTCTGCAAATCAAAAATCACTTTGCTTTACCTCTTATTCTCATAATAGGATCTCCAGTAATCATAAAGCAACTGGTTATAAAACAGTAAGTGTCACCACAATCCTCCAGATGAATGTTATTACTCTCATCAAAAAGTTTTTCTAGACTTGTAGGGGTCTGATATATTCCATTCATCAGTAGATGAAACCCTCAGCTTAGGTTTCAGTGTTGTTTCATGTCTTATAGATATAACTGATCCAAATTTGGTTCAGTTTATGTGAACAAAGTCCACTATTCAAGTAATTTCAAGTAGACAGTCCAGCATTTTTATGCCTTTCCAAAACAACGCCTATCCAATTAAAAACCCATATTTTCTATGTTTTAAAAGGTATTTTGCTTTTCTCCCCTTAGTTCCTTTCTTTCGGGTCTAGGATTTTTCTTTCTATGGTAGTTTGCCACTTTAAAAATAGTTCTAAGAGTCTCTTTTCCTGGATTTTCCTCTTTCTTTTTTTCTTTTCTTTAATTTTTAATTTTCTTTTAATACCATGTTTCCCTGAAAATAAGATGCTTTCTTATTTTTTTGAACCCCAAAATAAGCACTTTCTTTGTTGCCTTGGCTCCCTCTTCTTTTCATCGAGGGAAAGGGAAGAAGCCCTGAGTTCAGCAGGAGAATTGCTGCTCTCCCTGAAGTACATGGTGCCCCTCTTTTCTCTACCACCCCTACATGGTGGCTTTATCTCCTTTTGGAGCCCTCCAACAAGGATAAGTCAGTGTGGGAGTGCGGAGACCTGCTCCTCATGTCCGATACCACGGTAATGTCAACCGGAAGTCATTTTTGGGAAATGTTGATATATAGCCATGATGGTGAATCTATGGCATGCATATCTGAAGGACACATTCTGGCATGCAAGCGCACATGACGATCAACTAGCCTTTGTGCGTGAAGCAGTGCTGGAAACTGGAAGAGCTGGTCTTCTGTTTTCCTGCATGAGCATGCACGCTGGCCAGGTGATTGTCACACACGTATGTGCACTAGAAACCCAGAAGATTAGCTGGCTGGTACAAATGCTCATGGCGGAAACCAGAGGTTTATTTTTGGGCATGCGCATGTGCCCTAAGGCAGGTTCTCTTTTCAGTTGCGGCCCAGACAAGGACATGCACGTGCTCCTTTTTCGGCACTCAGTGCTGAAAAGGTTCACCATCACTGATATATAGTGTTTCAATATCCACAATGACTAAATTGTATTTATGAAAAAGTATACAGGTAATGCTCAATTTATAGCAGTTTGTTTAGCAATCGTTCAAAATTTCAACAGTACTGAAAAAAGTACTGTTTTTACAGTTATGACCAGTAGTGGGATTCAAGTAATTTAACAACCGGTTCTCTGCCCTAATTATTTCTTCCAACAACCAGTTTGCCAAACTGCTCAGAAAGTTAACAACTGGTTCTCCCGAAGTGGTGCGAACTGGTTGAATCCCACCACTGGTTATGACCATTTCAGCATCTCCATGGTCATGTGATCAAAATCAATGGGGAAGCCAGATTCACTTAACAACCATATTACCAACTTAACAATTGCAGTGATTCACTTAACAAGTGCAGCAAGAAAGATCATAAAAAGGGGCAAAACTCATTTAAATGTTTCATTTGGCAACAGGAATTTTGGGCTCAATTGTGGTAATAATTTGAGGACTATCTGTAGTAGTTTGATATGTTCATTGCTATCTGTACAGTTCAATATGGGTGCAACCATAGCACATCATTCACTAGGGATATTGAGGCATTACATATATCAGAAAGCCTATATTAAACACCGGATTTCATAAATAACTACAAGATGAGATTTGGCATCAGTCAGAAATGATGCAATGTTGTGTGTTTTTTTTTTACTTTTTATAAAAAAAATCCAAACCCTGCAAATTTAAACCTAGACATTTTATCTCTTTCTATAGAATAAAAGTCATCTGAATAAAATGTCCTTCCACTTTGATCCGGTTTCTCCAAGTTCCAAGGAGATTACAAGGGCAAACTATGCCCTTTTTTTAGCCTCAGTTCACACGTCACCTTGTCCTCAGTTTGTTTTAAAACCCTAACCCCTAGGGCAGTGGTGGGTTTCAAAAATTTTTACTACCGGTTCTGTGGGTGTGGCTTGGTGAGCATGGCATGGCTTAGTGGGCATGGCATGGTGGGCATGGCAGGGGAAGGTTATTGCAAAATCTCCATTTCCTTCCAATCAGCTGGGACTCGGAAGGCAGAGAATAGATGGGGGAGGGGCCAGTCAGAGGTGGTATTTACCCGTTCTCCAAACTATTCAAAATTTCTGCTACCGGTTCTCCAGAATTGGTCAGAACCTGCTGAAACCCATCTCTGCCCTAGAGGGGTAACCCAATTTGCATGTGACCATGAGACAAGTCTCAGTCTTGTGGAGATCTATAACATGTACAGTGTGATTAAGCCTATATCCAGGAGTCAGGCAAACAAGTACATTCGCATCAATAGGAAAATGGACAGAGAAATGTTAGGGCAAATAATTTATAGACTACTTACTACAATCTGTTGAAAAAGATGGATGCTTTGAAACTTACCCTGAAGATTAGCTGTTGTGGGATAGGGCATTTTGCCTAGAGAATTTTAACCCATCTTGTAACATATTTTTATCCAGCTGGGTCCCCCTTTTCCCTTTCAAGTGCAATTGTTCCTTTACCTTAGAACATCTCAGTTCTCAAACAGAACTCCCTCTCCTTTCTTTCTGCTAGAAAAAGAAAGGAAATTTGTGCACATTTCTGTATGTAAGAGTTTTGTACATGCTTGAGAGAGAGAGAGAGAATGGTTGACAGATGGAAGATCAATTAATTTTATAAAAAGGTACTTTTTAACTACAGGCACTTTATTATAATCAATTATTCATTTTCCCCCTTCTGACCCTGGCCCTTTCTAGAATATAAATTTTGCAGATATGTGAAACAAACATACAAATATGATATATATGTTAAGTGTCAACACATTTACTGGATGAAGAAAATCTCACTGATTTGTTTCAGCTGGAATTAGCAACCTAGATTGTAGAGATGGATACTGTGCAGAATTTTTTTCTGTATGTATGTATGGTAGGTATGTATGTGTATATCTATCTATCTATCTATCTATCTATCTATCTATCTATCTATCTATCTATCTATCTATCTCTGTCTCTGTGTGTGTGTGTGTGTGTGTTGTATGTATATGTATACATATACCTATATAATTTCTATGAATGGAAAGATGGTTGTAAATTCAGGGTCATCGTTCTTTCAGGTACTGTGTTAGCCCCAGAATTTGAGATGTAGATTGAGCAAACACCTCCCCCTCCCAAAGCTAAAATAACAGATAAGAGAGCACAGTTCTTGCTGGATGTAGCAATGGTAGCTGTCTCCCTCCCACTCCTTTGCTATTTGTGAACACTTGTGTTGCCTAAACTCTCTCTCTCTTTCACTTCCTAACACCTACTAGGCATCCAGATTCAGTGTCTACATACACCAACTGCCAAGTTTATATTCTATCTGGATCTTCCCTTGTTCTCCACCAGCTGCTCTTCTGCTGGACCTTCTTTCTTCCACACTTTGTCTGTACCAGGGTGGAGACTCCCTCTCTTAAATAAATGTGCCCAGATTCTATCAGCAGCTGATCCTTTTCAGGAGTGCTGATTTATTTGCTGGTGGCAAGGTGCTCTGAGTACCATGGGAAGAAGGCATCCTGTCATTTTTGTACCTCTTTCTGAATATGTGCTTTTCCTGGTAGCTATGATTGTGAAGATACCAGCATAGCAGCAGTATCACTATTTCCTACCTCAGTATTATTAGGTTGCCCTTATGTCCATACTGGGATTTCACTCATTGAAATTTGATTTGTTAACTGAATTATAATACACTATAAATCTGGACAGTTTATTAGTACACTCTTGTTGTGAATGCCAGCCAACGTGCAAAGTAACATAGAGAATTGTTTAATAAACCAACACCTGTAGTCACTTCAGATGGAAAATATACTTTCTCTCTTTTAAAAGGAATCAAAATGTTAAAAAATGTCTGTGTCATTTACAGCTCCATCTTGTTTTCAGATTTACTTAATCAATTAAGTATAAACTAAAGCAAAAAGGGGATATTGGAGGTTGAATCATTTTCTATGAAAGTGGGAATTTGGTTGGAGCAATCCATGCTTTATAGCAAACAGATTATTTATTTACAGGATATAAAGTATAGGAACGGGCAAAGCATACCACCTATCTAATGATATCCTCTCAGAAAGAAAGTCTGTTTGTGTGGAGGGCTCTACTATTGGTTAGCAAACTTTCTCAGAGAGTGTGACTTTTGGGAAAAGACATTTGCAATTATGTTTCTGTGTCTTTGAAGGGAAAGATTTTATGGCTGGTTGGTGAGACGGTTTCCCAGATATGGTAGAAATATAGCTCAAATCAATAAAGTTACATTAAGGTTACCATTAAGATAAACTAAGATACATAAATCGCTAGCATACTAGAGGAAAAACTGAATCAAATACCTGATCAGAAAGGATCAGATAGATATAAGGGCTATTGTATTTAATCAAGGCACATAGTGGTGTAGTTGCTTATTAGTAGAATATCACACAGCAAAACAACTGAATAATGTCGCAGACATGAGGCTTTTGTTCCTTGTTATGTTGTTCATATGTCCTATCAGAGCTTTTCATACTGGTTGAAGTGCGTATATCTATCTCACTTGATAAGTATTCTGGTGTGAGCTGTAATTATGATAAAATCCACAGAGCTGGAGTGTGCTAATTTGGGTGAGCTGGTGGTGGTTATTTTAATTTTAATATATTGTAATTCAACTTACAAATAAATTCAAATTCCATTTCTTGTCTTGTTCCTCTACACTTATTTTAGATTGTATAATTTTAGATCATAAATGTCCTGAGCCAGGAATATATCTTATATTCTTGTATTCAGTTAATGTGATGGTAAATTTTGGAGAAATTAGACAAGTATTCCCAAAGGTGCTTTTTCAAGAGGCAACTGGACTGATTTTTCTTTGAAGACATTTTGCTTCTCATCCAAGGAGCTTCTTCAGCTCTTCTCTTGGATGAGAAGCAAAACATCTTCAAAGAAAAACCAGAAAGTCCAGTTGTCTCTTGAAAAAGCACCTTTGGGACAACCATGACCTCAATGATTGAGAATCTCCATAGACATACACAGGTATTCATTCTCTGAACAATCCATTTTTCTATTGGATTTCAGAGATGGTGGAAAGACTTGTGTTGTGCATTTTTACTTGTGTTGGTAAGCGATTTCTTTTACAAATAACTGGATTTTTATAGACAGCAACAGACTTTTAAAAACAATACAGTGTAGTGGTAAAGGTGTTGGGCTAGGAACAGGAAGATCCCGATTTAAGCCCTCCCTCAGTCATGGAAGGTGATTGGGTTGCAGGGTGGGGAAAAATTTGGAAAAGGATGTGCTAACTGCATATATTTCCTTGAGCACCTGAAAAATATCAATGAGACTATAAATCTAACAAAATAAATAAATGAGAAAAGGTTACAGGACAGTGATTAAAAGTCCTGGGTATCATGTCCAGAAGGAACTGTTTGGAGACTCCCAAAGGATGCACCTTTAGTGAGACCTATGGATTGAGCAGCCACTGGATATTGTAAGTCAACAGATAAATCCTTTGAAATAACCTGTTCAGAGAGACCGCAGCAGGCGATTTCAAAGCATTAGATGCCCCACTCCAAATCCTTGCTGGGCCTCCGCTCTTTGTTGGGGAGCTTCTCCAGGGAAGGGCATCTGATTGACCAGATTCGGAGTTGGACTTCAAGAACTTTTGACTGCCACCACTGTTTCTCAGAGCGACATTTGATCTCCACGACAGGCAACCAAAACGGTTGGTTGCCTATCGCGGGGATCTCGATCTCTCTCACGCATATACACACTCAGGCGTATCCCCCGACCGCGTCCCCTTTGAAGCTCCGCGCCCTCGCATTGATGGAGGAAGAAGAAGGCAATAACCAGTGGGGATTCAGCGGAGCCGGAGGGGAGAGACAGAGGTGGGGAGAGAAAGAGCGAAGTAGGATGGGAAGCTCGAGGGGCTGAGAGATTGCTGCGCGCGCACTCGCACACAAAGGAGACGAAGGAGGAAACAAGCAGTGCCGCGCTTTGTGTGTGCTGAGGGGGGCGAAGCGCCGGCGTCTCCCACTTTCCTTGGAAGCAGTAGCGAGCAGAGGTGCGCCGGGAGATCGGCCTCGTTGGGACAGTTGGGGTCTCGGCGCGCAGCGACGCCCTTTGGTAAGTGGCGAATGTCCGATTGCAGCGGCCAGATGCTCTGGGCTGGCGGGCGCGGCGGATGCAGAGAGGGCAAGATGCAAAAGAGGCCTTGTTTGGGGCTGGTGGGGCAAAAGGCTCGCCCGGTAGGCTCCAGGTTTCGGGAAAGAGAGCGGACCTGTAACTTTGGCTTCGTTCGCCTGCTTGCGTGCACTAGCGCAAAGAGGTGTGCCTACTGGTGCGCTGTGGAGAAGGAGAAGGATGGGAGAGGTGCTAGGCTAAGAATAACTGTTGCATTTGTGCTTTCAAAGCGAAGAGATGGCGGCACCCCGGCTGCTGAGCCCTATGGTTCTTGAATGACTTGTAAAGTGCTCGGTGCTGTACAAAAGCCCGGCGTTCACTCTAAGACATCTGGTCCTTATCTTAGGAAGCGAACCGTCTAAGTCAAATGAATGACGGTGTTGGTAACAGGGGGCACGACATCAAAAGTAGTTTCCTGGGCTCCTTTGGGATGGAATTGGCCTTTCTAAGGCTTGATCCCGTTATATTTCACTTGAAGAAAAAACTCCGTGGGAATTTTGCTGTAGTTTGGTGATTCGGAAACAGACTATTGGCTGCTCAGACTTGTCTTGAGTGCCAGTATTTGGTTCTGAACTGGAATCCCTGCTTCCCAATTGAAGCCTAGGATGGGGGATTTGGCTGTAAACAGGATATCCTATGGCTATAGTTGTACAATATATTGAAACTGGCCAGCCACATTTTA
Organism: Pantherophis guttatus; assembly: GCF_059756535.1. Lineage (NCBI taxonomy): Eukaryota > Metazoa > Chordata > Lepidosauria > Squamata > Colubridae > Pantherophis > Pantherophis guttatus. The sequence continues at coordinate 59,595,891 of NC_142066.1, forward strand.
CCCTGGTGTGTTGCAACGTCTTTCCCACTTGATTGATTTAGTATTCAATGAGTATTTGTAGGTTTGCCCAACCACCACATTTTTAAAAGCACAGGTACACAAAACAGATCAAGTAATGGAATCTAACAAGTCAAAATACTAGCATTTTAAAAAATATCCAAAAATCTGTTCAACTTCATACTTTTTTTGAGGAGTCATATTATTGCATGTTTCTATTTCAAATAAATAGAAAGGTTCTGATCTGTACAAAACCAATTTAATCTGATAGTTATGGCACCAGGCAAGAAATCAGGAGACTGAGTTCTAGTCCTGCTTTAAGCATGAAAGCCAGCTGAGTGACTTTGAATCTGTCATTCTCTCTCAGTCCAATTAGTCTCACAGAATTGTTGATCTCACTCCCTAGTGCAGTGGTTCTCAACCTTTTCTTCATCACAGACCCCTTTAAATATCTTTTGTGGCCACAGACCCAAGATTTAAATCATAATATTTCTTCAAGCCTCTGCGGACCCCCTGTGATGACATTGCAGGCCCCCCCAGGGGTCCATGAGCCATAGGTTGAGAATCACTGCCCTAGTGAATTCCCTTGTTTCCTAGAGAGTGTAGGAGCAAATCCATATTCACTAACATTTTATAAAATATTTTATTGATACATTTTTCTTTAGTAAACATAAAAACTCAATATCTATGTGAACAACGTTGTCTGAGTACAGTTAGTTTTGAAAAATAATAATAGTAAAAATAACAATAATATTCATATCATTGATAATAATCATAATCATAATATTAATATTAATAATAATAATAATATTTGCTTAGCCATACTAATAAACCTTCATTGTATAGTTAATCATTTTCTTAAACTTTTGAGTTTCTAACTTCTGTTTCTGTTAACTAGCTATTGGTAAAATGAATCCCATGTTAAAAAAATATTATGTTTCTTCCTTCTCCTTTATTTTGAGTGTTAATCATTAGCATTGATGATGTTACTTAGTTGAGTAAAGAAACGTTTGCAGGCAAACAATCAAATTGAGAGATCCAAAGACTCCATAATAGTTTTTTTTCTGACAAGAAGGACAAGAAAGAACTGAATGTAGAGTAAAGCAAATGAAAAAAATGTTGACAGTTTTCAATATTTAACATTAAAAAATCTTGCTTAGTCAGAGACAATAAGCAAAAACTTTAATTTTTGATCAATTAGCAAACAAATATTCTAAATATAAAATTAGTTTATAACTTACTTAGTTATAAATGACTTATAGAGAGATGATGTTACAGGATCCTAGAAAGATTTAGCTGCAAAAAAAAAAAAATTGGAAGTCAATTCTGTTTTGTAATAATCAAGGAAATTCAAAATACATGCTAGTGTATATATAATCTACCTTAGAATAAATGGTTCTGCAAAAATATTACAGGAAATTGGGAGAAATCATGTGATAGCACAGTTGTAGTTAAAGGACAGTATTGATCAGGGGTCCTCAAACTTTTAAAACGGGACCAATTAATGGTCCCTCAGACTGTTGGGGGAGGGGCAGATCAGCTGGGTGGGTGTGGCCAGGAGGTCATGTGATTGGGTGGGTGTGGCTAGGAGGTCATGTGACTAGGTGGGCATGGCCAATGTAACAGTTCATTAAACAATGCATACAAATTAAACTTCAATTTGTTTTGCTCCTTAGGGGTGTTTTATTTGCTTTTGTTTGCATGTTGCTCTTTTGGATTACTTTTGTTTTTAATAGATTGCTTTTTCAATTGTTTAGGACTCTAGTAGTCCACTTCAGGAAACTCAGTTTTGCAGCAGTTCTTCTCAGCCCCAAGGAGCTTACAGTCAACAAGTTTCTCTCTCTCTCTCCCTCTCTTGTCTCTTGTCTCTCTGCCTCTTTCCCTCTCTCCCTTTCTGTGTCTATCTCTTTCTCTCTCTTGTCTCTCTTTCTTTCTCTCCCCCTCTCTCTGTCTCTGTCTCTCTCTGTGTCTATCCCTCTCTCTGTCTCTCTCTCTCACTCTCTGTCTCTCTCTCTCTCTCTCTCTATTCTGGAGGCAGGGGAGGTAAAAAATGGGACAAGGGGACACCCCGTTTTTGGCCTGCAGAGTGCTACTGGAGGTTCCCCCCAAAACAGGCCCATTTTTGGCCTCCCAGGGTGTTGGCACACCCCATTTTTCACCTCCCCTGCCTCCAGTAGCATTTTGCAGGCCAAAAATGTTGGCCTTGCCTTCTAGTTCCAGCCTGTGGGGCTCTTGAAGGTAAGTCCTGTGCTCGGCCAAAAGGTGGGGGCTGGCAGGTGGGCAGGGCAATGTGGGCACAGCAGCCTCATGGTCCTGCACAGGCCAGATTAATTGCTTCGGCAGGCCATATGCAGCCGGTGGGCCTTAGTTTGAGGACCCCTGGTGTTGATGCTTAGAAGTACTAGCTTTTTTCTCTATGACATAATATTAAAAAAATTGTAAAATAAAAGGCTCTCATTTCTGAGGCTATGAATGGGATTCTGGAATTCAGCATTAGTGAGTTTAATTTTAAAGAAATTCTGAAATGTTGCTCTCTTTGCTGGCTCCCTTGGGATGTCTTGCAAGATTATGGGCATCCACGGAAGAGGAAGGGAGAACATATGATGCAATATGTCATGATGTAAGCCCCATGACATCAGCTATCAGGCTTTAAGAACATAAGCATAGTAGTTATAACAATTGTCATTTGAACGTCATTGTGATTGGTGAGGTTGCTATGAGTAATATCACTGGTGAAGCCAATGAACAGGCTATTTGTCTAGAGATTAAAAATATGCAAAACAGTTCCTATGAAGAAAATTCAAATTCTCTGTTGACAAGAAGAATGAAAAAATAAAGGAAACAACAAAGTCCTTACTTCTTGAATCTCTGCACTGTGTTTCTTTCCAGTAACTCTTTCTTCTGTTAGAAGAATGCACTTTAGTAGTAGTATCTTTGATAGTCAGATATTTTTTCTGCTCCCTTGGTAGGGACCAGCTTTTCATTGCTTTTGAATGATTTAACTTGGAGCATTTATTTGGCGTTGTAATCCTTTACTTGTAAATGTTTTTATCTTTTTAGGCAACTCTCTGGCCACTTATTTGATGGCTAGAGAATCAGAATAATAGCTTTTGGGCAAGTTATCATATAACAGCTAAGCTGTCACTTCCTCTTTAGCCTTACATTGAGCAAAAAAGGTTCCTCTGCCAAAAATTGACCAGAAAAGGGATTATCCCAAGGGTAATAGGGTCCTCGTGAAAGGTTAGCTTTCACTCCAGTCAAGTTTTAGCCTGGAAAGTCTCCCCTGACTCAGGTCACTAGAGATACCATGCCATGAATATTCACAGGGGAAAATGGTTTGCTGGACATTGTAATCTATTCAGCAATGTGTCTACAGTGGTATCGAAGGGTGCTGTGTGATCAGTTCATCTTATAAATTATTGATATAAAGTAGTTACCATATATTATTTTGGATAGGCTTATTGCAGATAAATTGGCCCTCAAAACTTCAATTAAAGTATCATGAAAAATATACCTCTTGTGGATAAGACGAGCCTTGAATTTTTAGCCATAGCGACAGGCGGGAAACTGCAAATTGTTATAACGTAATTTATAAAAACCACATAATTTTAAGGCTGTGATGGGCTTTAAAAAAAACTGAACTCTGAACTCTGATAACCTGAACCCAATTTTGTGGGTGTATTTTTGAACCTATTTTTTTGGGCTTATCTATGAGTATATACAATACAATATTGTTGTATGAACTAGTCAACTGAGGGTGTTGTAAACCTATACATGATAAGAGTGCTAGATTAGGGAATTCAGCTAGTATAATTCTTGTTCTTAGGAACACCATTTAGATTTAAGTTTTTTCACAATACTATGTGATGGAGGTGAAGAAAAAACCCTTGCAGAAGACATAAAAAGAATCTTCACTAGTGAGGAAAATAAATTATTTGGGTTATCCAATATCTATCTCAAATAGGGATATGTAATAGGAACTTGTAATTTTGTGCCTTAAATTTCAGAAAAACTGTGGTAATGAAGTCGTTGCTTCCCTTTACTTAAGGGAGAAAAGAGAAAATGAAAGAGGCTGATGGCAGCACACATTCTCATACTGATCACTCATTTAGTGACTATAGTTGGAACTGGCAACTCCATTGTTAAGCAAGTGCTAAGTGAAACTGTGATTGCTTATGAATTTATTTCAACTTTCCTTTGCTTTACAGACCTGCAAAGATAGTAAATGTGGATTGGCTGCAAAGTTACTTTTTCATCACCATTATAACCGCGAATTCTCATTGTATAAGGCAGTCCCTAAATGAAGACTACCTATAAAATGCCTTTAATAATAAAATCTGGATTTTGATACTTTAATTTTATAACAAAAGCTAGGACTTCAAAGGGTTCAACAGAAAATGAATAATTTTCTTATAAAGAAGAAAACCTTCAATCACTATTATCAAAATTGAATGCCTTTATATCTGGGGCTAAAGCCACATAGGAGAATGAACAGACACTTCTTTTAATGGAAACCTCATTCAGACCATCCCCAATTATATAAATTGGAAGGTACAATCTGAAATTCAAGTATATCAAATGAAAGTGAAATATCACTCGCATAGATACCAGTACAAATACACAAACAAATAGGTACCAGTTTGCCCAAGTTCTCCGTGAACCCTAATTTGAGAAAAATTGACACGAACAGATCATGGAAAAAAGACCATTTATCTACATACTATTATACATGAAATTGTTGTCAGTTATTATAAAGTTTAATGGTTATAAATCTAAAACCTGGAAAAGAGCAATTAAACTCAATTTTATCTAATTATCTAACTTCTATCTAAGACTGAAAAATTTAAGCTATGTAAATTCAGGCTATGTACAAAAGGAAAAAAACACTACCCTTCAGCTGAACAACACAAATGTCTTTGAGTTCTTGATAACTAGCTATGTAATTACATTCCTAGGAAGTCCACAGTAGCAGTTAACGAGTGACCCAAACCTTGGCAGTTTTAAGTCAATGTAAATTCTGCAATGTATGTTAAAAAGGATAGCACATTACCTTGTTGTGCCCGTCATTTTGACATCACTGAGTGTCACTGCTGGAGGCCAGCCCCCCAAAAACGGGCTGCGGGGGGGGCGCATGTGGCCCATTTTTGCTGGCAGAGGCACCGCGGGCCAGTCTTTTGATATTTCCAGGCCGGCCCCTGGGCTGAATTTAAGTACCCCGCCGACTGGATCCAGCCCACGGGCCTTGAGTTTGACACCACTGTTTTAGAGTCTCAACATCTAATATGTTTAGGATAAGCAAAATGCTAAAATTCATAATGTATTTGATTTTTATTGAAATGGCACAAAAGGGAAAATCGGCCGTGAAAAAAAAAAATTAATTGTTTGGTCGGAACCCGATTTGGTTGTGGTCAGAAGCGTTTGAACCAGAGGTTCTTCTGTATTTCTGTATCTTTCCACCTTTATTCAAGTTATGGTGAAAGTAATATTTAGTTAGATTTAGTGAAAGAATCCTTTGGTATATGTAATACTGATTGTTTTTGGGCAGTGAGATGGGCAACATATAAATTTAATAAATAAAGTGCATTTTTAATATAATAAAAGAACAGAGTGGGTTTGTTGAACTGTATTATTTAATTGTTTTGTGACTCCTTTCCCATACTTTTCTCAGTTTTCTTGCCTTTCTGCCATGTCTGAATGTGTGGTTTGTTTGTTTATTGATAATATGTTGACATATACCTTCCTGATAGCAGAAGAAGTTGGTCAGCACCTTTTTAAACTAATATATTTTATTAAAAGCCATACGCTTTTGTGAGCTGCATCTTACTTCATCAGATGAATAAACTAATTTAACTGATATAGAAGTTAAGTTGGGATGAGATGGAGAGAGAAAGGCGGGAAAGACAAGTTGGTTATGCAATCCTTTGTCGATCAACAATTATAATGAGTTAAAAACTGATTGTGTGTCTTGAGACCTTCTGAGATTGCATGAAACCTTTGGATGTATTTGAGTTTAGCACTCTCTTGTTCAACAATGTACAGGAAGTCTAGTTTTTCCAAAACAGTTATGTTGGGATTTATTATATAGAACATCTTGGAAGACAGGATTGCTTTATATACCAATGTGTCCTTGGTTTGCCCCATATCTGCACCAAGACCACCATCATACACCCCAACAAAAATATATACAAGATTAGAGATACTTTAAATTCTTTTTGTCCAAAATGATATAAGTCAGTTTCCAGCAACACTTTTCTGGATTCTATGTAAGACAAACTTTGTTCTACATTGTACTACGACAAACTTTGCACAAAGGAATTAATGGAGACAAATTTGACATCAGGACTCAAAACAAGGGCAAATCATTTTAGCATCAAATCATTTCAACTTCCCAATACACTCAAGTGATTGTTTATAACAAAATTATCATTTTGCTCTATTTTAGAAAACCTAATTCCTGATGCACTGTCAGTTTTCAAAATAGTTTTAATGGTAGTGTCAGTGGCCAGATATCTTGCAGTGGCTGCCTTGGTGCGAATTCAGGCATGTCAAATTGGGGAGGACATTTTGCCCTTTGCTTATATGGTTCTAGAATCTAATATGAAAATTTTAACTCTCTTATGGGTACCTGGCATGTCCTTAAATGGAAAAAGCAGGAAATAACAAGCTAACCACAAAGCGGAACGGAAATGAATCAGGGCCATTTCTTTAAGCAGCACACAGGGTTTGCAGAACCAAGAGGCAAGAGTGTTCTAGCAAGTGTAAATGTCCATGAACAGGAGAGATTCGAGTGGCAGTGAAGACGCAAACAAATTGAAACTAGGTAGGAGAATCCAACAGTTTTATTTTTCTGGGCAGACAGAAGGAAAGCTTTGGGGAGAATTGTCTATGGAGATTCTGTCATCTCGGTCACAGTTGTCCCAAAGGTGCTTTGTCAAGAGGGAACTGGACTTTCTTGTTTTCTTTGAAGATGTTTTGCTTCTCATCCAAGAAGCTTCTTCAGCTCTGAGCTTTAGGGGAAAATGTGAATCTCTCTAATACACATGTACAATCCTCCCCCACTGCATACGTACATATCTTATATATATTAGTGATTTAAAGAACATAGGTACACTAATTTATTTTGTCAAATTATATTGATTATTAAGTTATATTGATAGCTACTATTTCAAGAATAGTTTTTGTAAAATATGTTTGTTAATGACTGTATTAAAATAGATAAGTTACATACTGAGGTAAATATATTCATGTTCTTATGTTTGCAAATATACTAAAAATAATGCCATCTTAACACATTTCTACTATGTATGAGATTGCATTGAGAATTGTTTTTTTATCTCTTGATCTGCAATTAGTCTAAAAAGTACAATAAAATAGTGTGTGTGTATGCTAGCAGTATTTGTGCACGATGTTTTGGTCATCTGGAATTTACATTTCAGAAAAATGAGAAATATTCTAGTATAGAAGACTTAATTTTTCCCTTTTCTCCTCAGGTATAAGCCATATCCATATTGAAGAATTAGCCAGCCCAAACAAGTGAAGATATAAGCCTGTGTGGGTGATAATATAGCACTATGTTTCAAGCTAAGGGACAATCCAGTACAGCCTCTTCTAATGTACGTACAGAAATGAGTATCTTTAAAGAGTTACTGCTACTTCATAGGAAGTAGCATGGGGAAATAATATTGTTTGTACATTGCACCATATCATTTATTTAAACTATGCTTTTCAGACAGGATTATTAAAGCAATGGCTGGGATTGCATGCAGCAATAAATTGCAGTGCTATTGGTGAACTTTTGATTTAGCATTATATGTGAACCAAGCAAATTTATGTTACTTTTATCTGAGTGATGATATTAATTATGCAGATAACAAACTTCTCATGGTACCTTAAATAACAACATGTTCATCATGGCAGAAAACTTAATGTATACTGTAGAGTCTATTGAAGAAAATACTTTTCTCATTGGGAGGAATATAGGTGTAAAGAAAAAAAAATTACAGGATCAAATCAGGGTTGACCCTGGGACCAGAGGTTTTTCTTTTTCAGACTCATGCAGGAGCCCATCTTCAGGGAACTTCTCTCTAGCAGAATGTGTGCTGTTCTGTGTGTGGTATTTATAATGCCTGTTGTAAGTGGCTTTTTAGATGTTGGTTGGGGTGTACTGATGGCTGGCTTTTAAGTCATTCTCTTTCATTTGCTTTTGCTGCTCAGCCCTCGCCTTCTAAGTATTTGATAGGCTGGTGGTAAATCAGCACTCTTGTTGACTGACAAGGGACCTGTTTCCCAGGCTTCAATCACTTTCCTGACTGTTTCTATACCTGCTCATCCAACAGTCTTAGTAGCTGCAAAATTGAGTGTGTGTCCTTGTTCATTGCAGTGTCAGGCTACCAATGGGTATGGGTCTCCCCATCTGACTACTTGCTTGTGTTCTTGCAATCTGGTGGTTAGTTTTCTCCTTGTCTGTCCTTCATAGTCACAGGGACAATCCATGCAGGGGATTTGGTAAATTACATTGGAAGTATATCCCACCTCCAAGTGATCTTCTGCAATGCATAATTTGTCCTCATATGATAGCCCCTAGGCGGTGTGCGATGCCCACTTGCAGAACTCGGAAACTGCATTCTTCAGCTTCCAAATACTTTTGATGTATGGCAGGGTGTGCCATGTGGTTGATCTTGTACTGAGTTTCTTCCTTTCTCTCCCTACCGTGTTGGGCAGATATCTTGTGACAAATGATTATGGGTACCCATTCTGCTTGAATTGTTAATGTAGGTACCAGCTCTCCAACTGTTTGGCTTGCTGGATACTGCAGTGGATTCTCTCCTTGCCATATAGTGTTCTGATGTAACTCTTTTTGTGTGATCATCCACTGTCACGCATAAAGAGTTGCATCAGAACGCTATACAGAATATATCACAAGAGACTATCGATTTAATTCCATGTATTTTGTTGAGTTATTTGCAAACAATTCATTTGAAAATAATGTGATTATACAGATTCACCTGAATACGTTCTTCCACCTTGTAATTTGTGGATATAGTAGCTTCTTTCCCTTCTTTCTTTCTTTTTTCTTTTTTCTTCATATTTTATAAAGCAGTAGAATGTCTCTCTGAAGTTCCTGAATCTTTTTTTTTTGCATTATTATTGTTGTAGATTGATTAACAATATTCAAACAACTAAAGAAAGAGTTCAAGAAAAGTACTAGCTTTCTAACTTTTATCAGTAAATATAATACAAGTAAACTGCAGTTTGTATTCAAATCTATAAATATGATTTGCCATGCAAGAACAACATTAATTTTTATTTCCCCTCCCCCTCCTTTTTTTAGGAAGCAAAGAGCAACACGGCGACATCTATTGTACAGAGATCCAAGGTATTTATCACTCCTTTTTCTTCTTTCTGGCTTCTGTTACTTGAAAAAATTGTGACTACAGGTAATCCCAAGATTACGAGCGTTCCTTTAGTGAACATTCGAAGTTACACAATCAGCGTCCCCTAATGTTTATGAACAAGCTCTGAACCTATGAATCTTGCAGCACCATGGCAGTTGTTCGCCCTTATGAACAACCACATAGACTCTGCAACATTCGTCCTGCACTTTGCCAGCCAAAATGGAGGTTAGAAGGGGCGAGTCTGTCCCTCCGATGCTCCGTTTAGGCCTGCGCAGGCCTCACCTGGCAGTTTGAAGACCAAAACAAAGGTTTGGAAGGGTGGGATTTCTACTTGGAAATCCTACTTGGAAGCCAAGTAGTTCTATTAGGGTGTTTCTCAATCTAATCAATTTTAAGATGTGTGGACTTCAACTGCCACAATTCCCTAATTAGCATTCTGGAAGGAGACTTTATGCTGGCTGGGGAACTCTGAAATACTATAGGAAGTCCACACATCTTAAAGTGTCAAGGTTGAGAAATACTGCAATTGATCCTTGGATATTCGGTGTATTAATGAAATTGTTTCTGCTAACTTTTCTTTAATCCTAAACTGAAATATTTAAATAAACACAGATATTAAAGAAATAACCAGAGTTTTGCTTGAGTCAAAATACAAGTGAGAAGATTGCCGCTAACTGCAGTTTCTCGTTCTAACTGCTCTTCTTTAAGAACAGTGCCATGTACGATACACTGCAGTGGTTTAACTGTGAAATGATAACTCTGTAAATCACTGAATCACTGTTACTAGGCTATCCTGATCCTAAAAGACTGAGAATTAATGTACCTATCAAAATTGAGCAGAGCTGTCAAAGGCAATGCCTATCTTCTCTTCAGAACGCATTCTTGTATTCTGGGGTGCAACAAATTTATAGAACATACGAAAATAGCAATAAAATAATTCACCCTCAGATAGAAACTACATTTTATGTAGAATTTGTAATCATTCTCTTTATTATTTTTAAACCTCAGTTTTGAAAAGCAAGTTGATAGCTCTCTTTTTAGATGTATTTCAAAAGTATCTTCCCTAAATGCCAATTGAATTCAGAACGTGGATTTCCATGTGTGTTTTAAAATTAAAAAAAAACCACAATGTGTGAAAATTATGGTTGAGGATTATGCTTGTGATAAGTCCTTTAAAATGATTTTCAATAACATTTTGGTTTCTACTAAGTAAATATTTATAGTGGATTATTATTAGTCTGATTATAGGTTGGAATGCAGTATTTCAGATTGACTCTGCCCACCACCAGGAGTTCGATCCTGACAGGGCTTGAGATTGACTCAGGCTTCCATCCTTCTGAGGTCAGTAAAATGACCCAGATTGTTGAGGGCAATATGCTGACTCTGTAAACCAGTCAGAGAATACTGTAAAGCACTGCAGATTGATATATAAACCCAAATTCTATTGCTATTGTTAAATATTTCATTCTGAATTCCGGTGTCCTGAAATTTTTAGATTTGGAACATTCTCCGTAAGCTACTGCTTATTCCAGCTATTAAAGTACTTAATATTAAACCAGGGTGCCTCTTAAGACTGCTTTTATTTATTAGTAGCTAAACATAGCTGAAGTTAGGAAGCTTGGCAAACGAGTCAAGTATGCTGTATTCAAATTGCTTTGAAATTGTATCTTCACAATTAAATCACTGGTAATTGTACATTGTTCTTTTTCCCTTTCTGCCTCCTCTATTGGAATTTACTTTAACCAACATCACCTTTTATTCTTGTCACCCAGTCATTCAGCATGAAGGCCCAGGTGAAAGAGACATGCAGTGCCTGCCAGAAAACTGTCTATCCTATGGAGCGCCTGGTGGCTGATAAATTTGTCTTCCATAACTACTGCTTTTGCTGTAAGCATTGCCACACCAAGCTAAGGTAAGGGAAAAGTGAGAAGCTTTCCTCTTTTGCTTCAGGGAGGAAGCAACGCAAAGGGAATATATGGGTCTATCTCCTGGTTGTTGGCTCTGTATCATTCCCAATTGGCATCATTAATTACAATTCCACCCATCCCATTTAGCAGCCTAATAAAGAACTGAGAATAGATTCTGTTTTGATACGACATCTCATATTTTTTTCAGCCTTTCTACCATGTACTGAATGCTACCCAGACTGTGCAAAATATGGCTGGCTTGAATCAGAGCAGTGGGGTTTTTTTCCCCCCTTAAAGGGCAATCATATCAAAGTTCCTTAAGGTCCCAATTCTTCAGCTTTAGACACTGTTTAACATTTAAAGCACAGGGAGAAAGGCATTAATCTTTTCTCAGTCTGCTTTTAAAACAATTGCAACAAGAGACTTCACTATAAGAAAAAAAAAGATCCACTTGCAAATAATCTCAGCTGATCTTGAAAAAGTTAAGAAGCAGAGTTGGGCATGCTTTGTACCTGAACGGAAATCGAAGTTGAAAATTATCTCAGAAAAAAGTAATGGCAAAGTAGTTCTGTGCTGTTGCCAAGAAAACCATTTGGACGTTGAGCTTGCATCAAATAAGTCTTTACTAAGTTTAGTAGGAATTGTAGAAAAAACAGGACTAAATTAGGCTTCTTTCTGCATTCTGTAGAAACATAAGCACTTGTGGCATTTAAACATTTAAATTACTTCAGCTGTTTTGCCTGGGTACAGTACAATAATTATGCTTCCTCTGTGGGGTAGGTCTCATGCTCCTATTAGTACACAGGATGGCAAAATTTGAAAGATGCCATGTTGCAAATTCTCAGGAAGGACACAGCAGTAAACTCATGGCTTTGTTTTCATAATATAACTGCCATTATATTAGTTTTCTTCCATTTTTCAGCCTTTTCCTAGTAAGCCCTAACATGTTCTTGTTTCTATTCAGCTTGGGTAGTTATGCAGCTCTCCATGGGGAATTCTACTGCAAGCCACATTACCAGCAGCTGTTCAAGAGCAAAGGCAACTATGATGAAGGTTTTGGGCGCAAGCAGCACAAGCAACTCTGGCTGCAGAAAGAGGTGGAAAATGGTACAGATACAGCATGACCCATAGCCTGTAGTTCCCCACTTTGAGATCTTTGATATGGGGATGAACTGAGCTGATGGAGAGCAATGGTAATTGCAAGATGGCTAGGAGCAGGAAAGACTAAGCAAGAATGAACCACAGTTTTAATGGGCTGTGGAAAGAATTAAGCATCCAAAAAACTACACACGTTGAAAATGGGAAATTTTGCTTTACTCATGGAAAAGCAGGAATGCTATAAAAAGGTCATACTAGTTCTAGGCTATACTAGGTCATACTAGTAATGGAGTTGCAATCAGGATTGTAGCTAAACAGTTTGACTAGCAAGCTGTAAATGTGATATTTCACACCTCTACATTTCCTTGGTTAAAAGTCTGACTACACATTATTCCATACAACATATTAAGATACAACCAGTCACCCTTTTAGGAAGTCAATCAGCATCCTAATAGGTTGATCTAGATGTTGCTTTCCTTGCTTTTGACGTTCAAGTAGAAGAAACTTTTTCAACAGGCTTTAACCAATTTTTAGAAATTATTTTTACATCCAGTTTTGAAGGAGACAAAGCATTATCTATTCCCAATATCTGGCCATTTGGATGAACAAATTGTGCAAATAGGCAGCAATATGTTGAATTCCGACTGTGAATTTACTTAGAATCCTTAACGTAGCCTATTACCCCTTTTCTTATGGGGAGGCTGTGTGCTTCTGCTGCAAACACCATAGACATATCTAGGGTAAAGATGCATATATTTAAGCTTTAGAAATTCTAAACAATGAAATAGAAAATACAACTTTTGGAATTTCAAGGAGGCATATAAGAGATCCTGGACATTAAGGGTTCTGGGGGTAGAATTGGTTTAAGTTACAGAAGCATGTATATTAGTCCAAAACCATGACGAACGTGGGTCTGAAAGGGAATAGCAAACCTTGCATCCTAGTTCTCATCAGCTCTGTTCTATCCATTCAGCCTTAAACTCTGGGGAAGAATTCAGTGTCTATCTTTTATATCTGCCTTTTCAGTGGTACGTGATAAGCTGAAGTACACTTGTGGTGTTTGTGTCCAGAGCTGCACTGTCTTATTTTTGTAATATAGGTTTTCTGAGCTTTTCTTCTTTGATGTCGTTTATGAAAGTTTTGAGAGATGAAAATGTGCAACTTCTATTTCAGTTTCCAAAAGATTTCTTGCTGAACAAGAAACATGTTCTACATGGGAGAACAATTCAGTCATCATTGTATGCATTAAAAAACCAGGAGTTTAATATCACTGGCTAGAAGAAAAGCTGTGGTTCACACACAATTCATATAGAACATGTCAGATGGCATGTTCAGCAACTTTAAAACATGTCTTCCTTAATAAAAGGTAGTGTGTTTGGTGCCTACATTCCAGAATATGCAGAAAAATGTGCTTAGCAGGCTATGAGAGATGATAAGCATCTTTTAAAGTGCTGAGTGTACCTTTCTCACATTTAAACAAATCCCACAATTCACAGCCATATAGGATTGCTTCACTTCCCTGGTTGTGGATTTCAAAGAGAACATCTGATAAAATAACTTGTTATTAATTGAGTTTAAAAAGTGTGAGACAATTTTCACTATCCCACTATGGCTATGTTGAGAATTCATAGTGTGTTTTTGCAAAATGGAGCTATTGAAACTTTCACTTCAAGCAGCCTCCAATAATACAAGATATAGTAGCACACGTAAGTAGCTGAAAATTATATTTTATTGTAAATAAAAGTTACACATTGGCCTGGCTTTGCACTGCAAGCCTCAGTCATTATAGAAATTCATAAAAATTAGAAACAGACAAGTACTTCAAGGTCTTCTGTATACTCCAGGTCCAAATGATAAATCACAGAATGTTCTACAAAGCTCTCTGAGTTAAATTAAAATTTTTGTTCTAGCACTGGCAGTGAAAAATATACAGAAGGCTGCAAACTTAATTACCCAATCTCAGTAATTTCTTGGGTAAATTTGGTAAAGTCAGACATACTATCACATTCAAAAGTATAAATTCAAAGATCTGATGTGATCTCAGATTAGCCGTGAAATCTTGCAGAAATATATCACCAAACAAGACAATCTATATTTTTTGCTATCTGTCAAACTTTCAAATCATATATTAAATTAGCCCACATATAATGAGGCAATTCAGGAAAGATAATAAGATATATGTTGTCTGAAGGCAATAGCTTCTATACAAAAGGTATTTTAAATGTATGCTGTTTAGCAGAAAAGTGGCTGGTGAAGCTGGAGTATACAGAATCGTCGTACCAAGCCTAAACCCATCTTTGTTTCCTTGCTTATAATTACAATTCCGTGAAAGAATTTGCAAAATATCCTTTTTCTCTCACTCTTTCATTTGCACTGATGAGAATCAGAAACTTTCCAAAAGCAAATCTGCATCATGAATTCCTCAGGAGGCCATAAAGCGTTCACAAGAGAAATTCCTAAGGGGTCTTTTATAAAGCAAAAATAATGAAAGTCTGGAAATAGTTGGCATAAAAGATAATTTACAAAAGAAAAGAGGCATTTTTAAGGCTATAATTCCTTATGCATTTACCTGGAAGTAAGCACTCCTGAATTATTTGATGTTGTAGAACTCCAATGAATATTATCTAGATGAAATTTCAGGAACAAATTTATTGCACTGAGTAGCAGTATATCAATGTTAGCAATTCAGATATTGCAAAGACTTTTTCCCACTTCTCAGATTATTCGTATGCTATTCACTCACTATATATATATATATATACACACACACACACACATACATACATACATACATACATACATACATATATATATATTTGTCTATGTAAGTTTTCACGGGTATATATGTGTGTATAGTTAATATTTCGGGTTTCTTCCCGTGTAATTGTGAACATATCCCTAAAAGGGTAGAAGCGACGTTTCAACAGAATCTCATTATTACTGCAAAAGACCCCTCACATAAGCCTGATGATGGCAGATGAGATTCTGTCGAAACGTCGCTTCTACCCTTTTAGGGATATGTTCACAATTACAAGGGAAGAAACCCGAAATATTAACTATACACACATATATATATATTGAGTGTATATATTCTATCACAAGTAAACACAGCATACAATAAGCCATTTCTTGTTTGTTTAAAAAAAGAGGTTTAACTGCCACAGAAATGCAGATATACAAAAGTTGTGAGACCAACATGTGAAATCTATCTTAAAATGAGATTACATTGGAACCGTGCAACCTCACTGTTGCACTGTTACACAACAGTGCAGATCACTGTTGTTTTGTGAAGAAATGGCAATATGCTCAATCAAGACTGTGTGTGTTGTATCAACAGGAACACATGAGGCTCTAATACATCTGATTTGTGGCTTTCTGTTATTCCAAATTGCCATTTCTATATTGCTATTCTATTACGCTTACTTTTTTCTCCCCCCAAAATTAGCAAGGAAACAAAAAGGTATTTTGACCTGATACATCTTGTAATAAACAGTAATCAAAATCTTTGCAAAACCAGCTGCTTCTTTCCCCTTTTTTAAAATTCACAAAGATGTCAATTTCTCCCTCCCCATTCCATAATAATTGCTGTACACGTATATAAACATAAACAAGTATGGCATAAATAAAAAGTATGAGACATCATAATTTCTTTACATGAAGTAAAATGCTTAATAAGAAAGTGATATAAATATATTTATAAAAGTGCACTGCTGACCATATGAATTAACACTTTGGCTTATTTCTTAGCTTATCCACCCAGTGAGGAGCCAAGGCAACATATCATATTCTCAAAGACAGATGAGGGATCAACTCTGTTGCTGGTTATTTGCTAAAATCAAAGGAAACACCATAACTCAACATTATTGTCTTGAAAAAGAATATACGTGTTTTTAAGGCAACAAACCCAGACCTACAGATATGTTGGCAAATGAAGTAAAAAAGGAAATCATGATAGCATTTTTAGATCCGTACAGATACTTTATGTAATTTTATTTGTTATAAACCCATAGGCATTCTTAAGCAAATATGACAGAAAACTTGAGCACATCAAGATAGTTGGTCTGGCCTTTGCCACAACTACAAGGCTGGAGACAGCAGAAAAGAACAGCTTTTATCTGCATATCAATTGCATTCTGCTTTAAAAGAAGTGCTGCTGATTAACTGAAAGCATGGCTCCCCGACCTGCTTTCATTAACATGTGAGGCTGGTAGGTAGCTTGCAATATTGTTACAAGCAACCACATGCAACTTTGTATAAAGTGACAGATGAGACTGAATCTCAGTTTTGCAGAATGGCAAACACTTGACAAGTTGGGGGCTACAGCAAGGGTAGATTAATATATCTTTGCAACGTTAAGAGCAAACGCCTGAAGTGTCACAAGTGGCAGAATGCTCTTTGCAAAGCAGCATGTGGGTCACATCCTTCATCTGTCCTAACGCTCCTGGAGTGTACATGATTTGCTACATAATGAATAACGGAGATACTCAGGGTCTCATAGAGGCCCTGTCTGAGTGTATCTGGTTCTAATCCAACATTTTATATAATAAAGGTATGCTGTTGGCAACCAAACATTTGAGAGATCAAGAAGTTAGCTCCTTGACTGTACTCAATTAAATCTGACAGAAGTGCCTCTTAAAAAAACAAAGTTTCTTAGAAAAAAAAATTCAGAAATTTAGATTAACAAACTGCAGCTCTGCAGAACTGTGGGAAAACATGGTCTCAAACTTTAGAAGCTGTTTTTTTAAAGATCAGAAAAGCATACGGGGAAACCCAGAATGAATAAAGACAGGTGAGCAATATCACTTCTCCTTGCCCCAATTTTTCCATTACAAGCACGTGGAAAAGGTAGTTCTGTTCAGTATGAACAATCCTGTCTAGGCTCAGCAGTAATACTTTGCCTCTCCTTGAAGAATAATCTTGGCAGCAATGAAATAATCTTTGGTTAGAAATTTGGGGGAGAGAGGGATTTGGATGGACGAAGCTATCTAATGGAGGTATATGAGACTGAATTTCTCACAGTAATTAAGATATTTTCATATCAATTATAACTGTAGCATATCTTAACTGTGTATAACTCTACACAAGGGAATTTGTTATCCTATCAACTAACAGCCATCTAAAGGCAGCACATTGATACCAGGCTTTCTCACAATAGTTCTCACCACAATCTATTTATTGCATGATATCCTGTGCAACACAATCCATAAAATGGCACATTCTACAATCTGGATAAATTCTGCAAATAATGTAAAATTCCATATACATTCCTCATTTTATTTACTGACTTTTGATACTCATAGAAGGAGCACCATGCCTTGCTCAGCTCCCTCTAATTTCTAAAAATTCTTAATATCTCCCATATGAATTCCTAGTTTCTCTGATGCCATAAAGACTAGACAGTGCTTTAAAAAAAATAGAAGTTAAAAGTGTCGAGTCCCACAATACTTTTTTTTTTTTTTTTTGCTAGACAAAAATTGTGTTAGCCCGTGGTTACTGCATAGACACAGAACACACAGTTCTGCATTGCCCCTTTAGACAATCCTGCTGGAATGGAACTCGATTTCCTTATTTCATTCAGGGAACCTTTATTCCAACTAGATTCCATTGTACTTTTGATCCATGGGAATCCCCTCCCCCATTCTCGTCAACCAGGAACATGGACATAGGAGAGGGCTAAAGAGAAGTAGAAACAGCACCCTGCAACCTGAAAAGCTGTAAAACAGTGATAATACGAGCCCAATACACATTTTTGTAGTTTTTAGCAATTCTCAGAGTCCATTTCCTTCTTTTTCATTGTCACAAGTTTCAGAGATAGATCTATATTCAAATGAAGCATTTGAGATTGTTCCTAGCCACATGCCAAATGCCATGTCAGCACATGGGTAGTGACAGAGAAAGCATCAATCCCTCAAAATGAAGATACCAAAATGAAATTGGCTGACTTTTGCATTTCCCTTGCACACTATCTTACTAGGCAAACAGAATGTCTATATGCCAACATTCTGGAGTGGATTCTCTGATATAGGCCACAACACTTCAGACAACAGTATCATCTAAAAATGGAATGCTATTTCAGGGATGGTAATTCAGTAGGAGAGTTGGGCAAAATGATGCTGGAGCAACTCTTCGGCTGAAGGTCTCTTCCTGGCTTCCACAAAGATCTGCCTTAAGAAGTCCCGGCAAGGTTCTGATATGTGAGAAGGAAGCTGGGGGTTAGTAGGCTGTGTAGCAATCTTGAAAATGGCTGCCATAGCTTCATATTCTGCCCAGGGTGGTTTCTCTGTTAACATTTCCACAACAGTACAGGCAAGGCTCCTGGAAGGAGAAAACACAGGAAAAAAGAGTTCAAAGCCACTTAGTGAAAAGTCCCTTTGTAACTCACTATAATCATTATTATAATATGAAAAGATACTGAAGACTGAGAGGACTAATGGTGCCTCTTAACTAGCTATCTTATTTATTTTCTCAAAACAGCATTTGACCCATTACAGACTCCAGCATAGTTAGGACTCCAGAAAAAACAAGTGCAACCAGTCTGTCTTCCACAGAAAACCTGTATATTGTGTGGGTCAGAAGGAGGACTGATAAAATATCTACAGACTCCTCACATCCTTGATATAAATTTTTTAAGCTCCTACCCTGCCCCCGGCCCCTCCTAAAGGGAATCACATGCCAAAACAGCTAGACACAGAGACAGTTTCTTCCCTCATTCTATTACTCTGCTGAGCACTGAGTAAATATATAAGTATATTTACCCATGTTGTATGATAGTACTATTATTATTATCCTTCCCAAGTTTTTTACGCTCTCTCTTATTGGTATCATTAATTCGATTATTATCTTGTTGCTTTGCATGTCAATAAAGTTATTCTATTCTTCTACTCTTCTATCCCATCCCATCCCATCCCATCCCATCCCATCCCATCCTATCCTCCCAGTCCTATTTCTATTCTAATTCTAATTCTGTTCTATTATTATTATTATTGTAGCATGTACAAAAAATTAAAGCAAGTTTAGTCTTAAAAAAAAACTGAGATGGGATATAACAATATTCATGAAATGGCACACAGAGGTGGTCAAAATCTGCTCTGCATAATTCCAGAATAATTTTGATATCTCCATGAATCCGCAGGTTGCTTATCTGTAATTATAAATACTTTTGAATATTTTGTGGATTCAGATGCATGCGTTTACTATGATACATCCATCACAGGAGGCAGAGAACAAAAGGTGACATCTGATCAGATTTGAGCTATAATGAAGATCCTGACAAATAAGTACTTGAAGTCATATATAAAGATAATATGAAAGCAATCAGATTAGTTGTAATGATATATAGTAATTACCTTGAGAGATGGGAAAAGAGATACTGTCTAAGGAATAATCAGAAAAAACATGGTATACCCCAGAGTTCCCCATCCTGCTTGTGCAAATGGAGTGTGTGCGCCTGCACTTGCGCACGTAGGGATGCGTGCACACACACTCCCTCCACTTCCGTGGTCTACTTCCAAATGGCTCAAGGCCCAGTAGTGGACCATGGCCAGGGGGCTGGGGATCCCTGGTATAGCCCATAGCTGCATAAATGACAAAGAAAGAAACTCGTAAGTGAACCTATCTAACTAGTCAGGCTGTAAGAAGAATGGCAGGAGATCAGTACTATCAGACTTTTAAGATTCTATTGCTGAAGCCTTAAAATAAAGTACAATTTGGTCATCTAATTCTAATATCTGATTTACTGGGGAGAGCCTGACACAGAGAGGTCAATCAAGGCCATGAGATTCAGAAGACATTTCATTCAACGAATTAGCAGCAGCATGCAAGATGTATGGCTACCATTATCTTTATTCTGTCCTTGGGTGAGAATGTCTGGCAACATAATGAATCCAATATCACTTCTATAAAAGGAGGCATTACATGGAACGGAAGTTGAACCTGCCCCAATTTACAGAGAAACCCAGGGTAGAGAGAGAAGTGTAGGCATGTGAAAATGTTGTTTGTAAAAACTGAGTCAACCTGAAGCCACTCATCTGTGTAAAAGATTCTGAGATGAACAAATACCACTGCCACACCAATGATTAATTCTCTTGGGACTACAGGTCTGTGTTGCGGAACTGAGGAAAGGAGCAGATGTTCTTTCAAACAACCAAGTTTGGCATCCTTTTTAGTGCAGCAAAATTGAATAGGAATGAAATCATTCAACATTTTGGAATGGTGATGTAAAATGTTAAGTTCAGATACTAAAATCTAAAAATGGATGTAAGGCACCAGCTTTTTTTTCTGGACTGTAGTATGATTTAACTTGTTATATACTTTACTACTGAAAAAAAAAAATCAACTTGCAAAGAGAAAATCTCCAATAAGGATTTGAACTTCTGCTGAGATCTTGGAGGATCATAACCAAGAATAAGACTTCAATATGTTACTTCCAGCCAGGGATTCGGGCAGCATAATGCAGATTATGCTGGGATGTGCTGAACTATTTTTGGCTAGTTAGCATAAGCGCTTTTCCAATATAAAGGTGGGTAGAATATTTTTGAGTACATTCTTCAATCCTGAAGATCTATTAAGGAATTGGACAATGATTCCTTCTTATTTGGCCAGTAGTAAGTGTAACAGAAGTAACAGAAGCTATCAAATTTCTTGATACTCTGAAAACTGAAAAAGCACTAGCACTCACTGAATTAATTACAAGGAATTCAGATTTAATATATCTGTATCCATATATATACATCTATACTGTGTTGTACTATTTCCAGAAACTAAGTAAGAAAGCACTAATGGTCCCAATTTATTACATAAAATTGGGAATGGGCCCCCTCACTTGGGCCAGTAAAAGAAGTATGTAGAAGGATTCCAATAAGATTGGGATTGGCCCACCTCACCTGTGCCAGTAGAAGTAATTCTGGCTAGCAGTGCCAGGAGAGGAATCTTTTCTGCTGTGGCTCCTGCCCTCTGGAACATTATGCTCCTTGAGGCGAGATCTGATCCCACCCTTTTGGCCTTCCAAAAGGACATGAAAACCTGGCTCTGCAAATTGGCCTCAGGCCCCAATTGGAGCGTGTTATACTGGAAGTGGTTAATGGATAGAAATAATACTCTTTTCTACCCTTGCTCCTTTTCTTGCTATCTTTGTTAATTCTAAGTCAATTATAATGTTAATATCTTAAAAAAATATTTTAATGTTTTATCTTGCTGCTTTTATTTTGTTATAAGCTGCCTAGAATCACCTCTTGATGAGATGGGTAGCATACACATTGAATAAACAAACAACTTGTCGGACCTGAGGAAGTAGGCAGGGTCCTCAGGACTGAGTAGACCCCCCTGGTCTTTAGATCCATGCCTGTCCTGGCTTGTTAAAGAGGCCCAGAGGTAAGATGCTGTGTGAGTGGGCTGTGGCAATGATTAATTCTTGAAGGAAGGGATTGTTCTTTTACCTCTTATATTCACCCTTCTTCAAGAAGCAATTGCTGAACCCTACCATCCCAAACAATTTTCATTCAGTAACAGTATTGGAAGGGACCTTGGAGGTCATCTAGTCCAACCCTCTGCTCACGCAGGAGACCTGTACTAGGGATTCAAACCACCGAACTAACAACCTTTTTGATCGACAAGCTCAGTGTCTTAGTCACTGAGCCACCTAGGCAGGCGTATATCACCTCTACTTTCAGGGAAAGGTAGTTGTGTAGCAGCTTCAGAAGACCTTGAAAGAAGTGAATTTACATCTCTTTCAGTCATGATTAAGACCTGGGTATGGACGAAAACAGCACTGCTTGCATTTCTGAATGACCTCTGGCTTAGGTGGGATGGGGCTAATGTATCCATGACCTACTTGAACCCTTAGCAACTTTTGATACCATTGGCCATGGTACCCTTCTGGATCAGTTCAGAGGATTTGGGGTGAGGGCATGTTTCCTTCCGGGTTGATTCCAGTTGGTGGTGATTGGGAAGGAGAGGTCCCTCCCTCAGCCTCTGCTTTGTAGGGTGCCATAAGGTTTGGTATTTTCTCCTCTCCCTCATAAACTTCTATATGTGGTTGCTGAGTGAACTCATCCATCCCAGTGGGTGAGATATCATCAGTACACATATGATACACACTTCTGTACCTCCACCCCTGGCAAATAAAGCGAAGCTGTGAATTCTTCCCAGGTTCCCTGTGAACCACCCAGGTCTGGGTGGCTTGGCAAAACTGAATGGCTGGATTTTGGGGGCCATTGTTTCAAGGACTATGCCATCTTTGGTGCTGGATTGTGTTACATACATACAGATCTTATGTGCAACTTGGATAACCTAGATTCATGACCTCTGATCAATGAGCAAGTGGCAGTTGTGGCTAGGAGGCCTATGCTGCAGGTACAATCAACTAAGGGCCTACATTTGGTGGGCTCCTGGAGTTGTGCTTTCTCTGCCCTAGTGCCTGCCTTACGAAACATTATTCCTATCCAAAATTAGATTGGCTCCATCCATATTACCATATATTCTGAAAGGATCTCAAAACCTGACTATCTGACCAAGCCTGGGGCTCCCAGGAACCAGAGATATGCTTAGATGACTCTATTGATGTACTCATTGCTTTTATTCCCTTTTTGCCTAGGTTTTGTATTTCTGTTTATGTAATTACTGCTATTTGATTTTTATTTTTTATATTTGTGATTTTGTATGTAGTTTTACCTGTTTGTTGTGCTCCTCCCAGAGCCACCTTCAGAGGGGCAGCTATATAAACTTGTTTATAAATAAACTAAATAAATATTTGCTCATCCATGCTAACACTCACTGTGAAACGTAACTCATAAAAGTTATTTCAAAATAAATACCTATCCTGAAAGTGTTTCAGCCAGGATCCACTTTGGCACCCATTAACGTCTATATTAACTGAAGCCTTAGAGAAGCCAGATTTTCATTGTCCCTCACTTGCAGGCCTCAACGCTCCCATCTTGCTATATACCGATGAAGTAATTAATTCATATATTCTAATTAGCCTTAAGAGAGTCATAAAAGCTATAGTCCAATATTGAAGGGAGATTGCATTACTGGATATTAATTTTATAAAAACCAGAAATTATGGCACAATAAAGCTATGGAGATGGATTACTGAAAGAAACAAGATCAAGCAGGTCCAGAACTTCAAATATTGGGAATAATTTTCACCATATGAAGATCTGAAAGGCTCTGATCTTTTTAAAATTTTGTTAAGTAAAGAATATTTGGATCCTCAATGGCTATTAAGCTTCCATGGTTCAAAGGCTAAACCTCAATAGCTATTAAATTATTAAAATGGCTATTAAAAATCTTCTCTAAAAGAGGAAAATTGATCTCAGCAATTTTAAATCGCTTTCAGCAAAAGAGTTAGCCCCATTTCTTTATGGGGTTTACATGAATACAAAAGAAAATCGAGACAGTGCAAGTAAAGGGTATTCTTTCTGCTCCTAGATATATATCTTAGGCAGCTAGACTAGGCAATGGAATCTGCCTAGAAGAGCAGTGAGGTCTTAGAAACAGACACTTATTGGCTCAAGTTCCATTGGTTCCTTTCAGGTTTAGTCCTGTTAGTTTTGGCAAATAGACATTTCTGAAAATGGAAAGCCAAAAATGAAATGAAGTTGCTATCATATGGGCTTTTGATAGAGTTGCTTATTTCTCTAGAATATGACTTGGCTAATCAATATCTCCTGCAAAGAGACAAGGATATAAAACACTAAAATGAAGTAAACAGGATTATCACAGAAAGCTTTGTTTAAAATTTTTACCTGGAATCAACAAATTAATCACACTCACCATTCCAGACTTATAAGGGAAATTATTTACAGCTAGATACAATGTTCTTCCATTTGCATTTTTAAAAGATAAATATTTTAAAATTCCCCTGGACAATAAGAATTGGGAAAAATTGAAACAATAAACCTCATTTTATTATATTGCCTTTCCTAGAAGGACTTGCATTTAAAATACATTAGCCCTGTACTTCTGGATTATCTAGGAAAATTGGAAGAAAATTAAACTACCATATTTTTCGGAGCTTAGTTTTTGGGGAGGAAAAAAATCTGCCTACTAGGTATTCATCTGGCTAGTGTCCTTAGTCTGGTTAGCTTTAGCACATTAGTTTGCTGGATTTTATCCCCTGCTTGGGGATAAAAAACAGCTTCTAAAGCACAACTGATCTTTGGAGAGAGAAGCAATGAAAAAAGCAGGCAAACCACGGAAATCGCTTCACTCGCTAGTGCCTCGTTAGGGCTGAAAAAAAACTTCACAGCTGAGAGTCAGAAGAAGCAGGCAAAGCGCTTCACTCGTTAGCGCCTCCTTAGGGCTGAAAAAAAGCTTCTAAAGCACAGCTGAGAGCCGGAGGGAGCAGGCACACCGCGGCATCTCGTTAGGACTGAAAAAAAGCTACATTCGGAGTCGCACCCAAATTTTCAGCTTCTTTTAGGAGGGAAAAAAGTGCATCTTATACTCCGAAAAATATGGTATTTTGCTACTTTCAGATGCGAAGTATCACATAATTCTCAGAATAGTTAACTTGTGTTGTGCTACTTTGAAAACATGACAACAGAATATTTAACATTTTAGATGGGACAGACTCTCATAGAGTTTAACTGTATTTTACGAAATTTTTGTTTGATCTTAAAACATAAATAAAGATATGTGCTGAAGATCCTTGAATGTAGCTAAATGAAATGCTGAAGGAAAAAAAAAATAGGGAAGGAAGAAAAAGGCTCTGATAAGACTATAGTCAGTAAAACCAAAGGAGGCACAAGAATGGTGTTTTTTACAGAAGCAGAAGTAAACAGGATCAGAAGTGCTAGTCACAATGAAATAAATTGAAACTGTTTGTACTATGGCAGCTTGTTTCCAGAAAAGTATGAACACAGCCCAATAATGCAAGCCTTCTTGAAGGAAAAGTTTTATGAATTAAGCATTCTAACACAGATCAATAAAAGTGATTTATCTTCTAAATTACTTTATCTTAAAAAACAACCTTGTAAAGATGCTGTAAGCAAATGCTACTCAATAGTACAAATACATACATGAGTGCACATTGTGTTATAAAGCTGTTTTTAAAATTGATTCTTTGTCAAAAGAACTTCTCTAAACCATGAGAAAAACTACTGCCCTGGAATGTCATTCCTAATATACTCTTTTATTAAAAGCACATCAACTTGCAAGAACAGATTTTTTCACCACTTCTGTAAAAATATGACCCATAGCACACCACATTGCATAACTAATCTTTTCAGGTTAGTGGAATATTAGATCCTTGAATATTGGTGTTTATCCATTATGTCCTAATCTCTGATTGAAAAAAAAAGTTAATTAGAGTTTGTTATTCTGCAGTTGCAGATGCCTTATGATAATGACAAGTTTGTGTGCCATGTTTGATCAGTGAATACAAAATCTGTATTTCAACACATCACATCACAATTTAGGAGATAATATTGAAGTGTTTTAAAGCAGCTATCCCCAATCAATTGAAACCGACAGAGTAAATACAAACAGTCTAGAAAGCTTGCAGGCTTTCAGATTAAAAGACTATATAAAAATACAGTTTATGATGGGCAACCTGTGATTGCATGCAGTCCTGCTTCTTTTTGGCAACCCTCACTGATGAGATTGCAACATTTCTAAATCTGTGCTTCTTAAGCATGTTACATTTAATAAACCAATTTTATTTATCATCACCGGTTTGATTCCCTGAAACAGTTTATTATTATGACTGTTGCCATCTGTGCCATGAACATATCACCACCATGATCCTTATTGCTCCTAAAGACTGGTTTATTAAAACATAGCCTGTTCTGCTTATTTAGTGTGGGATCTTTTGTGCTTGGATACTGAGGAAACAAGAAGCAAACATTCCTGTCCACCTCTGCAACTCCATGACACATTTATTATTTAGAGATTTTGTAAAGTACTCGGAGGACATTAACCAAGAGTTGTTGTTCTTGCTGTTTTAATCTCTCTCCTTTTTAACTAATAGGGATATAGAAGATTCTTATTTCAAAGGTAACCATCCAGAAAAAGCTTTGATAAGACAACATGCTTTAGTGATTAAAAAAAAAGTCAAGTTTAAGTTCGGTAATTACACAGAAGGTTAGGGCAACTCTCATCAGCATTTCTTCTTCCAATAATAAGCCGGTTGAGTGCTGACAGAATGAGCCACTGCAAAACTAGAGGCGGGGAAGAGAGACATCCACATACTTGGATGATTTCTGAGCTATTACAAAAGAAAGCAAAGTTGTGCAGAAAACCAAAGCAACATCCAGGAACTCAGAACATAGAAAAGCAATGGGGAAGACAAGGGAAAAGGGGGAGAGGAGAACAATAAATTACCCTGTTGAACCCATTACAGTTTACAGAAAAAAGATTAATAAAATGCCAACTGGTTCAGAATATTGTGGCAGAAAATTCCTTTTCTAGAAAGTAATCCTTTACATTAAGCAAGCTGCACGAAGCTATTTCTCACCAGATGTCAGCTTTTCTTCCATAGCCCTCTCCACTGATCACTTCTGGACTCATCCAATAAGGAGTTCCCGTGACAGAGCGAATACCAGTCCCAGACATGCAGATTGTCTGCAGTCGCTTGCTAGCCCCAAAATCTCCAAGCTTCACGTTGCCCACAGAATCTCTGAGAATATTGGCTCCTGAGATGAAGTGAGTGTAGAAACAGAGAAAAAGAAAAGAAAAAGAAGCTGCTCAAGTATACAACTCAAAGTATAGATTTATAAACCATCACAGCTAGAACCTAATTTAAAACGACTTGAGTGCCATACAAATTATCTTGCCACTGCAGCCACCTACCAATGTTAATTTCTAAAGATGAAGGTGCTTCTTTTTAAAGATACATCCAAGCCACCATTTTCTCAGTATATTACTGTATACTATGACCCACAGAATATCACATTGCATACTCAATCTTTTTAAATTAGTGGAAATATTTAATCCTTAAATGTTGGTGTTTACTTTAACAAAATGTCTTCCCAAAGGTTTAGCTTAGCTAATCATAAAATAGCTGCAGTGACCATTTTAGCCAGTCCCAAAACTCTAAAGAAAGCCGATGAGATGTTCTCTACCATATTCTTTAGACCCCTTTCCCTCTTTCCACATGCTCCTTGCCATGCTACAGCTTGATTTTGTCTTATTTTTTGCAGACTGCAATTGTGAACCATTTTTATTTTCCAACCGTAACTATGTTCCTAACCTCTAAAAAAAAAAAAAAAAAAAAAAAAAAATTAAAATGTCAGATGAGTAATATACCAAGGGAGCTACTTGTTACACTTTAAAGCTGACATTTTTAATATCCCCAAATCTAGTTTGAGACTATAATATGAAAAATAATGCCTCCTGTAGTTTTCCAAGTGAAAATAATATGTTATGCTATTACTTGCCCTATAGATACTATTCACTGCAAACTATACTTTTGGAAACAAAGAACAGCGACTGGGTAAAGAGTGGAGGATTTTGACTAATAAAGGTACAAGAGGAAAAGATAAGTTTAATTCCTTATTGCATTCATAATATAATATGTTTTATTTCCAGATCTTGTCACTGCTCTTGCACTGTTCCTTGATCTAGTCAACATGTCTTCAATTTGTCATTTCTCAATATGATTATTATACCATGTAATATATAGTTGTCGTTTTCCCCATAAATAAAACCAAGTTTATCAGAAAATAAATTTTGGGGAGAATTATATGCTCATGAATTCAATAGCATCTCATCTATTGTTAATAGTATTCGTTCATTTATTGAATAGTATTAGGATACTGATACTAATGCTACCCTGAAAACACAATATTTATTTCCTCTCATCTATGGCATAAATAAGCATAATAGAACATATAGAAAATACGAACCCATATGTGGATTTGGGTGGATCTCTTACCTTTAATATCTCTGTGTACAATCATGTTGCTGTGAAGATAACAGACTCCTTCAAGAATCTGCCGAGTGTATTTTCGAGTAACATTTTCCGTTAGTGCACCATAGGCTTTCAGCTGATCCTTGACAGAACCCTTCACAGGAAAAGCAGGATATATATATATATATATATATACACACATATACGCACATATATTACATCTATAGATTTGTGCCTCCAAGTCTGTTTTGATTCCTAGTGACTGCCTGTTGCCTAGTTCATCTAGTGCTCTTAGCAAGATCTTTGGCTATTACTTTTTTCTCAGAACAGAATGACTGGCCCAAAGTCACCAGTTGGCTTTGAGCACAAGGCAGAACTGGAACTCATTGTTTCTAGGTTTTTAGCCAGGTGCCTTTAATCATTACACAAAACTGGCTTTCTAACAAACTGAAATCTGAGATGGATTAAAACCACTTCCTAAAGAATCCATAGATCTCTTACCCCTGGCATGTACTCCATGAAAATGCTCAGGGTCTTTTCTGCTCGGTCTCTTAAACATCCATAATACTGAACAATCCGCTCGTGCTGAAGGTTCTTCAGTAGCTGAATCTCACATTCCAATGCACTCACTTCCTACAGGCATAAGAATTGCCAGATTACCTTGAGAAAGACATAGGACAATGACCTCCACATAAATGCTACTTTTTAGTGGAGGTAAAATTTAGGCAACCTCAACCCAATGAATGATCAGACTTCATCTCCTTTTCCACATCTCCACATTTGAAATTAAATATAGTAATATTGCTATTTTTTTAGAGGACAATAAACTGACATATCTGACATGAGACCTTAAGTTCTATTCTGCAAAGAGGATAATCTATAATATAACTGCAAACATGGTCATTTCTAGGTAGTTGCTGAAACATTAAACTTTGGATTCTAATTTTTGTATGGCATAAAACGTCATTCATCTATTCCCTTGCTGATTCATTTCTATTAGTGATGTAACCATTAACACTATCCAATTGCTAAACTACAAGATTTTTTCACTTCTTCACTTACAACCCAATTATTTCTCTGCAGATAACTTTTCATTTTAAAAATGGGGGAACATTACATTCTAATGAAAGTTTAAACTATACTAACAGTAGGCATTAACAGTATCACCACAAAGCAGTTAAATTAGAGATTCTTAGAATTCATTTTAGAAATATCCTAAACTTCAGAAAAAACTTTAGGAGAATTTTGTGTCCCTTCCTCCCCTCAATTACTTTTTTTATTTTGATTTTACATCTCTTTGAAACTTAATAAAGTTGAATAAAAAAAAGAAAAGAAAAATCTTTAGAACATAATGATTGTGTTGGTACCTTATTGAAAATGCTGTTTATGTCTTAATAAATCAGAATGTTATCAGATACATGCAAGTTTTTCTCTCCTGTTTTGCTGCCATTTTTATATATGAGTCCAGAATTCACGGTGCCCAAATAGATCAGGATTTATACCACACACACACTTGTAAAGGTAGAACTATGATGCTGGCTTCTCTGGATATAATAAATCACAATCCTAGAACTCAACATCATGTTTATACTGGTTAGATGTTTAACAGTGACATAAAAATGCCACCTTCTCTATAGCTACACTGTTCAGCCCTGGAGCAAGGGTGCTTTGAAGAAAATCAAGCAAAGAAAATAGGCCTACAAGAGATAAAGACATCATGTAATTATTTTTGTGGTGACTGCCAAGTCACCATCAAAGCATGGATTAAAACCTACAACAAATTGTGTCTGTCATTATTTACAATTCAAGAAAGGTTTAAATTAGATTTAAAAAGTTATGGATTTGCCTTTGCAAAAAATAAAGGAAGCTTTACTATGTGGTAATGATGAACACATTATTGCTAATGTTTATAAACTGTTATTAAATTTGGAGAACGACTACATGAAACATTGTATGATCAAACGGGCAACATTTTTTGAATATAATGCTTGAACAATGGGAAAATACATGGAGAAAGGGTTTAAAATTTACATTAAATTATAATTTAAAAGAAAATTTTTATAAAATGATTAAATACTACTGATATTTAACACTGAATAAATTGTCAAAAACGTATATAGGTATTTCAAATCTAAATGTAAAGAAGGAACTTTTTACCATCTAGGGTAGTACGATTCACATCTTAATACTTAAAGTGAACATAAAAGTAAAGCCAGAGGCTTTTTTCTTAAGCTTAATGGACAAAGATCTTGAAAAAAATGGAACTTTAATGTTATAGATGCTGACACCAGCAAGAATGCTCTACACACAAAAATGGAAAATATTTTGATTCTTATAATGGATGACTGGTTGTAAAAGCTGATGGAGTTAGCAGAGACAGCTAAATTGACTGCTTTAATTGAAGAAAAGAATACAGCTAACTTTGTTTCCAATTGGAAACCACTTCTACACTTTGTGCTTGAGATGGAAAAAAAAATGAAACTGACTTTTGGTTTTGCTGATTAGACAGATTTGTTGTTATAGAAATGGCTAGTATATATTATGTAAAAACAAAAAGTTGAGGCTATGTGTTATCTTATTCTACTGCGCTAAAAAGAGTAGGAAATCAATGCTTTTTTCCCTTTTACCCTAACTTCCCTTTCCTCATCCCCTTTTCTTCATTTACTTTCCCATTATTTTTATTTTCTTTGTATTTTATATTTTGATAACTAATAAAAAATTTAAAAGGGAAAAGAAGTACAAATGTCCTTACACTTTGTATTGCATTTCTTTCCTAAGCAAATTGTTAGCGTGTTCCTTTCTCTCTAACTATAGGAGGCCTGGAGTTAGAACACAATAATTAGATGCAAGTCAACATGCTTAAAAGTTTGTGAACTTTTTAATTTTGATGCCCCCCAAATATGCAGCTTTGCCTCAATAAATATATGAAGAAATATATTTTTGATTCATTTGTTTAATTGGGTTCTCTTTATCTAGTTTTAGTGCTTGGGTGCTCATAAATTGCGTTTTAGCTCATATTTATGCAGAGTTATTGAAAATTCAGAAAGAGTTCACAAACTCTTAAGCACCTCTGTAGCACTGTTTTTATCCTGCTCTCAATGCATCGGTAAGTATCAGGAGAAAACAGGACTAAATGCCATTGCTAAGAAAGGCAGACAGGAGAACAACTAAGAAGCCAGTAATTCTAACAAGAAATTCAATTTAAAAAGCTAAGTAAATGCCTCAATTGTGTCATGAGTAATTGTACCCTTGGGTTGCAGAGTTTCCCATTATAGATCAGGAAAGTGGAAACTGAGGAATACAGAGGCATTTTACTATCAGTGTTTAGCCATGGAAATACCTTGCTTGTTTCAGGACTCTCTGGGTCAAACTGGACCTGTTTAGCTGCAAGTTCTCTGCCTGTATCTACATCGTAGCACAAGTATACCCGACCAAAGGCACCTTGTCCTAGGAGCTTCCCTCGACGCCAGTTGACTGGAGCACTTGGAGCTGTCAAATACAAGTCATTTTCCAATTATATAATTCTATCCTAACACTGGCATCAACAGTACTGATTTATATCAGATAATTTAATTGCTAGAGCAGTAAGAAAGATAAAAATGTTTCCCATATGTAAATTACAAGAGTCTAATATATCAGCTGAAAACTGTGACATATAAATACAGAACTTAAAATAATGCTGCAATTAATTGATTTTTGCTACTGCCCGGGAACAGAATCAACATCAGCATTTCCCAAATTTTCTATTCCAACATCCCCAAAGAACAGCTACATCATATAAATGATGATCTAACTTGGCACTCTTGTTAATGACTACCATAGCCTTTAAAAAAGCTTCTAAGGTAGGCTAAGCTGCCATTCTTGATTGCTTAGGGAAAAAAAAGAGGAAAATTCTGAGAGCAAGAAAGACAGAAATAAACTTATCCACATAAGTAAATTTCCAGAATTTCCTTGAGAAAAAAGAAATACAATTCTAATCATTTAGAATTGCAGCGGAAAGAAAAATAAATAGAAAATAAAAAATAAAATAAAACACTGCTTTTTATAAGGCCTTCAATGAAGTCTTTGCTCCCTGTCCCATGTTTAAATTTCTGGATAGTAACAATGACTACAAGTTGTCCTTGATTTACAACCATTCATTTAGCAACTGTTCCAATTTACACAGCAGTGAAACAAGTGACAACAGGTCCTCAGACTTACAACCGTTGCAGCATCCCCATGGTCATGTGATCAAAATTCAGACACTTGGCAACTGGCATGTATTTATGATGGTTGCAGCATCTCAGAGTCATGCTATCACCAGCCAGCTTCTGATAAGCAAAGTCAATGGGGGAAGCTGGATTCACTTAACAACTGCATGATTCACTTAACAACTACAATGATTTGCTTAACTGTGGCAAAAAAGGTTGTAAAATTGGGCATGACTCACAATAATTGCTTTATTATTATTATTATTATTATTATTATTATTATTATTATTATTATTATTATTATTATTTATTGAATTTGTATACCGCCCTACTCCCGAAGGACTCAGGGCGGTGAATAGCCAGATAAAAGACATATAATACAAATGTTAAAAAGCATTAAAATACAATTAAATAATTTGGCCTGGAAAACGAAATTTAAAACACCCCAAATTCTTAAGACAAATTTAAAATTTAAAATTTTTTAAAAGTTTAAAAGTTTAAAGAGAGGTTAGGCCAGGCTGGCCTGCTGAAAAAGAAATGTTTTGATGGCACGGCGAAAAGCTCGCAGGTCCGGGATCCTCCGTATCTCCAGGGGGAGCTCGTTCCAGATGGCGGGTGCCACCACAGAGAAGGCTCTCCCCCTGGGGGCCGCCAGTCGACATTGTTTGGCCGACGGCACCCTGAGGAGCCCCTCTGTATGGGAGCGTACTGGTTGGTGAGAGGCCACTGGTGGCAGAAGGCGGTCTCGTAAATACCCCGGTCCTAAGCCATGGAAGACCACCGGGAGCTAGTGCAGTTCGCGCAGGAGGGGGTCACATGGGAGCGCCCCGTCGCTCCCATAACCACCCGCGCGGCCGCGTTCTGGACCAGCTGGAGCCTCCGGGTGCTCCTCAAGGGGAGCCCCATGTAGAGAGCAATGCTTAGCAATGGAAATTATGGTCCTAATTGCGGTCTTAAGTCAAGGATAGGATATAGGACATAGCAGGAATCCCCAACCTGTGGTCCATGGCGTATTCGCAACTGGGCCACATGAATGGCCAGCTGGTACGCACATACACACAGCCCCTCATGCAAGCAACAGGTGCTGGCACTCACAGCCCCACTCACATGGGCACCTGCCCTCAGTGGTGGGTTCCTCCTGGTTCCGCTGAGCCAGTAGTGGTGATGATATGATGTTACCGAACAGGTTCTCGCCCCCCCGCCCCCCCACGTTATTCTTACCTTTTATTTGGCCCCACCCCAATCTATTGCTGCCTCCTGAGTCCCAGCTGATGGGCTATAAGGAAAAAAACTGTTTAAACTCTTGCCATGGGGCTTCAAAGGGCCGCCCTACAGCTGATCAGTGATAAAAGGCAGATTGGTGGTAGACCGGTGCCTGCAAAAATAAATGGGTAGACCAGTGTCTGCAAAAATACATGCGTAGACTGGTGCCTGCAAAACTACATGAGTAGACTGGTGCCTGCAAAAATAGATGAGTAGACCAGTGCCTGCAAAAATAGATGAGTAGACCGGTACAGCTCTGCAAGCAGTTAAAAGCCTGGTAGACAAGTACCTCTGCTAAATCCTAAAGAATTGTCACATGACCATCAAGCCACACCCACAAAATAAGCCACAGAACCAGTAGTAAAAATTTTTAGAACCCACCCCTGCCTGCCCTTCACATAAAATCATCTTCTCTTCTCCTCCTTCTTCCCTTGCACCAGGCTGCCAACCCAGGTTTGGGGAATGCTGGGATATAGGACAGGATAGAATAGGATACTTTATTGGCCAAGAGTGATTAGACAATGAAGAATGTGTCTCCGGTGTAGACGATCTCCGTATTCATGAAAAGCAACAGAGCAATAATAACCATAATAATGATATAAATAAGAGGAGCCAGTAAAGAAGATGAAAAGCATAATAACAATACTGCAGTCATACAACATGAGCATGTGATGTGATGCATGTACTTAGACATAAGACAGTATGTAGGAATTAGGTGTTCAGCAGAGTGATGGTATGAGAGAAAAACCTGTCCCTGTGTCTAGTTGTTTTGGCATGCAATGTCCTGTAGCAGCTTCTTCACCTGTAATGTTCTTACCACTGCTGGGATCCACATCTGATGGCAAGATTAGGGACCATTTCTAGTTTCTTGAAATAAGCTTTATTGTTACCAGAATTACCAGTGAATTAGCATATTCAGTAACAATGTTTTGTTTTTCTATCTCTGTTGCATAGAATTTAAAGAATACGTACTGAATTTTATTTTAATTTTACCTGATAGTTTCTGTATTGATGTACTGGCCATTCCAGGGATTTGCATTTATCATTTTTTCTGGTTTTATGCAATCCTACGAATACTTACCTGAGAGTAAATTAGTCAGAGGATCTTGTTTTGAGATGTGTAAGTTTTTATTGTAAGCACAAAAGTGTATTTTGGCAAATGTTCTATTTTATTTAGGAAATGTCCTTACATTTTTTATCCTAGCCATTCAAAATCCCTTTCCACACTGGAATATGGTTGAAATAAACTCCCCATTCTGAGTCTACAGAACACACAGCAATTAACAAAAGTGTGTAATTTTAATGAACGTAACCTTTCCATAAAAAGCTTTGTATCCATTATTCCAAAAGAGAAAGCACTTCACACAAATGTTGCTTTTCCAATCATACAAAATTTCCACTGTAAAAGTTTTAAAAAAGAGGAATTCTCTATTTTCTTCCAGACCTTATACCTGTTGCTTGCAATAATACCTGTATTATTGCAAGCAACGTAACATTTGGTGGTAATCCTAATGGTTCACTAATGCCAAATATTTACTATGGTCCATTTTGAAAGAATTAGTAAATATTCCTGTATTTGGAAGCATCAACTTACATTTAGTTGGGATGTTTCTCTCCTGCACAGTGAGTGAATTCTCACTTTCAGCACTCCACATACGTCCACAGGTGTCTAGATATTGCATCGTCAGACCAAGGTTCTCCCCATTGGTGCTTAAGGAACGGCTTGATGGTACCAGTGTGAAGAGGTTGCCCTGTTGGCGCCGAATGCGGGGAAATGTCCTCCGGCCTGAATAGTTAAAAACTACCATGAAAATCAGCTAAATACTCCACTCAAAAGACAATACAACAAAACAGAGGTGGGATTAACATTTGTGAGTTCAATGAAACATTGAATTTACGGAAGTTCAATGAAACATACAAGCAATCAAATGTAATTATTTTCTGTGCAATAATAAAAATGAACAGACACTGAACAATTCTACGTTAAGAGTGTGCAGATTAATCTTGTGTTAATCTTAATAATGTACCATATATATTGGCAGATGCAGGAGAGAAGGAGAGGAAAACCAAAGTCTTTTTGCTGTTAAAAATGGGTTTCCTCACAGAATGGGCATTGGTCTTACCTTAAATGCCAGATTTCTTGAGTGGGGTGACATTGTCCAGATGAGGGTTGTATCAGTCGGATCTGATGCTGGCTGAGTCATAATTTTTGACCACTCCCCTTGCTCCGCCCCTTTCATGCTCAGTTTTGACGAAGGAAGGCCACCAGAAGTATCTCCAACAGGAACCACCGTTATCAGGAGGAAGTAAATCGGTCCAACGGGACAACTGGAAAAAAACTACTGAACAAGAACAATAAACTGTACAGGCACTGAGACAGAGGGAGGGGCTGGACAATGTCACCCCACTCAAGAAATCTGGCATTTAAGGTAAGACCAATGCCCAATTTCCTTGATGAGGGTGTGACATTGTCCAGATGAGGGACATACCAAAGATTTGGCTGTCTCAAGGGCGGGATGTCGAAGGGCCTGGAGAGACCCTCGCACGATGCACCTGCTGCAAAACCCTCCTGCCAAATGACGCTTCAGCAGAAGCAAAGGTATCTATCTTGTAATGACGAATAAATGGCGAGGGGGTAGACCAGGTGGCTGCCCTACATACCTCCTCAAGGGAGGCCTGAGTCGCCCAAGCTGCTGAGGTAGCAGCACTCCTAGTGGAGTGGGCAGTAATGCTATTGGGAACAGGAATCGCCTGGGCCTGATATGCCGAGGCGATGCAAGCCCTGATCCATCTACCAATTGTGGCAGAAGAGACTTTGAGCCCTAGGGAGCCTGGCAAAAAGGAAACAAACAAAGCCTCTGACTTCCTGAAGGGAGCAGTCCTTTTGATATAAATCTTTAGGGCCCTCCGTACATCTAAGGTATGCCACCTTCGTTCCAAGGCATGAGAGGGCCGGGAACAGAAATTGGGCAAAATAACCTCTTGGGCCCTGTGAAAGGGGGAATTAACCTTGGGAATAAAGGAAGGGTCCAATCTCAAAATAACTGTGTCCGGCCGGAAAACACAGAGATCCTCCCTAACTGAGAGGGCTGCCAGCTCCGAAATGCGACGGGCTGAAGTTATGGCTATAAGGAAAACCACCTTAAGGGTGAGAAAGCGAAGGTGAACCGTGCGGAGGGGTTCAAAGGGAGTCTCAGTTAAAGCGTTAAGGACCTTGGGCAAATCCCAAGTAGGGTATCTATGAATCGAGGAGGGCCGCAAGAGCCTGGCTCCTCGCAGGAACTTTTTTATCACAGGGTGCTGAGTGAGTGGTCGGCCGGATGGACTGGACAAGGCCGTAGACAGAGCCGCCACATGTCTCCGAAGGGTACTATGGGCCAGACCACGGTCAAACCCATCTCTGAGGAACTCCAAGATCTGGGCAGGTGAGGCTGAAACAGGATCTATCTGCCGGGAATGGCACCACCTATAAAAGGCGAGCCAGGAGATATTGTAGAGTCTGACTGTGGATTTACGTCTGCAGGCTTGAACAATGTGAATCACCCTATCTGAATAATTGTCCTGCCTTAGACGGGCCCCTTCAAGCGCCATGCAGTCAGTTGGAGCCACTGAGGGTCCGGATGAAGAAGGTTCCCCTGACGCAGTACAATCTCGTCTGGTGGAATCCTCCAAGGGTGAAATGTGGAGAGACTGACCAGGTCTGCAAACCACGGACGGCGTGGCCAGTGGGGAGCCACGAGGATAATTTCTGCTCTGTCGGCGATGACCTTCCGAATCAGGGCCGGAATCAGAGGCAGCGGCGGAAAAGCGTAGTGAAGACCTGGCGGCCAGGTGAGACGGAGAGCGTTGACCCCTTCCGCCCCTGGCGTCGGGAACCTCGAGAAGAAGCGAGGAAGCTGATTGTTCAGGTGTGTGGCGAAGAGATCTATGGCTGGGATGCCGAACCTGTTGCAAATCTGATGAAATATGTCAGGATGAATCTGCCACTCGCTGTTGTCCACCTCTGTCCTGCTCAGGAAATCCGCCTGTGTGTTTTCCGACCCCGCAATGTGGTCCGCTCTGATGGAGAGGAGGTGTTGTTCTGCCCACTTGCCCAGGCGAAATGATTCCTCCATGAGGCGCTTTGAGTGGGTGCCCCCTTGACGGTTGACATGTGCCTTCGCCGCCATATTGTCTGTCAACACCAGAACATGACGGTGTTGCACAAACCGGTGAAAGTGCGTGAGAGCGAGACGAATGGCCTTCAGCTCCAGCCAGTTGATAGGGTTGGCGAGGTCTGATGCAGACCAACGGCCCTGAGCCACGTGTGATGCAAGATGAGCCCCCCATCCGTGAAGGCTGGCATCTGTAGTGAGTACAAGTCGGTCGTGATTCATGAAGAGACACCCCTTGTCGAGAGAAGGCGATGTCCACCAACCTAGCGATCGCCTGACTGAGAGTGGAACTTTGACTGTTGACATGGTGTGAGCTTGGCGTTTCTTTTGAAAAGGAAGCAGGAACCACTGCAAGTGGCGAGCGTGAAGGTGTGCCCATGGGACGATCTGGACGCAGGAGACCATCTTGCCTAAGAGCTTGGATAGAGTGGCCAATGGAACTGATGGAGTTCTGCGAATGAGAGCTACTAGGTCCCTGATGTCTGACCGTCGTTCCAAGGTTAGGTAGACGGTCCCCTGGGCTGCGTCTATGATGGCGCCAAGATGGGTGATCCTGGTGACTGGCACTAACTGACTTTTTTTGTAGTTGACCAAGAACCCATGGTCGTTCAGGGTTTGAATCGTGAGGTGTAGGTCGTGTAAGGCTTGCTCTTGAGAGTGAGCCTGAATCAGAATATCGTCCAGGGAAGCCTGGATCCTTACCGGTTGTTGTCTCAGGTGAGCCGCCACCACCGCCAGGACCTTTGTGAAGACCCTTGGTGCAGATGCCAGTCCGAAGGGAAGAGCCCGGTATTGAAAATGCTTTCCTGCATAGCTGAATCGGAGATACTGTCGATGCTTTGGCAGGATGGGAATGTGAAGATAAGCCTCCATGAGGTCTATGGAAACTAGAAAATCGTTGGGACGAATCCCTTGAAGAATAGAGGTTAGTGAACACATTTTGAATCTGCGATACACTATGTATGAGTTGAGATTTTTTAAGTCCAGAATGGCTCTCCACCCCCCTGACCGCTTTGGAACTACGAACAGGATGGAATAATACCCCTGTTTCCATTGATCGTGGGGGACCTCCTCTATGGTGTGAATCTGTAGTAGGTGCTGAACTGCTTGGTTCATTAATTGACATCTGGATTCGCTTTTGGAAGTTGGACATTGAAGAAAGCGGGTTGGAGGCCTGGAGAGAAATTCCAGGGGGAGGCCGAATTTCACAACTGAAAGAACCCAAAGGTCTGAAGATGACCTTTCCCACCTGTCCGCAAAGAGGGACAGGCGACCCCCTACTGGAGGATTTGGTAGTGAGTCACTTACGACTGCGGGACTGGCGGAAACCAGAACCCCGAAAGGACCGTTTGGGCTGGAATTGTCTGCTCCTGTCCCGAAAATATTGACGGTCCGAGGATCGATAGGATCCCTGAAGATATTCCTGCCTGGAGGGGCCTCCCTGGGGGTAGGAACGAAAGGAAGGCCTTCTGTAATATGGAGAGGGTCTTCCTTCAGCCCGTTTGTATGTTGAGGGCAAAATTTTTCGCTTATCCCGTGTCTCTACAAGAAGGGGTTCAAGTGATTCCCCAAATAGTTTGTTTGCAGAATATGGAGCTGCAGCCAAGCGCCATTTGGCCTTAAGGTCAGCAGGCCATTGGCGAAGCCAGAGCATCCTGCGGGCTGAGACTGTAGAGGCTAAGGCTCTGGATGCAAATTTGGCTGAATTCAAGGTTGCATCAGCCGAAAATTGAGTGGCAGCAATGATTTTATTAATATCCTGATGAAGGCGAACCTCACTGGGGGGTACCCTTGCCTGTAACTGTTGAAGCCAAAGGATGGTAGTTCTATTAAAAAAAGAGGCTGATGAAGCTGATTGAATTGCCCATGCCGAGGCCTGATGGTTCTTTTTAAACAGAAATTCTAACTTTTTGTCTTCTGGCCTTAGACCTTCAGAAGTATCCCCAGTTACGTATGAAGAAGAAGAGGAAAGGGCCGCTACAGGGCTGTCTACAGGTGGAACTTGCAAGAGTTGAGCAAACTTTGGAGCAACAGCATAATATTTCTTATCTGAACCATGTGCAGATGCCATGGTTGCAGGCCCAGCCCACTGTTTCTTTACCACGTCTATGAACAGTTGTGGAGTTGGTACATAACAAAGTTCAGGGGGGGGGTTCAGAAAAAGGTCCCTGTAGTCCACCCTTTTGAGCCTCCTGCATCTCTTGAAAATATTCATCTTCCTTTAAGGCGGCTGTTAAGCGAGCCTTATGCAATAAAGACTTGAATTTATTGGGGGGAAATAATCCTGTAAAGGCAGGTTGATCTTGGATTATCCCCTCATCATCTGATAGGTCAGAATGTCTCTCTTCCTCAAACACAAAGGCTTCACTAACTCTGGAGGCTGCAGGAGAATGAGAGCCAGTAAGACTGACTGCAGGAGAAATTCTAATACGGGCAGATCGCTCTGAAATAGCAGAGCCAGAGTGGTGACCATGAATATTGGCTGCCATTCTAGAAGCAATGGCCTGTTCAATCAGAATTCTCAATCCTTCTGGCACATTTTTTAAAGGATCTTCGGGGGTTAGCACAGGCATAGAGGATTCACCTGTTGAAGCAGCTGCAGCTGCATGCCCACCAAATACAGGAGTTGCAGGGGTCATTAATTGACTTGCAAAGGGGTTTTGCAAATTGCTTTGGTCTTGTTGAAGAACATTACCCTCTCCCTCCGAAGACCAGGCCTGGCTAACAGTTGAAATGGGAGGAGGGGGGGTAGATGGGGGGGGGGTCCCCTTACCAGGCTCAGTTGCAGGCACTTCACTAGCTTGCTTTTCTAGAGATTTATGCCTCTTTGTTAAATCCTTCTCCTCAGGCTTAGAAAGGTGCTTACGTTTGGAAGTTGATTTCTTCCCAGTGTACATAGTATTTTCCTCCCCATGGGAAGAGCGATCTGCCATCTTTAGTATACTCACTGCGACCACGATGTCGACTGGAGAAATAGCTTTTGGTTTCAGTTTCGCCACGTGGTTGAAATTTGAGATGGCAACGACTCTGGCGTTAAGCACGATGGCTGCCAGGTCACACTTGAGCAGGAGGAAACTCTGCTCTGGAGGTATCTGTCTAGTCAAGCCTAGAAACGGACCTCCTCAGCGCCCCCACAGCCACGAAGAGAAAAAATAAAAAATACTGGCTGGAAATGCCACAGGGAGAGGCAAGAAGAAGCTTGCTGCCCCCCCCCAAACTTGCAGACTCGTTGGTGGCAAAGCGGCAAAAAACTCCTTTTAAAATTGCCGCGGCGCTTCAATTAACCGCTCTACAGCTGATCAGCGGTTTTGGGATCACTGTAGCGTGGGCGGCGGCCCGATTTGGCGATTTCCCTTAAAATTAGGGAATCGCTATTATTGTTGGTGGTATTGTGGTCTAGGGCCCCTTAAACAATCGTTGGTGGGATAGATCAAAAAAATCCCCCCCAAAAAAGACAGGAAAAAGAAAAAGGAAAAAAGTTCCCTTTTAAAATGGGGCTTTCAAAATGGCCGCCGCCAGGAGCGAAGCAAAGCCTGGCAGCTTAGGACGCTCTAGCAAGGCAAAACCGGCAGGCTACAATAGAAGGGGGGAAAAATATATATATATATATAGCCTGGTAGACCGGTACCTTAGGAAAATTTAAAGGGGAAGTAACAATTTTAAACTAGAGAAATAAAAAGGTGGTCAAAAAGACTTACAATTCTGTGATATTGAACAGACCTGGGCTGTATAGCCAGATCTGTAGGAGATGTTTCTCTCAGGCCGACTGAGTCTAAACTGGGCATGAAAGGGGCGGAGCAAGGGGAGTGGTCAAAAATTATGACTCAGCCAGCATCAGATCCGACTGATACAACCCTCATCTGGACAATGTCACACCCTCATCAAGGAAATTCATCTATGAATTTGTTTTTACTTGCCCAATTAATTATGAATATAAGCACTATTTTAGAGATAGCAAAAAAGGTTGCTTATAAGGTATTGCTTTCATCCTCTTATAACCCTGGAACAGTCAGAATCTCAAATTAACATAGTCCTCCTCTTCTAACTCTTTCTCTCTGTCACACTCTCTTTTTTAAAAGTAAATTTACTGCAGTAAAACAAGGAGACAAAGCTATTTTATTGGTACATTTTTGCCTGATGCCTCCTCCTCCTCGTATTTTCAAGCTATTTAAAAAAGGATGAGGGGAGAAAAGGGGTTGGCAACAGGTGAAACAGAAAGCTTTTATAGAGAGTGTTGTGAAGTAGTAATCCTATTATTAAGTTTAAAAAGGCATTGCACACCCACCATCATTGTAATCTTTGTACTGCATAGAGACATGGTAACGCCGAGGGTAGGTCCCACCTTTTTCAGCTTTATCAAAGATTTGATTCTCACGATCTACAATAAAGAAGCAAAAATGTTACACTATCAAACATGCATCCACACAGAGACCCTTTTAGAAAAATATATTTTGCCACAGGTGGTATGAAGAGAGAAAAAAAGGGAGAAATAATTAACTTCTCCATGGGAAGAAGACCTCCAAAGGAGGTCCATGGGAGGTGAAGTGGGAGGCTTGGCGTCGGAGAGTTCAGGTTTCACACGTCTGTCTGTCCACCTATCCACCCACCCATCCATCCAACTACCTATCTAAGCAATGAACATATCCAACACACTTTCCTTCTCCAATTTTCCCCACAACAACAACAACCCTGCTCAGAGAGTGACTGGCCCAATGCCCATAGTCAACCACCTGGCTTTCATGGCTAAGGCAGCACTTGACTCAAGGTCAGAATAAACAGAATAACAGAATTGGAAGGGGTCTTGGAGGTCTTCTAGTCCAGCCCCATGCTCAAGCAGGAGACCCTATATCAGGGGTGTCAGACTGGATGGGGGGAGAGACGGGATGGACAGTCTTTTCTTAAAGATCTCCCTTAAAAAAAACTTGAAAGGTTTCCCACTTTCTAGTCAAGTGTCTTAACCACTAGACCAAAATGATTCTTAATCACTAGATTCAAACTGTTACAGTAAAAAATGAATCAGAAATACAGGAATAATTTAGTTTTTCAACCATCTCTGTTACTCTATTGCAGGTGGTTGCTAACATCTGATGGAAACATACTAACTGCACATGTAAACATTTTTGTTTAGCAAAAAGTAAATGCAGTAAACCTACAACTGAAATATGAAAGTTCTCTAGTTCCTTTTATTTGCCAGCAACTATCAGTGTAGATAACATCTCACCTGAGAAATCTTGCCTATTATCTGGAAAGCTCTGGGCTCTGGACATGCAGGATTTTCGGAATGAAAGGCTATTTTGAAAAATGGAATAGAAGAACACAATGTTACGTGTTAGAAAGGCATGATTTCCAACGCGTTCTGTCTGTGTGATGTTCTTGTTACATTTTATTTTATTTTTAATTATGCAAGTTTTGGTGTATTCAGGTCTTTTCCCGTGTAAGCTTGATAGTATCTTGGCGACGTTTAGACGAGGTCCCACTCGTCATCTTCAGGCTGGTGTCTTCGGCTTCGTGCTAGTGCGAGGAAAGCGTGATCGGAGCTGCCGTCTCTCTATAAATACTGGTGGAGAGGTGTGGGGTGCTGGCTTTGTTTCTGTGAGCGGATTGGTTGGCTGTGTTGTTACATCTTGATTAGGTGATGGAGTTGATATTTGCAGATTAGTTGGCTGTTTCGTAACATCCTATGTGGGTGAGGTCCTTGATGTGTGTCCATTAGTCTTTTGTGTTTTAACGACCTGGGTAATGGGGTGTGTGTTAACATCCTGAGTTCTAGTGTTGTGATATCCTGAATTTTTTGATGTAATGTCCTGAGCAGATGGCTGTGATGCCACATCCCGAGCTTTGGTTTGGCTCTGAGTTTGAAGTCTTGTCATGTGTTCATGGTGTATGTCAGCCATCACAACCATCTGCTCAGGACATTACATCAAAAAACTCAGGATATCACAACACTAGAACTCAGGATGTTAACACACACCCCATTACCCAGGTCGTTAAAACACAAAAGACTAATGGGCACACATCAAGGACCTCACCCACATAGGATGTTACAAAACAGCCGACTAATCTGCAAACATCAACTCCATCAACTAATCAAGATGTAACAACACAGCCAACCAACCTGCTCACAGCAACAAAGCCAGCACCCCACACCTCCCTACCAGTATTTATAGAGAGACGGCAGCTCCAATCACGCTTTCCTCGCACTAGCGTGAAGCCGAAGACACTAGCCTGAAGATAACGAGTGGGACCTCGAAACGTCGCCAAGACACTATCAATCTTACACGGGAAAAGACCCGAATACACCAAAACTTGCATACCTCTACCCGTGAAAATCTACGAAAACAAATATATATATATATTTAGAAGAACACAAAAACGCAGTGAAAAAAGAAGAGCGAACTTCTTCCTTGGTACTATACATGAAGGCCACAGGACATAATATCGACTTCAACAATACTAGAACAGTGGTGAAAGAAGAACATCTTATTAAGAGAATAATTAGGGAGGCTATTTAAATTGAAAAGAGG
This sequence comes from Pantherophis guttatus, assembly GCF_059756535.1. NCBI lineage: Eukaryota > Metazoa > Chordata > Lepidosauria > Squamata > Colubridae > Pantherophis > Pantherophis guttatus. The sequence continues at coordinate 59,640,269 of NC_142066.1, forward strand.
CTGCAGAATATGAATAGACAAGATGACACTTCTAGGTTATCAAGTATTTGGAGACCTGCATTGAGGGAAACTCAAGTTTTAACATCAGAGGATAGGCAGAGATCCCAACAGGCAACCAGTGGTGTTGTAATGCCTGCCAGAGTCCTTCCCTCTTTGCAGATGATAGCTAGCAATAGGGAGAGAGAGAGAACCGAGCCAGAAGATAGGCTGAGATCTCAACAGGCAATCAGCGGTGTTGTGATGCCTACCAGAATCCTTCTTTGCAATTGACAGTTAGTAATAGGGAACCAGAGAAAGCTGGGCCTTTAACACACAGTCAGGCTGCAACTAGGATAATGAAGCAGGAGAAAAAACTGCTGCCCTCCAATCAGGACACAGAGTTGCAGGCTAACCGGCATACGTCAATAGCAGCAAACATAGAAAAGCGACAACTCCGATCTTGCAACATACCTACAGTTTCTAAACTGAAACTGGGGCCCGATGATGACAAGTTAGAGAGCTTGTCGAAACATTGCCAAAAAGAAAACTTTTAAAATGTTGGTTAGGATTTTAGCCAGAGTTTCAAAAGACCTTACAAAGTGTTTTGTTGGGATTTTGGAGGATTTTAAACTGGGATTTTAGCCAGGATTTTAAGTATTTCAACTAACAGACTTTTAATGAAAATAAACATAAGAATTCAAAAGTCTGACAAGGATATGTTTATTATGTTCTATCTTATTTCCCTCCTCTATATTTTCAGCCTTACCATATAGGCAATATAGTTAAATATTAATACTTTAGTATTTAAAGTAATGGAAAAAAGTTGAAATTACTACAGAATTCCTATCGATAGTTCTTACTGTCAATACCTTTCTCCTGACTGGCTCAAGGACTGACAGCTACCAGATAGGGAGTTTTCAGCACTGCTTAAGGGATCCAACATCTAGAACAGAAGATTACAAAAAGCTAAATTAAATTTAGCCTACAGCTGAAAGGACAGAATGCAAAATTGAATTAAGAGATTTTTAATTAATTTCATTAAAACTGACAAAGATTAACTATGTGGGACTTTTTTTTAGAATCAGCCACATGCTCAATTGATAGTATTTCCATCTATTATTAATAGAAATATCACCATAAGAAAAACTATAGCCTGTAAGTAGCAATCAATTTGATACCCAAGTCAAAACGTTTTTTCACTGGTTCCTGAGGGGAAGGGGGTAGACTTATGCATTCCCATCCATTTCTTCAACATATACACATTTTTCCAGTCAATGGTGCTAAGAGACAGGAAGAGGAGAAGGACTAAGTTTCTTCTTCCCTTCTAACAACTTAAGCAGAAGTACTGAACTGATGGGAAGAAGAAAGGAGACTTGTGGCTTACGTTGTCTCTCAACAACCTTGAAGTAATGTATCTCCTAGCAATGGGAGAGAAGTTCTCTCCTAACAACACTATGTAATACTGTCAGGTTTAAATGACAGTCAACCTCAGAAACCTAGAGATTTTCTTCTTCCTGATATCAATGCAGTTTATCTCTTCAAAGCATACTGAATAGGATCACAGGGAGAAACAAAAAAGGAGATCACAGAATCTTAATATGTGAACCCAGCAATTTTTGGCATGTCATCCAGAGGGATGAAGAGTCTCCTGAATTTTGCTATCAAATATAGAGTGACATTTTCCCATTACAGGTAATTGTAAAAACTATGTTGACTCTTATCTCCGATTGATAATATTGATCACTTGGCTTAAAGGGAAAAGGGAAGAAACTGGAGCTTGGGAGGACCTCCCTAATGATATATGAATTTCCTAGTTGTATATAACCAATACCCTCCACTTGCAATATACAAATGATCCCCAGCATGTCAACATTTCTATGAGAAAACAAAGAATCAATTCCTTAAGCTAAGATTAAAGCATGTTTAAAAAGTTAATACTATATAAAATGAAGGGCCTGTAGCTCTCTAGTAAGACAATTATGTAACATGCAGAAGATCCCATGTTTGAGATTTGGCATCACCACATAAGATAGTGTTTGCTCTGAAGCCCAAAGCCTTATATGGCTTCCTAAAAATCTGACTGTAGTTTCCACTTTCCAAAGCTGATGCTGAATTATAATTGTTACTGTAAATATCTAGGACATACTCACCTTAATTGCATTTAAGTAACCAAATCCAATCTAATTTTAATCCAAATTCAATCCACTTTCTGGAAGTAAATGACTCCCAACACACTATCAAATGTCAAATGTAGCCACTGGTATGAAGAAAAAGATACATCCTTGATGCAAAATAAGAGAAACTCAATTGATATTGAGAGAGCTATTGCCAATTGGCATGAGTGCTAATATAGTATGGAGGAAGAAAGATTACTGGTTCTCTTTGATCTGTTTGAATGTAAGACAATTTGCTATGTAGCATATAAGAAGCTCAATTGAGGAAATCAATGGAAATTGCAGGCTTTATTTTTTAAACATATTTTTAATCTCACTTTTTATGTTGGTATCTGTATATTGTATAAATATTTTTATACTGATAAATTCTTTGAGCTTTTAACTTACATTTTGTTCATTGGTTTCTGGTATAAATTCTCCTTCACTGTTTATGCTGGTATAGGACCCCTGGCGAGCAATTCGCTGCTGTCTCTCTGGGACATATCCTGGCGGGGGTGAACTTCGGCCTGTATTCTGAGAGCCTGAAGATTTAATGATGCTTATTAAATGGCTGCACAAGATAAAGGACAGCTGAAAAGGAAGTGATACATTTTACTGAAGCATTTCAAGCAAAATACAAGCACGACTGTTAGTGGATAGAAGATCAGTGGGCCAACATTAGGAATATGGTTTGAACAATGGATCTTACAATAAGAAAGACATTTAAAAGATTTTGTATGTGTGATTCACCTGATGATAATTTAAGCAACATTCTGACAATGCAGTGTGTTGTGACTTTGTAAATGGAAAAAGGGGGAAATATGACAATAAAAATTACATTTAAGAAGCAGAGGGACAACTCCCTTCTTCAAGAATGAACCTCCAAGGTCCATCTCCAAGGCAGTCTTAGTCAACAAAGAGGAGTATAAAGCTTAAAAGTTTTATGTTCAAGTTCATAGACATAAGAGCTCTGTCCATTTCCTCAGGTTCAATAGGTTGGAACTGTGCCCAAATAACAAGGCAGGACTACACTCCTGGTATCTCCACAAATCTGACATGTAACTGAATGCTCTTCAAAGGGCATTATAGTTAATGATTTAATTGCTTTATATTTTTGTACATATGCTATGGATGAGAGATATGATATCATACGAAATTAAATAAAATTCACAAAGCTAGCACTGGAAGACAGGAAGTTATGAATAGAACAGTAACTGCAAAGGAAACAGACGGCAAGGAAAGGAGTTGTTCTGTTTTTTGAACTTTTATGGATGCAATTCAGAATGGATATGGATGGAAATAGCTGCATAATTTTTAGTTCATATAACTATTAATTTTTAGTTCATATAACTATTAATAGTAGAGATGCGAAGAAGGAAAAAGTGCATGTATATATAGAATGAAAAAAGAAAGTTAGAATTTATAGCATAAGGGGGGGGGGGACTAAGAAAAGGATTATATGCACACAGTTGTCCAGGAGCTGAGTACAGTTCGGTAGCTAATAATAGGACATGAAGATAACAAGCCACAAATCAAAGGTTTGCAGAGCTCAACATTATTTATGGTCATTAATACAGTGACAGATTAATACACTCACTAATGGACAGGTGTCTGCTTCGGGTTTCAAGTGGCTGGTAGGCAGTGTTTACATCTCCCGTAGATTGGGAAGTTTTGATTCTGACTTGCTTTGGCATCCCTGCATGGGATGAGAGACTGATCTGTTAAAAACAAAGTGAGACCAGTAAGATTTAAACAATTTAGGATTTGAAGATTAGAATGTTTTAGTTTTAAAACAATGACAAGAATGAAAAAAATAAGCAGAATGGCATTATTAATCTGTGACTAAAAGTAAAATCAAAATGGTTATTCCTATCTGTACCAGGGGGCTAAATTACATCATGGTAAATTCAGAATATTAATTTTGAGCTAGACAAATACTGGATAGGAACCAAAACTAGAGTGCTATGAAAGTCTGGATCTGAGTTATAGCCTACAACTTGTTAAAGACCTGACAAGACAATGCACAAAGTATTTACAAAAGGCCTTGCACATTCTGAGTGCAGAACTAACTACATTTACTAAGGATTCCTCACTATAACATTAAAATTAATGAGGGATATATTCTTAGCAAAGATCCCATGATATATCTGCAAGTTTATATATTTTATTTTATTAAGTATAAATAAATTCAAACTGAGGTTCAAAGGTATTCTAAAACAGAATTCTCCGTATTTTACAGTCTAAATATTATCTGAATTTGGAAGGCACTAGTAGGAGCAATTGGTAAAATGCTTGTAGCCCTTATAAGTAAAAATTGCATTTTTCAATAGCAAGCAAAAATTACTTTTTTAAACAGAGAGATATGTAATCAAATGCTAGATTTTAAATTATTTTAACATTTATATTGCCAAGTTAATTCTATTATGATAAGAGGAATTTATCTACTATCCTCGAGATTTTGGAGATTATAATTCTCATAAATCCTAAAATTAATGTAATCAGCAAACAAAAAAGTGAATGAAATCAAACAAATGCATTCTACAATATAGAATTAACAGTTAAATTATTAAGAGATTCAAAACTTAATAAGGCTTTAAATATATGTATGTATGGGACTTCCGGTGGCACCGCAGACACCGAGGACGCTCTTCCCTTGAGCGCCAGCCCTGCGATCTCGTAAAGCCGCTAGAACAGCACAAAGCAGCTGTCTAGTGGCTTGAAAACTTTCTCCCTGGGAAAAGGGGAGGAAGAGAGCATACGGGCGTAGGTAGAGCTCCCCAAGGAGCCCCAGGAACAATTCTGGGGCTCGAAGGCTGAGAGCTCCCTGGAAGCCCGACAGAGCTCCGGATCAGGGACATTTCTGCTTCAAGCAGAAGAAGACACCGCAACCACCCCTGCAAACAACGCTTGAATAAACATAATTTGGAAGCAGGCTGAGCAAACTCAGGAGAGATGAGATCTGCAAGTACTGAACTTTAACTCCAAATGTATATTACTTCCTTCTGATTTATTAAGGGGACTAAGTGAAACCAAGATGGCGATTGTGCTTTAATGGGGCGTGAAAGCGAAAGTTAAAAAGGAAAGTTTCTTTTAGTGTTGGCAGCCCCTGTCTAAAATTAGAGATTTGTGTTTTTTTTTTTAAAAAAGGAGATGATTAGAGATTACAGCAGTGATCCTTAAAAAAAAAAAAAGGACTGATATTATTTAAAGACTGATTTCTGGATTTGGTGGATTTACAGTTCTGGCAGTTGACTGAATTTAAATTGGAAACTAAAAATGGCTTCAAAACAAATTAAGACTATTGTCCCCAAAAGTGCTGGGACTTCACCAGCTCAAACGTCCAGATTGCAATCTCTCTCTGTTCCAACGGAACCAACAATATTAACATTTGAAATGTTGCAGGAAGCCCTCAAAACACAAGCCTCTGTTACAGAAACAAAAATTGCTTCAATGTTTCAGGAGCAAACTCGAGAAGTTGCTGAAGAAATTGCACAGGTCAAAGAGACTATTCAAAAATGAAACCAAGAAATTAGAGAAGATATTATTATGGCAGTACAAGGATTGGCAGAACACATTGAAGCAATAGATGAAAAAGTGGAAGAAATTAAGCAGTCTAATGAGAACTTGGAAAATAAAATGGGGGACAAGAGGGAAAGAGCAGAGGCGGATGTGATAATGATACAATATAGAGACATGGAATTTGCTCTGAGAATAAGAGGCCTCAAGGAAAATAAGCAAGAGAATTTGAGAGAGATCTTTTCAGAAGCATTTGCACAGATAATGGAAGATCAAAAAGCAAATTTAGAATGGCAAATTGACAAAATTTATCGTGTCAATTCATGGGTGGCCAGACAGAAACATCTACCAAGAGACACTGTAGTTTATTTTACAACAAGGAGATTACACAATGAAATCCTACAAGTCACTTTTAAAAACAAACTTCAAGTGCAGGGGCAGGAGGTTTTAACACTGAAAGAAATTCCCCCCAAAATGTTGAGAGCCAGAAAGGGTTATGCCTTTCTGGTGGAAGAATTGAGATACCGTTAGATACAGTATAGATGGGAAGTTCCAGCTGGTTTAGTGGTGAATTATTCAGGAGAAAGATACCGTCTCAATTCAGTGTGGAAGGCAAGAGATTTTTATACCAATGTATTAAAGGCTGGATGCCCTCAGTCCCAGGAAGCTAGAAGGAAGACGGAAATGGATGGGGCAAGAAAGGGGAGAAAGAAGAATTGTTGGTACAGGCCCAAAAGGGTGATTTGATTATTCAAGAAGAATTAATACAATTTTCGACTACTGTTCAAGCTTTGGAGATAGAAGAACCTAAGGATCAAAGACAGACTCGAGCGGCAGCCAAACGTCAAGAAGAATTAAGAGTGCAGCAACTTCAAATGATTCAAGATACTACAAAAACAGAAGCAGTGGGAGGAGCAAAGCCAAAAAGTAAAATGCATGGAGATTTCCAGCAGATGCTCCAAGTGCTTCAGAGAGCCAAGAATGGCAACTAGATTTTTGACCTGGAATGTTAATGGCCTAAATTCACCACAAAAGAGGAGAAAAATATTTCATTATTTGAAAGTTTAAAAATGATGTAATTTGTTTACAAGAGACTCATATTAGAAGTAAAGATAAAAAATATTTAATAAATGCAAGGTTAGGTATACATTTTGTTGCATCTGCTCCTGAGAAGAAGAATGGTATAGTTATATACCTAAAAAAAGACTTAATTGCCAAATTAATTGAAGCAGATGATCAAGGAAGATTTTTAGCAATTGAACTGTTAATAAAAGGAGAAAAAATACTTTTAATTGGAGTCTACGCACCGAACCAACAACAGGAAAAATTTTATAAGCTTTTACATTCCAAGTTATTACAATGGGATTATAAATCATGTATTTTATTGGGCGACTGGAATGGAGTTTTGGGCACTAAAAAAGATAAGAAGGGGCTCTTGCTGAACATTTCAATACGTGCTAGATTGCCAAAATCGTTTTTTGAAATGATGGAGGACATGGAACTGAGAGATATCTGGTGAGAGACAAACCCCGAAGAAAAAGACTTTACCTTTTTTTCTGATAGACATCAATCTTTCTCAAGGATTGATTTTATATTAATTACAAATGATTTCTTTTCCAGAGTGAAGAAGATGAAGATTTGTCCAAGAGTTTTAACCGATCATAGTCCAGTCTGAATGGAATTAGAGTATGGAAGGGGCTCTAAGAGGTCTTGGAGGTTAAATGAAAATTTGTTTAGATATGAGGAAAATGTAAAAGAATGTAAAACATTTATGAAAGAATTTTTTATTATAAATATGCATAAGGGTACATCTATGGAAATGGTATGGGATGCAAGTAAAGCATATATGAGAGGCATTTTGATATATCTGAATAATAAATATAGACATAAACAGGAAAAAAAAGGAAGGACTTAGAAGAGGAAATCAGGAAAAAAGAACAAGCTTTGATATTGAATCCAGCAGATAAGAAAATAAAAGAGGCAATTAATTTATTGCCTCTTTTATTGGGCAATTTAATATGTTAATGGCAGATCAGGTCGCAACTAATTTGCAATATGCTAAACATAATACTTTTTGTAATGCTAATAAACCAGGGAGGTAGTTAGCATATTTGTTAAGGAAAAAGCAAAAGTCACGGACCATAGAGAAAATAGAATATAAAGGTAAAGAGGTTTATCAGCAAAATATGCTTAAAAAAGCATTTTTAGAATTTTATACGAGTTGTATGCTGGTGATAAAATTCAAGGTACAGATATAGATAGATACCTACAGAAAGAGTATATTCCTACAATTACAAAAGAGCAAAGGGAGGGTTTAAATCAACCAATAACTACTGAGGAGATTATGTCTGCAATTAAGCAGTTGAAAATGGATAAAGCTCCTGGGACAGATGGCTTGACAGCTGCTTATTATAAACATTTGCAGTTAGAAATGGTGGGACCATTTAAAGAATTATTTACTAATATACAATCTGGAGGAGATGTATCCCCATCTTGGAGGACAGCTTATATTTATTTGATTCCAAAGGAGGAGCAAGACCATACCCAGCCAAAAAATTATAGGCCCATATCACTCTTAAATACAGATTACAAGATTTTTGCTAAAATATTAGCAAATAGGTTAATGACAGTCATGCAACAAATGATTCATAATGATCAAACTGGTTTTATAAATGGTAGACAAATGAAGAGTAATGTAAGGTAAGTTGTTAACCTATTGGAGTATTTGGGGAAGAACAACCAAATCCCTGCGGTGCTGATATTTCTTGATACAGAGAAAGCATTTGATCGATTGAATTGGCAATTTTTATTGAAAATAATAGAAAAGATGCAGTTTGGGGAACATTTCACAAAATCTATTAAGGCAATATATCAGAAACAAACAGCGCAAATAATAATTAATGGTAGTTTAACATACACTTTTAATATAGAAAAAGGAACAAGACAAGGATGCCCTTTGTCTCCATTATTGTTTATTCTGACTTTGGAATTTTTGTTAAGTAAGATACGTGGGTCGGACAAAATAAGTGGAATTATGTATGACTATAGATTACGAGCATTCGCAGATGACTTGGTTGTTACTTTAACCCAACCATTACAGTTGGTTGTAGGTCTAATTAAATTACAATTATCCTTGCTAGGAAGAATAGCAGTAGTAAAAATGAATGTTTTGCCTAAATTTTTGTTCCTTTTTCAAATGATACCAATACTTAAAGATGAGAATTTGAAGATATGGCAGAAGGGTATTAATAATTTTGTTTGGGCAGGGAAGAGACCGAGAATAAAACAAAAAATAATACAGGATACACGTGAAAGAGGAGGACTCAAAATGCCTAACTTAAGACTTTATTATGAGGCAGCTGTTCTATCAGCAATGAGTGATTGGATGAATTTAACAGAAGAAAGAATATTGAATATTAAGGGATATGATTTGGTTTACGGGTGGCATGCTTATTTATTATATGATAAGAAAGTGGACAAGACTTTTAAAAGTCATATATTAAGGAATGCTCTATTGCGTGTCTGGAAAAAGTACAAGTATAAACTAAACGAGAAGTTACCATTGTGGGCAATACCCAGACACGCGATAGAGAATATAAGTGTAGAGCAAAGGCAGGATGTGATTACATATAAAGAGCTTCTTAACAAGGAAAGAGGTATACTACAATTAAAATCTCTGAATCAAGTAAGAGAAGAAAGGACAATTCGAACATGGTTTCAATATGTACAGTTGCAAGCTAGATGAAGAGAAGATCAGAAAATTGATTTTCTGCAAAATGAGGAAAATTTGGTAAAACAGATTAGAGATCAAAGTCAAATGCATATAAAAAGGTTGTATAATGCGTTGCTAGAAATAGATTCAGAAACGGAGTTAGTTAAGGACTGTATGATAAAGTGGGCACAAAATATTGAAGAACCAATAATGATGGAAACATGGGAAAAAATATGGGTCAGAAATGTGAAGTTCACGCAAGCCCAAAATTTAAGAGAGAATTTTTACAAAATGTTTTATAGATGGCATCTGGATCCTAAAAAGCTAGCCTGTATGCATCCAAGTGTGCAACCTAAGTGTTGGAGATGTGAATGTGATGATGCTACGTATTATCATATATGGTGGACATGTAAAAAAATTAAGGCATTTTGGATAAAAATATGGTGGATTATTCAAAATATTCTCAAAAAGAAGATAAAATTTACTCCACAGTTTTTTCTGTTAGGCATAATTACAGATTGTACTGTTATAGATACTAAGTTGATTTTAAATTTAATAACAGCAGCCAGACTCTTGGTGGCACAGTACTGGAAGAAGGAAGATTTGCCTACTATTGAAGAATGGACGCTAAAATTAGCAAATTTAGCAGAAATGGCCAAAATTTCAGCGTATTTGAAGGACCATACAAATGAAAGATATATATCGGAATGGAGAAGATGGATTGACTATATTCAAAACAAATATCGGACAAAAAAGTTACAAATAGCTTATGAATGAAACCTATATTTCCTTTTTGAATATTTTAGTTAGTTGAAGGGGGAGTTAAAGAGCAAGGGGGAGTTTGGACACTACAGAAAATTAGATTATTTTAGTTTATGTTGTTATGCTATACCTGTTTTTGCTCTGGGAAGTCCGGGGTGGGTGGGTGGGGGGAGGGGGGTTGGAGGGAGAGGGGGGATGGAGGGGTGGGATGGGGGAAAATTGTTGTAATGATTGTTAAAACTTTTTAAATATATATATATATATATATATATATATATATATATATATATATATGTGTGTGTGTGTGTGTGTGTGTGTGTGTGTGTGTGTGTGTATGTATATATGAACTGAAGATCACAACACAACACATGTGGAAGATCATGGAAAGAAAACTTTAAATCAATCAATCAATCAATGCAATATTTGTCGTAAAAAGTACTTTCCTTGCTTTCTAGCCAGGAATTCATACCATGCCAATATTTGGGGGTTTATCACAACCTGTAATTTCCTTACAAACAACTTCAAGATGAACATTCAGTGATGGCCAGAAATAGGATGGAAGACCAAGAAATTATGTGATACTTTGTTTCTGCTTTAAGCAGTGTAGTAAAGAATCTTTTAGTAAGTCAGTAACTAATACCAGTTAATGACCAATAATTTGTTGTGACAATCACAACAAATGTGAAACTGAAATATATTATATTGCTTTTACTCACATGATTTTTATCCTGAGACAGCAGTAATATTCTAAGGCTTTTCACATTTGAGCTTCGGTCTAACAGATCTATTGCCTTATCAAGGTCATCTTGATTTTTCAAAGGAATAGATAACTGCAAAGAATAAATAGAGACAAAAGAGTTCGTAAAGGTTCATTCCATTTTAAATTCTGAATAGCAACAAGGGACCACTTGTTGAACAAGGGGACAGCAAAGCAATACTGACCCTTAAACTATGCTATATGGATTTGCAATAACAGAATTTATGTAAGGAAAACATATATAAGCTATAAAATAGCGAAACTATTCCTTCAGATATATTTCAAACTGCATTTATTTTGCATGAAGGAATATTACCTTTTTAACAATTATTTCTACATGCATTTCCCTGATATCCAGAAAAACTTCTATTCCTTTGAATTTATTGTAAGAACAGTGAGAAAGAAATGAAATTAATTTTAATACTAAAAATCAGTTTAGTAATTTCAAATTTTCAAGTTGGTTTCCATGTATTATCCAATTATACTTTTTTTCCCCAATAAGTGAAGCAGACTTCTTCAACTTGACACTTTCTGTATTATCTGAACTATATATGCTAGAAGGGAATCTGTTTCATAATAATTTTATTAAATTTTACAAAATGTAAAAAGCAGATAAATTCCCAACACATTTGGAGGACATTCAATATAGGCAGGCAACTGCAAACTGATTGGTTCCAATCACTCCTATTTCCTGAAAGGATAATTAATGTAGTGATCCTCTCAATTGTTCCATTTATTTGAAAATTAATTATTCTCTTTAGTAAAATTCCCTTTAATGAAACAGAGTATCTTGTTTTTGACAGATACTGTAAACATAATTAGTTATCTGTCTGAAAATTAGGAACTGAAATTATTTCAGACTCAGACTCAGTTAAAGTCAATACAATTTTTCAGAAAACTGGAGCTGTAGAAATCATTTTCAAGAATCACAAATACTATTTGGAGGGGTGGTTTTTGGTGCCACAGTCTTACACTTTCTGAGCAGGCACTTGCACGTACAGAAGATACTTTTATTGTGATTGCTCCTGAAACAAAAGCATTTACTTCTAAGTTGCTTGCACAGCCTTTTGTTTTCCTTTTTTTTTTTTGAACTAAACTTAACCCTTTTAGAAAGGAATAAAAACACACTATATAGTGTAAGTTACTACCTCATTATTCATGTAGTAGAGATCCAGTGGCTGCCCAAAAGCTGTTTTCACTTTCTGCTGAACATCTTCATAGCGGACAGGCCGGGTAAAGGGAATAATTCTGGATGGGACACCAAAATACTGATTATGGCAGCAAAGTGGGCTCTAGATAGTTCATGTAACAAAATGGTTTGGACAGTGTATCAAACTTTTTTCCTCCTTTTTCTTCCTTCCTTCTAAATTGCTAACGTAACCATCCTTTGCTAATATTCATAAATTCTCACTACTTTATTTTTACAGGCAGTCCCTCCACTTTGGATTCTGTTATTTATGTACTTTTTAATTATTTAATTGTAAAGGGAAAAAAAAACAAAAGTTTCATTACAGATCCGACACAAGATAACTGCAATAGTCAGGTTAGTCTATATTAGGACACTGAAAGGGTTTTTTTGGCATTTGGTCTCTTGTACTCCACACATTGAATTTGAAATGAAACACTCAAGATGTGAGCAAAGTGAAGACTTTCAGCTTTAATTCAAGAGGCCTGACAAAAGTGCAACTGTTAATCATTGAGAAATCACACACACACACACACACACAATCAATATGCGGTTCAAAAAGAGGTCTATGCAAGTAAAAGAGGTTACTGTTAGGCTGAAAGAAATAAAATGAATCCAACAGAGAGATAGCAAAAACATTGGGAGTGACCATAACAACAGTTTGCCGTTCTTAAAAAGAAGGAATTAATTGGCAGGCTCAGCAACACTAAACAGCAGTGGTGAAATGCATTTACCTTTGCTACCGGTTCGGGAATGTGAGCGTGTGTGCTATGCTTGTGTGAGCTTCCTCTGTGCATGTGCAGAACCTTCTGCGCATGTGCAGAGGGTAAAAAATGGGATGTAATGGTGTCCCAGTGGGTGGACGGAGCCTCCCGTGCTGGTGCTACCGGTTCGTGCGAACCAGATAGATCCGGCCGGATTTCACCGCTGCTAAAAGGCCTGGAAGACCACTAAAATGGATGACCACAGAATTCTGTCAATAGTGAAGAAAAATGTCAAGCCAAGTCCAGAACATTCTTGAAGCGACAGGCACATTATTGTCAATGTCTACAATCAAATGCAATGGTAACACTCAAGAAGATAAAGGCCAGATAAGACTTTGCCATCTAAAAAAGCTGCCCAATTCTGGAATAAGATTCTTTGGACTAATGAAATGAAGATTAATTTGTACCAGAAGGAATGGGAAGAGAAAAGTCTGAAGAAGAAAAGGAACAGCTCATGATTCAAAACATACCACATCATCTGTCAAACATGGTGGAGGCCATGTTATCACAGCGTCACGTATGGCTGCCACTGAAACCAGGTCACTGGTATTTATTGATAACCTGACTGCTGATAAAAATAGGAGCATGAATTCAGAAGTGTACAAGGCTATATTTTCTGCTTAGATTCAGTCAAATTCTGCAAAACTAATAGCATGCCGCTTCATATTGTAGATGGATAATGACACAGAATATATAACAAAAGCAACCCAAGAGTTTCTCTAGGCAAAAAAGGGATATTCTTCACTGGCCAAGTCAGTCACCTGATCTCGGTGCAATAGAAGGTTCACTTACTGAAGGCAAGACTGAAGACAGAAAAATCCACAAACAAACAACAGCTGAAGGCAACTGCAGTAAAGTATCTCAAAGGAGAAAATTCAGCGTTTTTCATATGCTTGGGTTCCAGAAATTAAGGCATTTATTGATTGCAAAGAATTTTCATCCAAGTATTAAAAACAATCCTTGTATTTGTAGTTATGTTAGTTTTTTATTTATAAGCCACCAAAAATGGGAGTGAGTGTATTAAAATAGCTGTAATTTCTCAAGAGTTAATGCCACACTTTTGTCAAACCCCATGAATTAAAACTGGAAGTTTTCCCTTCATTCATATCTTGAGGGTTTCCATTTCAAACACAATGTGGTGGCATACAGAGCAGGGGTGGGTTCTACTTACCTTTACTACTGGTTTGCAACAGGGCCGCGCGCATGCGCAGAAGTTTCTGTGCATGCATTTTGATGACGTCAGGGTCGGTGGGCAGAGCCTCCCATCAGTTTTACTACCGGTTCTATAGAACTGGTGTGAACCAGGGGCTAACCCACCACTGGTACTGAGGCCAAATGCTAAAAAGCTTATCATTGTTCCAATATATACAATCCTGACTGTATATCTGAATTGCAGTAAGGTATGTACAAAAGAAACAAAGAAACAAAAAAAAATAAATCAAAATCTTACCGCCTTTCCCCATTATGTTCAAACTTTATCCTGATGTCACTCTGCCAAAACAAAATGATTCATATTGCCTATTAAATACTTTGATATTTTTTTATTCAGTTTATAATAAAAGTATCTCAGAGGATATTTTATAGTTTACATTTGTTACTAGTCGCCCAGCATAGAACCCAATAAAAACAATTAAAATCATATACAAACAGGCCAGGCTAAAACAATTGTAATAACAAGAAACCACAACAGGGTCCCCCAAAATACATTGTTCTAGACTTGAGACCAAAGCCAGGTTTAAGAGCCTTCCAGAATGCCAGGAGGAAGATTACTGCCTGTGGGATCTACTTCAAAGGGCAGGGATTAAAACAGAGAAGGTTTACTTCCTGAATACCTAAGGTGACAATGTTTAATAGTAGGGATGTGGAGCAGACCACTCTTCCGGAATGCACCAAGTGGGCAGAGATAATTGGAGACAGACAGACTCTCAGGTATCTAGACTTTAAATCATGCAGGGCTTTATAGGTAATAAGCAGCACTTTGAATTGTACTAGGAAGTTGACTGGCAACCAATGCAGATTTCATAGCAGCAGTGACACATGGACATATCCAAAAGTGCCTGGATACTGTTTGCACCATTGCAGAAGTTGCAGCTTCTGGATGGAAGAGAAACTCCATATAGAATACACTGCAATAATCTAGTCATGAAATCACCAGGGCACAAGTAACTGTCTGAAGGAGTTCTGATTATTTATTAATTAAATAATTATTTATTTATTAAACAACTAATTCCCACAACACTATCAAACTATCTAGAAAGGCAGTATTTCCATCATTATTCTCATCTTCTCTATTCCCTATCTCCTTATCTTCTCATGACTCTAACTTTGCAGCAATAGCACTTAGATTTACATACCGCTTCATAGTGCTTTTACAGCCCTTTCTAAGCGGTTTACAGAGTCAGCATATTGCCCCCAACAATCTGGGTCCTCATTTTACCAGGCTTAGAAGAATGGAAGGCTGAGTAAACCTTGAGCCAGTGAGAATCGAACTCTGGCAGTCAGCAGAATTAGCCTGCAATCAGCCTGCAATGCTGCATTCTAACCAAATTCTACAATATGCTCTAGATGCGGCTGCTCTTAAACAGTATCCAGAAGCTATAACTGGTTCAGAATGTAGCAGTGTTGGCAGTTATGTATTGTGGTGCACTCACGTTACACTTTTACAATTAGCTATACTGGATATCAAATGTGTTTCTAGGTGCAATCCAAGAGTCTGTCTGTCCCTCACAAAGCTTGTCATGATATAGGGCCAGGTTATTTATAGGACCTCTTTTGTTTCTAACCATCCTGTAGATTTAGGAGAGGCATGGTACTAGCCCATGAATTAAAAAGTATCACCTTGTGGGATCCAGAAAGCAGGTCTTTTGTGTCATGGCCCTAACCCTCCTGCTTTTCAGAAAACCTTAAAGACATGGATGTGTTCCCAGGCATTAGAGTCAGCCTGTTAATTAGAGTCTGTTATTGTTTCATACATATCAAATTGGTTTTGTACCCTGGCTGTCATTAATGTTTGATGTTATATAATAATGTTAACTTCCCAGAATTCCTGCAGTGATAGGGGCAGCCACATAAATTGAATGAATGAATAAAACCCTGCATTCTACCTTTAATAATTAGTTCTATCAAGACAGAGCCCTCGTATATTTACTTTTGGCTATAACAAAAGATATGAAACTAAGATATGCTTTTCTATTTGGAGAAATTCAAATGCTGCTTTTCATTTTAGTTCTTTCAAATTAATGCTATTTGCACTATTGTAAAAGCTATACTACTGGCTGAACAGTCAATACTAGAAAACTTTTTTTTTTTTACCTGTGACTTTTTTTCCTCTGCTGCAAGACTGTTTTGTTTTCTTATCATAAGGTTGTTTAGGAGACTTGGGTTGCTGGCACTGTGTTTTTTCTTAAAGAGGGAAAAAAACTCAATTATTTATTTAGAAGAGAAAAAAATCAAAGGTGTATGATATGTGAATGAGAAGTGCAGGGGTGAGTGTGTAGAATGGATAGAGTATGTTTGTGAAACAACCTTGAAAGTATACTGGTAGGAAGTATTTGAGCATGGAGAGGGATGGAAGATATTTGTGTGTCTGTGGAGGTATTCATGGGCAGAATGGAGTAATTAATATCTGGAATATTTCCCATCATGGCAATATTCCCAATTTCTTGAGCTTTATAGAGCTCTCAATGTAGAATTTATTGGACAATTATGAAAAGAAGATCAGGACATCAAAACAAAAATGGCACAGCTGTAACTTGACCATAGTACATGCTAGTAGTATTATCCATCTCTCTTGAATTACTTTTGATAACACACACCATCTCCTCCAAATTGAAAACAAGTATGATAGAATCTTTGGGTTCTCCAAGGCATTGGAGCAGAGTAAAATATGTTACTGAGATTGCTAAGAACTCTGGGTCTAGCTGCTGAAAGGTAATGTGACTGAAGGAGTTAATTCCTGAGTAATGTTTCTACTAGCCAAACATATGTATGATAAACAAGATTCTACTTATCAGGAATATATTACCTGTCTATTGGAATGTGGGGTATCTTTGTTCTTCATGCTATCAAAACCAGACAATCTGGGACGCCGGCTCATTTGGAGGGCAACCAAGTCCTTCATGATAGAATTCAAAGCCTCCTGTTCATCTGAAACAATAAAAGCAAGGATTTCTAATGACTGGCCTATTTTTAGAAAGGAAAGTTTCCTACCCTCACTTTATTTTGTATATTATTTATTACAATTACCGGTATTTATATTATGACTTTAACAATCTCCCCCAAACATCTGGCAAGTAACATAAAGGATAATAAATATTTTATCATATTATATTAACAAAACCCCTCTCTTAGGATGTCCAATAAATTACAATGTACTAATCTCCCCTCCCTTCTACTGCTTGCATTGGGTCTAGTCATGGCTAAATTACACAGGCAGTCCTCAGTTTATGACTGGTTGCGTAGCAGCCATTTGAATTTACAACCTACCTGAAAAGGAGACTTATGACCTGGACCAGAGGTTCTAATGCTCGTTGCTCCCCTGCAGCCGTGTAATAGCACGCTTTGTCTGCTCACAAACACAGCTGCATTTACAGCCATTTGCAGCATCCCATAGTACGTGACCGTGTTTTACAACACTTTTGTCGAAAACCTCCAGTTTGGCAAAACTGTACTATAGTAAATCATAGTTTCTCTTACGACCACGGGGTTTGCTTAATGATCACCATGTCCACTTGACAGGTTCAAAAATGTTATAGAATCAGATTGATCACATAACTGATCCATTTTATGACCATTACAACTTGCAACCACAATCAATGAGCAGACTCCTTTACAGTTATAACTCAAGGACTATCCATACTGCTTCCTCTTCAGTACTATAAACTTCTGTCCTTTCTTGAATATATTTTATCTAGTTCAGGTGTAGAAGCAAAGACCCAAAACAATATTTTCTAATATTAATATTATATCAAAAATTGGACTATTATAATTTTTGAAAACATTCATAACTTGGAGTATTGAAAGATAAACATCACATATTTATAGAATATTGATAATAATTCGCTTAACAAAATTTGTCAATTTTCAGTCTTGAAATTAACTTTTTACTGAAGGAAAAACAAGAAAGAGAATTAAAATTTAATTCACTTATTCATTAAATTATTAATCACAGCATGTAGATCTAACCAAAAAGAGGATGGAAGCTGCACCTGCCCTTCTTTTAAATGAGAAATTCAGCCATAAATTAGTGGGCAATGCCTGTTCCAACCACAGAAATTTAGGAACACTGAAAGCAGATCATTTGCTGCTTATAAGAATGTCAAATTAATTTATTCTAATTTATAATACTTGCAACTTGCTCCACTCCCAAGAGTCTGTATGATGTATCACACCAACAGCTTTGTTCCTTATGCCATCTGTCTTATAAACTCGCAGGATTCTTTTTCTTTCGCCATGTATATGTATACATTCGAACTAGACTGTTACATTGCTTTGTGTCATATACTATATGCATGTATATATTGGTATATGCATAATGGTTATTTTTTGAGAGCTGAATGCAACAAAATTTCATTTTAATGTATGCTGATGTGTATATTTAAACTGACAATAAAGTTCTGTTCTGTTCTGTTCCACTCCACTCCACTCAACAGAAAGCAGAAGTTAAAAATAGTTATATTCAAATCAATATATAAAAAAACAACAACACACAGAAGGTTAAAATTTTTAATGGATGTCTATAATCAGTCATCTGATACCAAAAGCCCAAGGAAATAAAACAGCTTTAACTTATTTATAGAACATTTCATAAAGTGAAGCTATTAAATATAAGATATGCCATTCTTACATTTCATGAACCTTAGGGGGGAGGAAACTTTAATCAGGATCTCTTTCAGACAGGCAGACTCAATTCTTGCAAGACATTGTCTGAAATATCTTGCTGCAATACCATTTGGGGTTTTAAGTAGGTTTCATACCTACTGTATGAACTAGACCCAAAAGTCCACCAATAATCAATGCAATATTTTGCAAAAGTAGCTTCCAGATCACTTCCAACTGAGTGGTGATCAAAATATGAATTCAAAAATTGAGATCATCCTGTCCACTTAAGCTTCAACTGGTGCATAAATGAAAGCTGGGCAAAGGATCCCCTAAACAAATGTTCCAAATCACATTTTTTGTGAGGTGGAAGCATGAGCCCATCCAATATAACTACTATACTGGGGCTGGGGCTATTAAAATGCCCAAATATCTACTGACCACTAGCAATTTGGTCTTTCTAGGATTACATCTGAACTTTTTTGATCCATTCCATGTCATCACAATCTCGAGATACCAGTTCAAGATTTCATTTCTAATATCCTCATGTCATGGTCCCATCAGAGCCTGGTTCGGAGTAGTAGTAGTAGTTGGAACTGGGACTATCCAACGGGGATGGCACAGCTCCCTTGGGATGCTTGAGAGGCCAGGGTCTGAGGCTGATGCTGTCCCAGGCCTCTCAAGCATTGGGGGAGATGGTTGACTGGACAGACAGTATAAGCAAGCTCAGAGAAGGACTGTGTGGCTACTTGGGAGAAGGTTGCCCCATCACTCCTCACAAGGAACACCTGGAGTGGATTGACTTGAGAAGCCATGGGGAGTTAGTCTGTCAGGAACAATTGTTTGTTTTGGCTTACGCTCCTTTGGCTTTTGACTTGTGCCTTTTGCCTTGTCTTGCTTTACCTTGTCTTGAGAACTGCCTTTTGTCTTGTACCTTGATTTTGCCCTGTGGACTACAGTTTGCCTCATGGACTTACTTAGCCCGGTGGACGGACTTGGGACCCTAGACCTTGCCCTGTGAGTGTGCTCCTATGCTGTGGACTTTCTTTGTTATATACAGGCTGTTGTTTGGGGAACTGAGGGTGGCTCCACCCTACACTACCCTGAAGATAGTTACCTCCAGTTCCCCAAACAACAGCCCATACATAACAAAGGAAGTCCATCAAAAGTTTATGGCTCCAATTATTGGGTAAAAGACATCGTATTATCTTGATTTATTAAGAAGTTACTTATAGATGTAGATTATATGTTGACAATTATAAAGAAATATAGCCCTTCTATATTGAAATTTTGTATACAATTTTATATACATAAACATTTACTTATATAATTGTATTTTATTGTTTTTTTACTTTCACTACTATTTTATTTTTCTTCTTTGTTCTGTTTATGTATAAATAAAAGGAAAAAGAGAGATCAATGTCATTATTCACTTGGTCCAGAGTAGTGATGTATATTTGAATGCCATCAACCTATCAGCAATATCTCATTCAAAACAAACAGATAAGTGATTACTTCCAGTAATTTTATGTAATGTTAAACAACATGAAGGAAAATTCTGCAGAACTGTATACCAAAATTCCTGTAGAGACAAGTACATCTTTGTAAAAAATGTAAAACAGTTGTAACTAATTAATATTCAGTTAATTTAAAAGGAAAATTTAGTTATTATTTTTTGATTGAAGCTCTTGAATTTTATGAAGTGGAATCTTTTAAAAATGTATTCTGAGAAACAGGGAACACAAGGCAATTAAAACATTTTTAAGAGGATATAGCAATAATGGTAGGAAAATATTTTAACTTTTTAAATCGAACTAATAAATCGAACTAATAAACTGGCATTTCATACTTTTTAGAAAATTCTGATCTTGATGATAGTTTATGACTCCTAATTCATATAAAACTGAATTAATATTAGCATAATAAAATGTAATTTTGAAAAATATTTCCTTATGGAGGGTAATTGGATTATGTGTTATGTATTGCATATGACTCATGAAATACCATGATATAATTCAACTTCTAGAGTAAAACTTATGACTTTGGAAAGTTAATTAAGAAATGACTATAAATGAATGCTTGGCAACATTGAATATTGCTGAAAGGCAGTTTTTCTATAAAATGTTCAATAGATCTAGGGAACTACTTCTGCTTTTGTGGAATGCTGTTGTCCAGGAAATTCTTATGTTTTAAAAGCCATGCTCAACTTTATATTATTGAGGAAAAGGGAATTAATACTTATGAGAAAGTTATAGTACAGTATCAAATGTTTATTCTGAGAGTTAGATGGGCAGTACCTAAATCTGATTAATAAATAAATAACATTTTACAAATTAGTATTTGTTTTAGATAAGTGCTAACCAAATTAAACAAGTGCTACTTGTAGAATTAAAGTTGCAAGAAAAAGTATGTGAACCCCTTGGGATTACGTGGAGTTTTGCATGAATTGGTCATAAAATGTGTTCTGAACTTCATCTAAGTCACAACAATAGAAAAACCCAGTCTGCTTAAAATAATACTACACAAACATTAGAAGTTGCCATGGTTTAATTGAATATAACGTGTAAATATTCACAGTGCAGGGAGGAAAAAGTATGTGAGCCCCTAGCCTAATGACTTCTTCAAGAGCTAATTGGAACCAGGAGTGAGCCAACCTTGACTCCAATCAGTGTGATGATATTGGATGTGTTGCTGACAGCTGTCCTGCCCTTTAAAAACACACACCTGTTTTGGGTTTACTGGTTTCAAGAAGCACTGTCTGATGTGAACCATGCCTCGCAGAAAAGAGGTCTCAGAAGACCTACAATCAAGAATTGTTGACTTGCTGGAAAGGGATGAAGCTGGAAAGGGTTACAAAAGTCTCTCCAAAAGCCTTGATTTCATGTGTCCATGGTAAGACAGACTGTCTACAAATGGAGAAAGTTTAGCACTGTTGCTACTCTCCCTAGGTGTGGTCGTCCTGTAAAAATGACTGCAAGAGCACAGCGCAGAATGCTTCATGAGGTAAGGAAGAATCCTAGAGTGTCAGCTAAAGACCTACAGAAATCTCTGGCACATGCTAACATTTTTGTTGACACATCTACAATAAGGAAAACATTAAACAAGAATGGAGTACATGAGAGGATACCACGGAGGAAGCCATTGCTGTCCCAAAAAAATATTGCAGCACGTTTGAAGTTTGCAAAAGAGCACCTGGATGTTCCACAGCACTACTGGCAAAATATACTGTGGACAGATGAAACCAAAATTGAGTTGTTTGGGAAGAACACACAACACTATGTGTGGAGAAAAAAAGGCACAGCACACCAACATCAAAACCTCATCCCCACTGTAAAACATGGCGGAGGGAGCATCATGGTTTGGGGCTGCTTTGCTGCCTCAGGGCCTGGACGGATTGTTGTCATTGATGGGAAAATGAATTCCAGAGTTTATCAAGACATTTTGCAGGAAAACATACGACCATCTGTCCGCCAACTGAAGCTCCGCAGAGGATGGGTGATGCAACAGGACAATGACCCAAAGCATACAAGTAATTCAACAAAAAAATGGCTTCAACAGCACAGAATACGCCTTCTGGAGTGGCCCAGTCAGAGTCCTGACCTCAACCCGATTGAAATGCTGTGGCATGACCTTAAGAGAGCGATTCACACCAGACATCCCAAGAATATTGCTACACTGAAACAGTTTTGTGAAGAGGAGTGGTCCAAAATTACTCCAGATCGTTGTGCAGGTCTGATCTGCAACTACAGGAAATGTTTGGTTGAGATTATTGCTGCCAAAGGAGGGTCAACCAGTTATTAAGTTCAAAGGTTCACATACTTTTTCCTCCCTGCACTGTGAATGTTTACATGTTATGTTCAATTAAACTATGGCAACATCTAATGTTTGTGTAGCATTATTTTAAGCAGACTGTGTTTTTCTATTGTTGTGACTTAGATGAAGTTCAGAGCACATTTTATGACCAATTCATGCAAAACTCCATGTAATCCCAAAGGGTTCACATACTTTTTCTTGCAACTGTATATAAAGAGAAAGCATAATGCCAATATGTTAGTATATGAAAAAAATGAACACATTTATTCGTCTAATCTAAATTTATTTAAATGCACCTGGGAAATTATTGTAATTTAACACATTTTAATCATTAGTATTATAAGAGACTGAATTATTCATAAACAATCCAATATATATTTACTTACATTGTTCCTGTACATGACCAGGCCTTCTCATCCCACCCCCAGGACTTAGCTCCTTCACAATAATCAGCTAGTCTAGTTAATACATTTCTAAAGCCAGTCTTGGATAGGAAATAAGAATCATGTCATCAGCATATATTAACTTGGAAATTTTCCAACCATTAAGTGAGGGGGAGGAAAAAAAAACCTAAGTGACAATGGCCACTACAATATTATTAATATAGAAGTTAAATAAGAAAGGAGCAAGTAAACAGACCTATTTGATTCCCCTTTCCAACTAAATAGGGTATGACAAAAACTCTGGTACACCCATTCTTACATTGGCTGTAATTTCAATATGTAATTCAATTATTAATTTAAGAAGGTGCCTATTGATGTCTGTCCTAGCTAGTGTCTTTCAAAGTTGAGATCTGTCAATTGAATTAAAGGCAGAAGGAAGAACAATGAGGGGAATACAGTGTTGTTTTGCTTGTCTACTGGTATATTTCTGAGTAAGAACCTTCAATCTTCTACTGTGCTATGTCCTTTTTGAAATCCTGCTCTGGATGGAAGAGTTTTGTTTCTTCTTCCCATTGAATAATTTATTCAAAATATGCCTGGCATAAAGCTCAGAAATCTAATTGGATGATAACTGGAGGTTTCCCATTAGTTGCTTTTTTGGGGGGTGGGGTGGGGAGAGAATTGAATATATTATGCTTTGCTTCCAGTGGGGCAGTACTACATGTTTTATCCACTTCTAAGAAAAAAAGTCTAGTCATTTTCCAAATCCCAGAGTTTAAATCAGCAGAAAAGATTTCTGAAGTGGTGCAGGGTTTCCTGCCTAAGCAGGGGTTGGGCTAGGAGACCTCCGAGGTCCCTTCCAACTTTGTTATTCTATTCTGTTCTGTTCTGTTCTGTTCTGTTCTGTTCTGTTCTATGAACACTCTGGTAGTAAGCTTAATTCAATAGAGGCTATTATTGGCTCAGTATGAGCAGCTGCAGTAGAGGAAAAATACTGAGTTCAATTTTGGACTGGGACATGGTATTGTGTGTGAAAATATCATTAGCTACCAATTCCCAAAACTTTACATTTTTAAAAAATTAAACTGAGACCAAGTTCTACACACTAATCCATATGAAAAGATGACTTCTTAATCTTTTTAATAATTCCTTGTATTAAGATCAGGATTGGATCAATAACTAAATCAACGAATCTGTCCTTTTCTCTCTCTATAGCTTTCTCAAACTTGTCTTTTGTTACTAGTTTTGGTCTTATCATTCTTTCCTTGTATTATTTCCCCCGGGGTGACAAGTAGTGCTTATTTGTGAGCACATTATTAAAGTAAAATGTTTACATTAGAATTAAATTGCAATACACCTTTGATTCAACATCTATGGGTTATTTTAAAAAGTAGAAATTTTCTTGCTAAGGTTAGTGCTCCATCCAAGATGGCATTTAACCTTTATCAAGATTATATTATCTCAGGCCCATTCAGTCTCAACTGGTCAATACCTATCCTTCTATATCCCTGCCATTACAACTGATGAAACTTCTTGGATGAGAAACCAAACATTTTATTCTTCTTCCTCAAGGAAAAAGAAGCCCAGCTGCCTTTTGAAAAAGCACCTTTGAGATCTGGATTGGAACAAAGCAGCCTGACTGGTCAGTTTAGATGAGAGCTAAACACTAAAAGGAGTTCCTCAGAATTTAGATCAGGTTTACATGATCCTCGACTCATGTATGGAAGAAATCAATGCCAGTTTGGGCAACAGAAAAAAGCAAGCTTGAAGTCTCACTATTGGGCCTTCTCCCCACTCATGCTGGCTGAGACTGAGTTGGGTGGAGAGGAATCCATGCAAATTAGGGATGGCAGGTGCTGAGAAAGACACAGGCACAAAGAATTAGGGCTTTGCTTTTTCTGCAGAAAGTCTACCAGGCCAGTCTTCCCTCTCCCCGAAAAGAGGACAAAGACTATCCGGCCAGGCCTTAGGAGAACACCATACTAAGCGCAAAGTAGAGGCCAGGGAAAAGACAGCAGCCCCTCTTGCAAGAGCTCACAGGAGGGGCTACTCAATCACTAAGTAGGTTTGATTCCATCCAAATCAAGGTACATTGCTGAAAATTTCTATTATTCTGACTTTACCCAATAGACAAAAAGAAACACTCAAGCCTTTACTGGACTCTGGAGCAACTGCTTTGCTGATTTCATAGAATTAGCAGCAGTTCTGAAGCATTGCAGATTCTGTAAGGCTTACTATTCCTGTGCAAGTAGAAACAATAGATGGTCAGCCCTTAAAAACAAGTCCAATTAAACAAACTAGTCCCCCTGCCAACTATCAGTTGCAAAACATATAGAAATTTCCTATTTATATCATGAATGCACCACCTTCACATCCTAATCATATTGGGATTGACACAATCCTGCAATAATCTGAGAGACTATGTCTTTTCCTACTTCATTGTGTGTAAGCAATGGCCCCTTTGAAACAAGCAAAAGAAAACCCTGGGTTGAAGAGGCAAAGTTGTTAGCTAAGTACAGAGTCTTTGCAGACTTTGGGGAAGAGGAAGCATCAGTCTTTCCCACACATACAGTCTATACTTTAAAAAAAAAATCTGATTTATAAATATAGAAAATAGAACACCATAATTTACTAACCCCAATCGTGTATTTTAATTTATCAAATGCTGTCAAAAAATTAATCCCCCTCCTCGACTCTGATGTGATTATATGCATTTTGAAGGATCAACTTGGTAAATATATGTGTACTTTGCAATCTATCCAATAAGTCCAATATGACTGGTACTAGATAATGGTCTCTCATTATTATGACATTAAGCACTTTGTACAGTAGTTGGGACCCCACTGATTGGGTTTGGGGAATCAGGGTCTTGCTACTTATGGACAAAGAAGTTGGTGACTTTAGGAGTCTAATAAAACCTTTTTGCAGATTAGAATTGAAATATTGCTTCAAAATTGACAGCTTCTTAGCTGACATGGGATATTGCCTCTTTGCTGGGATTTTAATCCCTGGGATCAAATAGATCACAAAGTATTTGCAACAGTTAGATTTCTTGGGTTACTGCATTTCCATAGATGGAGTTCAAATGGATCCCCAGAAAGTACACACACTGTTCTCATAGCAGGCTCCCAAAAATGCAAAGGATGTTCAGTGTTTTTTAGGCTTTGCGAACTTTTACAACTTTTATTCCTACCTTTGCACATAAAAGTTAAATCTCTAACTCAACTGTTAAGAAAAGAGAGTTCAATTTGCTTGGACAAGCACAGAGCAGGTGGCATTTGAAGAGCTAAAACAGTTACAACAGCCCCTTCTTCAAATACCCCAACCCATTCAAGAGATTTACAGTTTACAGTTTATTGGAGTTCTATACCGCCCTTCTCCCAGGGGACTCAGGGCGGTGTACAGCCACATTAAAACACATGAATTTATAAAATTTAAAACCAATTAAAACAAATATGTACAATTTGGCCCTCAATTAAAACACACATAAACCCACTTAAAATTCATATCAGGCCAGTCTGGCTTGCTGAAACAGGAAGGTCTTTAGGGCACGGCGAAAGGTCGGGGCTAAGACGAAGCTCTAGGGGCAGCTCATTCCAAAGAGCTGGTGCCCCCACAGAGAAGGCTCTCCCCCCGGTTGTCATCAGTCGGCATTGTTTGGCTGACAGCACCCTGAGGAGCCCCTCTCTATGGGAGCGTATTGGCCGGTGGGAGGTTGTTGATGGCAGAAGGCGGTCTCGTATGTATCCCGGTCCTAAGCCATGGAGCGCTTTAAAGGTGGTGACCAACACCTTGAATCGCACTCGGAAGACCAACGGGAGCCAGTGCAGCTCGCGCAGGAGGGGTGTTACATGGGCGCGTCGAGTTGCACCTGTAACCACCCGCGCGGCCGCATTCTGGACCAGCTGGAGCCTCCGAGTGCTCTTCAAGGGGAGCTCCATGTAGAGAGCATTGCAGTAGTCCAGACGGGATGTGACGAGGGCATGAGTGACTGTGCGCAGGGCATCCCGGTCCAGAAAGGGACGCAACTGGTGCATCAGGCGATAGAAAGCTCCCTTGGCCACGGCTGTCATGTGCTCTTCCAAAGACAGCCGTGCATCCAGGAGAACACCCAAATTGCGAGCCCTCTCTGTGGGGGCCAAGATCTCACCCCCAATAGTCAGCGATGGCGCCAGCTGACTATATCGGGACGCCAGAAGCCACAGCCACTCAGTCTTGGAGGGGTTGAGTTTGAGCCTGTTTTTCCCCATCCAGATCCACACGGCCTCCAGGGACCCAGACATCACGTCAAGGGCATCATTGGGGTGGTTTGGAGTGGAGATGTACAGCTGAGTGTTGTCAGCGTACTGATGGAATCTCACTCCGAAACCACGGATGATCTTGCCCAGCGGCTTCACATAAATGTTGAACAGAAGAGGCAAGAGGACAGACTCTTGCGGCACCCCACACACAAGGTGCCTCGAGGTCGACCTCTGCCCCCCTGCCAACACAAACTGCGTACAGTCGGAAAAGAAGGAGGAGAATCACCGCAACACGGTGCCCCCCACTCCTAACCCCTCCAATCATCGCAGCATGATACCATGGTCGATGGTATCAAAAGCCGCTGAGAGATCTAATAGGACCAGGACAGAGGAACAACCCCTGTCCTGAGCCCTCCAGAGATCATCAACCAATGTGACCAATGCCATTTCCGTGCTGTGCCCTGGCCTGAAGCCCGACTGGAATGGGTCTAGATAATCAGCTTCATCCAGGTACTGGGGCAGTAGCTACCACAGTACTCTTACAGAAGGCCCTGGGGAGAGGGGGGAGAAACCGTTTTTTGCCTTATGCATTTTACTCCAGAGCATTCACTTCCCCATAAAGAAATTATGACATTTTAAATAAAGAACTGTTAGAAGTTAAAACAGCTTTTGACCAAGAGAGACATTTCTTAGAAGGGGTGTGTTGGTCAATACCGATCATAAGAATCTGGAAATGGTACAATAAACTAAGCCAGTATACCTGAAGCAAGAAAGATGGAGTCATTTTTTTTCTCTTGCTTTGACTTTACATTATATATGTACCAGGCTCAAAGAAATTGATGCTGGATGCAGTGTCCCATAAACCTGAGTAATATTGAACACCCCAGACCCTGGTTACTGCAAGGATTTTACAACCCTCTAATGTTTGGCAAGTTCCTGCAGAAGCAGCTATCAAGGTATACCCCAGGATTTATTTGCCAACAGCAATCTCTTGACTAGTTCATGGGCCAAATGGATACTCTAGAGCAGGGATGTTAAACTCACGTTGTCACGTTGTCATCACATGAGGTATCTTGACTTTTCCTCTTCACTAAACCAGGGCTGGGCATGGCCAGGCTGCAACGCATCTGGCCCGTGGGCCGCAAGTTTGGTACTCCTGATCTCGGGAGTCCCAGTAATACTATATCCCTTGTATTCCACTATTTTCAATGGAAGGGATTTGAAGCTCACAGAATAGTGGTGCCTGTCTGCATCTTGGAGGGAGGGAGGTTTTGCTACTTTACCATGATAACCAGACAGCAGGACACGGGTGGGTGTATTCAAGATGTTGCCCAGAACATTAAGAGACTTTTGGGGACATACAATAGCAGCGGATATCAAGGATTTCCCCTTCCCTGAATTCAAACGTTCCTGGGAAAATACCAGATATGTGCATGTCCCTGACTTGGTGTGGCAATTCCATCAATGTTTCCCAGAAAAGCCATAGCCTCCCAAACACCCAGTTCCCTTCCATGCACAGGAACCGCCCAAGGAATCAAAGTGAAGGAGTTAACTAGACAGAGTGGGACCCTCTGGAGGGAGATATGGCAGTTGATGCAGTCCAACTATCCGCTTCCGGCCTTCACTTCCTGAGAGAGATGGGAGAGGAACATGCTGATCATCTAGATATTTTCCAGACAGCAGCACCTGCTCCAACGGATACTTCAGATATGGGGGTGGATTCCTTTGAACTGGCTTCCTTTCCATCCCTCCCAGTTTCTTGTGCGAACTCAGACAATGAGGATGCCACAAAAGAAGGGGAGGGCTGTTTTGAAAGGGGGGTAATGTGGGAAAATACTAGCAGAGTCAGGAGAGAAGTTAAATGGCAAATTAGTCTGATATTCCTACCTGAGCGCAAGAGGATGAAGTCTGACCATGGTTGAATGCCTCTGAATCTTATCTAGTCTTACCCGTGCAAACTTCTCAGTCTGAGAAGATTTCTGTGTATAGGCAGCTAATTGAACTCTTCACGTGTGAACCTGATTGTTCATGCCTGACAATTACTGGTATTCAAAATATTATGCTCTGCCTAAATGCAAGAAGACATACTGATGATGTTGTATCCTTCTTCCATCTTGGATATATTTAAAAAGCATCAAGAAAATATTTTATTTTAAGTAGAACGCAATGGAATGGTTAAAAAAACCAACAATAGTAAAATTTCTTTGCATCCTGTCAATACAAACTGTAAATTTTACCTGTATTTGGTTGTCATTTCTAATCTTAATCTGATCTCCTTGGCAATCTTGTTTTCTTTGGCTGTCCATAAACAGATACCCATGTTTCCCCAAAAATATGACCTACTCAGAAAGTAAGTCTGATTTTTACACGTGCATCCAATATAAGCCCTACCCCCAAAATAAACCCAAATCAAGACCCCGCCCACTCCAGGATGCACGGGTAAAAATTAAGCTAGGGTGGGGATGGGGTGGGGAACTGTCCTATTACTTACCTTTGGATAGTTGCAGCCAGTTCTTGCACATCTCGCCCACCTCGATCTCTGTTATCGACTACAGAGGCTTTCAAGAAAGCCTCGCTGGTTGCAGAAGAAATGAGCTCAGGTGTGCGAGGCCTGGTTGCAACTATCTGAAGCCGAAGAAGTTCCTGAAGGCCTCTGACAGTGAAAAGGAGGCTGGGGGTGATGTGCACAAGTGAGGTGAGTCAGTGGACAACATCCTCCCCGAAAAGAAGACCGTGTGTCTTTTTTGGTGGCAAAAAATATATAAGACAGGGTCTTATTTTCGGGAAAACACAGCATTAGTGCCAATATTCTGAGTTACTATAAAAGCTGCTAACTTTTTGTATACTGTTTTTACGGAATCCAACTTTGTATTTATATAGATTAAACAGTCAAGCATGGAAATTACAGTTTATGCAGTTAATAGACACTGTTTAGCAGCAAAGGCTGTTGTGAATTCTTCTGGCAATTGCTTCACTTACTTTTCCCCCAGCAGAAAGTATTAAAGGGAGACTAATAAAGCCAAGATTCCAATCATATGATTCAATTCCTCATGCAAAGTACTCTAATAGTTGTTGTCAATTTTGTTTCTAAATCCTAGTTCAATATATTATAATATTAGAGGTAGGAATCAAATGGAAAGGATTTATTTTGTTATTATGTTTACTTATATGTTCTTGTCTATCATGTAGCCATCAATTTTTGGCTACTTTATTGGTTTAGATAGATAAGCCTAGATTTGTCCTGTTGCATTTCTTGTTCTTCCCTATTGCTTTAATATCAATATATCATATCTGAAGGCTTTAGTAACTTGTTTAGATTTAGAATATTTCTCACAGAAAATGTGTTTATTAAATAAAAAAGAAAACTAAGATGTATAGGTAAGATATTTATCTATTTTTATAGCATAAGGAGCTCATAAGAAGTTAATGTTTCACTGCCATCCGAAGTTCCATTCTGCTCCAGAATATGATAAGGATTATTTGAGAAGTGGAGACAAACACTGTAATTCAACAGTTTTGTGTGCTGAATCCAAAAGTAGAGATATATTTAATGCAAATTAATTATGGATGATTGTAATAAATTATGGATTTCATTTATTGATATTTATTGCACAATTTTATAATGTAGGTAAATAAATATAAGCTCTATGTGTCTTTGTTTGTTTTTAGCTTTCTTTTTTACTTTTATCATTTTATATATTATTTTTCTTTGCTTTTTGCATTTTATTACAAAATAAAAAAAATCCTAGATAGCAAATAGAGAACATATCCTCTTTTATACAGACCTGTTGCTGTGAAATCAAAAACTGATGAAAACAATAATATGGGCAGTTAAACAAAAACTGCTATAAGTTACAGTATGTAGAACTCATAGGTGGTTAGATGCTGCTGCATGGCCGAATCACTCTACACCACATTTTCTTTCACATTCTTAAGAGGAAAAAAAGAGAGCAAATGTTGATATCCCTTAGTTCAGAATCATTGGTAGTGGTTCATATATTAGAATAAAGGCAGGAGGACAAAGGCTGAAGTCTACCTTGGTCATGGAAGCTCACTGGGTGATTTTTGAGCCAGCCACACCCCCTCAGCCCAAATTATCAAAAAAGTAATAGTTAAAATTAGGGAAATCAGACAGATCCAAAAACTGATAGGTACTTTTGGAGTAAAAGGGAAGAAGAATCTGCTATTTTTATTTGCAATAGTGAAAGCAACTTTGGTTAAATAGTTTCCAAGTATCAACTACCGTATTTTTCGGAGTATAAGATGCACCGGAGTATAAGACGCACCTTAGTTTTTGGGGAGGAAAATAAGAAAAAAGCTGATTGGTGGGTGGATGGGCCTCCCAGAATACCCCCAATCAACTGTTCCCAGAGGTGAATTTTAGCAACAGGTTCATTGGTTGTGAGCTCTGTGCCTTGCTTTTTTTTCCTGCCTTTGAAACATCTGAAACTTTGTTTCAGAAAAAACTTTTTTTTCTGCCTCTGAAAGCCTCTGAAACAGAGCTTCAGAAAAAAAGGCAAAACAAAGTTTCACAGGCTTTTTTTCTGAAGCTTTTTTTCTGAAGCTCTGTTTGGAGGCTTTTTTTTCTGAAGCTTTGTTTCAGCATCTGAAACCTCTGTTTGAGAGGCTGGGCAGGGCTACATTCGGAGTATAAGACGCACCCAGATTTTCACCCTCTTTTTTTGGGGGGGGAAAGTCTGTCTTATACTCCGAAAAATACGGTAAGAGGTACCATCTAAATCTGCAATGAGGCTCAATTAAAATACAAAGCCACTGAATACATACAATTCAAGTATGCTAGAATTCCTCTGCTAACATTTTGATTCAATGCTTGGAATATAATCACATTCATATATTTATATTCTCTACAAATATAAAGTGCACATTTATCAGCAGAATTCTTGTGGTTATAGTAAAAAGCCAGACTGAAAGATACATAGCTGCAAATATATATCAGTTCAGAAGTAATGCTATGCAACTTTCAAGAAACTACTTATATAACTATGTTTAGGTTTTGAAGAGTAAACCTCAAATTACAGATGATCCTTGCTTAACAGGGGTGGTGCAGTGGCTTAACTGTTAAGACACTGGGCTTGTCAGTTTGAAAGCCGGCAGCCCAGATTCAAGACCCAAGTGCCACATGAGCTCCCGTCCTTGCCCCACTCCTGCCAACCTAGCAGTTCAAAAGCATGCAAATGCAGGTAGATAAATAAGTACCACTTTGATGGGAATGTAACAGAGCTCCATGACTTCATGCTAGCCATGAGTGCGGAAATGTCTTCCGACAGCGCTGACTCAATGGCCTTGAAATAGAGATGAGCAGCGCCTTCTAATTGGCAATGACTAACGAAGTAAAATCCACAGGGACTCATTTACCTTTTTACCTTGCTTAACAATCACCCCTTCAATGAATGTTCAAACTTATGACAGAACTGAACAAGTTGTAGTTACAAGTTGGCCATCATACTTACGTTTGCAGGTGGAATAGCTGCATTTGTTAGCTGCATCCACCAGTAGCTAACAGCAATTAAGGAACATGCATAGCATGTTTGAAAGGAACTGAATACTTTAAAATATTACAGACTAATTAATTTTAGTGTCTTTTGCAAGTATATTGTTTATATTTATTTACAGTATTTTTACAGTGACTAGTCAAATGTGTCTGATAAGTGATCAAAGAATCTGAAATAGCTGAAAGTAAGAAGCAAAGAAACTCTCCATCAGCAATATATTCTATAGTTTAGAAACCTTAACTGGGAAGATCTGCTTTTTATCCCATGTACTCTGCACTTCACATGTAGCAAATTTTAAGAACTTTATTCTCTCTAGTCTAATAAAGTGGGCAGAATAATTTTACACAAGATAGTGTCTCACATGGAAAATATGATTAAAAACAGAAAAACACGCCATAGAAGAAAAGTCTTGCTGCAGGAAAGTAAGCGTAGTTTCTGTAAAAGAAATTCTAAGTTATTAAATTTTTCTTCGATCAATTACTGAGGAAAAATGTTGCAGATTTGATGTAACAGACAATATTACAACCTGACTTTTAAAGACCTTTGACAAAATGCTTCATCAAAGATTCCAAAATAAACTCAGAATGAGTAAATAACTAATTAAATGAGAGTAGAAAAAAAATATAAAGTTACACATAAAATGGGAAAACTTTATTTTGAGTTTAAAACAAATAGCCCCATTAATGTTTATCTGAACTGTCTGAATTACTTCCACAAGAGAAATCTGAAATTATTTAAAGTGATGTGTCCTGAAAAACAACAACGGGAACTTATGCTAAATGTCTTGGTCACTTGTTTTTACTCCAAGATCAGAAGTATAGATGGGATAGTGCTATATGTATATTTGCCATCTAATTTATAGAAAAAATATCTGGGAAAATGCTTTTTAAATGCTTTTTAAAATGCTTTTTTAAAAAAAAATTATATTTGAATGTTATAAAAGAAGATGCACATATATAACCCACACACGTGGGCTCTCCAATTTCTATAGCAAATAAATTTAAAACTGAAGGTAAGTTACATACTAGATAAGCAATCCAGGGAGATAGTTGCAATCAGTGCTCTGTTCAGAAAAAGTAGCAGAGTCCACAATAGCTTTTCAGCCATGAGCAATATGGTTATAAAACATTACTTTGCTCCAGCGCTTTGTGCCATCACCTCATCCAAACTAAGTAAAAGCAGCAGGAACACTATCAGTTCTTGCTAATGAAATGGCTAGGCTGAAAAGATTTAAGCAATCACCAGCCCTGATACTAACAAACATAATTTTCAAAAGGGGATTTATAAGATTAAATGATGCAAACTGGAACTAAATTCACTACAACTTTATAAATGGAATGTGTACAGGCACTGACTATGAAATAAGTGGATTCATATCTTCATATCTAAGAAAATGTTAATTGGATAGTAAAGTCAAAGACACAAAACAAACCCATGGGGGGGGGGAGGAGAGAGAGAAAGAGAGAGAGAGAGAGAGAGAGAGAGGGAGAGAGAGAGAGGGAGATACTCTTGATTGTACAGTTGCTGAAATTTTTCTTCGTGAATCTACACTCAGTACTCCATAATGACAAAGTGAAAACAAAATTTAAGAAATATCTGTAAATTTATTAAATAGAAAAAATGGAAATATCACATTGGCATAAGTATTCAGACCCCTTCCAACACTACTTGAAATTTAGCTCAGGTGCCTCCCACTTCTCTTGATCATTGCTGACATGTTTCTATACCTTGATTGGAGTCTGCCTGTGATAAATTAAATTGATTGGACATGATTTGGAAAGCCATATACCTCTCTGTAGAAGGCTAACAGCTGACAATGCATACTGTGACTGTAGCAGAGCAAAAGCAATATGGTCAAAGGAACTGCCTGCAAAGCTCAGAGACAGGATTATTGCAAGGCACAGATCTGGAGAAGGCTACAATAAAATTTCTGCTGCACTGAAGGTTCCTAAGAGCACAGTGGCCTCAATAATTCTCAAATGGAAGAAGTTTGGCACAACCAGGACTCTTCCAATAACTGGTTGCCCTGTCAAATTGAGCAATAGGGGGAAGAAGGATTTTAGTAAAAGAGGTGACAACCCCCCGATGGTCACTCTGCCTGAACTCGATATCTTATGTGAAGATGGGACAGTTCCAGAGGACAACTATCACTGCAGCTCTCCATTGATCTGGGCTTTATGGCAGAATGGCTAGATGGAAGTCTCTCCTCAGTGCAAATCACATGAACATCAGCATGGAATTTGCAAAAAAAGCACCTGAAGGACTCTGACTGTGAGGAACAAGATTCTCTGGTCTGATGAAACCAAGACTGAACTGTTTGTCCACAATTCTAAACCAGGCACCGCTCATCACATGCGTAATACCATCCCAACAGTGAAGCATGGTGGTGGAACATCATGCTGTTGGAGTGCTTTTTAGCAGCAGGGACTGGGGGACTGGTCAGGGTTGAGGGGAAGCTGAAGGGAGCAAAATACAGGGATATACTCAATGAAAACCTGTTCCACAGTGCTCAGGACCTCAGACTGGGCCGAAGGTTCACCTTCCAACATAATGATCCTAAACATACAGCCAAGACAACATAGGAGTGCCTTAGGAATAACTCTCTGAAGTCAGAATCCTGATTTGAACCCTACTGAACATCTCTGGAGGGATCTGAAAATGGCTGTCCACCAACTGTCACCATTCAACCTGGCTGAACGTGAAAGGATTTGCAAGGAAAATGGCAGAAAATCCCCCAATCCAGGCATGCAAAGCTTGTTGCGTTGTACCAAAAAAGACTCAAGGCTGCAATTGCTGCCAAAATTGCTTCAACAAACTATGAGTGAAGGGTCTGAATACTTAAGCCAATGTGGTATTTCAGTTTGTTCTTTTTAATAAATTTCCAGAATTTCTAAAATTCTGTTTTCACTTTGTCATAATCGGGTACTGAGTGTAGATTAATGAGAAAATGAATTTTAACAACTGTAGAAACTGTAGGCTGCAGCATAACAAAATTGACAAAAGTGAAGAGGGCCTGAAAACTTTCTGGATGCACTGTGTGTGTACATACATACATATACCGATACATATACATATAAACATAAAGAGAGAGAGAGAGAGAGAGAGAGAGAGAGAGAGACAGAGACAGAGACACAGAGAGAGTGTCTGTGTTGGTTGTTAAAGAGAAGGACAGCAAGTCATTCTGAGTCTGAACCAGGGGGTGAAATGCTACCAGTTTGGACTGGTTCGGCTGAACCAGTAGCGATGGCGGCGGGTGATTCGGAGAACTGGTAGCACGAGGCTCCGCCCACCTGCCTGGTCGTCATTACTTCCTGGTTTTAACCAGGAAGTAACCTGTTTTTTACCCTCTGCACATGTGCAGAGAGTCTGCGCACCGAGCGGTGCATATACTTCTGAACCGGTAGGGAAGGTAAGTAGATTTCACCCCTGGTCTGAACTCACATCTGTATAAACTAAATCAATTCTTTTTTTTATTTAAAAAGGATAACTAGTAGGGGGAAATAATATAAAATTAGTCAGTATATGGAGAATCTCATTACTTCATGAGATTTCATCCAATTTATTTCTAGTTAATTTGGGGAAATTGTAAATGCTATCACAAGTGTGCCAGGAGTGCCTTAGCAACCACTGATGTCTGATCTCATTTGGTCATTGCACATTTCAATAATATAAGGTCCCCATCAAAGAAAGATTATAAACTGATTTTTTTTACCCCAGAATATGAAAACAAGCACAGCTGCTCTTCTGCACACTGAAGCATCCATATCCCAATGCCCATGTACAGAGTAGAACAGGGCAGATAATTATGATATATCAGTAGATCTCTGGGCTATTTTCATATACTCAACTTTTTTTCAACATTAAAAAAAGAGAAAATATTTTCTCTGTCTTCAGAAGAGGAGGACCTGGCATGTATTTTGGGTGAAAGAATTATGAACTTGATTCTGTTATGACACTGAGAACAACTCCCAAGTTTAAAAAGCACCAAACATATTTTTGCATCAGTTTCTTGTTAATGGGTTTTGGAATGCTAGTACAAACCCAAATCTGGCCCCACCGCAAGTTCCCAAAGACTTTCTAGGGCTGCAAGCCTACAAGCCTCGACTGAACATACCAAATATCAAGCAAAATATTCAGCAAGCACCCCCGCCCCTGCCCCCCCCTCCGGCAAATCTCCCATCCATGCACGATTCAAACGCTGGATTGCGATTAAAAACTGAAGGTTGTCAGACAAAACCATTCCTATGCAAGCAGCACTCTGTGAACCTCCTGAAGTTTTATCAGTGCTTCAGGCAAAGCTGCTAACCCAAGGCAGGACTATACATTTAGATCGCTCCCATGTACGAAGCTGCGATGATGATGATGATGATGATTATTGGTTAATCTTTGATGAGATTCACAGCCTTTGAGGCTGGTTAATAACTCAGCAGCTCGAGTCCTAACCAAGGACCTAGGAACTGTTAAGGTATCCTCGGGGAATGTAAGCTGTTCCGAGTAAGGTGGTTTTTTGTAGAATCAAAATGTTCAGGTCTGGTAAATTTAGAATTTCTAAATAGCGGGGTAGCCCTTTGGGTATTGCTCCAAGGGCTCCAATTACAATCGGGACAACACAGGATTTCTTTTTCCACAGTCGCTCAACTTCAATTTGCAAGTCCCGGTACTTTGTGATTTTTTCTTGCCTCTTATCTTCAATCCGTGCATCACCAGGTGGTATTATTATTATTATTATTATTATTATTATTATTATTATTATTATTATTATTATTATTATTATTATTATTATTATTATTAAATTAAACTTTCTCCCGCAGAGAAGAACCCGCACAGCCAGCAACAAGGCCAAACCGTTTAGCACCGTTAAAGCTTTCTCCTCTTTTGACGTCAACACCCAGCTTTTATCCAGCGGGGTTGACCAGATGCTTCGACCCTCCGCCAAGATCAGCCTTATCCCCCTTACCCATTTTGGCGGTCGGGGCGGCGGGGCTGGGAGAGGTGCACGCGTCGCTCGGCTCTCCTCCCTTCTCCGCTCTTCTTCCTTCCGCCCTCAAAGCAGCCACCTCCGCCGCCGCCGCCGCCTCCTCCTCATACCAAAGCTTTTGCCCAGGTACCCGCTTCAGCCACCTCCTTCCAAAGGCCCGAAACAAGCGGCTCCTCCTCCGCTCGCCTTCCGTCGATGTATCCTACTTCTTCCTTCAGCGACAGAAACGCGCTTAAATTCTATGCAAGTCTCCGGCGCTCACGCAGGCGCAGTTCCTTCGATGGAAACTACTAAGAGATTCCCTCGCGGCGCAAAACCACGCGTGCGCACTCTCAAAAAAAAAAAAGAAGAAGAAGAAAAAAAAAAGAGGCGGGGCGGCTGAAATTTTCAGCTGTCAATTACTGTAGCTGTAGCAGGAGCGAAAGAAGGATCGTTCTGCCAATCGTGGCGTGATAGACTTCTCCAGGTAGTAATCCGGGCCTGCGGGAAACTCTTCTCGGAGGAGTGTCTATGGAGATTCTCGGTCACTTTGGGAATGAATGGTGCGGGAGTACGGACTGATTTCCAGAAAACTTGCAGGCTACAGGAACCTACCCTTCCATTCCCCCCACCATCCAGTCATAACTAATGAAGCTTCTTGGGTGAGAAGCAAAAAAATCTTCCTGAAGGAAAAACAGTCCAGTTGCCTTTTGAAAAAGCACCTTTGAGAGTTCTCAGAGGAGGATCTTACAAACACTTAAATTAGTTCTTGAATGCAAACTTCATGGACTAGAATTCGGATCCCGGTGACTACCATGTAGTTATTTTGACAACACTGAAAGGTCCGTTAGTGCCTTCTGGGACCTTGTTCGACTTCCTTATGTAGTTTATATTTTGAGGATTCCTTTATAATATTTTGTCTAAATTTGACCTGGATATCTTTTATGGATTATAACTTTGCAGATAATTTTGCGCTAAAATCTGGCCTTTTCTTAACCAAGGGTGTAAAATAAGATCTTGCCTGATAATCGGTAAAGCTAGACCATCTGATTCTGAGGTTTCTTATCATAGTTTCTTTAGATTTTTTTTTACTCCAACTTTATTTTATAAATAATTCAAAGTAGTGAACATAGAGTACTTGACACTCATCCCTATTTTCCTCACAGCAACTGTGTGAGATTAGTTTGGCTGAAAGTAATTGGTCCAAAGTCTCCCAGCTAATTTTTTCATGCATGACTAGAATTCAATCTCCTTGTTTTCTACCCTTGTATCTTAACCATTAGTGGTTTTCAAGTGCTAAATTGATGCAAGATCATTTTTATATGCAATATTAATATGTTAATAAGTTTTACTCAGTTTTATATCGCTCATGATTTTATTTCTATTTTTCCTTCTTTATTTGGTTAATAAATCTTGGTTCTGCTTTCAAATATATTTTAAATAAAAAATTAAGTTGCAAATCTGAAAAAAGCAGTAGCCAGACCCAGCCTGCATAAACATTTCAAATTTGTTAAGTGCAGAACAGGACAATGGTACTGAAACTGTTTAAGGAACACATACTGCCTGGCAGAACAGCATTTTAAGGATGCTCTGTCAACTTTTTCCCTAATATCTACTGTTTACCACCCTTGACAAAAAAAAGCAATGTAGAATCAATTCAATTCAGAATAGAGCTGGAAAGGACCTTAGAAGCCTTCTAGTCCAACCCCCTGCTCAAGCAGGATACCCTGTACCATTTGACAATTCTGATTTAAGTGAAGCTCAAGTTGTAGCATCTAGTTCACCTTGGTACTATTTTTATTTTTTAGATTTATATCCCACCTTTTCTCTCTTGAATGTGCAGATATTCGGGAAATCCTTCATTACCAATCTATCCTTGTATTCACGTTGCAAAAATAAGCCAGAAGTATGCAATGATCACTAAGACATCTTGGAAACTCCTTTCTACCTGCTTCTGTTGGGGATGGAGCTATCCAATTGATTGTAAGATGGATATCCAGGTGGTTTTTAACTGAGAGGCTCAATAGGTTGTAGATATTTGAAAATCTCAGAGCCAGAGAAAACCCTGTAACAACCTAAATGATTAAGGTCACAGAACTTTTCCAGGTTAAACAGTTTTCAGTTAATGCCCAATTGGCAGAGGCTCTCTGATCTTTTTGTTGTTTAGGTCTTTAGCACTTTTTTTTTTTTAAAAAAATAACTTTTATGCATGTACATTAAAATTTGACCTAAAAAGAGTCACAATGAGAAAATTCTTTTGAAGCTGGATTTTCTGGTAGAGATAAAATAACCCATAATCCAAACTAAATTTTTAAGTGGATTGGTACATCTCTTAATGAATTCATACAAATTGAAACTGAGTTGGTCTCCACCATAGCAAGTGCCATAGCCAGTGCCTATATCCTTTGTCTCAGTTACCAATTTCAGTTTGAATCTTAACATGGTGCTAAGTTGTCATGAATAGTTCTATTTTTAATGTTAAAAAAGGCTTTACTAAAACTTTAACTTTTATTTATGCAGCTTTATTCAGTGTAACTTTGAGGATTTTGGCCTATTTCTGAATAGCCAATATCTATTGTGTTCTATGCTGTCTTTTCCCCCCGACAACCAAATTTTATTCCCCAAATAAAATGGTTATATATATTTTAATGTCTTTTTTCATTTTATACCATCATGAATAATTTAGAAATGTTCCATTTTATTAAAACGTAAGAAAGGCAGAATTCACATAAGGAAGTAGGAATGGAACAAACCAAAATATGCAGAGGAAGCAAGATTGACAATTTAAAAATTCCAGTATTCTACTTCAAACCCTTTAAAAAACTGTTTAAAATTTGTACAGCATGTCAATACAATTCAGAAATGGGTGTCCTAAATCAAGATAAAATCCATTTCATGTATTTTTCCATAAAAATCAAAATATTGCAATATTAACCATTGTCTGCCACATAAAGATAAGATTAGTAACAATTTTGCCTAACAATATTGTTTAGAAAATATATGCAACACCTGGGAGTGGAACATAAATCAGTGCTATTGCTCATTGAAAGAACAAGAAGTTTGGAACTTTATACAGTCATGCTACAAATTTCACACCTTTAAGAAATCATCACACTGGGAGTACATAACATGTTACAGTTCAGAATTGGTAGTAAAAACAAAAGCCCATATTATTTAATATCCAGTACAATAAGAACATTGTTCCTTGTAAAAACAGATATCACAAATCCATATTCATCACTTGACAATCCAACACTGCATGTTAGATCTGCATGTTTTGGCTCCTTTACTAGATACATCTTACGTCCATGGTCTAAGATACATCTTATGCCCATGGTGTTTAGACCAGTATAGGTATGTATATATCAATTATATTTTCTCTCAGCTGTACTATACTCACATATCAGACAAATAATTAATAGTCTTGCCACAATTGATCTTACTATATACATGATTGGTGGTTACATCTGAAAAGATCTTCTGATCATGCCTCCCTCAAGTTAATGTGGAAAAATGCTGTCTGATATGAAACTATGACCTCTTCTCTAAAATCTAAATAAGTTATTTTTTTGTGAAGGAGGAAGAATCAATCACAAATACACTCATTTTAGTGTAACAGAGAAGAGCTATCATACTTATACTATCGAAACAGCTTGATATGGGAATAAGAAGCAACATACTAATATACAGAAAATGCTTGAACATTTTGTTCTGTAAATTACATGTATCTGATAATTTTTCATGTTTTCAGAAAAAAGCACCATCCCATATTAACATATATAATTCTCAACATTTTAGTATGTGTATAATAGAGCTTTGCTTCCTTATGGAAAGATTTTTGTTTGTTTTGCATAATTGTATCACTGCTAAGAAAAGTGATATAAAAACTGATGTTGAAAGTTTAAAGCAAAACTCAAGAAAATGCTCATCTATTAGAACACTAAAAACCATTAGTTGCTGAAGTGTTTCCTACATTTTAGTAAATAATATAATAAGGGCACCCACATGTTCAATTTAAAACTAGATGCACTTTTGCAATCAGATACTAGGTATATATCCAAATACCCAGAGTTTTATATACTTCGATTACATTTGAAGAGTCTTTAGTTGTAGAGAAGGGACAACAACATATAAATGATTATCTAATGTAGCACATTAAATTAAAGCTTCAATCTAAGACATTTTTGTAGGAGCAAAATGTATTCTCCAACAAGTCCTGCAAAGGACAAGTCCTTGCTTATAGGCAAAGAACAATTTTAACAAAAGTAGAGCTTAGTTGCATAGAAGCCCTTACAAACCGATAATTATGATGCCTCATAACTGGTATCAAACAAATTGCCTGGAAACAGGGAGGGAGAGAAAAAGAATATAATATTTAATAAAAGGTACTGTTATAATGTTATAACAATGAATAGCTTTTAGGCATCTATTACAAATTATTTCAGGTAGAATGTTAATTGGCATTCAGTGCCACTGCAATAAAAATGCTCAACACAAATGGCCATAATATATACATAACTTTAATTGAACATGTTGATAAAATCTGAGACGATCTAAAACACCAAGGATATCCCTGCATTTTTAAGTCATTGGCATGGAGTGGGGAAGATAAGAGACAGAAACGATGGGTAAGAAGTTCATCGTATATACTCATTAACTCCAGTTGTAAGTCTTCCTGGAAGAAGTTAATAAGAGCTAGTGACACTGTTTCAATGCTTTGTTCTTAACTTTAGAAGACTGAAAGACTACCATCCTGCTTCATTATTTCCCATAGCCTAATTATTTTTACACTCTCAGGATTTCTAGACAGTTGTTATAACAGATAGCTATCCAGTCTGGTTGGGTTGATGCCCACTGAACATTGTTAATTTCTCCTTCTGCTGTGTAAGCCAGTATTGGGTCCTCAATGGCACGAGGCATTTGCTGGATATCCCAAATGAGAGCTTGATGGTCATCAGCTGTCAAAGGTAAAATACAGATTTAGTTAAATTTTCTTTGCAGTTAATTTATTTATCCATGTATTCCAAAATAGAGGAAAAAAGCCTTGAGAAGTTGTGGGTAACATTACTATCAAATATGTGTGATAACATCTGGCTAATTCTGAAAAGCATTTTTTGTTGGTGGTTAGATATTTAAATATTTTTACTAGATAAAAT
The DNA here is from genome assembly GCF_059756535.1 of Pantherophis guttatus. Lineage (NCBI taxonomy): Eukaryota > Metazoa > Chordata > Lepidosauria > Squamata > Colubridae > Pantherophis > Pantherophis guttatus. The sequence goes on from NC_142066.1 coordinate 59,682,978, forward strand.
ATTAAATTGCTTTGTAACACTTCCATTTTTATTTTAGAACAGTAAAAAATAGGCATCCTTAGTGTGTATCAGTACATTGCATATATGTTATTGTTAAGAGGTCCTTGGTACTCTCTGAGCTTGCTTGTTTTCTTGCAGACATTTCATTACCCTAATTAAGTAATAACATCAGCGCTAGTAAGGAGTGCTGTTTGCTGTCAGTTTATATTCTGATGGCTTGCCAGTCAGTGTTGGTGGGGGAGGTATTAAGAGTTTTTGGTTGGGCTGTTTGCTGCTGGCTTCTTTGGCAGTTTCTTGATTGGGATATTGTTTACTTGATTGTTGGTCTGCTCTTAACCTTGGAGTTAATCTATGCTGATCTGGGTGCTGATTGCTGGTGGAGAGGTGCTTGGGTCTTTTTGTTCCTTTTTTGCATAGTCTACAAATGCTGTGAATCTCTGTGTGTCTATTGATGGCTGATTTGTCAAAGTGCCAGGCTCCTAGAAGTTGCCTGGTGTTTTTGGACTTGGTCTAGGATGGCCACATTTTCCCAATTGAAACTATGGTTAAATCTGTCTATATGTTGCAAAATTAAAGAATTTTCATCATGTCTTCTGACTGCTAGTGGGTGTTGGTGGATGTGTTCTGCCAGTCAATAAACTGCCAAAAAAGCTAACAACAAGCAGCCCAATCTAAGAAATCTCTAAGACCATCCCCACCAACGCTGATAAGCAAGCCACTAGAACATAAATTGACAGCAAACTTCACTCCTTACTAGCATTGATGATATTACTTAATTTGGGTATTGAAATATCTGCAAAAAACACAAGCAAGCTCAGAGAGCACCAAGGACCCCTCATGTCAACCCTGAGTATGTTATTGTTGGTTTACAAGGTAGTCCCTCTATCAGGACACTAGCTTGCAGAGAATAGTATTAGCATGCTGGAGTAAAATGACTTTGATTGTACCCTGGGCATTCTATCCCAAATGTGTCAAAATTGATCAGTATTTTCCTTATTGTTATGAGGGAATATTGCATGTTGCACAAATAAGGCTGGTAAAATAATTTACACCCACTATAATGCATTATATGAAAGTTCTGAGAGCCAAAGCCACCATTGGAAGTGAAAATCAATATATATGAGCACTTTTAATGATGCTCATGATATATAGAAGACTGCAAAGTAGAATATAAAATGAATAAATGGTACAAAGCATTAGTTAAGGAAATAAATAAAAATATGTTGCGTGCCTATAAAACTTAGCAAAGATGAATGATACAAAGAGGAATGAAGAGATCTGAAAGAAGGTGAACTAATTTTTTAAAGGATAATTGAGCAATATAATCAGGGAAGTGAAACCCTAGGCTTAATTAATATTTATAAAATTATGATGTATGTCAAAAAATACTGCCATCTATGTTGTGGGAGTGCATAAAGTATGGAATCCATTGGTTGGTGATAGTTCCATGTTATGCTCTACTAAATGTTGATAATAAAAACACCAAGGATGAGATTTAGGGGAAAAATCAAACACTGTGAATGAATGTTATTCAAGGAAAAAATAATTCCTTAGGTGAGTAAGTTGGAATGAATAACTACGAAATTACTCATTGTGAGAGCATCTGACCAGAAGTGAGCATATGAGCTAAAGAATAGGAATAAAAACAGCAGTAGTTCATCCTTGGTGCGTGCTTGTATGATTGCATTTTTATTTTTAGGATGTCTGGATTACTTCAGTGTAACACTTGTTTTGCAGCTGTTTTTCATGGTACTCTTTTTAAGTTTGGATACAATTCCTATTTATATGCAGATTGCGAGTTTACATAGATTGATTGATTGTCCAGAATGTTCAGTTTGTGCTCTTCAGGCTGAAATTAGGTGGCTGACTCAGTTGGTGTGTTCTGTTGAACTGCCCCACTATCAGCCCCCCTTCCACAAAGATCCTTCAGGAGAAAGGCCATATGGACAACTGTGGGATCTGTCAGAATGAGAGATGCAGACCATAAACATGATGCCGTCTCCTGTGTGAGCAGGGGGTTGGACAAGATGACCTCCAAGGTACTTTCCAACCCTGATACTGTTACTGTTTCACTTAACAATTGCACTGATTTGCTTAAAAATTGTAGAAAATAGTTGTAAAATTGGGTGTTAGCCACTTAACAATGGCCTAGCAATTGCTTAGCAATGGAAATTCTTGTCTCAATTTTGGCTCTAAATTGAGGATTATGCAGCTATGACTTGCTTATGGGGTTGCCATATGATTTGTTTAATTTGTACATGAAAACTACATCTGGGCCTGATTACTGGAAGAATGTCATTATTACTTCTTTATGTAAAAGAAAAGATCAATCATGAATGCCATCTATAAAGGAATTAATTTGTTGAGTGTGCCCAGGGAAAGAATTGACTAAATTCTGATTGAAAAGTACAAGAGATCATAATAACCAAAAATTGGGAAGTATAGGTGCAAGCATTGTGCCAGACACAGGATATGCATTTCTGCTTTTCACTGGGTCATGAGTAGTACAGGACTGTCAGTAAGGAAGAATATTTGTACATTTGTTAATTTAGAAAAGTGTATGATAAAATGAACAACTTTAAATTATACTATATCTTTGCACAAATATGAAAGTTAATTACTGAACAAGAAAGAATTGTATATTATAACAGTAATACTTACACAAGAATAAATGTAATGTGTAGGTTCCTATTCTAAAATGTGTGATTAGTCTTTATATGAATAAATCTATAATGAGTATTGTGTTTATGTTGGGGGTGCATTAGGGATGTGAACATAGACCTCAGCTGTCAGTCGTGCTTGCAAGTTTGAGAACTCTTTTTCATTTTCAATATTTCTGCATATATCATATAAAAGGTAACTTATTCTCCACACAGGTCCTAAAACCAGATAAAGAAAACTCAATTAAATAAACAAAGTCAAAAGTTACATATTTATGTGTGGCAAAACTATGTGAATCTGGCTTATCAGTCCATTTGAAGAGAAAATAGAGTCAGATGTTTCAGTCAATGAATGAGAATAAGCTGTGAGAGTGGGAAATCATACCTTATTTAAACAACAGAATTCTGGGTATATACATTAAAGTCTGATCATCACAACACAGGTATGTGAACCTGACTTGAACATTTCTGTAGACCTCTGAAGAGTTGTTGATGTTCTTCAGGATGGAAAAGATTACAAAGAGTTTGGATTTTACTAGTTTATGGTCAAGCAGATTGCCAAATGGAGGCAATTCAATACCACTTATACTTCCCAGGACAGATTGACCAATCAAGGTCACACCAAGAGCAAAACATTTAATATTCTGGGTATGTCTCAAAGAATGTATGAGAAACTAAATCTCTTTTCTAACAGTTAATGTCAATATTCATGACACTACCATCAGGAGAACACTGAACAACAATGATGTGTATGACAGATTGGAACTTTTTTTTAAAATTCTGCCCTTATTATTTTTTATAATTAACTCAAGGTAGCAAATGTACCCAATCCTATTTTCCTCACAACAACCCTATGAGTGAGAATGATTATTGCAAGATCACTGACCTAGTTTTCATGTCTAAAATGGGACTAAATCTCATATGGTTTCCTTCTTTTTAGCCTGGTGCCTTAAGTTTGCAAATTGCAAGAAGACTAGTACTCTCCAAAAAGTACATTGTTGACCGCCTTGTGAAAGTTCACATGCATAAATCAGAAGGCTAGTGAAAGAATGTAAAAGATCATAGTGGAACTTTGGTGCCTGAATGAAAAAACGTTATGTTTGATGAAAGAAAAAACGCTGCCTTCCAGCATAAGAATCTTATTCCATTTGTGAAATATCATTCTGGCAGTAGCATGGTTTGCTACTGTATCTGAACCAGGATGGCTTGCCATAATTGATGGAAATATGAGTACTGAATTGTACCAGCAAATTCTATGGAAAAATATCAGGGTATCTATCCGTGAATTGAAGCTGAAGGATATGTGGGTCCTGCATGTAACTTATACAACGAAGAATGACAGTTTAAGCAGAGGAAAGTTAATGGATTAACTTTCAAGTCGAAGTCTGACCTTAATCCTATAAAAATATTGTGGAAACAACTGAAACAAGAGAGAGGATGAAGAATTAGTAAGTGCTGAATGAATGTGAGTTGACTATAGATCTAAGTACAAAAGAAGTAAGTTAAGGTAATTTGGTCATACAAAGAGAATGAACTTGGCGCTGTGGTTAAAATACAATAGTGCAAACTAACTCCACTCACAGCCAGAAGTTCGATCCTGACTGGCTCAAGATTGATTCAACCTCCCATCCTTCCCCATTGGTAAAATGGGGGCCCAGATTGTTGAGGGCAATATGCTGACATTTGTAAATTGCTGAGAAAGTGCTATAAAGCACTATGGAATGGTATATAAGTCTTGCGGTAGCAATTGCTATTGGCGTTTTGAAAAACATTACCTCAAGAAAGAATGAATAAGTCAAAGCAAAGATGAAAACCAAGAAAGCTGTGGTTGAATAGAGTTAACAATTCACAAAAAACAGAGTTGATTTAAGAAAAGAAATCTACAATAAGAGTTATATTATGTGGAGGAAGCAAGGAGTTTTGCCAGAACAATTTTGCTGATGCCAATGAAATGGCACTAACAAATTACATATTTCCTTTTTGTTTTATCTCATGCCTTTGATTTCTTTGGTGTATTATTTATTAGCCTTCAAGTTACAAGAATGTAAATACTGCAATCCTATGTTCACATATTTGAAAATGATAGTAAATCCCAATCACTTCTTAAATGCCCAAATAAAAGATGGGAGGAATAAAAATAATCCATCTTTACCTGCTGTACAGATATGGCAAGAAGAATGTGGAGCCCAAGCAATACCATTTACACATGCTCGATGATTGTTCAGCCTGGCAACTGGTGTACAAGGAACTCTGACATCTAGAATCACCACCTTAGAGGGAAAAATAATTCTAAACATTACTTTGAAATACATTATTTTAGATTTTATTTTTATCCTTTCATTACCCAGTCTTTTATATGCTCAGAGCATTCACACTGCAAACCAGATGTCAAGTTAACATATTTATTCCATGTGTTGGAAAAATGCATTTGTTCTAATAATGAATATAAACACGTCACAGTATCTCCTGATTATACACTTTTTGCAAATAATTCTAGACAAATCACAATACAAAATGTATAGCTACTCATTAATGCAATTCACATATTAGACTATCAGTATAATTTTTTTTTTAAATTGAGAAACTAATACAAGTAATTCATTATTTCTAAAAATAGGTTCTGCTTATAGAAATATTACAGCAATCAAAGACAGGTTAGCTCATCTCACCAAACCACCATAAGGATTTCTAACTGTCCATTTCATTATACTATGCTAGTATCTTCTAATTAACATATTCATCTACTTGATTGTTTTGCTTCGTGGAACTATAGGCCAGTAAGAAAATTTTCAGTAATTTATGTAGCAAAAACTGTAGTCCCATTGCTTTCACCATGTAGTTGGAAAGCACAGTTTACCATACTCACTATATGCTCAGAAACAAAGTGTACTAGGCATTCTCACATAAGTGTCTCACCTCCATACCATCCATTGCCATTGTCGCAAGGTAATTAGGATCTTGTTTATTCCAGCAAAGGCGAAGCAAAGGATGGTGCTGAGGATCCTCATAGATAATAGTGCTATGTTCCAAGTGCCTGAGGTCAAACATCCTCACTGAGCCATCAGCACCAACAGAAGCAAACATGTCTCTCCCACCTCCTGCACGGCTGAATGCAATATCATAAACCTGTTCAGATATCAACAGCAGAAGGTGATAAAATACGATGCTTACCATACTAAGGATTCCTGTTCCACTTTAATTTTTCATGCAAAGGCAGAAGTAAAGAAAGTATGACCAACGAATTATTCCTTTACCCTAAAAAAGGACAATGCTTACCACAAAATAGGGCTTTAGGCATAACACTCTCTCCTTCTGAGCAGAATGTTTCTTTTGCAAAATATTTTACTTTGTTGTATTGATTCCCCATTATCAATGAATTACTAAAAGGAAAATAAACGTATTACTAATAGCAGCAACACAGCCCGCCTTGGCTCCTAGATGACTATTTCCAATGTATAGATTGTATTTTTAAAAACTTTTAGTAACTGCAGAGATGTACAGAAAAAGAAAAATAATACACCATCACCTCTTTGTCATGGGCAATCAACTGAGTCTTGACATGGCCAGACACTAAATTCACTCTTCCCAAGACCTGACCAGTTTCCAAACCCCAAATAGTACAAGTTGTGTCAATGCTAGAAGTACCTGGCATAGTTTGAAAGGAAAGGAAAAAAAAAACAAACATATATTAGAGCTATTTTTTCTTAAAAGCAATACAAATATGGGTCATTACATAAAATTTCTAATCCTAGACCTCAAAAAAGTGAACCTCTATCTCCTTAATTTACAGAAAGCAACATCAATGTATCTTTTAACTCTTTTGTAAAAAGTACTGTAATCCTTGGATGCTCTATGGCAGTCAAAATATTTAAATCAAACTATCAGCTTTTTTAAAATGTATTTTTCTATACTCTGATTAATCAATATTCTATTTATTACTATGGAACTATGACTGCCTATATCCGTGATGGCGAACCTATGGCACGTGTGCCCGAAGTGACACGCAGAGCCATGTCACCTGGCATGCGGGGCATTGCCTGTTCCTCTTCTGGGTTTCTGGAGCGCATGTGCACACGACAATCAGTTGGCCTTTGTGTGTGCGGCAGTGCCAGAAACTGGAAGAGCTGGTCTTCTGTTTTCCGGCATGAGCATGTGTGCCGGCCAGCTGATCAGCGTGTGTGCATGTGTGGCAGTAACTGAAAGACTTGCTGGAAACCGGAAGTACCTTATCCAGCACGCACATGCCCCCTGGGCAGCTCCTCTTCCTGGTCACGGCCTTGATGAGTGCGTGAAGTGTTCCCTTTTTGGCACGGTGCTGAAAAGATTTGCCATCACTGGCCTATATGATCAATATATTTGACCTGAACTAATATGCATTAGTAAAAGTAAATTTATTCAACAATAATCTATAACAGAATAAAATTACATATATTCATTTTATGCATCAATGCAATTTGCTAGTATAAACTTCAATTTTAAAGCCTTAGTGAGAATTCAAATAAAATGGGAAAAAAGTATAAAACCAAGAAGGTCCTAGCTCCTTAGCTATTAAAGGAACTCATTATACAATTATAAAAGCAGATCACCAAAATCACAAATCGTTTTTCTGCTTAATATTTGACGATTAAAAAAGCTGGTACTTAATTATTTTGACTGACTAGCTGATAATTGTACCGTCAAAAAATTGCCAAAAGAAAAGAGTGGTTAGAATAAAATTATTCAGTGTTTTCAGGTCTCTTTATTGGATAATGTAATTTTAAAAAGGTTAACAGTAAAAGATACAGGTATCTGCAAAGGACAGCTCCATGTCAACTTAACCAATCTCATAACTAAGCGAAGTACATATAGGTAGTCCTTTACGGTTTGTTCAGTGACCATTTGAAATTAGGACAGCATTGAACAAAGGCACATACAACATTTACTGAAGTTCTGACTGCTGCAGTTTTAAAATCTACAACACAGGTATGTGACAAAAATTCAGATGTTTGACAGCATGTCCACTCTTATGATCATGGCAGTGCTGCAAATTCCTGCTGCCATGTGCTGAGAGGTCTCAGCTGTCTAAGCCCATCCATGTGCAGGTCTCCCATCCATCCCCTAATCCTGGAGATCCTGGGCCTTCTCCCTGCCCAACCGCATAAGTCCATTTACCTTCCCTTTCCATGCAGGTGCTGACAAGCACCTCCAGCTGATATGAAGGACAGTTATTGTAGAAAGCTAGCCAATATGATATTTCCAAAGGTTGAAAGAAACTTAGAATATTACAATGACTGTCAATCATCTCACAATGTACTGAGGCTTTTTCTATGTCAAGGAACATCATAAGATGAACACTAGCCCTTGCGATGTTCCTGAAGGCTAGAAATAGCTTCAAAAACATCATAAAGGCTGATGCTCATGTGGTGACATTTCCAAAGGTAGAAAGAGTCTCAAACATTACATTAGTTAGATTTTTATAGCACCTGCACCTTGCATCAGCTGAGCACATTTGTTAGTAGCTGAACAGAAAGGGGAAGTAAATGGACTAGCAAATTTGGGCTGGGAGAATGCCCAAGACTTCTGGGAGAGATGGAGAGGAGGTCCATATATTGATGGGCCCAGCTGTTCAAAGTCTCCAAACCCACAACAGTTTCCACATGCCAGTGCATGCTGGGCCTCCACCACATTCTGAGTTATCCCCATGCAATAATTTAATGACCCATATGATCACTAAAACTATGGCAGTGATGGAAGCTAGGATGGGGATCATTCAGCAAGTGGATGCCTCAGTTAATGATCATAACAACTTACAATCCAAATTCTAGGATCAATTGTAATTGTAAGTTGAAGATTATCTATAGTAAACCTCTCCAGTATTTGTCATGGTCAAGAGCAATCTTTTTATTTCATGAAGTTTTTACTGTTGAACAAAAAAGTCATAATGTCCAGTGGAAGCTCTTCCAAGTCTGGTTTAATGCTGTAATGGTAAATCTTACACTGTTAACTTTTGGATCTTCTCTGGCCATAATTCCAAAATTGTTGGTGTCTTTTTTTGGAATTTTGAGAACAGATGAAAATAAGCCTAGTCAGGGGAACAAAACCCAAGAAACTCCTCTAAATCTTTCTTTCACTTAAATCCGTGATATATCTCCATCCATTTGCAGCTAATCACTCCACCCAATATGTTAAAGGCCACCGGCCACCAAAAGATTGTCTACTTCTTATCTAGAAAATAATTCAAAGCCTACCTTTGGCTAGTTTTTGAGATATGTCAAAATTTTTCTTATCTAAATTTATAAATAGAATTTTTAATTGTTTTAATCACCTTAGCATCATCATTCTGCTACATTAGTATTTGGACCTTACCTAACAGATAAGGATCCACTTCATTCCAATCAAAGGAGGTCAGTGGAGCACAAAAATCAGAATTCTTATTGTTGTTCAGCAGACATTCTAGCCTGGTCTCTGTTTCACCCACCTGAACAAAAAATATCAACAAATACTAAGTTAATTTACATACCGGTATTTAAAAGAATATGGATTCCCTAAAACTAGAGAAATGGCCATTCTGTGTTTGTCCTCCAAAGTCTCATGCTTTTCCATAACTCTGCATGCATTTCATTGCATCCAGAGAGCAACAGCAGAGACAATATATAGTTTTCCCATTGCAATTATTGGATTCTTCATTATATTAAAATATACAATTCAGGAGAGTTTTTTAGTTAAGTTGGAGAGAATTCCTTACAGCAACAGAGTCATACTTCTCCTTGAACCCTTAAATACATTTTGAGGGGGCACAGAAAAAAATTCAACTGCATGAATACATTTATTTCTTGTAATTTTAGATTTAATTAGAGGTATCAGCAGAAGCAATGAATGCAGCTAATGACAAGAACAGTGTTGTCTCTTGCACAAACAAAAGGGACTTGCATAATGGTGGAATGCTGCTTTCATCATTTTGACAAAATGTCAGATCTTCTTGGCTATAATTTAATCTAAATCTGATTTCCTTTTTAAAGTTTTTTATTCATTTTTAATTAAAATTTATACAGGTAGTCCTTGATTTACAACAGTTTATTTAGTTCAAAGTTACACCATTGAAAAAAGTGACTTACGACCGTTTTTCAGTTACAACCTTTGCTGATTCCCATGACCATGTGATCAAAATTCAGATGTTTGGCAACTGGTTCATATTTATGACCATTGCTGTGTCCCCAAATCAGTGACCCCTTTTGTGACCTTCTGATAAGCAAATACAATGGGGAAGAGAAGTTCACTTAAGAACTGGTTACTAACTTATCAATTTCAGTGCTTCATTTAACAAATGAGGCAAGAAAAGTCATAAAATGGGGCAAAATTTTCTTATCCAATGTCTCACTTAACAACAGAATTTTGGGGCTCAATTGTGGCCATAAATTGAGGACTATCTGTATACCACCCATTTTGCTATTTGGGGCAATTCTAGGTTGCTTATAATATAACAAAAAATAGAGATATAAAAAGCCATTATAAATATAGAAACTGATTTAAATAACAAAAAATCAGTCACTGCAACAACTGTAGAAGATGACCTCAGACCAAATCTGAGGGTGGGGTCAAATAGGTCATCAGTTTGTAGCTTTGAACTCTGGCTACTGGTTTCTTGTGCCTGACATCAATCAACTACAGCCTACAGCTTCTCCATCAGGGCCCCGTACCGACCAGCAAATCTAGGTTTTAAGGCTCCTTCTAAAAGCCAGAAAGGTGGGGGTAAATCTCATATGTTGGGAGATGATGTTCCAAAGGGCAGGAGACATAACAGAGAAGGCTCTTCTCCTAGACCCAGCCGAAATTCCTTGGCTAATGGGGTTTGTAGTAGTTCCTTTCTGCTAGAGTGAGACAGACCAACCGCTTTGGGACAAGACAGCTCCTCCTATGCCATAATGAACTTCAAAGATCATTGACCAACAATATATTCAGGTTATTATTGATAGCGATTATGATAAATTCAATGTTTCTTTTTTTAGGTGGAATTACTTCTGATTTATAAGGTACTATTTGTAAGCAATCTTGTCCTAAAATCTTACAAGAAACTTAAACTTCAATATTTTTGAAGCACATTTTTATGGGTTTTTTATTTCACAGATACAAGAAATATAATCTCAAAAATATAAATATTATTTGTGCTATTCATTCATGAGATATGGACAAATATCAGACTTTCAAGATCTACCTTATTTTTTTAAACAGATCATCAAGATCTACCAACCAGAAGCAAATAAATAATATTTTCAGTAGCATAACTTTGCACAATGCTTTCACACAAAAGCCCAGAGCAGAGATGAAAGAGTTGCAAATGCTATGTGAGATACTCTGGTAATGTTCAGAGATGCAGCTTCATATGTAATGGATATGAGATGCCATTGGTTGAGTTGGGCTCTAGAGAGCAAATGGAATTACTGCTACTGTAGCAGATCTCTGTTGTGTAACAACCCATCTACCCAAGATCCTTGACTCCATGGCCTGACTGGTCATGAACTTCCCCAGGCTTATGGTCTTAGGGGACTTCAAACTGCTTTCTCTTGAGGGCAATGTCTGAGGTGGTTTGGGAGTTCATGGCCAATAGGACAGTCTTGGCTCTGATGCAATTTGTCAAGGGTTAACACATAGTGGTGATCATAGACAAAATCTAATTTTCTTCTCAAGGCAGTAGCTTGACAAATTACTCTCCCTGGAATTGGAGAAGATTACCACTTCTTCCCTGTTAATGGTCAGATCTCTTTCTGATTGCTTTGATGTTGCTCTCTACTATAAAGGCTGAGCCTATTTGAACATCACCACTGATTGACCTTATTTGGTTCCACAGGGAGCTTGGAGAGTATTCCCGCAGGTCTGGTGCATAGTTTGACTGTGGCTTCAGTCATTGCCTAGAAGAAGAAGGTGGTTGTGAACTGGGATCAGATCATGCCTATGTGTCTTTTCTCCTGCTGTGAATCCCAGGACTCCCTTTAGTTCTTAGAGGAGTGAAGGAGATGAAAATATGAGAAGAGACCCTGAAAGCAGTGCTGGAGGACAATGAGGAACAAACTCAATGAAGCACAAGCTACAGCCATTATTAAGATCTATATCGTGGAGATAAAAGTGGTAAAATACTCTGTGGATAATTGTCCTGTTTAGAAAGGCTCAGTCCTTCCTGGAGAACTGGAAATTCTCTTTCAGAGCTGCTGTAAGGAATATTCTAGGCATCTTCAGAAAAGGTTATTTGGATTGGCTCCAAACTAGACTCTGGCATTGAGGCAAATTCCATGAAAATAATCAAGACTTGGTATAGCTCTGTTATTTGGAATGAGTGTGATCCTGTTAGCTCTTATGGAGTGGAGAGGAGTTTTGGAATTGAAAGGTTGCCACCTGTATATTAGAGCCATGTACCTGTTGCATTGCTAAGATTTTCTGGGAAATCATGTGCAGCTAGTCCTAGTTGTGGTGAATCTATCACTGAGGGAAATCAATGTCCTGCCAGTGTTGAAAGAGGTGTTGGTTTATACCCCAAGAAGCCTTCATTGGAAGCAGCCAAATTGAATTACTTCTTCCAGTGCCTAAACTGCACTTTTTGGAAAAAATGTGGAGAAGTTGATCACACTATAGCTTCAGAGGATCCCTAAAGAAGCAGATCCCTTCAGCTGGGTAGAAGACTGAAACATCACTGACTGTGCTTGTGGATTTATCTTTGGGAGGACCAGTAAAGATAAGTGTGCCCATTCTGGCTCTTTTTGAAATCTCTCAGCAACTTTCAATATTTGGATGTGTTCCCAGGCAAGGGGTCAATTGGAGACCATATAGCATTTTTAGTTTATTAGATATGTTTTCCCCCCAGGGGTCCTTTCAGGTTTTATATTTTAGTTAATTTTGACTATTATTTTATAATAAATAATAAACTAACAATAATCCTATAGTTAGCTACTCAGAGTTATTTGTTAACATATCTCATGTTAACCATTTTTAAGGGTAAAGCAAAAATAATAATTAAACAGATTCAAATACATATGATCAGTTGCATAAACAGAATAATTAGTGTATATAATCATGTTATAAAATGATAGCAGTAATTCATATATAGCAATATCAAAGAAATCAATTTCTCCAGTATAAACTAAATTAAGTACGGAGTCAAATGTTTATTTGTAAACCATTTGAAAACCTACTTTATTCTATGGCTTGCTGGATGAATCCAGTGAATTTAATCAAATTATGGTTAAGCAAATAATAACTTACTGTAAATTGTGAACAATCTAAGCCCGTGAAAAAATGTCCACAAAATCAAAGTCACTCTGATTCTGTTCCTTTCTATCCAGAGCTTGACAGTCCCCATGTACTAGATCCCTATTTCTACTGCATCACTTGCTTAGTCCATAACCAAGATGTGCAGCTGCACACCATTTGCATATCTATGATATCAAACTCTGTAACAACAGATGAGCTCCACAATTGATTTCCGAGATGTACAAAAGAAGCGAAGAGAGTAGAAAGATCTGAAGCACTCCACAAGGTCTATATTGTCCACAATAATTTAGTTATTAAAGCAGGAGGTATATTATATCATCTTATGGTAATGGAACATTCCTTCAATCAAAGAAGCATTAATGCTTGAAATTTAGTATTCTGCCACTTTACAAGAGGCATCATGAGGGGCAGGGATCCAAATGAAAAGTGCAGAGCTGACATTATAGAGAGCCATAGTCATTTCCTTAGGATTCACAGATTCAAATCAATGCCAGAACAATTTATAGGACAAAGTTGCAATCACCTCTATTAGCACCATCCAATTAGAATCTAATTCTATTAAAATCTGAATGGTTATATCTACCATATTGCCCCTTTAAATATTCTTGATGACCATCTTTTCTTAAAAGGGAACAAATCAATTTAAAAAGAGTTGCTGGGGCATTCAGCAGATGCAACAGGAGTGATAATATTAGTTTCTTTTTATTGCTTGATTTGCTACTGTGTTGGGTTGACATGAGCTCTAATTAAATATCTAGATTCAAAATAGGTCTTCCAGCAACGCTCTAGGCATCTCTACTGCTGCTCCATATCATTGAGCTACTCATAAACCAAGGAGCTACAGTGGATTTAAGGAGAGACCACCCAAGTGCAACCTGTTCAAGCACTCTATTTATCTCTTTATTGCATTGGGCAACCATGATCTCAACTGAGCTGCTCATAAGATTCTTGGGCCCTCTGGATCCATTTGGTGCCCAATGTAGGCCAATCTAACAACTCCTTCTCCATTAGGGGTGGGTTAGTTGCAACATAAAGCTCTATAGCTATCATGATGATCTATCCACAACAAGGAGCTAAGCTTCATCCTGCCCCTTTTAAGATCATGCTCTGTCTGCCCCAAGATAAAAACCAAATCTACCATATGATCTTTTATAGATGTTAGGTCTTTAATACGCTGGGTCAGGTGCATTGTCATGGCAGCCAAGAACTCTTGAGCTGTTCTAGACCCTTCAGCCAGGACAGGCAAGTTGAAGCTCCCTAATATCAGTTTGGCAGCCACGTTAGGGATCCTGCTTTGCAAGAGGGGGAATGATATACCAGCAGCTAGCCCAAAGGCCCCTTCAAGTATAATCACAGTAACAAGTTCTCACATCTGTTATCTATAGTAGTATCCCTTGATGCCAGCAGAATTTCAGAGATGACAATAGCTACCACCCACCATCATCCTGGGACAAACTGAAAACCTGGAGGTGGGGGAGGAGATCTTCGAGAAATGAACTTTCCTTTTCTCTATGCCACCCAGATTTTGATAATGCAAACCAGATCTCTCCTCGCATCCACAATTGTGGGGGAGGATGATTATGTTACAGGTCTGGTGTTCAATATTACAGCAGGAGTTTAATCCCCAGCATCCCAAGTATTTCTGCACTATTTCCAAATAAAAGCCATATATCATTACATTAGGGAAGACAGATTTTCAGGTTATTTGTAACATATTTCTCATGAACTGCCGAAGAATTCATTCTTTTTACTGATAACTGAAGAGCTTACAGGTGAAAATATTATTTCTTGAATCGTTATCAGTCTATTGAATACAGTGCTATATTTGAGATACTGCTGTGGTCTTACTAAGATATACCCAATATATTGTGAAAATATTCTGAGAAATCAGAATATTGAAAAACTGCAAGTTACATCCTTCAAAAGTCAAACCTTTTATACTTGGATATGCTGAATATAATGCTTCTTTGTAGTTTTTTAAATTAAAGCATAAAATAATTATTTTTTAAATTGTCTACTTACTCTCCACACACGCAGATAGTCACCACTGGTTGCCAAAAGGTCTGGATAAACTCCTTTGGTATCTGGTATCCACATGAGCTTGGTAGTAGGATAAGGGTGATCAAAAGTATTTCTGCAAATGAATTCAGAGCTTTCTTCATCCAGCCCAACAAGTTGAACCTATGAGAAAAAAAAAGTACGTGTCTGAGTGTGTGTGCCCGTGCGCACACACACAAACACATTCATTCCTATTCCAGTACATCTTTCACCTACATGTTCAGAAGTTCCAAAATGTAAGGCTTTCAGGACAAAGACTAAGACAGCTAAAGAAAAAATGGTTACAAGTGAAATTGATCAAGTAAAACTAAATAAATCCCAATGTCCAGATGGTATCTATCTAAGACAGGGGTGTCAAACTCAAGGCCCATGGGCCGGATCCAGCTCGTGGAGTGCTTAGATCTGGCCCACAGGGCTGGCCTGGAAATAGCAAAGATCAATCTGTGGTGCCTCTGCTAGCAAAAATGGGGCGTAACCTGTTTTGGTCACCAAAGTGATCCAGGAGGCCTTCCAGGCCCAAAACAGGGCCTCCAGAATGTTGAAGGAGGCCGTCCTTGACTCAGGAGGTTAGAAAAAGGAGGAAAGGTAAATATTTTACCTTTCAAGCTTGCAGGATTCTGCTACTATAGTCCATGGTCAATAATTTATAGCTCTAGTCTTCCTATGGAGTCAGTTTATTGATCTGGTCTCTCTCTCGTAAGGTAATCAAGTAGATCAAGTAAGTATTAAAAAAAACAAAATCACAGAAATGTACGCCTCTTTATTTTTATAAGTGTATAAAACTATGTATGTGGAGGTGTGGTCCCGTGTCATGCCCACCCCAGCAACCCTCACCCTGGTCATGATCACTCTGACCACCACCCGCCTGGTGATCATGGGCGGGTGGTGGTGCCTAGCCACCACCACCCGCCCTCCGAGGTCAAACACAACCCTGATGCGGTCCTCAATGAAACTGAGTTTGACACCCTGATTTAAGAACTCTTGAAGCACTTAAGTATAAAATTGCCAATTTTTCACAAAAAATAATACAATTCTTTTAAACAAAGGACTGGAAAATTGTGATTTCAATTTTTCTGAGAAGATTGAGAGGCAATAAAGGAATTTAGGAATGGTTTCTGGCGGTAAAATTGAAAGAATTGTTAAAGAGAATATAATACATAGGACTAGCCTTGTTGAAAAGGAACCAGAGAAGTCTTGTCTCACTAAACTTCCAGCTTCTTTGAAAATGTCAAAAAGGTCATGGAGAAGAGTACTTCTCCAGGAATAGTTCTCCTGTCAGGAATTGGTGTAAGGACCGGTACTTTTTATTTGCATAAAAATATCTGGAATTAGGGTTGATCATTCAAGTTACCATGCTGAATACATAAATGATTACATATCAAATTATTCATATCTGCTTTTAAATCTAAAAGTAATTGTGATGTGCTCCAAAAGTAACCTTCCAATTTGGATGAATGGATTTCAGAATGATGAATACAGTTCACTAAAAATAAATGTAGGGTGCATGTTGGCACATAAAATTTCAAATGAATTCCAAAAATTAATTAATACATACACACACATACATATGTACACACACACACACACACACACACACACACAGAGTAGTCACTGATTAGAAAGAGTATCTTGGAGTCAGGGTGGATGGCTCAATGAAGATATTAACCAAGTTTGTAGCTGTTATAAAAATATTAAATTCCAACTTGGAGTTATTAGAACTAAACATAGAATTGTCAGTATAATATTCCCTTTATATAAACTTATGGTAAGACTACACCTTAGCTATTGTTTTGGACACATTTTGAAAATGATATTATAGAATTAGATAAAGTGCAAAATAGGGCTACTACAAACTGGGTCTCTGTTTCCTGATTGCTTATTTGTATGCTATGACTATCATTAAGTGTTGTACTTTATGATTCTTGACAAATGTATCTTTTCTTTTTATGTACAGAGAGCATATGCACCAAGACAAATTCCTTGTGTGTCCAATCACGCTTGGCCAATAAAACTATCCCATCCCATCCCTATCCCTATCCCTATCCCTATCCCTATCCTGGAATAAAGTAAGTCTAGGGGACATAACAGAAATATGTATGATATAAATAATATGGAAGTGAACACATTTTTCTTCTTCCAGTGTGTAATTATTGAAATTAAATGCAGAGATATTAGGGGCCAACAGAAGGAATTGTTTTTGTTTTTTTGTTACATAGACCCAAGAATTTAATGTCACAATTGTGGCAATGGCAGTCAATTTGGAGAGCTTGGGGCTACTATTATGATACTGATGACTGTTTAATAATTCCTGAAAGAGAATACACGAGTTAAATAACCTTGTAAATTTAAATTACAAATAAACGCTCCTTGTAGAAAAAAAAGCAAGGGAGGGAGTTATAGACCTCCAGCTTCAGCCATGTGAGTTTCCCAAATGAATCCATTTGGCCAATATTGGAATAAATTCAGCAGGGCTCTTAAGGCTCAACTAAAGCTTAACTAAAATACTGAAGGAACACGAGGGAGGCATATCTCAAGCAAACTTTACACCGTGTCCTTTATCAAGCAAGGGGTAAACGTAGTAACACAACTTCTATAGCTACCAAGATTGAAAAATGAATGTATTCCCTTTCTCGCTTCCCAGAGAGGCAGAAAGTGCGCAGATGCAGTTTCTCCTCCTCTTTTCATCACAGCAGCAGCAGCAGCAGCAAAACATCCCAACGGCCCGTTGCCCATCGCGCAGCCAAGCAGCCTGACCGCCAACTGGAAGGGGCAAGAGATGCTCCGAGCGAGGGCAAAACCTAACCGAACTTCCCCGAAGCAGCTCCGCCTCTCGCCCCCTCCCCCTCCCCTCCCACCCTTCCCGACGCTCGCTGCCATTAACTGGGCCGCTGGCGGCGGTGAGGACCGACTGGGGATACGCTGCAGTGCGGAACCTGACCCTCAGCCTGGCCTCACCAGGGGCTGCTTCTTCACGCCCGCTCTCACCTTGTTATTGTACTCTTCTA
This sequence comes from Pantherophis guttatus, assembly GCF_059756535.1. NCBI lineage: Eukaryota > Metazoa > Chordata > Lepidosauria > Squamata > Colubridae > Pantherophis > Pantherophis guttatus. The sequence goes on from NC_142066.1 coordinate 59,700,940, forward strand.
CGAAGCTGCCTAGGGCAAGTCGAAAGCGCTTGTCGGGCCTGACGCTCCAATTCATGGCGTAGACGGTCCATGGCGCCTCATACTTGTAGATCTCCTTGCGCTTCCCGTGTAACGACATGGCGGGCGGGAAGGCTTTACTTCGTCAGCCTCTCACGACCTCCTCCCGAGGTATCGCTCCCGACAGACAGCCTTTCTTCACCTCACACAACGACGACGGCTAACCCTACTCCTCCATTCACCCTATTCAAACTCTGGCTTCTCATTGGTCCTGGGCCACGCTATTCCTCAACTCCAAGGCTTCTCATTGGTTCTGCGAAACGTCCACCTCGCTCAACCTCCGAAAAAGATTTACATATTGGCTATCGTGGAATTAACCATTAGCGGAGAAAGTTGTCGTTCTTGGATAAAGCCCGCCTCTTTCATGACATCTGAGCGTATCAAGTCTGATTTAGTTAGTCGCTCTCATAAAAAAAAAAAAAAAAAAAACCCCAACAAGAAGAAGACGACGTAGAGATAGAAATGTAGAATTGGTTTCTCTGAATTGTTTTGGTTTGTTCCGAGCATTTGAGACGATCTAGGAAGTTTCATCGAGAGTCGGAAAGGTCCGCCTGATGCGAGACTCATAGTAACTGGCTAGAAAAAGGCAGTAATGATAGTAATTAAATGGTGTTTTTAATACAAGTGTAATTTCTTGTGCCGAATTGTGCTTTAACCTGGGTATGTATCATCCTTTGTTGTTGTGCTACAGCATGGTTGTCCAACATTTTAGCTTGCTTGGGCTGCATTGAGCGAAGAGGAATTGTCTTGGGCCGCGTGTAAAATATATAATATTGTTTATTTATTTATTTATTTATTTATTTATTTTTCATATTTGTATACCGCCCTACTCCCGAAGGACTCAGGGCGGTGAACAACCATAATAAATACAAATACATATAGAAGTTAAAAACTATTAAGAAACAGATTAAGTAATTTAGGCTCAAAGATTAAAAAACATCCAAATTTATCTAAAAAGGTTTAAAACCCAATTTAAAAGCCAGTTTAAAAGCCAATTAAAAAGGGAGAGTTAGGCCAGACCAGCTTGTTGGAATAGAAATGTTTTCAGGGCACAGCGGAATATGCGTAAGTCTTGGATGTTTCGTAACTCTGGGGGAAGCCCGTTCCAGATGGTAGGTGCCCCCACAGAAAAGGCTCTCCCCCTGGGGGCCGTCAGTCGACATTGTTAGGCCGACGGCACCCTGAGGAGTCCCTCTCTATGGGAGCGAACTGGTCGGTGAGAGGCTATTGGTGGCAGGAGGCGGTCTCGTAAGTACCCTGGTCCTGAGCCATGGAGCGCTCTAAAGATAGTAACCAAAACCTTGAAGCGCACCCGGAAGACCACTGGGAGCCAGTGCAGCTCGCGCAGGAGGGGGGTTACATGAGAGCGCCACATTGCTCCCATTACCACCCGCGCGGCCGCATTCTGGACCAGTTGGAGCCTTCGGGTGCTTCTCAAGGGGAGCCCCATGTAGAGAGCATTACAATAATCCAGGCGTGAGGTGACAAGGGTGTGAGTGACCGTGCATAACGAGTCCCGATCCAGAAAGGGATGCAACTGGGGAATCGGGCAAACCTGATAAAAAGTCCTCCTGGCTATGGCCGCCATATGCTCTTCAAAAGACAGCCGTGAGTCCAGGAGGATGCCCAAGTTGCGAACCCCATCTGTGGGGGCCAACGACTCGCCCCCAATAGTCAGAGATGGCGCCAACTGACTATATCGGGACGACGGAAACCACAGCCACTCGGTCTTGGATGGGTTGAGTCTGAGTTTGTTCCTCCCCATCCAGATCCGTATGGCCTCCAGGCACCGGGACATCACCTCGAGGGCATCATTGGGGTGGTCTGGGGTGGAGATGTACAGCTGGGTGTCATCAGCGTACTGATGGTACTTCACCCCAAAACCACGGATGATCTCACCCAGCGGCTTCACATAAATGTTGAATAGAAGGGGCGAGAGGACCGATCCTTGTGGCACCCCACATATAAGGGGCCTCGGGGTCGACCTCTGCCCCCCTGTCAACACAGACTGCGACCGGTCAGAGAGAAAGGAGGAGAACCACTGTAGAACAGTGCCCCCCACCCCCAACCCTTCCAACCGGTGCAGCATGATATCATGATCGATGGTATCAAAAGCCGCTGAGAGGTCTAATAGGACAAGGACTGAGGAGCAACCCCTGTCTCGAGCCCTCCAGAGATCATCGACCAATGCGACCAATGCTGTCTCTGTGCTGTACCCGGGCCTGAATCCCGACTGGAACGGATCTAGATAATTCGATTCATCCAGGTACTGAGGCAGTTGTCGTGCAACCACACTCTCAACAACCTTTGCAACAAAGCGAAGGTTGGAGACAGGACAATAATTTGCTAATACAGCTGGATCCAGGGAGGGCTTCTTGAGGAGGGGCCTCACCACCGCCTCTTTCAAGACGGTGGGAAAGACACCCTCACTCAAAGAAGCATTTATAATCTCCTGGAGCCAGCCTCGTGTCACCTCCCGGGAGGCCAGTACCAACCAGGATGGACACGGGTCCAATAAACATGTGGTCGCATTTAGTCTGTTCAGTATCCTGTCCACGCTTTCGGGAGTCACAGGATCAAACTCTTCCCAAATAATATTCTCAGGACTTGCCCCTGTCATCTCCTCTGGATCAATCCAGTCAGAGTCTAGCTGTTCACGAATCTGAGCAATTTTGTCATACAGATATTGTACAAAATCCTCAGCTCTACCCTCCAAGGGGTCTTCCCGCGTCTCTTGAAGGAACAGAGAGCGGGTCACCCTAAACAGGGCGGCTGGGCGATTATCTGATGATGCAATAAGAGTAGAAAAGTAATTACTCTTCTCTACTCTTATCGCCACTAGGTAATTCTTAGTATGAGATCTTACCAGTGTTCAGTCGGATTCAGAACTGTGAAAGACCCCTCAAACTGTCGTGAGAGGACAGTGTATTTACCGGTGGAGCCGCATGGCTGTGTGATACATCTGATTTTGGGATTACCAAATGGACCCCTGATTATGATCTTCGCCTCCCTCGCTGTAACCTAAGATGTATACTACCTATGAACTTCTTGCGCTGCGAGATTCCCCCCTCTCGCAGATCTGGCCCTCCACATTATCGAGGGCCTACCTCAAGGACGGGTTTTGGGACCCAGAGAGGTGGCATGTGAAAACCAGGGGGTTGAGGGGTTTTTTATCAAATTTTTTAATTAAACTTTTAAGGGGTCCCAGGGAGGGGGAGGGTCGAATTAGAACTCGGGTTGTGGGTTTGGGGGAAAACCCACAAGGGGGAGGGTTGGGTCTGGCCTCGAAGTGCGGCGGGGGGGTGGGGGACCTGGGGTCGAGGGGGGTGTTAGAGCTCATCCGGATGGTGTTTCAAACATCAATACTGTGAGTGGGAGGGGTAGATATGGCGGGAGCAGGGGGCCATATCGTGTTAGGGGAGCGCGCACCCGCTGTCTACGAGCGGTGGTGTGCTCCGGCCCCCTAGGCTCCACCCGTTCTCCAGGTTGCATAGACCCTCAGGGCCCAGGCCTTCGGCTGATGCTGTGCAATGCCAGGTCCGTAGTAAATAAAGCCCCCCTCATTTGTGATCTTATTCAGGAGGGGGGTGCGGACCTGGCAGGTATTACGGAGACCTGGTTGGGCCAGGAGGGGGGGGGTTCCCCTCATTGAAATGTGCCCACCAGGTTTCCACGCATTCCATCAGCCAAGGTCACAGGGGAGGGGCGGGGGGGTAGCGGTTATCATTGAAGATGGCCTGAGACCGAGGGAGGCCACTGTTCCTCAGGCGGCTGGCTGTGAATCCCTCCTTGTGAAATGGGGTCACGGGGTTCAGAGGGGTTTGCTGATCACGTACCTTGCTCCCTGCCACGTGGCAGCAGCCCTGCCTGAGCTACTCAACGTCATCGCCGCGGTGGCGGTTGATACCCCTAGGCTTATGGTCATGGGGGATTTCAAGCTGCCGTCCGTGGATGAGGCGTCAGAGGTGGCTCAGGAGTTCATGGCTTCCATGACAGCCATGGACCTGACCCAGTTAATTCATGGCCCTACCCACACGGGGGGGAAACACGCTGGATCTGGTTTTTGTCTCTGGACAGTGGTTGAGTGATCTCGAGATAGGGGATATAGTCACCAAGCCCTTGTCATGGTCTGATCACTCTCTCCTTTGTCTCGACCTTCGAACCGCTACACCCCGCCGCAGGGAGGCGGAGCCGGTAAGATGGTTCCGCCCCAGGCGCCTGATGGAACCTGATAGGTTCCAGATGGAGCTTGGGCCATTCCCTGAGGCTCTGGCACACGCCTCGACTGGAGACCTAGTGGCCGCCTGGGATAGGGCGGCCGCTGGAGCTCTGGACTGGGTCGTGCCTTTGCGGCCTCTGACCCGGCGCCGATCTCATTTAGCTCCTTGGTTCACTGAGGAGCTGAGGGAGTTGAAGCGCTGGAAAAGACGCCTAGAGAGCAGTTGGAGGGCCAGTCTTTCTGAATCTGACCGGACACTGGTAAGATCTCATTACCTAGAATTACCTAGTGGCGATAAAAGCAGCGAAATGTAGCTATTTTGCTGCTCTTATTGCGTCATCAGATAATCGCCCGGCCGCCCTGTTTAGGGTGACCCGCTCCCTGCTCCACCAGGAAGCGCGGGAGGACCCCTTGGAGGGTAGAGCCGAGGATTTTGTTCATTATCTGTATGACAAAATCACTCAGATTCGGCAAGATCTGGACTCCGACTGGGTAGTCTCAGGGGGAGGGACGGGGGCAGGTCTTGAGAATGTTATCTGGGATGAGTTTGATCCTGTGACCCCTGAGGACGTGGACAGGATTCTGGGTAGACTGAACGCGACCACTTGTTTATTGGACCCGTGTCCCTCCTGGTTAGTGCTGGCTTCTCGGGAGGTGACACGAGGCTGGTTCCAGGGGATTATAAATGCTTCGTTGGGTGAGGGTGTCTTTCCTGCCGCCTTGAAAGAGGCGGTGGTGAGGCCTCTCCTCAAGAAGCCTTCCCTGGACCCGGCAATGTTGGTAAATTATCGTCCGGTCTCCAACCTTCGTTTTGTGGCGAAGGTTGTTGAGAGTGTGGTTGCGCAACAGCTCCCCCAGCACCTGGATGAAATGACGTATCTGGATCCGTTCCAGTCGGGCTTCAGGCCCGGGTACAGCACGGAAACGGCATTGGTCGCGTTGGTCGATGATCTCTGGAGGGCTCGGGACAGGGGGTGCTCCTCTGTCCTGGTCCTGTTAGATCTCTCAGCGGCTTTTGATACCATCGACCATGGTATCATGCTGCACCGGTTGGAAGAGTTAGGGGTGGGAGGCACTGTGTTGCAGTGGTTCTCCTCCTTTCTCTCTGACCAGTCGCAGTCTGTGTTGACAGGGGGACAGAGGTCAACCCCGAGGCCCCTCATATGTGGGGTGCCGCAAGGGTCGGTCCTCTCGCCTCTCCTGTTCAACATTTATGTGAAGCCGCTGGGCGAGATCATCCGTGGTTTCGGGGTGGAGTACCATCAGTACGCTGACGACACCCAGCTGTACATCTCCACCCCGGATCACCCCAACGATGCCCTTGAAGTGATGTCCCGGTGCCTGGAGGCCGTACGGATCTGGATGGGGAGGAACAGGCTCAGGCTCAACCCATCCAAGACTGAGTGGCTGTGGTTTCCGACGTCCCGATATAGTCAGTTGATGCCATCACTGACTATTGGGGGCGAATCATTGGCCCCCACGGAGAGGGCTCGCAACTTGGGCGTCCTCCTGGATTCACGGCTGTCTTTAGAAGAGCACTTGACGGCTGTGACCAGGAGGATTTTTCATCAGGTTCGCCTGATTCGCCAGTTGCGTCCCTTTCTGGATCGGGACTCGTTACGCACGGTCACTCATGCCCTCGTCACCTCCCGCCTGGACTATTGTAATGCTCTCTACATGGGGCTCCCCTTGAGGAGCACCCAGAGGCTCCAACTGGCGCAGAGTGCGGCCGCGCGGGTGGTAATGGGAGCGACATGGCGCTCCCATGTGACACCTCTCCTGCGCGAGCTGCACTGGCTCCCGGTGGTCTTCCGGGTGCGCTTCAAGGTTTTGGTTACCACCTTTAAAGCGCTCCATGGCTTAGGATCTGGTTATCTATGGGACCGCCTACTACCACCAATAGCCTCCCACCGGCCAGTACGCTCTCATAGAGAGGGACTCCTCCGGGTGCCGTCAGCCAAACAATGTCGGCTGGTGACCCCTAGGGGGAGAGCCTTCTCTGTGGGGGCACCTACCATCTGGAATGAGCTCCCCCCAGAGATACGGAGGATCCCGGATCTGCGCACCTTCCGCCGCGCTGTGAAGACCTTTTTATTCCATCAGGCGGGCTTGGCCTAATCTCTTCCCTTTTTAAACATGTAAATTTTAATCTGTTTTTAAATTATTGGGGTGTTTTAAATTTGTCTGGGCCAAAATGATTTAATCTGATTTTATCTGGTTTTTAAATTTTTTTGTATCTATGTTATTTTATTGTTTGGCTGTTCACCGCCCTGAGTCCTTCGGGAGTAGGGCGGTATACAAATCAAATAAAACAAAACAAATAAAACAAACAAACAGAACGACTAGCCCTCCAACTGCTCTCTAGGCGTCTTTTCCGGCACTTCATCTCCCTCAGCTCCTCAGTATACCAAGGAGCCAGGTGAGACCGGCGCCGGGTCAGAGGCCGCAAAGGCACGACTCGGTCTAAAGCATCAGCCGCCGCCCTATCCCAGGCGGCCACCAAGTCCTCAGCCGAGTCGTGTGCTAGAACCTCAGGAAATGGCCCAAGCTCCATCTGGAATCTCTCAGGATCCATCAGGCGCCTGGGGCGGAACCACTTGGTCAGTTCCGCCTCCCTGCGGCGGGGTGTGGTGGTTCGAAGGTCCAGGCGAAGGAGGGAGTGATCTGACCATGACAAGGGTTCAATCACTATATCCCCTATCTCGAGATCACTCAACCACTGTCCAGAGACAAAAACAAGGTCCAGTGTGTGTCCCCCCATGTGAGTAGAGCCATAAATTAACTGGGTCAGGTCCATAGCCGTCATGGAAGCCATGAACTCCCGAGCCACCTCACATGTCTCGCCAACTGATGACAGGTTAAAATCCCCCATGACCATAAGCCTGGGAGTGTCAACAGCCACCGCGGCTATAACATCAAGCAGCTCAGGCAGGGCTGCTGCCACATGGCAGGGAGCCAGGTACGTGACTAGCAAGCCCAACTGCACCCTATGACCCCACTTCACAAGAAGGGACTCACATCCAGCCATCTGAGGAACAGTGGCCTCCCTTGGTCCAAGACCCTCGTTAATAACAACCGCCACCCCTCCGCCCCTCCCCTGAGACCTTGGCTGATGGAAAGCACGGAAACCTGGTGGGCACATATCAACAAGGGGGGTTCCCCTTCCTGGCCCAACCAGGTCTCCGTAATACCCGCCAGGTCCGCACCCCCCTCCTGAATAAGATCACAAATGAGGGGGGCTTTATTTACCACGGACCTGGCGTTGCACAGCATCAGCCGAAGGCTTGGGGCCCGAGGTTCCGTACAACCTGGGGAACAAGAAGAGCTTTGAGGGTCGGAGCGCGCCACCGCTTGTAAACAGCGAGGACGCACTCCCGTAGGATGATGTGGCCCCCTGCTCCTGCCATATCTGCCCCTCCCACCTACAGTATCGATGTTATGGGCATCTGTATCGTAAGATCTAAACATCTCCTTGACCCCAGAGTTCACACCTCCCATGCCATGCCCTACGGCTGGCCCAGATACCCTCCCCCGCGGGTCTTCCCCCGAACCCACGTAATCTACCCCCCCTCCCAGAATCCCTTAAAATCTTATTAAGAAATTTCCCTAAAAAAACCCATAACCCTCTTTTTGCTGTATGCCATCTCTCCGGACTCCAAAGTATATATAATATTGTTAATGTATATGCATAACAAACTTCTTTTATCTTTTATATTTTTCATTATCTTGGGGGGGCCGCATTACTAGCTGTCCAGGGCTGCATGTGGGTTGCGGGTTGGACACAACTATTATAAAAAATAAATGATAATAATGATCAGTTAATTATAAATAGATTCAAACAGTTGTCTTGACTATAATGTATATTTCAAGAAGGCACAGTGTATTAGTCCTGGTGGGCCCTGTTACACGCATGTTGGTCCAGGTTTTGACCCCAGGCTTAGTACCCATCACTGGCTAATTTCTTGGCCAAGATGGCCTGCAAACCCTCTGTGTATTCTGGTTATTTACTGTTTTATATGTCCATCACTTGATCTTGTAATTAGATTGGATTTCTAAAGCACACACACTCAAATAAAATCAAATTAAAATAAAATAAAATTAAATTAAAATAAAATCAAATCAAATCAAATTAAAAAAAAAAAGAAAATGGGGCAGTAGTTCATACATATACCCTGTTTCCCCCAAAATAAGACATCCCCTGATAATAAGCTCAATCGGGCTTTTGAGCGCAATGCAATAAGGCCAAGCGCTTATTTCAGGGTTCAAAAAAATATTTTATATTTTTATCTTCTTATTTTATCGTCTTATTTTGGGGGAAGCACAGTAGATAGCTCAAAATTTCTGTTGCTAAGTAAAATACTTAAGTGAGTTTTGCCTCATTTTCTTGCCACAGTTGTTAAGTGAATCACTGAAGCTGTTAAGTAGTAACACTGTTGTTAAGTGAATCCGCTTTCCCCATTGACTTTGCTTGTCAGAAGGTCCCAGAAGGTGTTCAGATGATCCTGGGTCACTGTAACTGTTTGAGTTTTGATCACATGACCATGGGGATGTTGCAATGGTCATAATTGTGAAAAACTGCCTTAAGTCACTTTTTCAGTGCTGCTGTAATTTTGAATGGTCACTAAATGAATGGTTTTAAGTCAAGGATTATCTGTACAAACCCAACGTGGTGGCTCCCTTTTAGGATAAATACTGTTAGACAAAGCTCAGAAATTTTATTTATTTATATTTTATTTTAATTAGATTTTTTAAAAATCCTGCCTTTATTACTTTACAAATAACTCATTGTCATTGGCCCCCTCAGAGCCCGGTTTGGAGGAGGAAGAGTTGGAGCTGGGACCGTCTGACATGGAAGGCACGCCAGGGGCTGAGGACGATTTTGTCCCAGCCCCTTGGGCACTGGTAGAGATGGTTGACCAGACAGAGAGCTGCCTCCCTGCACATACATGGGAAGATCGGCTGCAGACTGGCAGTGGTCCTAATAGGCAGTTGATCTCCTTTGATGAGGAACAGCTGTCTACTCCACATATTAGTTGTGTCCCTCCAATTGTCAAGCCTGATATAGTTTTCACAATTATTAACATTTCTCTAATTACCCCAAATATATTTTAAGGCTTACTATTTTTCAGCATTTGAATAACATGTAATTACTTTCTTTTCTTCATTTGTTGTTCTTGGAAACAAACATATGTAGCATGTGTTTCAGTTTCCTTTTTTGACATGTCATTATTCCTACAGAATCTGTACAATACTCCTTCAAGCATTCCTCTTCTAATTTTAGATCATCCTGGGTTTTGATTCATTTCTTTTTCATGTCATATACAAATAACTGTAATTATGAAGGATCCTTCGTTCATAATTAAATCTACATCTTTGCTTCCTTGCATGTATTTGTCAAGTCAACTCTGCATAATCAGATCACCTTTATTCAAATCTACTAATGCTGCAGAGTGTACCTTATTCCCTCAGAATTATTGAAAAATAATAAGAGTAATGGTTCCAATATTGGCATCATTTTGCACCCATATTGATACCACTCGATGCTACCCCGAGGACTGGAGCCCTGGCAATTTTAGCGCCAATCTTTAAGAATAGAAAGAGATATGACCCTGCTAACTACAAGCCAATTAACTTGATTAATGTCATCAGCAATCTTTATGCTAATCACCTCCATGAAAAGCTTAAGGATTGGCTGGATCAGGGAAATCTGATAGCAGAAGAGCAGGTTGGCTTTGTAAAAGGTAAAGGAACCATTAACCAATGTTTGGTCCTACAGCACTTGATTAAAAATTATTCAACTAGCAGTGCTGTATTATTGTATGCTGCCTTCATTGATCTTAAGGCAGCTTTTGATTATTCATCCCAGACCAAATTATGGGAAAAGCTGAAAGTTGCATTAATTAATTGTTGGTTTCTTCATTTAATGTGTATCCTAAACACTAATATACTTTCAAGGTCAGGAGAAATATGCAAGGGTTCTTCATGAACCCAGTTACAGCTCAAAAATGGATAAACAGGGATGTATTCCCCCCACACTTTTCAATTTTTATATCAACTGTACAGTGAGATGTCTAAACGATCCACATTTCCATCCCCTAAACTAGGAGACTATAGCATTCCGCTGCTGCTGTAGGCAATTGATACTGTAGTACTTTCCAGAACATCAATAAATCTCAAAAGAGCTCTAAGAATTTTGTTCCAATATTGTAACAATGATAATCTGGAAATAAACTGTCAGAAAACCAATATTATGGCTTTTGCCAAAAGGCTGAAACTTCATTTACAGAGCATTAATGGCTCTAAAATAGAAAAAGTGACTAGCTTTAAGTATTTAGGAGTAGCTATACATATCACTGGCTTAAGGGAAGCCCACTGTGAATATGAAAATATAAAAAAGATCTGCCAATGCCATCCTTAATTTTTTTTCAGTCCAAGGGAGAATATTATGTTCCAGTTCCTAAAACTGGTTCAGGCTGAACCTCTAGTTCAGTTCCTTTATAGGGCTCTGGTTGGGCCCCCAGCTTTGTCTTTCACCTCTCTGGAAAGGGTAAAATCTAAATTAATCAGAGCAGTTCTCCACATACTACACTTTGTCTTAAATAAACATCTGCAATTGGAGACAGGTATGATAAAAGTTGAGTTCAGAGTGTATCTAGCTTCTATTAACCTTTGGCTAAAGTTCAGCTTCTTTCCTCAAGGCTTAGCACAATTAATTCTTCAGCACAACTTTCAGTCCACATGGATCAAGGTTGTTAAATTTAATCTTTTAAATGTAAGTTACTCTCCTTCCATAGTTTTGAAGATGGAATATGATCAGGCAAAACAAATCATGAAAAGGATATAGAGAGGCAAGCAGATCTAGGGAATGCTTCCAGTCACCAATACATAACAGATATCTTGTCACTGCTGTCAGGTACCTTACATTAACTACAAATACCTAGCCATTGGAAAACTTTCTCTCTTGCCTAATGACTTATCTCTGCAGTATTGATGGTAAAAAAGTTTCATTGGCTAGAAAACTATAGAACAAGTCCTTCATTGCTTCTTTTAAAGAGATATCAGATCTAGTTTCATTCTTCCTCTAATTAGTAGATATCCTGGTTACTCAGATTCAGCCTATGTCCAGATGCTGCTTATATACAATGTACCTCTTGTTACAGTGCATGTGGCCAAGTTTTTAAAGAAGCACAGAAAACCCCTCAAAATATCCCATCCTGCAACGTGTTTTCTATAAATCATTCAAATTTTAGATATGATCACTTCTCTAATATTAATGGTTTTAGATACATTTGCTTTGTTGTAATTTTAGATATCATATTTAATATAATTTTAATGTTTACATTATAATTTAATATAGGCTACATTCTAGATCTCACTTATTAAATGCTAGTTGGGTGATTTTACAAATGTATTTTTAGCCATCTTAAATTTTGTTTATTATCTGTATTGGTCTTTGACTAAAATAAATTGAAATGATTGATTGAAATCTACTAGTATTCCCCCTCTCTTACTTTCAAATATATATAACCTGATTTTCCCCCCTTAACTCATTTAATTTTATGCTGTTTAACATGCACATATTTTACAGATAAAACAACCTAGAACTAAGGAGAAATTTTCTGACATTTAGAACAATAGAACAGCTTGTCCCCAGAAGTTGTGAATGTTGCAACACTGGAAGTTTTTAAGGAGAGATTGGACAACCATTTTCTGAAATGATAAAGGGCTTCTTGCCTCTGTTATACGTTTTAGTACAATTTGCCATATCAACACATTGGCCCATAGATACTAATTTCGGCATGATATTGGATAATCAAGGGTTTAACATAATGCTTTAAACGGAAATGTAGATTAATTATCAGTCTTGGTTGCACTCTTGTCATACATATAGAGCATGGATTGGGAGAAAATCAAATGGAGTAATATAGTTATCTGCTGTTTGCTATAACATATAATGTGTGTTGTTTGGTTATTCCTTTAGGAAAGGGTAAAAATCTGAATTAACAATGACCAAAATTTATTAAAACAAAATAACACCATTTTAATAATCAGGTACACACATTTAGCATAGCAGTAGAAGATGTGTGGTAAATTGCTTGCTTTCAAATTTTCCCCTCCAGTTCCTTTCTATCCATTTGGGAATAAGAAAGAGAAATAAGATGGGAGTTGAGAGCTTGGATTTCTTCTGACAGAACATCAGCAACCTTGCCCCAAACTAGAAAGTATAGAACAAAAATTCCATTAAAATAATAGAAAGGGTGGCTGGAACCTTGCCCATCATTGGCTGGAACTACAACAGTAGGTATAGAATGAAAGACAGAGTCATATTCCAACCAGTTGGACATTCCTCTGTTCGCAGTTGAGAAAGAATAGCATCCTCATGTGTTCACATAGCCATGAGTAAAAAACTGGTAAAATCTCTGCAATAGGAGCTTGTGAGATAAATCTGTATACTACTAAAACATTTGTGTCTTTCCCTTTAACTAGGAGACTATCCTCTCCTCTTCAAACTCTTTTAGAAATTTTGTTTTCTGTGCAGGTAAGTGCCAACAGTTCAATAAATGCCCAGATATACCCATTTTTGGAATGGGCAGCCCATTCAGCGGGGACTTTATTCTGAATTGAGTGCCAAGTACAGTGGCTATATAAATTGATTAAATAAATGTTTGCACAACTATAAATTACTTATGTGGAGCTGCCTTTGAAGATGATTTAGAAATGGCAGCTGGCCCAGAACATAGCAGCTTAGTTCCTGACCAGGTATAATGGAAGTTAGAGTTGACTTTATTTATTTATTTATTTATTTTTAAAATTTGATTTATATGCCACCCTTCTCCGGAGACTCAGGGCGGCTTACAATGCGTTAAGCAATAGCCTTCATACTTTTGTATATTTATACAAAGTCAGCTTATTGCCCCCACAAACTGGGTCCTCATTTCACCTACCTTAGAAAGGATGGAAGGCTGAGTCAACCTTGAGCCTGGTGAGATTCGAACTTACAGTAATTGCAGACAGCTGGTGTTAATCACAATGCTATCAGTCTGCTGAGCCACCAGGCCCACTTTGCAGAAGGTATGAAAGAATTCTTAAAAAGAAAGACTTGGATTTTGATGAGAGGTTACAGGGTCAGAAATAAAAACAAAATATAAGAAAGAAATAACCATACTTTGATTTGGTTTAGTATGAGATGGTATGGAGAGAAATTTGACTGGGCCTTCAAGATTTTGTTTTTTACCCTACAACAATAAAATAGCATTCTTGGGATCCCTATAGTATCTATTTCTTGCTTTTGCCTACCCTGAAGGGCTGACACATGGCCTAAAGTAATTCAGCAGTGTAACATCCATTTTATAATAGCTGCAGTAGCTGCTAGTAGGTTTCTGGGTCCAATTTTAACTCATGAGAGTCTCATTCTGTAGCTCCTTACATGGCTTGAATCTACCTTGACTAGATAGACAGTGCAAGAGGAGATGTTTCAAGTCCTTACTTCCATAAAATTTTCGGCGAGTATTTTGGAACAGGACTTCTCAGAAGCTGCCTTAGTGTAGAAAATAAAGAAGATGACCTTGAAAGAGATTTGCAGGAGCCACTGCCTGGACAAAAGGAGCTGAACATTTTTCAAGTCCAGAATTGTGAGATAATGTTTGGAACCAGTTTAGGCAGACTCAGTTTGCCTAATTCACTGTATTATAACAAGGAAGGAAAGGACCAGCACAATCAGATTTGCAAGATTGTATTATTGTAGTTACTATCCCAACTCAGTGTATTTATTATCTTAACTACTAATACAAGTAGTTTCAGACTTTTGGTGCAGTTGATCTGGTCTGGTACATCTAGTGGAACTGTTTACCTTATCTTCTCGCCCCAGAAGTCTTGTTGACTCCTATATTGCTATAATATAGGCAGTGCATTAAATCAATTCTAAATTGGAAATACTTTAGAGGTTAACATCTGCTGCTATGCTGGCAGGTATAGCATTGATTTCATTTATTATTTAATATTACATTCTATAAACTTTTGTCTTATGGATGTAAACAATTGAGATACTGGCAGTTTACAGATAATATAATAATGCTAAATAATTTCAAGAAATTGAATGACTGAAATTCTCTATTGTGAAGTTTCAATATTTTTTGAAAGAGTTATATTTCCATAGAATAAGAAAAGTAGATTATAGGATTGTTTAAGTATTCATCTCTCACCCTGCAGTTTGAAATTCTATTGTTAAAAAGAGCTACGGTACTTTGTCTTTTGTCCACTAATTTCAACATCAACTTTCCTTCTACTAGTTATAGTAAGGACTTAATTGTTAATCTCCATTTGCAGTATGGGATAATATATTGGAGAGTTTATGTTTCCATTCTTTGGGGAGAATGCATTTGCATGGCAATATTTAATGTTTATTTAATTATTAATAACAAAAAATATCACCCATGAAAAAGGTCAGAAAGAAAATCTTTCTCTTTTGTTTTTGTAGTTTTCTTCTTTTCTTCACCTTTAGCAGAGGTAAACAAATCACATAATCATGAGAAATCATTATAAAAATTACTTTCTGGAATTCTCTATTGTCTTCCATAAGCAGTTGTCACCTTTAACATTCTCAGAACAATCACACACAACTCTAACCAGGAATTTAGTTTGTTGTCCAATACTTTTTTTTTGTTTTGAGAAAGTAATCAGGATAATTGTCATCTTGGACATTCATGGGAATAGATTGTTCATTGATTAAATAACTGCTATCCAATTGTCCAGAAGTACAGGCTGTAAGAGAAAAGTCTTGTGGCTTCAAACTGTTAGGCATATACCATGCATGTTCTGCTTTCATTATCCTGCTTCAATCAATTCTTTTCAGTAAGTACACATCATGTTCTATCTTAAAGAGAGGTAGTCATCAGGCCACAGTAGGTGTCAAAATAATCTTTATTAGCAAAGTAATTAACATCTTGGGGGTGGCAAATGCTTATATTTTCCCCCTGCTACTTAAGATGGGGATTTAATATATTTTTCTGGGAACGTGACCTCACACCATTGCAGCATTTAGTGGAGAGGAAGAGGATTTGGGTACAATAGTTCTTTATGGAGTGCTGTCATATAATGTCATCAAAAAGAAAGATGACACTCATACAAAAAGTGTAATCTGATTTGCTTTTCTTCTTAAGAGGATATTCTAAAATTGTGCTTATATCAGGCAAATTTGTACAAAATGTGTTACTCATACATATATTTTGCATAGTGGTTTAAGCAATGTCTGGGGTAGTTTTAATCCAAAAGGAACTGTTCATTGTAAATGCATAAAGTAATCTTCACATTTCCTAAAACATAATGCAAACCTACATAAATCTTGACTTGCAAAAACCTGGGAAAGATACTTCTGGAATTCAACTATTGCTCCTGGCTCTTTTCTGAGTCTTGGGAGAAAAACGTCACTTCCACTTTATAGATTACTAGATAGAATGTGGGAAAATATTTCTCTATGAGACTATGCTCAACAGTGTTTATTACAGGATACTTAAGATCCCACACTACTGTACAACAAATTTACATCATCTGTCAATGTGATCCTCTGCCTTATTTGATGTTTAGTTTAACTAAATTTGGTAAGGCTCTCCTTTTTAACAAATACATATCGAACTGGAACTACATACCAAAGTGTACATCTTAATTTATTGAAGGAGAGAGTGTCATAGAATTAAGAAGAGAGACTAAGAAGGGCTGTTAACAAAAACAGAGTCAATCAGATGTGCAGTTCACCATTCTACAAAGGACTACAATGCATATTTTATACTTTCATTGAATGGTCTTCCTTATATTTACATCCCTACAAGAAAAAAATAGAATTTATAATCTCACTTTATTTTGGGGACAAATCATTATATGCAAAAATTATATCATCCTTCCTAGGGTCACACATAATTAATAAAATCCTAAAATATTAATTGTAACTATTAACAAAAGAAATATCCATTCCTGATACCCTCTAACCCAGTGATAATTTTGTGAAGTTCTTAGCAATTTCCCCTCCAGGCCACATTTACTGTTATTTCTTTATTATTTTACAGAAATGTTCCTCTTTTCACTATTATTAGGTATTTAAAATACTGATAGGTAAAACTTTCAGCATTCATAGGATCTGCTGTTAATGCATGCCAAATCCGAGTTGATTTAGAGCTACCCACAACTACACGTAGTGTCACAGCACACCTAAAGTGTGGATGATGTGTAAGTGTAGGTTACAGATGGCTACAGACAGGCCAACACACACATCTTCCAAATACCAATTGTGTTTTGCAGAGGTGTGCACCCTTCATGCTGATTGGTTGATTTTACATCTTGTTCTGTTCTTTTCTGTTTGAGCAGAAAAGCACAGAATGAGCATTTGCAGATGTATAAGTGCAACAGCTATGCAACCAAGGAAGTCTATCAGCATGTTTATGTCATTGTTCCTGGAAGAGGGGGGAGAGGAGGGGGGATATTTGATTTCTCTGTGTTAGGAATCAATGAAGTCAATTCTCTTTTAAATTGCCCTTTTCTCAGAGAGCAGAACATAGTTACAGTACGCTGGAAATGTCCTCCAAGTGTAAGCAGTAAACCCTATACTAAACGATTTCTCAATTCAACTCCTCTTCGCTTCGCTTTCTGTGCACTTGGATTCCTAAACTATAGGAAGGAGTGGGTCAGAGAGATGTCTCTGAATGTCCAAATGCTCAGATGTTGCCTCAAGGTGTTCAGGGAGAGAATGGAAACGAGATCCTTGGAAAAGTTTCTGGTTATTAGGTATCCTCCAGTGAGGTTCTTGTTTTGACAGGAACTGTGGATAAAGCTCTTGCTGGGAATTGATTGCTACAGTATCATTTAAAGCCAGTGACAGGGGTAAACCACTTGGCAACAAATTCCTAGATTTTACTGTTTTTTTCCCAATTTCACAATAATTTGGAATCTAGTGAGGAAAGAAAAATAAAATCATACTTCCAGTAATATATTTGTGTGACACAGAATCTCAACAATAACATGAAAACTCAATGTTTAAGAATCTATCATAACTATAGAAATATAGTTAGAGAAGCATTATGGTAATAAAATTAAAGAGAGTTGAGCTACCCTTGGTCTATGGGCTGCATGTTCTAAATCATTCTAAACTTGACTGTAAAAATATTTCTGTAATAGAATTGTCAAAGTCTAGAATGCTCTACCTGATTCAGTTGTTTCAGCTACAAATTTTCACAGTTTCAGTCACAAATGGACTTCCGTGTACCTTACATATTCTTAAGTGGTCAGTAGAGGGGGTGTGCACTAATGTGCCTATCATCCCTGTTATTGTATTTTTATTCTTTTATTCTTCTTCTCATTTTTGTTTGAAAAATTCTAATAAATAAATAAATATGAGTCTCGCTACCAGAGCAACTTCAGATGGTGAGCTGAAATTTGGTGGCAAAATGGTCCAATTTTGATTAACATTTTTTACTTCCCCATTTGCATACTATGAATTTGAAGTGAAGATTTGATGAACAAATATCATATTATTTATTTGCATATAACTAAACACATGCATATATCTTTTTGGACATGCAATTTAAAGAAAACTCAAACTGAAAAATGGTGAACTTGTGATGGAGGGATTTAATGAAACTATTTTAAAAATTAAACAATTCTGAAATCTTTAACTTTTGTGGCTATTATTATAGGCAAAATGTAAAAGCCTGAGCTGGTTCCTAGCTACTTTAGAATTAAACGTATTTTCAAAACTACAATACAGATATCCTCTTTTATTTTGATATAAAGAAGGTTGCAATATGGGCACAACTCCCTGAAAATTGACTGTATTATACATATACTTAGTATGGTTCCCTGCATTGAACAAACAAGTGATAAAACACAGCAAAGGGGGAAAAAGTATAATATATTTGAGGCAGAATAGTTTCTTCCTACAGAATATAGCTTTCTTCTCCCCATCCTTTTCCCCCCTTTCGTTAATTGACCCTGAGTCAGAGCAGACTATTTTAGCTTATTTTTTTACCTTCCCAATCTGACATGACTTTGTAGCAATAAAGCTCTTAACTGCTTCATTGAAAATGAATAATTCAGATTCTTGTATCCAGTGGGGAAAATGGTAGTTTAATTATCTCCAGAGAGCACATTTCAGCTTGTTTTGCCCCCGGTTGTTGGTAGGGAGACAGCTTTTTCATTTCTCTGGATTTAAAGAGGAAACCAGAAATCAACCCATTTGTTTGGATTTTTGTTTCTCATGAGCAAGCCATAGAAATGGAGATTTTCCCTCGTGGCTGGTGAGTTGAGGGGTCTTTCAGCAAGTTCAGAGCTATGATGTAGCCTAAATTAGAACCAATCTACCTCATTTCTAATACACTTTTTGGATTGGAATTTCTTTTTCAGTTAAAGATAGAAGAGATACAGATGAGTTTTTCTCTTTGGTGATATTTATAATTTTTGGAATTATAATATTTAGAAACAGCTCAGAAGTTTATTGACTTTTCTTGCCTCATAAAAAGTTGAGAATTAAAGAAATTAAAAGACTTGTAGCTTTTCTTTTTAAAAGATTGAATAGGAAGAATGTCTTCTGTGGGACAACTGTCTTGTTTATATATCAACGATAAAACAAAACCTTCAAAATCCATTTCTAGAACAAGATGTCTATTTTAAAGAAAATGTTTGATTTAGGGGCCTGTGAAGTGCTTGAATTTTTTAATTGTTTACTTTAATCAGAAATTATTACTAAAGACAAACAAATATCTCTGGAGACAACAGATGGATTCACTAGATTTACAAATAGAGTTGAATGACTATTCAAAAAATTGAAAAAGACATTGTGGATTACTCTTTCAAACAGAAATGTAAGAGATTTATTGGACTGACTGACTGAAATTACAAGTGAACTTCAAGGTAAGAATTTTAACAGAATAAGAAATGATACTAGAAGAAAACAGGAGCCAGAATTTTATCCATTGCCATGGGGTAATGGATTAATTTTTGATACCTAAAACTTTTCTTTTTGGTAATATTTAAAAGTGTTTACTTTTTTTTTTTGTAATGTTTAATTGTTAAGAGAGGGATGCGGTGACCATAGACTAAATAGAAAAGAAACCTATATATTCATGCTATTAGGTATTTTTGCTATTTTTACTGGATCTTTGCTGATTAATAAGGAGAGCTGAAGTTTACAGGCCAATTTATACAAAATGGAATGAGCTATGGAATGAAGAAGTATTTGGCTGTATTTTAAGACACAATGAGATGTTAATGAAGCTACTTTTGGACACTGCAAGAAACTAACAGAAATGTAATTATGGTTTTGGGATTTGATTATTAGAATTACATGGGATTAAAGAAATAATAGTAAGACCTTTGTTAATTATAGAATAAGAGTTCGATGTATTTTTTAATTTACTGTAAAACTGTATCCTTTTTTTGTTTGCACTTTTCTTTTGTTTTTTGTATGATTCTTTTTTTCTATTTTCTTTTTTCTTGCTTTGTTAGTTTTTATGCATTGTTTCAAAATAAATAAAAATAACACCCATATTTTAAAAAGCCAAGAAATGAATGTTTCAGTTTTTTAATGCCTTTATCTTACCTCTTTCAGGGGAGTCAGTTCCTCTTCTCCCAGGGATGGCTCAGGTTCTGTGTTCCTTAGGTTCATGCTATACAGAGACAAATTACGGGAGGAAGGCGAGATGGAACTATATGCAGGTGGCACTTGAGACAGCTGGCGCTGTAGCAGCTGCAGAATGAGATTAATGTCGGAAGACATCCTGGATTCTAGTCTATATGAGAGAACACAGTATTTTCCCCTGAGGCATTTTGATTTCTGAGGCAGTACAGAAGATTGATTTAAGAGCAGTTAGAGTTAGTATAGAACGTTTTCAAACAGTGAATTATACAATAATAAAAACCAGAAGTCTGGTAACACCTTTCCCAACTAATAATCTGATTAAAAGGTTTCTATTCTATTCTATTCTATTCTATTCTATTCTATTCTATTCTATTCTATTCTAGTCTAGTCTAGTCTAGTCTAGTCTAGTCTATCCTATCCTATCCTATCCTATCCTATCCTATCCTATCCTATCCTATCCTATCCTATCCTATCCTATGTTTTCAAAACTTATGCCTTTTAATAAAATGTGTTAGTTGGAAAAAGTGCTATCAGAATTTCCTAATGTTTGCTATACATAGGTTAATATGGCTCTCCTCCTATCGTGTGCAACACCAAGACTCTTCCTTTAAAAACTGAGCTTTATTTTCAGTTTCCAAAAGCTATTAGAGTCCCTTGGGAGTTGGGCGGCATAGAAATGCGACAAAATAAATAAATAAATAAATAAATAAATAAAAATAAATAAATAAATAAATAAGGGCACTAAATTTGGCTATTTATTTTTAAGCAGCAGTTGTAATTCCAGGAGGACCTCCAGATGCTGCACTGGTTCATTTGGGGTAGTGGAAGCCCATCCAACACTAAAAATGGTATAGATAGTATTCAATTTATGACTGTTTGTGTAATGACAATTTCAAATTATGAAAGCCTTGAGAAAAGTGACATATGGCCTGTCCTCAAAATTATAACCATCACTCTGACAGTCATGTGATTGCAATTTGGATGCTTGGCAACTGGCTGACATTAATGACAGGTGCAGTGTCTTGAGGTCACATAATTGTGATATGTGATCTTCCTAGCCAGCTTCTGACAAGCAAAGTCAATTGGGGAAGCCAGATTCACAACCACATGCTGTCAGCCCTGGAGGCCATCTTTTTCTTTGCATTTTCAGGGCTGCCACACTTAGTGCTGTGGGAAACTGGGCGGGGAGGATTGCATGGAGTTGTGGAGATATCTAGCCATAATAGGGTGGGGAGTGGGAGGCACTGCCATACTGTGGTTCTCCTCCTATTTCTCCGACCAGTCGCAGTCTGTGTTGGCTGGAAGGCAGAGGTCGACCTCAAGGCACTTGGTTTGTGGGGTGCCACAAGGGTCGGTTCTCTCACCCCTTCTGTTCAACATTTATGTGAAGTCGCTGGGTGAGATCATCCGTGGTTTTGGGGTGAAGTATCATCAGTATGCTGATGATACTCAGCTATACATCTCCACCCCGGACCACCCCAGTGATGCCCTTAAAGTGATGTCCCAGTGCCTGGAGGCTGTACGGATCTGGATGGGGAGGAACAGACTCAGGCTCAACCCATCCAACACCGAGTGGCTGTGGTTTCCGACGTCCCGATATAGTCAATTGGTGCCATCACTGGCTATTGGGGATGAGTCATTGCCCCCCACAGAGAGGGTTCGCAACTTAGGCGTCCTCTTGGACTCATGGCTGTCTTTAGAAGAACACTTGACGGCTGTGGTCGGGAGGTCTTTTTATCAGGTTCGCCTGATTCGCCAGTTGCGTCCCTTTCTGGATCGGGACTCGTTAAATACGGTCACTCATGCCCTCGTCACTTCACGCCTGGACTACTGTAATGCTCTCTACATGGGGCTCCCCTTGAGGAGCACCCGGAGGCTCCAGCTGGTCCAGAATGCGGCCGCGCGGGTAGTTATGGGAGCAGCATGGCGCTCCCATGTGGCTCCCCTCCTGCGCGAGCTGCACTGGCTCCCTGTGGTCTTCCGGGTGCGCTTCAAGGTCTTAGTTACCACCTTTAGAGCGTTCCATGGCTTAGGACCGGGGTACTTACGAGACCGCCTTCTGCCACCAATAGCCTCTCACCGCCCAGTACGCTCCCATAGAGAGGGGCTTCTCAGGGTGCCGTCAGCCAAACAGTGTCGACTGGCGGCCCCCAGGGGGAGAGCCTTTTCTGTGAGGGCACCCACCATCTGGAACGAGCTCCCCCCAGAGATACAGAAGATTCCGGATCTGCACACTTTCCGCCGTGCCCTCAAAACATTCCTGTTTCAGCAGGCCGGCCTGGCCTAACTTTCCCTTTATATTGCTTTTTTGATTTTATTTTAAACTGGGATGTCTTGAATTATCTAGGACCAGAGTGTTTAGTATATTTTAATTGGTTTTTTTTTAATTAACGTTTGTATTACATGTATTTTTATCGTTCGCTGTTCACCGCCCTGAGTCCCTTAGGAATAGGGCGGTATATAAATTAATTAATTAATTAAATAAATAAATAAATAAATAAATAAATAAATAACATTATTTTCTTTGAGAGTCAAGGACAATCTGCCTGCACCTGGAGTGGCGTGACTGGGCGGCATCTCCAGTTGGGACAGTGCATTGATTAGACCATGTGATGGACATGTGGGTGCAGGAGAAGGGGCTTCTCCTGCACCCAGGACTTTCTTTTAAGCGGGGAAAACCTGGAAGCTTTCAGATTCAGGTTTTCCCAGAGATGCCAATATGACATCTCTTTCTTTTGTTGGGGGTGTTACTTGGAATCCTGACACATAATTTGCTTAACAGCCATGGCAAAATGGGTCCAGTCATGTGATGATTCACTTACTGACCACATCACTTAACAACCAAGATTCCAGTCACAATTGTAGTCATAGGTTGAGGACTACCTGTAACGTCTTAGAATCAGCAGGCCTCAAACTCACTCAGTCTTGTCAGGGTTTAACTGAAACCTGTTGTTCCCATCCAATCCTTCACAACCCCCAGATACCATGATAAGACATTCACGGCATTTTTTAAATCAATAATGACAATGGATGAATTTGTCCCGCAGCTTCATACATTTGTTGAATTTGAGAGAAGAGCACTGAACTCGGCAGCATCATCTCTCATGCCCAATTACTTTCAGGAATTTGGGATGCATTGTTGAATTCCAAAGCTATTAGAACTGGAACATTCTTATTTTCAAATCACTGAGTGTCTGAATTTACCTGCTAAGCTGTGCCTGCAGGCATTCCAGCTTTGCTTCAATCTGCCGTGGTCCATCCTCAGGGTTTAGAGGTGTGCCCAATGGGCTATGTACCAAGGAGATGTGCTGGAAAGGCTCCGATAAGAGACTGGGCTTTTTTTTCTCCCAGAATGTGAACAGGTTGGAAACATCCAGTGATGTTGCTGGGAGTTGAAAGAAAAAAGTTATCTATATAAAATTGCATGGCATGGATCCAGGTTACCTGAGGAGCCATTTCAACCCAATGGGATTGGCCCGCCTCATCTGGGCCAGCAGAGGAGGCAGGCTGTAGACCCTGTTGATCAAGGGATTCCAGCTGCTGGGGTCCAGAAGAAGAGGTTTCTCTCTTGTGGCTCCTATATTTAGAACTTCTTGCCTTCTGTGATGAGATCTGCTCCCACCCTCCTGACCTTCCATAGAGCCTGAAGACCTCCTCTGCCATTTGGTTTGGGGCTCTAAGTAGCAAGCAGCAGAGTATCATGCTAGACGGATAGCAGATCCCACCCCCAGGCATCCTGCTCCTTCCCACCCTGCCTTTTAATTATGCTGTATTTTTATAGCTATTAGATACACATATTTTTATGGTTTTATTGCTTTTAATGTTGTAAGGGTCAGTTTGCAGCAAAATGGGCAGCAAACAAATTTAAAAAATTAACAAGTAATTAAAAGGGTATGATTTTGTTTCAATATATATTTATGGCATCGTTATATCATTTTTCATTTTAAAAAGCTGTTTAATAAAATAAAACATCTATTTCTGAAAAAATAGAAACATGATAAAACCAATCAAACCAATTAGTATAAACCAGTTTATACTATTAATATAAAATTAAACCAGTTTTTACTAACAATATAAAACACTAAAACTAACAATGACTAATGAATTACAATAATAAGA
The DNA here is from genome assembly GCF_059756535.1 of Pantherophis guttatus. Taxonomy (NCBI): domain Eukaryota; kingdom Metazoa; phylum Chordata; class Lepidosauria; order Squamata; family Colubridae; genus Pantherophis; species Pantherophis guttatus. Next base: position 59,724,957 of record NC_142066.1, read on the forward strand.
GTTGATACAAAAGATCAGTGGAAGGCCTGTTTAAGTTTGTTTGTTTTTTTGGCAAAACCTGTCAGGTTTCCTTGTTTTCTATTACAGTAGTTTTGTGCGGTGGGTACCACTTTTCAGTATGTCTACTTTTGCACTACAGCCAGATGAATGTCAGCAGTACCTAAGTATCAGGTCACAAATATACTTGGTTTAAAATTATTCCTATTTATAATTCTTAAAATGTTTGTTAAGTGTCTCTTTCTCATTAAGTAGTATAATTTGTTGTATTTAGTCCTACCCTTGATTGGTCTTAATCACTCACTTGTTCTTTAAATATTCCCTCTTACAATTCCCTCTCCTCAGTTTGCATTGTCCTGTTGATTTAAAAATTATATACTGTACAAAAAGATATATAAATACTTGTATCAGTATGCTGTAGGGAGGAAATAAAAAATATCTTTATGCTAGTCTTCTCCCATTTCTGCAGTATGAAAAAAAATGTCATGGCTTTTGCCATATCTCAAGGGCTGCAAATTTCTTTAATGCTTCTAAAATGGGTTTGTTCCTCATTGCCAGCTGTGTCTGAAGATGAAAATATCCTGGGTCCCTCTTGAGAAGGTATTTAAAAGTTCAATATTGGTACTTTGATCTGTATTCTTTTTGGATATCTTGATAAGCACACATATATGTTATTGAAAGAAAAGGAAAAGTGATTTTGAGAGTGAGACCAATGGGCATATCTTTTGTCTTTGATCTCCTTGATTTTAATCTATATAAGGACTGGCCAACCCTGTTTTGGTGGTACATTTAGGTTTACTTGATACCTGAAAAGAAAGAAAAGGGAGGAGAAATGGTGATGGGAAGAGGAGAACACACTAATTGTTTAACTTTTGGCATTTGCAACAAAAATTACAGTGAAAAACTGCAAAAAATGGACTTAGCCTACATGTATGTAAATATATGTATATAAAAGTACTTTTTCTAGCATCATAAAGACTTTTGTTTTAGCAGCATGAATATTCTAGAGACAGTGACAAGACAAAAACTTTCAGTACATAATTGATTAAGGTCTTATCAATTTCTGGCAGTAGCATAGAAGGGTACTAAGCAACTTAAGGCCCACTTCCAAAGGTGTTAGACAAGGACGCAGCTTGGCCCAGATACAATTCAATCTTTATTTTAATGACATCTTGGGATTTCTCCATTCTATTAATGTCCACGTGCCAAAGAACTTTAACAGATATATCAACCTTCTGTTGGATGCAGGTGACATGATTCTTCTAAGTAGGCCTGAGAAGATTAATGAGGAAATTTAGTGCCTGTTATGCTTCTATATAAGATTAAATCAAAGGTAGTAGTTTTGAGGGAAAGACAGGCCAAATGCAACTGGCAATCTGATGGGGAGCTATAAAATTTATCATATTTAGGGCAGCAGTGAAATCCACTTACCTTCACTACCGGTTCAGGAATGGGAGTGCGCAGGAGCATGGGAGCCTTCTGCACATGCGCAGAGGGTCAAAAACGGGACGTAATGACATCCCGGTGGGTGGGCGGAGCCTCCTGCTGCTGGTACTACCAGTTAGCACGAGCTGGATAGATCAGGCCGGATTTCACCACTGATTTAGGGGTGGATATAATCTTAGCCAACCACTTCAAATGAAGTTCTACAAAGATAACCACAAGCTCGAACATGCTTTGTATTTTAAAGATCCACAAAGCAAAAATTGTATCAATGTTAACATATATAACGCCCCCTTACTTGAACAATTAGGTGCACTTTTTAAGAACTATTCTAGGGACCGATAGGAATACATCTGTAGCAGCAGTACAAGCATAAAGAGGCACCCCTTCATCTATAGTCTAACAGTAATGAAAGTTTTTAATTATTAATCTATGATCCTCTCAGTGGAAGCTGACGGAGTACCACAAATGTGCCTTAAAGAACAGATGGGCACACTTCAACCAACCACATGGATCAATCAGTTTTTCCAAATTGTCTCACGCTGTGGCCTCTCATCACAATACCTATCCTCAATCTGCCATCAGGCCAGGACAATATTCAAACAATGAGTTTTGGATAAAGTCTTTGGCTAAACCAAACTAATATTGAGCCACTTGCAAACATCAAGGTGCTGAAATGGCTGGCCAAAAATAAAATAACCTTCCAAAGAGAAAAATACTTGACAATGGATTTGACTCAGAATCATAAATAGCTCTTACCAGAGAAAGATTCAAGCTGCTAGACTGTATGATCAAATAGGGAAGTCAAGTGCCATATCTTGAGAGAATGTGTATTTGTGGAACATTAGAAACAGAAGGCATTAGCGCATATCCTCCTATTCAGTTATCAATTATGTGCCTCAGCAAGGATTCAAATCTTACAAACACTATTCAACAGAACCATAAATGGGTCCCAAAAGATTACCTTATTTTTTTCAGGGCACAAATATAAATGTAGTCACTAGAACTGTTAAATTTATAGTCAGAGCTGTCCAATAAAGAATATGTATTATAGAACACATCGGGGATCTGAAATGTGAAACTGATAAATTCACTTAAACACACGCTGTTTCTGAACTTTAGGATTCATTTTATTATCTATCTTTGCATTCTATTTTACTTCGTGTTATTTTATCTTACTCTTTTATTTTTAGCCTATATTACCTACTATATTTTAGTCTATTTTATCTCACCATAGCCTATTTTATCACACTTCGCTTTCTTAACCTTGCCTCATTTTGTTGTATTTTACTATGGCGATGCTCATGGTTTGATATGGTAAAATCAACAAAGTATTCTGTTCCTACAATAAATTACACTAATACAAAGGATTAATTTTAGGTCAAAGAGTTGAACTTGTTAACACTTATTAAATTAGCACTTATTAGGGTAAGTTAGTAGTTATTAGAGAAATGTGGCGTTGCAGAAAAATGCTACTCAGGAAAGAAAGCTTGTTAGATATTGAAAAGCTAGACAATGCTTGATTTAAAGGCTATGCTTGCCAGACAGAGGATGAGGAGACATTCCCTTCTTTTGCTGGAGGTCTGGAAATCGTAAGTGCATCTATTGTGGGGGTTTTCAAACTGGATTTAAAGAACTATAAGAGTTGAATAGATTCCATGGGATTAAGTGTAAGGAAAAAATCCTCTCAATGAGGAATTTGGGGAGGGAAAATCCTCTCTGCTAGAGGCTAAGTCTTAATTCCTGGAGTAGAAGGTGTGCTTTTTAAAAAACATAGTCCCGTGTGGAACAGGAGTTTCTTTTCTACAAGGGAGGAACGGGGAATTTTTTTTCCACAGGTGTAGAGGAAGCAGGTTGATAACCTTGATAAAAGTCTGCAATAGCTGTTAAGAGAAAATAAAAGACAAGTCAGTCCTAGGAAAGGTGAAAGCATTCAAAATCAGTCCACCTTGATTCTGTTTAGTTGTAGGGATAGAGAAAAACTTTGGTTGATTTTCAAAATTGTTATTGCATCCTAAAACATGTTAGTAGATAGCCTGAAATCCTCTTCCTGTCTTAGCCTATCTTCAAAGATCTGACAGCAAGGAACTAAAGAAAAGGAGTTTAATCCAATGGTGGGATTCAACTTTTTTTACTATCAGTTCTGTGGCCGTGGCTTGGTGGGTGTGGCTTTGCTTGGTGGGCGTGGCCTTGGTGGTGTGGCAGGGGTAGGATACTATAAAATCTCCATTCCTACCCCACTCCAGGGAAAGGTTACTGTTAAACCTCCATTCCTTCCCCACTCCAGGGGAAGGTTACTGCAAAATCCCTATTTCCTCCCAATCAGCTGGGACTCGGGAGGTAGAGATGGGCCAGTCAGAGGTGGTATTTACCAGTTCTCTGAACTACTCAAAATTTCCACTACCGGTTCTCCAGAACTGTCAGAACCTGCTGAATACCACCTCTGGTTTAATCCCTTGCAGAGTCCCCCCCCCAAAAAAGCACTAAGATATACCACCCATTTTGATCAAGAGTGTTGGAATTTGTTGCTTTTTAAAGGCAAATTGGTTCTGCACCCTGAAAAACTTTGAAACTGTATGACTTCCTGTTTGCTGCTGGCCGCCGCCAGACGTTCCTTTGGGATCGTCAGCTTCCACTGCCTGTTAGAGCCGCCTTCACAACGGAACGGCGGCTCGAAAAAACTCCGTTCCCATGAGGAAACGGAGATAGAGCCGGCAGGGGTGGGTAGAACTCTCTGCAGAGTCCCAAAAGTTTTTCTTTTACTTTTGGGATGGAGCGGATGAGATGCCCCATATCCCCAGCCGCTGCTCCGGGCTTTGGGAGACCTCTGCTAATGCAGAGCCAGGCGTCAAAAGCAAGCCTGCGAATTTGACAGATTACTCAAAGAAAATGTGAGCTGGACCTGTAATACTGAAGCGCAAGTATTTTACTTATCTTTTAAAAATTACTTAAGAGAATAGAGGAAGAGAAAGAGGAAAAAAGTTTCTTTTTAAAATGGCGTCTGCCGCGGCTGGAGAAGAGTTTGAGAGGGAAAGTTCTTCCGTTTTTTATTATTACAATGTAGCGGAATAAATACCACTGGCTACATTTGTAGATAAAACTCCGCTCCTGTTTTTGTTTTTCTCTTTTTCCCTTGTTGCTGGCTGGAAGTCTTTTGTCTTGTTTTTTTTTTTTTTTTCTTCTAACAAAGCCTGCTTAGGCGGAAACATGGCACTGAGGCTTGTGAAGTCAGACAAGCAAATAGGTGGGGGGGATTCCCCCACTAAGAATTTAAAGGAACAAGTTTTAACTCTTCAGTCCCAGAAACCTGATTTTAATATAATAGAATTTCTCTTAGAGGAGATTGAAAGAAGGGATGAGATTGTGAATCAGCAACTTGAAAAATTTAAGCAGGAAACCAAGGAATTGGTGAAATCCAAGTTTGACTTTTTGCAGCAAAAAATTTTAAAAATGTCAGAATTCATGATTCGGTTGGATACAAATACTAATTTACTAGAGTCAAAAATGGATGAAATTCAAGATAAATTGGACAATAGAATTCAAAAAATTGAAAATGATTTGTTAAATATTCAGGATTATAGTTCAGAAGAAAAATTTAAAATGGATGCTGACCAAAAGTCTGGTAATGTAGAAAATCTGCAACAGAGGATTGATAAAGAGGTTCTAAAGATACAATACAATTTCACAGAATATGCAATAAGACTTAGAGGTTTGCAGGAAAATAACAGAGATGACTTAAGGAAAATATCCTCTGAATTTCTAGCTGGGATTTTAAAGATTCAACCTGAGGAAGTGTTTTGTAGGATTGACAGAGCTTATCGAATAAACTCCTGGACTGCCAAGCAAAGGCAATTGCCTAGAGATGTGGTAATCTATTTTTCAGATAAAGAAATTAGGAATAAAATTGTGCAAAATTCCTTCAATTCTAATTTGCAATTGTATGGAAGAAAGATTTGGATTTACAAGGAACTCCCACCTAAGATATTAATGGAAAGGAAGAAATTTGGCTTTCTGGTGTCTGAGTTAAAAAGGAGAAATATTCAATTCCGGTGGGACGTCCCAGTTGGTATTATATTGAGATATCAAGGAGAAAGATACCAGTTAAATACTGTTGAAAGAGCGGAAGAATTTTATCAAAATAGGTTGAAAATGAATTTAACGTCTTCAGATATAATACAGGATAAGTAGAAGGAGCTGGAACTAAAGACAGAGACTGTACCAGATAAATTGCCTTTGGATTTATCGGATACCCCAGCTGGATTATCTACAAATTTGAGAGAAGTGCCATCTGATTTTAATGTGATGACTTATCAAGGCAAGGACAAGCATGGAAACCAATTAGAGGATATACAAGGGATAAAAAAGAAATGCGAGACACAAAAAATTAGGATGGAAGTCAAACCCACAAAAAGAAAACAAAAAAAGAAATAGGTTGTACAAAAATAGAAATTTCTAACCCAAGCAACAGTGAAGCCAGTGATTTTAAAATATGAATGATTATGTGAAAACATAGAGGAGGCGACATATTGGTTAATATCATCCTGAGGATAGTGGCAGATCTCTGCATTGCCGTAATTTTGGGACATGGAAAGAGCCTCAAATTGATGGTTTTGAATTATCTACTTTGAAACTTCTTTTTGTGTTGATAAATATATTATAATTATCTTGAATTATAAGGCAAGAGAATCACATTGGGACATGCAGAAGATCGGGTTGTTACCCAATACGATGATGGAAATTAATAATCCTGATGAAACCCACAATTATTATTATATGGAATATAATTATAATGTCACTCGGGTGGTTGTTTTTACTTTTATATATATAAGAAGATGTTTACTACTGATGGGGGCAGATATGATTGGAGATCTTGAATAAACTGTTGCATCAGCAAGCTATGTTACCCTATTATGGATGTTGGTTTTAACAATCCAGTGGAAAGACTTCAAGAAGATATTATATGGACTATAAATTTAAAGTTATTGTCTTTTCTTTTTTTATTTAGATATAATGGAATATATATATATATATATTTTTAAGTAGTGTGGGCAGTGAATTAAAGATATCAAGAATTGTTGTGTATGGTAAATTTGTAAGATAGTGGGTGAATAAGCTAGCTACAGACTGATTAGTTTAAGAAAAGGGATTTTTAAGTGATACACTTAGGGGAGTGGAGGAAATGGATAGAGTGGAATAAATGTTAAATTAGATTTTATGGGGAGCCCGCTTTGAAATGTTATTAAAGTAGGACTTATCGTATAGTTTTAAAGTGGAAGGTGGTTTTGAATTGTTGCAATAATGTATAGATATAAAACACTATTATGCTAAATTAGAAGTTATTTTATAATAGTTATAGTATAATGTGTTTGGTTTTTTTTTTGTTTTTTTTTCTCTTCTTCTTTTCTGAAATGTATGGATAAAGGGGGATTTATAATACTTTTAGTAAGTAAAGGTCAGTATTTTGAGGAGGGAGTAAGTAATCTGTTATGAATTAGGGTTTTTTTTTGTTACGAAGAAGTCACAGGGGGGGAAGGGTGGGGAGGGGGGGTTAGGGAGGGGGGGGAGGGGGGGGGAAAAGGGGGAAAAATTTGTATTTGAAAACCTTTTCAATAAAAAAAAAAAAAGCTGCTAGACTGTATGATCAAATAGGGAAGTCAAGTGCCATATCTTGAGAGAATGTGTATTTGTGGAACATTAGAAACAGAAGGCATTAGCGCATATCCTCCTATTCAGTTATCAATTATGTGCCTCAGCAAGGATTCAAATCTTACAAACACTATTCAACAGAACCATAAATGGGTCCCAAAAGATTACCTTATTTTTTTCAGGGCACAAATATAAATGTAGTCACTAGAACTGTTAAATTTATAGTCAGAGCTGTCCAATAAAGAATATGTATTATAGAACACATCGGGGATCTGAAATGTGAAACTGATAAATTCACTTAAACACACGCTGTTTCTGAACTTTAGGATTCATTTTATTATCTATCTTTGCATTCTATTTTACTTCGTGTTATTTTATCTTACTCTTTTATTTTTAGCCTATATTACCTACTATATTTTAGTCTATTTTATCTCACCATAGCCTATTTTATCACACTTCGCTTTCTTAACCTTGCCTCATTTTGTTGTATTTTACTATGGCGATGCTCATGGTTTGATATGGTAAAATCAACAAAGTATTCTGTTCCTACAATAAATTACACTAATACAAAGGATTAATTTTAGGTCAAAGAGTTGAACTTGTTAACACTTATTAAATTAGCACTTATTAGGGTAAGTTAGTAGTTATTAGAGAAATGTGGCGTTGCAGAAAAATGCTACTCAGGAAAGAAAGCTTGTTAGATATTGAAAAGCTAGACAATGCTTGATTTAAAGGCTATGCTTGCCAGACAGAGGATGAGGAGACATTCCCTTCTTTTGCTGGAGGTCTGGAAATCGTAAGTGCATCTATTGTGGGGGTTTTCAAACTGGATTTAAAGAACTATAAGAGTTGAATAGATTCCATGGGATTAAGTGTAAGGAAAAAATCCTCTCAATGAGGAATTTGGGGAGGGAAAATCCTCTCTGCTAGAGGCTAAGTCTTAATTCCTGGAGTAGAAGGTGTGCTTTTTAAAAAACATAGTCCCGTGTGGAACAGGAGTTTCTTTTCTACAAGGGAGGAACGGGGAATTTTTTTTCCACAGGTGTAGAGGAAGCAGGTTGATAACCTTGATAAAAGTCTGCAATAGCTGTTAAGAGAAAATAAAAGACAAGTCAGTCCTAGGAAAGGTGAAAGCATTCAAAATCAGTCCACCTTGATTCTGTTTAGTTGTAGGGATAGAGAAAAACTTTGGTTGATTTTCAAAATTGTTATTGCATCCTAAAACATGTTAGTAGATAGCCTGAAATCCTCTTCCTGTCTTAGCCTATCTTCAAAGATCTGACAGCAAGGAACTAAAGAAAAGGAGTTTAATCCAATGGTGGGATTCAACTTTTTTTACTATCAGTTCTGTGGCCGTGGCTTGGTGGGTGTGGCTTTGCTTGGTGGGCGTGGCCTTGGTGGTGTGGCAGGGGTAGGATACTATAAAATCTCCATTCCTACCCCACTCCAGGGAAAGGTTACTGTTAAACCTCCATTCCTTCCCCACTCCAGGGGAAGGTTACTGCAAAATCCCTATTTCCTCCCAATCAGCTGGGACTCGGGAGGTAGAGATGGGCCAGTCAGAGGTGGTATTTACCAGTTCTCTGAACTACTCAAAATTTCCACTACCGGTTCTCCAGAACTGTCAGAACCTGCTGAATACCACCTCTGGTTTAATCCCTTGCAGAGTCCCCCCCCCAAAAAAGCACTAAGATATACCACCCATTTTGATCAAGAGTGTTGGAATTTGTTGCTTTTTAAAGGCAAATTGGTTCTGCACCCTGAAAAACTTTGAAACCTCCTTATTTAGTGAGTCTCTTTCTCCCTACCCCCCACACATATGTACACAAGAATAAGTGAAAATGTCTATGATTTTTGGTGCATAAGTGAAATTTTAGTCACACTAATTCTTCTCCAGGAATCAAACTACCCGCTTCCTAAAATTTTGTGGAATTTAATATTCATGAGGCAAGCAACAGTGTTATGTCCTACACAAATTCTTCTCTATTCCAAAAATTAACATGGTTATAAAAATAAAATTCTTGAACCTATTAGTTAATCATAAACCTCAAGTCAAACATATTATTTCATTTCTACACCCTACATGAGCAATAGTTACCCATACCTGCGTAGGCTAGATTTTCTTCAGTTACCAGTTGACTGGCTTTGGTGCCATCAGTGACCAGGTTAACCACAGTTGGGGCAAAATCATTGTTTTCAGTATCTGTGAAAGGATCAACCTTGATGGGATTGGGCATCTTGGCTTCCTCTTCACTCATTTGGGAGCAGGATGTTGTGGTGCTGTGTATGTCAGGATGCTGCACTGGTGTAAATTCAGAGTATCCATGACATTGCTCCAAGTCTGAGTTGCCTGCATCCATGCTATCTGAATCTGTAGTAAGTGTAAAGAATGCAGAAAAGCCTCACATAGTCTGAGAAATTATTAAATACTGATAGAATCTCTCAAACTTCTACAAATACAATGGCCATAATTAGGCCATAAAAACATCTGGGCATTTTAATATCCTGCATGGTGGTGAGAAATATAAAATACGTTGACCATTGTTTCACATTCAATATATAGAGCAGCAAAAATCATTTACTTTGTGCAGGTTAATTTACTAACAACTGGAATAATATAGTCTTTCTAGAATCTTTAAGCCAACTATAAGCAAAGAATGTATACAATATTTCTGCATAGGAATAAATATGTTGTCCAAATATATTAATATATTGTATTTGTCAACAATTAAATGGAATAATTCCTTTATTTTTTCTTGTAGTCTTAGATGCCTTATTAAATATCCTCCAAATAATGCATGAGATATGATGATAATAAATGAGATAAATCATGTTTTACAGGTCCTGAAGGTTATAATTCACATAAAACTGAATTCAAAGCCAAAGCCTAACATAATACTTTTCTTCTTTAGTCCAGAGCACTAGTAAGATGGTTATTTTTGCATTCCAAATTACACTTGATAAATTATAGGTGATAAATCTGGGTGAGTGGCTGAAGTGATAGATTTGTCTTCATAAACTTACAGTACAAAGCCTGATTCTCCAGATGTTATTGTACTACAGTTTCTTTGCCCAGGGACTGCATTGGCTGAGAGATAATAGGAACTGTACAATTCAGCACATTTGGAAAGCCCAGATTGAAAAAGACACTTTTGGAAATAATCACAAGGTGGCAGTAGCGGACTTCCTACTTTCCTCCTAATCTTAATGCCCGAATTTAGTACAATTCCCAAGAGGCTAACTCACCAATTTTATTAGCTTGGCAGGGGGAATGTTTATGATGACGTGTTTGGCGATAGTTGCATGTGTAGTCTTCACTGAGGAAAGAACGAGGAATACTATCTGCCTGAAGGAAAAACAGGGCAAAGTGTAAAATATGGTGGAAAAAGTAATTCTGAGCAGCTAAAACAATCCAAACTCCTTATAATTATCCTAATAGTAGTCAAATAGGTCAGAAATATTTAGATATTCGTGTTTTAGAAAGAACATAAAAGTAAATTGTTCCCAACATTATGCATAAATGCATAAAATTGCTTGGGCTTTGAAGAGCTGAGTTACAATGTAGAACATCATAAAAATTATTCATTTATCGAAAGGTCTTATTTATTTAAAGGTCTTATTTATCGAATGTGACCTACTTTTGTGCCAAAAAAAGACAAACTATACTTAATTCTTCTAATACAACTCCTTTTTCATGTCAATTTAGGAACAAAGAGTTAATATGGATATCGCCTTGGTTAACCTTTTAAAAATGTTTCTCTCTAATCTTTTCTATCTTCCCATATTAGATACTCACATCTCTCAAGTTGAATGTTATCTCCAAATTGCTCCAAAAGTTATCTGAAAAGGATGGATACATATCCAAGACTTTCAGGAGATCTTCCCGGTGAATCTTATGCAAGTCACAATAAGTCAAGGCTCGCACATCTGCATTGGATTTTCCAGGTCTGGCATAGAGACTGATAGGCTCTCCAAAAATGTCATTCTTTCCTAAACAACACATGAACTCCTATTAAAGTATAGTAATTTTGCTGTTGTTATTTTGAATTAGAACAATTGTTCAGTCACTCCTTTGGCTGGTCCTTGATATCTACTGACACATTACAGTGGAAGTATTATAGGAAATTGTACAAATACAAATGGTGACTGCTTTTCATTTGCACCTAACCTTACAACTCAGATTAGGATTATAATCCATTCATATTAGAACTATTCATTAGTATTTTTAAAAATAAATATAAGAAATATAAAGTACTTGTTTCTCAGGTATCCCATAGCCTACTTATTAAAGATAGGGAAACAGTTATTTAGATTGTTGTCTCCAACTCCATTGCTCAGTGTAGAAATCCAAATTTAAGACAATTGTCTGTGTAGCCTACCACGGTGATGGGTGAATGGCTCCACAGTCAAACTGCTGGGATGCCCCCACCCCAATATAAGAATCTGCCCTTCTGTATCTTAAATCCATAGTTCTGCATCTTGTGATTTGAAAAATACTATCATATTCCCTTCCAATTATTGCATTCGATTTTTGTTTTCTAAGTGAAAAACATTACATTTGAACCAGTTAAATTTGATTCTGCCTTGTTAGGCCATTCCTTTAATCTAGCAAAATCACCTTGAATTTTATTCAACAATTCAATGATACTTTTAATGTAGTGTTCCCCCTAAAATAATAAAATGAATTTATGTGATCTACTCTGAATAAAAATAATTTTACTAGGGTTTGGCAAGAAATAAATATATATACCACTTTTAATAATTAAACTTTAAATTACAGATCAAATAAACAATGATAGAATGTTTTAACTTTATAAAATGAAAACATTTCATTTTATATAGTAAATAAGAAAAAACTGATCCCAAAGAATTTTTTTAATGTTGTTATTTATTTATTAAACAAATATGTAATTTTTATATTGGCACCTATCTTTCAAAAAAGAACCTTTATTAATGGGAAGGCTAAACTTTTTTGTATTAAATGACTTCTCCTTGCCTTAAATCAGGGGTGTCAAACTCAAGGCCTGTGAGCCAGATTTGGCTTGTGGGGTTCTTAAATCCGGCCTGTGGGGCCGGCCTGGGAATATCAAAGGACCATCCCGCAGTGCCTCTGTGAAAATGGCCCAAAAACAGGCCACGTGGGGGCCTCAGGAGGTCCATTTTCAGCCAGCAGAGTGCTGCAGGAGGACATGGAGAGCGAAAACGAGGTGTGGGGGGTCTGCATGTGTCCTCCATGCTCCATTTTGGCTGGTAAAATGCTGCAGGATGTGTCTGTCCTCTTTCCCCCTGCTCTCTGACCCCCCGCCCCTGCTGCTGGCCCGTGGAGGAGAACTACAATGCTGATCTGGCCCTCAAAGAAATCCAGTTTGACACCCTTGCCTTAAATAACCTTTTTAAAAATGTTGCTTGCAGAACAATGGCTGCAAGTTGCTGTTTGCACTTTCTATCCCAATCTAGCCATCTTGAAATAATAATCTTAGCCCATCTTATTTATTTTCATTCCTTTCCTGAATTGTAATTTTCTCCTTAAAATGACTATCAGACTCTTTTTGCTGAAATCAGAGTATTATAGCTATAGCATATTCAGAATATATTAAGCAAGTTACCAAACAAAAAATGAATTGCAATAAGGTCAGTCTGAAAAGACTTTATTGACAAATTCAATCATGATTGGTCTCTTTCTCTTTTTTTGATCAAGTCAAGGTCATGGCGATTGTCTGAAAAAAGTCCCTGCAGTTTTATTGATAGTGTTTTGAAGTGTTTTGTTTGAAAGGGCTAAGTAACTGGCCTATGATAACTGTACTAACTTGATGCCTAAAGTAGAACTTGAGCTCATAGTCCTCCAAATTTTAGCCTGTTGCTTTTAACCTTGTTTAGTTACCACAATTGGACCAGCAATTTAGTTATTAAGAGAAACAATCACAACTCTGTTTATGATCTTATTTCAGTTTTCCATGGCTTTATAGACCTGCAAAGGTCATAAATGTAAGGATTGGTCATTTTTAGCAGCAAGTAACTTTAACTTGTTGCTAAACAAGGCAGTCAGAAAATGAGAACTACTGATACATTGTTTACAGTTTCTTACAGATCAATCTCTGTATTATCTGCTCTAGAAACTTCCAGATAATCATGTCAGATTGTCTGGTTTGTGGTTTCACCATCTTCCTTTTCTCCCTTTTTGAAGGTAAGGATAAAATTTGCTCTCCATCAACTGACACTTCTTCAAGATTTCTCAATAACTATTAATGCTGCAGCCGGACCTCTGCTAGTTTCTTCAATATCCTAGAGTGCAATTCATTCGACTTTGAAGATTTAAACTCAATCAAAGTTAATATATGTTTCTATCAATCTCAGTCTTCAATCCTGCCCCTTTGTTTTTTGCAATTTGCAAAAATTGTTTTTTACAATTATTTAGTGATATACTTAGTCATTAGAGATGATTAAACCAAAATAAGAATGAACATTGCTGCCATTTCTTCTTAGCTGTTTGCCAAATGAATACACGATATATTGATTCTTTTCTTTTATATTTTGAATGTATGTAAGATTTATTTATATGTCTATATCTATAATCCATATGTATATATCTATGTTTACGTATACACACACACACACACACACACAGAGAGAGAGAGAGAGAGTATATGGATGGCTACAGGTTAAGAAGGAGAATCCATATACATATACACCAAAAATTGTACTGTTCTTGCCAGATATAGATAGGATAAAGAAGTTGCTTTTTTCAGCTTCACTATGTTGCTGGAACTGTAGTGCCCTCTCTCTTAAGGAAAAATGGAGGGATAGAGTTTACAATTTGATAGTTCCTCAATGGCCTAATGATCAACCTCTACTTGCTGCAAAGGAACCAGTGGGTTGAAATGAATCCACCTCCCCCCATTTTCTAAAACTATTCCCCATCCTGGAAAAATTTTCACCTAGAATGGCCACCACTATGTCCTCCCTGAGGATCTCAATGGAGCCACGTGAGATAAAATAAAGAGTGGTAAGGACATCTCCATAATGCACCAGGGTATCACCAGGAGGGGCATGTGTTGTCCTGAACTTCATTGCCAAGGCACGTAAGCAGCCTTTGCTAGCTCCTCCGAAGGCCTTGCAATTTTGGAGAAGGGTGCGATTGAGGTGGAGGCTGATATCAGCCTGTAGGCAATCAGGAAATCCTTTCAGCACCTGAGTGAAATAAAAACAAGCACAGATAAGCAAATGAATTCTGTGAATCTTCCTGTATCTCAAACCCCATATTATGTAGAGGAATATATTTAGGATGTGTTGGTTATATCGATGGAGAGAATTAAACTAGAAAAAGGCCATCTATAACTAAAATAAAACTAGAAGTATCAGACATTTCATGAGTTGATAAAGTATTTTCAGATTCAGTCATCACTTCCAGAAACTAAACTTCTAAGATGGAATGCTCAACTGTTAACAATTTTCATCTTGTTTCATTCCAGATAATAACATATGTCAATCTTGGAGTTATCTATCTATCTAGACCTCATACCCAGTGATAAAAAACAATTTTAATGTTAGTTGAACATTGCTCTTTTTTCCAACAATCTAACTAAAACAATCGTAAGTTAATTTAAAGACTGCTCTGACAGGTTTTTGCTCAGAAGTCAGCTATGAGAAGAAAAAGCTACATTAATATGGATTGGGAACCTGTTGCTCACAATCAGGAAAAAGGTCTACCTTAGAATCATAACTGCCATAATTGCCACCTCATTGTCCCATAGTGGCGCAGTGGTTAGAACGCAGTATTGCAGACAAACTGCCCACAGCCAGGAGTTCGATCCTGACTGGCTCAAACTTGACTTTTTTTTTTTTAATTTGATTTATATGCCGCCCTTCTCCGGAGACTCAGGGCGGCTTACAATGCGTTAAGCAATAGCCTTCATACTTTTGTATATTTATACAAAGTCAGCTTATTGCCCCTACAAACTGGGTCCTCATTTTACCTACCTTAAAAAGGATGGAAGGCTGAGTCAACCTTGAGCCTGGTGAGATTCGAACTTAGAGTAATTGCAGACAGCTAGTGTTAATCACAATGCTTTTTTAGTCTGCTGAGCCACCAGGCCCTTCTAGACTTAGCCTTCCATCCTTCTGAGGTCAGTAAAATGAGGACCAAGATTGGGGGGTAATATGCTGATTCTGTAAACCACTTAGAGAGTGCCGTAAAGCACTATGAAGCGGTATATAAGTCTAAGTGCTATTGCTATTGTTGGAATGGGGTAGCAACAAGCACAGTGGCACTAAAAGTGGTTAATTTCCAATTCACATATACCTATGAAGTGATGAGGAAAATGGAAGATTAGTCTGCTGCTATTTTCCGGTGAACATATATATTCTAATTTGATAGGTGTTTCTCCCTCATAAACTGTCATTGTAAATTGATTTATTTTCCTTCAATATCATCCATGCAATAGTGCAAATGAGGTAAAGAAATTTTATTTATATATTTGTTGATATATAATATTGAAATGGCTGCCATGTCACAAAACATGACTCTGGGTGACATAAAATGAAACCATTAAATATGTTTAAAAACAATCACTAAATACAAAAATTAAAATAATTATTAAAAGACTAGGAGGTATTAAAAAGAATGAAACTACTTCATGGGATCACCATTTCCTTGCCATCCCCAGGCCTTTTGGTGCAAACATTTTTTGAGGGACTTTTGTAAGGTCAGCAGAGATGAGGCCAGTCTCACTTCAGAAGGGCTTATTTTCCACAGGGTAGATGCCATGACAGAAAAAGCCTATTTCGTGGGCACTTGCCAGATATACAGTAATTCTTTGGCAGATGGGACCTACAACATATCTTTTTCTGATAGACTTGATGGGACAGGCAGATTATAATGGAAAGAATTGGTCCCTAAAATAAACCAGCCCCATGCCATGGAGCTTTTAAATATCAAAGTTGCACCTTGAATTGGACCTGGAAGCAATGCAGCTTGTATAACAAAGTTGTAACGTGCTGCTTTAAGGACACACACAGCTGTCCACACACTCCTGAATTCTGTTCCAGCTGAAGCCTTTGGATATTCTTCAAGGGTAGCCCCATGTAAAACACATCATAATGGTAATATATTTTTCTTTTAAATCTGAATTTTCCTTTTAAAGCTGAATTTTCTCTGAATGCAACCAGATTTCATTAATAAGAAAGACATACTCTAAATTGAAAAATATTATTAATGATTGTATCTTGTGAAATGGTTTACAACATTTATGTCTAGATTGGTCCCAACAGTATACTGAAACATACAGTAATTGTTTTCTGAAATGTTAGGATCCTCAAGTGGAATGGAACATGTAAATGCTCACGTAAGCTCCAACTCAAGGTTATTTCCAAAATTACGTTTTGCCAATATGCATATACTCCAAGAATCTAAAATTCAAGTTTTTCTGACTTACCGCATTCATGTCAATACCATTGGTGTAAGACCAGGCATGTTGAAAATATTCTTCAAGGCGTTGGCGTAGAGGATTGGGGATTTGGTGGAAACGGATGAACTCCTTGACCCTTAACATCTGGGTGTGGTAGCGAGCTGTGCCAGAGTATAGGCGCTGGATGATGGCAGAAACATTGCCAAAAATGCTAGCATACATGAGAGCTGAAACAAGAGGACAATTGTCAATATTGAGGGGTGCAGGACAGAAAGACTGTGCCCAATTGCCCAGTGCCTTTGAAAAGCACTTGTCAATTATTTCACAAAACATCAACTGAATGAGTCCCACAGTCCAGGTACCAGGCAAAATTTTATTATTGAGATGTTATAAACGTTGTGTATGTGTTGTTTGTCCTTCTACCCCATTATTCTAGAACTAAATGTTGCAGAAACCCTCTCTATAGTTGAGTTGACTGCAGTTGGACACAAATTTCCTTTCTGAAACTGAGTGGGCAATTTATCTTACTATTTGTTTATTTATTTACTTGTGTGCGTGTGTGTGTGTTTATTTTCTCTGCCATCTCCCCTGTAAGACGACTTTGGGCAGTTTATTCTAGATGGAGAATTCACCACAGGTAATTTTCCATTAACGATGGCAACTGAAATTGCCATCACTAAGTGATGCAGTCATAAAGCATGATGCTATGTGTCTTCACTGCTTAGTGACAGGAATTCTGACACTTCCACTTCCTGTTGTTGAGTGAATCACTATGGATCATTAAATGACTACATCATCACCATTTGCAACCTCCTGCCATCTTCCTCAATGTCTTTGCTTGTCAGAAGCCAGCAAAGAAGTTTGCTAATGGTGACCATGTGACTGCAGGGAAGTTGCTATGACTGGAGCACAAATGTAAGTAGCCCTCATTCAATGCCATTGCAGGTTGAACAGTTATTGCATGGCCTGACTCTTTTATGGTGATTACACCATGAAAACAAAAAGCCAAATGGGAATAACTCCCATACCGCAAGAGCTGTCGTGGGTGCACCTAGGTACACCCACATTACACCAATTCTCCGCGAGCTGCACTGGCTCCCTATCGCTCTCCGGTCACAATTCAAGGTGTTGGTTATTACCTTTAAAGCCCTACATGGCTCAGGGCCAGGGTATCTTCAAGACCACCTTCTACTGCATAGCTCCCAGCGATCGGTAAGATCCCACAGAGCTGGTCTCCTCAGGGTCCCGTCAGCTAAACAATGCCGGCTGGTGGGCCCGCGGGGGAAGGCCTTCTCTAGTGGCTGCCCCAGCTCTCTGGAACCAGTTACCTCCTGAGGTCCGGACCATCCCCACCCTATTGGCCTTCCGAAAAGCGGTGAAGATCTGGCTCTTCCGGCAGGCCTGGGGCCGTTGATCTCGCTGTTGCGATCTGGCGAGATCCGGCCATGAATGGTGTGAATGGGTTTTAATTGTTTTTAATGGTTTAACTTTTAATATTTTATATATGGTTTTTAAATGCATTGTAAGCCGCCTTGAGTCTTTGGAGAAAGGAGGCATACAAATAGAACAAATAAATAAATATTTTTTTGTCTAGCAGGGCAAACTGCTAGGTAGTTGAAGGGAGCAGAACTCCCCTTTTGACTGACTCTTTTATCATAGCTGCAGTACTACATAAACACATCTTTATCATTATAACAATTGCCTCAAGACTCTCCTAATTTCCTCCATGTTTTGTGCAACTATGGGGTTCATCCTAAGCTTTATAAAAATGCAGCAGGACATGGCAATGGAGACACATAAGCAATTTAAGGATCTCTTAAGAGGGCCAAATCATCTGACTGTTTGGTTAGGATATAACTCTTCCGTAAAGATAGAGAAGCAAGGGACTGGCATTTTCTTAGACAGCGCATGCTTTAAAAGAAATAGAGAGTTAAATACTGTGTATGCACACAGCAGTGCACATAAAGGGCAGACAACTATAAACACAGTTGTACAGACAGTTTTAATATATTGACGAAGGTCTCTTCTATACCTTTTGGATGTGTGCATGAAAGCAGATTGAATGGTTTCAAATGGATTTGATATGAACTACAGTATATTAATATGTATGGGAGTTAATTGCATACATCACACTATTTCCTCCCTTGTAACATATAGCCTCTTCCAGTGTCATCCAGCTATCATTGAGGTGATGTAAAGCCCCTCTTATAAATGAAAACCCCTGTTTCATTTATATGATTTCTGTCTATGCCAGATCTCATGTTCATATATCAAAAAAATCTCTTCTTTCTACCTACAAGACAGTACAGAAATTATTGGGATCATATGTTCTCCAAAACTTCAGGAACAGCATCTACTGACAGCAATAGAAAGAGACATTATTTCTTTTTTTTTTTGTCAGAAATATTCTTGCTCATAAAAGGATATTGGACACTATTTATAAAATGTCTCTGCTTTGGCAAGTAACCAAGAGTTCAAAATAGCCAGGGGTTCAATATGTAAGAGGCTTTGAGATTGGTCAAGTAACCAACAAATACTGATTTTGTATTCCATTATGTTGATGAATGTTAACATATTTTCAACTCTGATATTGCTGGCATTGCTGAAATTTCCAAAAGAAACTTTAAAAAAACAAACCAAGAACTATCCTTGACGAGAGGTGAAAAGTCAATCTATAGAACTAAATTTCATTAGCTCCAGATTTGGCTGAGAAAAGTGGTGCTATTCATCCTTTTATTCTATAGTAGCACAATAATGGTAGGATTAGCAATGTACTCTCTTAAATGGCTTTCATTAGTAGAAGAATCAATGAAAAGAGACCAAAGAGGCTCCAGTCCAAAACACAAAGAAATGCATAAAATATATTTGAGGACATTGGACACTGAAATGAAATGATCAATCCTGTGTTATCTATGTTTATTTGTTTAATAATTGTTTAATAAATAAAATGTGTTTTAGGATGGATTGCCTGAGTATAATTTTTCGTCGGGCCCTAAAAACTCATTTTTTTCAACTAGCTGGTCTGTCCTGATTTTAGGGTTAGTTTTAAAATTTTTAAAATTTTAATATTTATTTTAATTGACAAGTTTTAAATTATGAGCCAAATTTATAAATTATCTTAATTTTATTTTAATTGTGATGTTTGTATAGATGTTTTTTATCTGGCTGTTCACCGCCCTGAGTCCGAAAGGAGAAGGGCGGTATAGAAATGCGAATAAATAAATAAATAAATAAATAAATAAATAATATTCATAGAAATAATGTTGGGGATAACATTGGGGATAATTGAAAAGATCTGTAAGGCAGTTGCTGGAAATATTTATTTGTTTGTTTATTTTGTATCCTCCCTAACTCAAGGCAGTGAACACATCCAACACACATTCCTCCTCCTATTTTCTCCATAATAATAGGAAATAAGATGAGTTGGATTGAGAGTGACTGGCCCAAGGTCACCCAGCTGGCTTTCATGGCTAAGGCAGAACTCAAACTTATCAAAGTTTTTAGTATCATTCTCAGACAAGGCAAATAAGATTGAGAAATTGAGTTATTTTATTGGAGATACTACATGACAGTTAACATTCTGGGGTCCTTGGTACTCTCTGAGCTTGGTTGAAAATTAAAATTCTCCATGGTAACCTTACTACCTTGATAATGAAGAAAATCCTCAAATATTTTGGTCATTTTGAACATTATGAATAGTTCAAATTGTTTATATAGTGCTGTCATGACCTAGTCCTAAAGGTGCTTTTTCAGGAGGCAACTTGTTTTTTCTTTGAAGATTTTTCACTTCTCATTCAAGAAGCTTCTTCAGCTCTGACTGGATGGTGGGGAATAGAAGGATTTATTTGCAGACAGCTGGTCATTTGCATTCTTTTAGAGAGTCGTTGAGGCTACTTGGAGGCTTATCTGTGTCTTCACCTGAGCAGTGTAAATGGGTTTGGAGCCTTCTTGGCTGCAGGATATTTTCTGCCCTGTACTGAAGACAGGCACAGGCTGTTGGACCTCAATGACTCTCCAAGTGGCCTCAATAACTCTCTAATGCAAATGACCAGTTGTCTGCGAGAAATATAAATCCTTCTATTCCCCACCATCTAGTCAGAGCTGAAGAAGCTTCTTGGATGAAAAGTGAAACATCTTCAAAGAAAAAACAAGAAAGTCCAGTTGTCTCCTGAAAAAATACCTTTTGGATAACCTGATGTGGATGACTGAGAATCTCAGTCATGATTTAATAGTTTTACTCAAATGAGGAAGAAGAGAAAGCATCATAAAAAGCAGAAACTGTCTCATGGTTTTCATGGTTTTCATCCTGCCCCAAAAGTTACTATTCTAGTCTACAAGCTTCCTCAACAAACTTTCATGATCGCCCACATTTATGTTTTTATGGATGAATGATAATTGGATGGATCCATGATTTTGGAGGACTTGAAGGATTTCTTGTTGCTGAATGCTGGATATTGGGGTTGCTTGGTGATGCCAGTTTTCAGCTAGATGTCTCTTATTATTATAGAAGAAAATGGCTGCCCCATCCTACAGTACATTAAGTATTTTGCTATATCATAGAAGGGACACCTTCACTGCATCAAAAATAGTGATCTGACAACAAGAATGATTAATGTTAGGTAATAATGTCTGGATACACATAAGAGCAGTGACTTTATGTGCAATAGTACAAAGGGCATAACCTGTAGCTGATGACATATCTACTAAAATATTTTGAGAAGCCAGTTTTATAGTCCCTTTGCCTATCATATGGTAGAAAAGTCTTTCCTTGTAGAAATCATTTCTTGCCTCTATGAAGTTAAGCATCCAAAAATGAGATTATGACTTTTCTCACAAGTTACCCGTATTTGAAGAAAGGATAAGATTGAGAAACTGGATCCTGCTGGTCCAAATTTGTGAATGCCACAAACTGGCAGACATCCAGGTTATTTATTATGCCTTACAGCAGTAGAAAGACACTATGAGTACCATGCATGTAATAAATATCCACAGAGCTAAAGAAAACCGAGAAGGGACAATTGGAACCGATAAGGTATCCTGCTCATCATGAATTACAAATATTTGTAGAGATATACTATAGTTTGATGGAAATAGGAAAAAGGTGCATTCATGAGAATTGCCAAGCATTGTTTTTCCTGAAGGAATAAAATATATATACTAGTGTGACCATACATGTCTCAAGATCAAGTAAAACCACTAACATTCAGAAAAGGATGTCCTCTTTTGGTATAATAAAATAACAGGAGAAGAACTGTTATGTTGGATTCAGTGTCTGAGTTATGAGCTAAAGGAATAAACCATCTATTTAATATTTATTCAGATGGTAATATGAAAGTACAATCTTTTTCCAGGTAGGTATCTTCCCTTGTCCCTTGTGTACTTGACAGAGAAGTTTTGTTAATTACCTGGATTGGCTAAAGTTTTTTTGTGTTGGAAATTGGGCATACAATACATGCTCAGTCCCAAAGTGGAAGATTTGAGATGCTAGCTGTAAGGCTTGAGCTACAATAATTAATTGACCATAGTTATCCTAGGAGTATGACAACTGGCATTGAAGGAATTCTTGCCAGAAAAGGACCAAAATCAAGATCCTTTAGCTATTTATATTAAGCAGCCATATAGATAAAATTGTTAGGTTTGATGGATCTAGCCCAATAACACTCTATACAAAATGATTGCCTTATCAAAGTTGTTTATTCAAAGATGCATATATGGTTTAAATCTATGAATACATCCTTAACTGACCTTTGTCCTTTCCTTGCAGATGTGTGTCTGGAACTACTGGGTGACCACGTGGGAGCAGTCTTTTATACTCAGAACTTTAAGGTAAGGTGGGACTATGGGGATAATGGGTTGTGTGGTTGAGTTAACCCTTGCAGGGTAGTACGCAATAGGGACACAAGCAAGTTAGACATTTCACCTGACAAAAATTGAATGTGACTGTATAGAACTGCATGCTAAGACTGCTAATTGTTGGAAACCACTCTTTAACTATGAAGCCAAGAGTCTTAGCAATGTTCCAGATAGTGGCAAATCCTCAAAAGTTGAAAAGATGATTAGATCCCTATCAGAACCAAGTAGAATAACTCAAATCAGAGACTGAGATTTGAGACTGAAATCTGAGGACCACGTATCATTTTGGTCAATGCTTCTTATGGTTTTCCTAATCCACAGCATGACTGATGGAGTACTTACTCTTCATTTCTTGAATCTCAGGGCAGAAGTAACCTTAAGAAACAAGTGGAAGTGTCACAACCAAGACAAGGGTCAGATCAATGAAATCTGGGTCTAGGGCAGAAATGAAATGCAAGAGAGCATCTCAGACATGAATCTCCCACATTCTCATGAAAATAAAGGGAAGGAGGGAGAAAGAACATTCAGAATATATACTTATATACTTTTATAATAAAAGTATTATTAGCTTAGATGTCTTTAGTTTCCAGGTTTGATTCATCTTGAATGGATGACAGTTACATACTTGCTCAATGTCAGTCACCAGCTGAACCAGTTTTGGTCTAGTTTAGGGAGGAGATACAACTACTAGACATGAAGGGGAGGACACATCCATCAGTGATATGATAGACTGAGCATCCTTCAATGATATAATAATGAAGCATTCAGAATGGAGGCATAATAAATATTTTGAGAAGCTGTTTTGACAGTTGAGCATAAGAAGTGCCTGATATAGAGGCTTGAAATACTAGTTTCCAAAGACAGTTGTGATGTATTATGTGGAAAATGTATGACAATATGTGCAGGGGACTGCACAATTGTTCTCTGCTAGACACAGAGGAAAACACACACACACACACACATTCCTAAACAGAAAATGTCTATGACAGGGAGTTTACTCCCACAGTAATTCCAAGGGGAAAGTCTCCAGGTGAAAGTTGAGGGGGAATTCTCAGATAAACATTGACCTGATCTTGCTAAAAAGTTATAACAACAAAAATAATTACATCATCACCATCATCATCATTAAAAACAAATCAAAAATTCAAGAACTCAACATTACCTGAGAAGAAAAATGTTGTTATGAGTGGAAAAGATGAACTGAGATATTTTGTACTACTTCTGTTAAGTGTAGCAGCATATGCAATGGGCAGTATAGTCCTGTTCTAAGCTTGGCTTTAGAATGTACTGAAAAAAGTCATCTGCGTATGGGAAAATCCACATGCCTGATGCAGAGATCATGAATAAATGTGGATACTAACCTGTATTTGTGTAGTAACTATATGGGCCAAACTTTTGTTTTGTGCTCATAATTGCTATATGCTACTGTGTGAATTCTTTCTCACCTTCCTTTGCAGAAGCTGAGAACTGAAAACAGCCTAGATGTAGCTGGTTCTTCCTATGCTGATTCCTTCAAGCTATTTATGGTGATTTAGCTATCTGCCCCAGTGGATATCACCAACACTGTATCTCAAAGGAAGAGCAGACTTTGGACTCATGCCAAGAAATCTCAGAAATGTTTGGAAGAAATGTTTAAAGAAAAATGAAATGTTGCTATTGCTGAGAGGGAGATACAATTAAATTTACAGAGAAGGTTCAGAAGCACTTACCGCCAATTAGCATGACGCAGATGGAAAAAATCTTTTCAGAGTTGGTATTGGGTGAGACATTGCCAAAGCCCACACTGGTAAGACTACTGAATGTGAAGTAGAGGGCAGTCACGTATTTATCTTTGATGGAAGGGCCAGACGAGAGGTCACTGTTATTGTAGGGTTTGCCAATCTGGTCACCAAGGTTGTCCAGCCATCCAATCTTATGCTTCATATATGGCCGCTCCACATTGCCAATAGCATACCAAATGCAGGCTAGCCAATGGGCAATGAGAGCAAATGTGCACATGAGCAGAAAGAGTACAGCAGCCCCATATTCTGAATAGCGGTCCAACTTGCGGGCCACTCTCACTAAGCGTAAGAGTCGTGCAGTCTTTAGAAGCCCTATCAGAGTTGTTGTCTAGAGAGAGAAAAAAGAAAGAAAGCGTGCAGAAAGCAAAGAACAAACAATGAATTAGTGGCAGGGCGTCTGGATTTTATTTCCATCTTTAATATGAATCAACCTAAAATATGCATAAAATGTCATACTTGCCTTGCAAATGCATTCTTCTTTTTTTTTTTTTAAGAAAGAGGAAAAAAGCCTAAAGAGGAAATATTTTCCAGATACTCTCCATAATGTCATTTAAAATACAGTGCATTATCTGTATGCATTTTTTTTGTTGCATTTTAAGGCACCTATGTGATTTTATGAGAAGTTACTATTATTCTCTAATAGCAATTCCTTAAGGTCAGAATTTTCTAAGATTTTTAACTCCAGAAAAATGATATCTACCCCAACATAAGCTGTAGATTTCTTTCTAGATGAGAATATTTAAAACATCCAGAAATCCCAACAATGCCTACAAACTGTGTTCATCTTATCCAGAGTCATCTAGGTATGGTGCATTATCAGTTCTGTAATTGGCATTATATCAATAGCTGGTGTTTGAAAAGCTCAGAACATACCACATAGCCTGATTAGTGCCACTTAGAAAAAAATACATGATTAACGCATCTGTGGTGCAAGCTGAAATTTAAAGAACTGTTGATAGTAAGGTTCTATAAGCAAAATGATTTCTGGCACATCCTCCTCTAGACGTTTTCTTCAACCCTTTAAAAATCCATGACATATTCAATATGTTCACCTTACAACTGACAAATATTACATGCTGTCAAATATATCCTCAGTGTGGAAGATAATATATATCTCACCTCATCAGATCCAGAGCGAAAGATAAGTAAATCAAAGGGGATGGCAGCAACCATATCAATGAGAAACCAGCCTTTGAAATAATGGATAGCGATTTTTCCTGGGTGGCTGACTACTTCATCATTTATGTTGACGTAAGTAGTGCGGAAGTTAATGACAATGTCAATTATAAACATGATGTCCACAATGAGGTCAATTATATAGAGGGGGTCACATGAATAGCTGCAGTCTGTCTGCTTCTCCTCCTGGTCTTCATTGAGCAAGAAAGCAGCTGAGTAGGGAGTGAAGACAGCTGTGTAGATGACCAGCAGTAGGATAAGCCAGTCCCATACTGCTTTGAAGGGGCTGTAGTGCAGAATGGTCCATCGATGGATGCGTGGTGCCTGCAACTTATACTCTGGGAGGACATCTGCTCCCAGTGATAGAACCTATCAGAGGAAAAAACAACAACATGCAGTTTCAGAATAGCTATATCGAGGACTATACATATATATATAAATTTTCTTTCTTCTTCGTAGGGTTTATGTGTGTTTTTCATATATATATATGACATCGAAATAAAACAGCTATAATAGTCTATTCAAAAATAATATATTTGCATAAAGATACAATTTATATGCTTTGCTTGGGGTTAGGGAAGAATAGGAAATAATAGAAAAATATCTTCATGTCATTTTAATAGTAAGAAAGAACCTGAGATTCACAAAAAAGAATATTTATTGGTTTGGAGATTGTATTACAGTATTATATTGCTTCATTTTTAAAATCATGGTTCTGACAGACTGAGCAGTAATTTAAAAATATGAAATGAAATAATAATTAATCATTTTAGATAAGAAAAGAGGCAGCTTATATGGAACCCCAGAATATCTTAATCATGAACAAACAGAAGAAAAGACATTGGGTGGGGCCTGTAGGAAATCAATACTACCAATAATATGGAACAAATCTTTAAAGGCTTTATAAGGTAAATTAAGAGGAAGAGTATCTGTGGAGATTCTCAGTCATCCAGGTCAGAGCTGTCTCAAAGCTGCTTTTTCAAAAAGCAACTGGATTTTTTTTTTTTTTTGAGGAAGACGAACAAAACATTTTACTTCTGATCCAAGAAGCTTCATTAGTTGTGATGTGGGAGGGGGAATGGAAGTATAGGTACTGACGGTTGAGACTGGATGCTGGGGGAATGGAAGGATAGGTTCACATTTTGATTCATACCACCCACTGGAGCACAAAATGGGAGTGATCAGAACTCTACACCACCAGGCTGAAAGTTTGCCTATCAGTAAAAAAGGAAAAGAACAAGAACTAAAACACATCAAGGAATTACTCAGAACTTGTGGTTATCCTAACTGTGCCTTCATCAAATCCAGAAAAAGATCCAGCAGGAGCTCCTCCATTACAGATAAAGAATAGAATAACAAACATAGCAACATTGTCATTCCATATGTGGCAGGAATATCTGAAAAGCTCAAGAGAATTTTCAACCAATACAACATAATGTACATTTTAAACCCAAGAATATACTAGAAGCTTGTCCACCCCAAGGATAAAACACCCAGACATAAATGGAGTGTAATGTGATATATGCAATACAATACAGTGATACATGTGCCAATCTGTACATTAGTGAAACAAGACAACCACTTCATAAGCGCATGGCACAACATAGGAGATCAAACCATCAGAACAAGATTCAGCGGTCCATCTGCATTTGAAAGACAAAGGTTACTCTTTTGAAGACAGCAAAATCCACATGTCAACCCTGAGGTGAATCTGGCTGAAACCACCTTCAGTGGGAGGGGGGAAATAGTTAGAGGGGGTTTGTAGCCAAAACAGTAAAGTTTTCCTGTGGGAACCAAGGACATTCTCACAGGTGGCTGGCCAGAGGAGGAACAAGTAACCAAGCAACCATCAGCCACCTGGATTGGACAGCATGACCAGTGTCTTGGGGGAAGGGAAACTGTTACTTTTAATTATGTGAAAGCCGTGGGAAATTTCAGACTCAGCTTTCACCAGTTGTGCCAATATGAAGTATCCAGTAAACTGTTGCTTGAGGAACCTGCCTGTCTCGGAGTTCTGTTTTCTATGAGTGCATTCCAAGTGCATTACTTGGAACGCTGACATCAAGCTGACTCTCTCCTAATTCCAAATTCTCCGATAGAATCGGAGCTGCTCTCTGGGGTCCTGAGCCCTGGCTGCTCACCTGACCTTTTGCAGGAGTAGTGAAGACTCAGGAAAGATTGCAGCGATGGAGAAATAAGAGGAGGAAATTGTGGGTGCCTCCTCCTCCTCCCTGGGGGCTGTTTAGATCCCTGTTGAGAGACAGTGGGTGGCTGAAGCGGTGACCGAGATCACTTTCCAGATGATGACCTGGCTGAAAGTCTGTGCCAAATGGCTGGACGCAGGGGAATTCTATCAGGCCGAGGAAGACTTCAGGTGCAGGAAGTCGATCCAGGGTTTGGTGAGAGATGTGCCAGTGACCTTGATGCAGGAGTCGATGATCACCATCCATGAATGGAATGCAAAGGGACCATCCATGAATGGAGAGCAAAGTTGGATGAGTCCTGGGACTGGAAATACTGGACAGCAGTCCACAGCCAAACCCTGGAGGGCCTGCCAGAGTGGTTTGACGGGTTGAGCTTGGAAAGCCTGGAATAAGCACGCTGGGTTGATCCTGATCCTGACCCAGCCAATCTTGACCTTGACCTTCCCCCACCAGGATCAAGCCTCTATCCCAGAAACTCAAGTGGCTAGCCCTCTGCCAGCTTCATCATCGCAGTCAAGCCCCAGACCATGGTGCAGAACACCAAGGCAGCACCGAGTAGGGACCCCATCGGGTAACCCTGTCAGTCCTGGAAGCCATCTTTTACTTTGGATCTTCAGGCCTGCCATGTTTAGTGCTGTGGGAAACTGGGAGGGGTGATTGTATGTAGTTGGGGAGATATCTAGCCATAATAACATTCTTTTTTCTGAGAGTCAAGGACATTCTCCCCTGCACCTGGGGTGGTGTGACTGGAGGCATCTCCAGTTGGGATGATGCATTGATTGGACCATGTGATGGACATGTGGGTGCTGGGGCAGGGACTTGGACTTTCTTTTGGGTGGGAAAACCTGGAAGCTTTCAGATTTGGGTTTTCCCAGATGTGCCAATATGACATATCTAATAAAATGGAACTTTGAGGAGCTTCTAGCCTCGGAGTCTTCTTTCATTGGGGGTGTAGTCCAAGATCCTGAGCCCTGAGTGTTGACTCAACACATTAAGACTCAGGGAAGATGAAGGAAGACAAGGGGGGGACCATGGGGGCTGGGTTGATGGTCTACGTCAAGATCATCTGTGGTGAAGGCAGCAGAGGCCGCTGAAGTGGAACCCCGACAGGGTGCCCAGCCCAAAGAGCCAGAGTCCTGGCAAGCTGCTCAACTGGATCCTTCTCTGTGGGGCAAAGCCATGGGAGCCATGCCACCCCAGGAGATGTTGACTGGGGTGATGATGCAGGAAATCATCACAAATGGGAGCAAGAAGAGCAGAGCAGACCCAAGCCCTCGAATGGAGAGCATCAGGACCAGCCGATCTCAATGACTCCCGAGAGTGAGGCTTCCCATCGCTATTGTGCAGCCAGTCGCCTACTGGAGTAGTTCAGCCAGCTTAGCATAGGCAGCATCACACAACTTCCTGGTACCCCAGATGGACTCTGGCTCAACCCATGTTCACCTTCCCAGGCCAGGAGGCTGCAGCAGCACAGAGTGGAGCATCTACCTCCTTTCACTCAGCATGAAGCAGATCGTACCATAGCCTCACACATTGGGCCCGATCTACCAGAGTGACAGCCCCTGCTGGAATTGGAATGGTGCAGCAGCAAGGTCTGTTAAGTCAATCCAGTCTAGCGCTACAAGGGCCACAATTCGGACTATTGGGACCAGCACCCCACCTCAGCAACCAGTCTTCAGATTGTCTCTGGCTGACCAGATCACTCCTGGCTGGGCCTTCTACCCCAGCCAGGGGTGGGTGCAATACCAGTGGACACCAGCTCTGGTCCTGCAGCCAGCACTGGCCCAGCAATCAATGCTGGTCCAGCCGCTGGTAACAGTCCCACCACCGGAAACTATCCTGAAACTGGTCCTGCCAGCCGCTCCCCCTCCGCAACTTAGAGTGACATTTGACAGGACCCAAGGAAAGCTGGTCTACTTCCTCAATTGGGTCTGGGCCCATATTGATCACTATGGGGACCAATACCCAACCGATTGAGACATGATTTCGATGATTGCGGGTGGCATGAATGAAGGAGACGTGGCAGAGTGGATAGCTGAGGTACATGATGAGGGAGCCCCTGAACTAGATGATGTGGACAAATTCGTCCAACTGCTCCGAGGCCAGTTCAAAGACACAGCCCACTGAGTAAAAGCCGAAGTCCAGATCAAAGCCTTGAAACAAGCAGGCCGGCCTACCAAAGAATTAGTGTGGGAATTCCGAAGACTGGCTGGAAACTGAGGGACTGGCCTGAGCACCTCCTCATTTACCACTTCAAAGAGGCCCTTGACCCAAGACCTCAGAGAAGCTTCAGCATCAGGGGAGTCCTGGAGCATATACAAGCCTGGTACAACACAGCAGTGGCCATGGACCTGGAAATCCCTGCCCCATAGGAAACCAACTGCAGAAAAACCAGCAAGAAGACCCCTAGGCCGCTGAGCCTCAGCAAAGCCACCTGAAGCACCGCAACCCACACTGTCTGGGATGATCAAGTGCTACCGGTGCTGCCAGCACGGACACAGAGCATCTGTGCCCCTGCCCGGTTCCTCAAGCTCGGACCGCCTCTGCACCCTGGGGAAGAAAAACCCTTTGGAAGCCACTGGACAAAGGAAATATATATTAAAATATATTTGGCAAGGGAAAAAAGCAAGAATTAGCTTAAAAATATTGCAGGATTCAAGAAACAGAGGATGCTTTGGATTACCTAATTAGGAATTGTATTATCAGGCAGCGGTATTAACATGGATGAAAGAATGGATTGCATTGAGACATACAAGACTATTGACTTTGGAGGGCCACGACTTAAACTGGGTTGGCATGCCTTCTTGTGGTATGGGAAAAGTAAAATATATGGTTTCTTTCAAAGAAATTACATAGGGAATGCTCCATTGTTAGTATGGGAGAAAATTAGAGAACAACATTATTTGAGGATACCAGTTTAGCTTTCAACAATGGAAGCACTGATCTACCCAAACATTATTAACATGGGAAATATTGTTAGATATAAAGATATTTTGAATGAAAAGGGGAAACTTAAAACTAAACAAGAACTGAGTGATCAAGGGATTGACATAGCGTGGTATTCACAAGTGCAGATACATTCTAGATATGAGAAAGATGCTAAATGATATGGTTTCTATAAAGAATTAATAGAATTAGATAAGATATTAACAGGGACAGAAGAAAGATTGATAAAAAAGCTGTATAATTACTTATTAGCCATTAAACTGGAAGATGAAAAAGTGAAGGAGACAATGATGACATGGGCAAAAAACTTTGGTTACACAATAGAATTAGATAAATTGCAGAAGTTGTGGGAAAGGAACTATAAACTAACAATGTCAAGTGGATATAAAGAAAATCTGTATAAGATCTTTTATAGATGGCATCTTGCACCAGTGAGATTGCCAAAGATGTTTAAAGATAAGTCAGCTAAATGTTAGAAATGCCACCAGATATGGTCATATTATCATATGTGGTGGACATGTGTAGAAGCAAAAAAATATTGGATAAAAATACAAATGTGGCTGGAAAAGATGATAAAGCAGCACATTTTATTTATTTATTTATTTATCAGATTTATATGCCGCCCTTCTCCCGTAGGACTCGGGGTGGCGCACAACAATAAAACAACCCGACAATAGATAAAAATTAAATAATATTAAAACCAATTAAAATCCCCAAATCCCCAAATTAAAATCCACGGCAGATCAGAGAAGTTGCTGAAAGAGCCATGTCTTTAGGTCGGCGCGGAAGGTGCGGAGGTCGGGGGCCGTCTGGAGCCCGGTGGGCAACCCATTCTAGAGGGTCGCTGTGACCACAGAGAACGCCCTCATCCTGGGGACCGCCAGCTGACACTGTCTGGCTGAGGGGACCCAGAGGAGGGCAGCCCTATGTGAGTGCACTGGGCGGTGGGAGGCCGGTAGGAGGTGATCCTGCAAATACCCCATTGACTTAAAACCAGAAATATTTCTGTTGGGGATTTTACCTGAAACTTATAGTAAAAGGAATCCATATTTAATTATACACGTATTAACCTAGAATTGTATTTGCACAAAACTGGAAAAGTGGAGAGATCCCTACTGATGAGAATGTGATTAGGAAAATATTAGAATGTGCAGAAATGAATAGATTAATGCTTGCTATAAAGGAGAAAGAACAAACTGTATATTATGTGACATGGGAGTTAATTTTATGAATGGTTGGAAAATAAAAATAGAAGTTAGAAATAAACAGAGATCAGTGAAATATAGAAAACATGTTAAGATAGAGAAGCAAACAATATGATTTTTATTAATATGACTATCACAATATTATATTTAATATTATTACTATTATATTCTTATTAGAAGATACGTTAAGAGGGAGAAATGAATAGATGTATTATACTCATTATTATTATTATTGTAAGATTAGAGAATTAATATCAATGTAATGAATACTGTTGTAAATTTTGATTGTTATTGCACAGAGATATTTGTACCCAGATGACACACTGTTTAATGGAAGATGGAATGTTTAAGTTAAAGAAGAAGAAGAAGAAGAAGAAGAAGAAGAAGAAGAAGAAGAAGAAGAAGAAGAAGAAGAAGAAGAAGAAGAAGAAGAAGTTGGCCTTTTCCCTGAACCAGGTGTGGGCTCACATCAACGACTATTGTTCTGACTATCTCACTGACCAGGCTATGGTGCGAGTATAATCGCCTGCCTGGAAGGGGAAGAGGAAGCATAGAGTGGGTGAACCAGCTCTATGATGAGGATGCATCAGAGCTGGGAACACTGATGTCTTCTTGCAAGAACTGAGGTCCAGATTTGAGAATGAATCCCAGACCCAGGAAGCTGAAGCAGAAATCTGCGACATTAAGCAGAAGGGTCGTCCTGCCAAACAGTATGTCAGGGAGTTTAGGAGAAATGTGGGAAAGCTGTGGTGATGGCCTGAGTGACTTCTGGTCCACTTCTTCAAAGATGGACTGGACGCAGGGCTGCTTCACACATATGTCTGTCGAGGAGTCCCCAACTGCATCAGTGAGGGGTACCAAATGACAGTGGCCATGGACCTCAAACTCAACTGGCACAAGAAGCGTGGACCAGCCGAGAAGAAATCAAAAAGCCAGACTGAAAAATGCCAGCTGGGTCATCGGTCTAGCCCATACCAAGCTGAGGAGCAACCGAGGGGACCCCCCCAGGGCAGCCCATCAAATCTCCACTGTGACCAGCAAGGCCACCGAGTGGCCGAATGCCTGGCTCCAGCTCCAGACTTGGGGGAAAAGGAGAAACTTTTACTTTTAATTAGGTGAAAGCCATGGGAAATTTCAGACTCAGCTTTCATCAGTTGTGCCAATATGAAGTATCCAATAAACTGTTCTTTGAGGAACCTGCTTGCCTCGGAGTTCTGTTTTCTATGGGTGCATTACTTGGAACGCTGACACCACATTTTGGATAGAGAGGATTCCACTTACCTTCGCTACTGGTTTGGGACTGTGAGCGTGCGTGCGGTGCTTCTGCACATGCGCAGAACCTTCTGTGCATGTGCAGAGCATCCGTGATGACGTCTGTGTGGGTGAGCGGAGCCTCCTGCCACTGCCATTACTGGTTCGTCCGAAATGGGGCGAACTGGTAGAAACCCATCACTGCTCTAATTCCATACTAAATTGCCAAGTTCAATTGTGATAGTGGACAGGAAATAATGAAAGCTTATTCAAAACTAAAAAGCTTAAAAACTATCCCCAGAGTATTCGACTATTTAAAATAAAGCTGTTTTAAGCATCTTCAGTGTGAAAACAGGTCTAATCTGAAATACCATATATTCCTAAATTCTCTATTTCAATATACTGCATTTGGAACAATAATAAAAGGGAATGCAAACTCCTTACATTTGATACTGCCTCATTTACCTTCTCTCTCTCCCTCCCTCCCCCCCATCTCTCCCTTTCCTTTATTTTTAAATGTAGGATTAGTGAATTTGTGAAATATCTTTATTTTTTCTTGTTTATTTTTATTAGCTGATTTATAATCTTTCTTGCCTCAAAACACACTGAAAATGCCTAAACTTTGAAATAAAGGTGAAGGAAATACAGATCTTTATTATCACATGCTTTTTCTTACTGGGGCAAATATTTGCTTATAAATCTTTTCTGTGAATTTATCTAATAGCCAATAGCAATCTAAATAATATGATGATTCAGAAAGTGTTTTGAGATAGGAATTTGAAAAAAAATGGCACTATAGTAGTATTTAATAGGCTTGTCAGTGACAATACTGTCATCTGCTTTGTACTTTGGAGGAGGGTGACAGTATTAATATATGAATACAAGAGGGTGATCTGCTTGCAGGATATTAATCCAGAAGAAAAGAAAATGAAGTATCTGGTAGATTCTATTTGGCCAATCCTCAGGGTACTTGTTCAAGGCAAAAAGTGGATGTAGCAATGCTACTGAGACAGTTATAATGGTTTTGTAGGAAGTTAGCACCCACCCCTCTCCTAGGAAAATGAGATATTTTAGGAAATATTAAAAGGGCAGAATATTTCCTCTAAAAGGGAGGCAGAAACTCAGCCCCCCACCTTTGTCAATGGACCATTAAGGCCTGAGCCAGTCTATTCTACATAACAAAGGTCTACCTCCTTCTAGCAAAGCCATAATAGGAATTGTCCAAAGCCCCTTCATTACATCATCAAGCAGCAAGGCTCAACCTTGGGACTCAGGACAAATTACAGAGTTGCCCCTGCATGGCCCCGTGGGAGTCTAACAACCAATCAGAATACAATCTCAAATTCAAAGCCCAACAGAGGGCATAGAACAAAGGCACTCTCAGCATCTTGCCCCTTTTCTGCTCAGGATCTCAAGCCATGTGATCCTGTTCATCAATAAACCTTCTTTCCAAGCAACTTCCATGAATCCAGTGTCTTTTTCCCCACTTGGAACTGAACCCAGAAGGATATTTCTTCCAACAGTTTTAAATCACAGTTGCCATAACAAACACCACAAGAAGGGACAACTATTAGTCTCTGGTTTAGTGGGAAAGTAATATTAAATAACAGCTACAAAACAAGTGACTGACTATGTAACTCTTATAGGAGGAATCCAATTTTTTTGTGGATGTGCAAGTACTATCACTGGAATATACTAGATATGGAAAGAT
The DNA here is from genome assembly GCF_059756535.1 of Pantherophis guttatus. NCBI lineage: Eukaryota > Metazoa > Chordata > Lepidosauria > Squamata > Colubridae > Pantherophis > Pantherophis guttatus. The sequence goes on from NC_142066.1 coordinate 59,759,574, forward strand.
GAATCTGTGCAGAAAGATATGGGAGGCAGATGTCAAACAGGAATGCTCCTGTTAACTTTTGTAACTCCCCTCCACCCGATATTTTGTACTGCCTCAGAAATTTATATATTTATTTTTAAATTTGTATACCGCCCTTCTCCCTGAGGACTCAGGGCGGTGAACAGCCAAATAAAAACATAAACTACAAACATTAAAATACAATTAAGAAGATATATATAAATTTGGCCCCATGATTAAAAACAATAACAAAGGATTGCATCATGGCATATTGTGACACTGAAATCAACACCTATGCAGAAGAAGATTGATCATGATGAAATGTCATTAAATCTATGTTCATCTGCAGTAATCACATCAGTATATTTTCTCCATGATTATCTTTCCCCATCCTAGTCCTTTGGAGTTTCTAAGTGTACCCATCATTCTTCACCTTTCTACTAGTTGTCCTCTTCTTTTTACCTCTAAATCTTTGCATAATATCATAGTGAATTCAGAGTCAGAGGAAAACCAGTGACAAGCAGCCTGTGCCAGAGCCAGCTCAGAAGTGCTGACAGATGACAAGTAGCCAGCTCCAGCACCATCAGACTGATTGCCTCTGAGCAGGCAAAGGGTGTAGGGCAAAACAGCAAACAGCAGATACATCTACTGTTGCTCACTGAAGATGAGGTCATGGAATTACCACTCACTCTCAACACAAAAGCTCAGGGAACTGCAGAGAGTAGAGCAAAGATGTTCTGTGAGACTGCTCACAAAAAAGGAATCTTTCCCCCTAAATGGGCTACACTGGGACTGTTTCTAATAAAATGTAGCAGCAAGTCCATATTGACCTATGCCCATTAAGTTCCATTCAGAAACATATTATAGAAATTTGGAGGGGAGATGGGAATAGTGGTAGTAATATTGAAGAATCCTTCAGTACTATGTCTACTCTCCTCGGTCTTAATCACAGACATACATTCACTCTAGATCCAAAACCCAATATAGGTTAGATCAGAATCAGTCTATCTTCTGTGAAGCAGTACATCCAATAATTGTTATTACAGTGAAATAATGTATACTTTTTTTACTATGAATTTACCAGAAACCAGAGGCAGAGATTCAACCCAGCTGAAGAAAATACGTTTTTACATAATACGTCATTAACATGGGTGCCTTGCTTAACAATTGCTACTACTTAGTAAGTCAAGGACTAACTTCAATATAAAATAGAAGAGTTCAATTGTAATAGCAAAGATGTGACATAGGTGATTATATAACAAAGGACAAATTATTTTATGTCCAAGCTCCATGTTAAGTTGAATCAGAAGAAAACCAACAATGTCCACAATATAGCATTGATCGTAAACCTATCATTTAGATTACTCTTTCTGCAGCAATGGAAGAGTACAGATATAACCACATAGAGGAATCAATTGTGAAAATATCATAACTGGTAAAAAGGGCAAAACTGACCTGTTTGGTCAGGAAGAAAGCAGTAAGTGCTTTTCTGAGAACATTTATGGACTTATTACTAAAAGAAGAAAAAAGTGAAATGATGATTTATGGATTTAATGACTGAAAAAGATGGGGATTACAAAAGGGACTGAATGGATCTCTGAAATAGTTAAGAGCGAGGGAGGGGAAATGATAGGTTTGTATTTGTTGAAAAGACAATAGGAAATAATTTAATTCCTTTAGTTATCACTGTTTTTTGTTTTTTTGCATTTTTTTCTTTACACTTTATTCTCTTTTTTCTTCTCTCTATTTCTCTCTTTTTAGATTTGTCTTTTATTTATAAAAAGTCTACATGTACTCTCTCCCTCCCCATGTGTGTGTGTGTGTGTGTGTGTGTGTGTATCTAACCCGTAACTACATTATCATCCTTAAGAACCATGCTAAGTCATATCCATAATAAAAACTGTGCCAAAAGAAGAGGCAACGGTTATTGCTGTGGGATGGTAGTGAGATAATAATAATGTCGTGAATACATAGGGGGAAAATACTACTGGGGCATATTTGTACTGTATCCAAAGCAATTTAAAATGTACTGCTGTACATTTATGTTTAGATTATTTATGTGTGTATTTTCTTTCAGCTGAATTTGCCTTCCTCCACCCTATTAGTGATTCATCTTCATGCTACCTCTCAGAAGCCACATACCTGAGTGACTTTTTCAGTTACATTCTGGGTGCGTTCTGTTACTTTGTGCGGGGCGATTATCTCAATCTCTGTGGTAGAGCCTGAACGATGCTTCTCGAGGTTGAATTCCACAAAGTTGAGGGTGAACTGTGGAATCTGGCTGATTGTCCTATATTTCATGAGGTTTGCATCTGATGTGGAATTCTGGTTGAGTTTGGCTTGGGAACTTTCTGGGGGAAAACAAATAAAATATTTTTCTAGTTAGGTTTTTTGCAAATGAAGATGCCTAAACTTAATTATGCAGATCAACTCAATGTTGTTGGGTTGTTGTTTTTTTAACAGCAAAATGGATAGGAGAGACGATTTAAAGGCTATAAGATCAAAGTTTTAAACAGATAGATTGGTGGGATTTCCCTTCGTTTGGTAAAAACCTTGAGCGATAAAGAAGTAACTCTTCATTCTGTGGAATTTTGATGTTTTGAAATATGATTAAAAAGCTTTTACAATAAACAATATTGTACTTTACACTTTATTTTGTATCACCATTTGTAATCATTTATTTATTTAATTTAAAGAAATGCATATAATATCAAAGGGCAAACAAACTCCTCACGGTTTCTAAAATAATTGCCCACATAATCATTGATATTAATTTAAAAAAATTAATGAAAACAATAATAGCAAATTCTAAAAGCATTCTGTCCTAGTTTAGGACTGTTAACTAAACATTCTGTTTAGTTTAGATAACTAAAGCCCAATACACATATTCAGCTCAAAACTATCTTATAAAATAGCCAGAAAATAAATAAATTATTTGCATTTTTTCTAATAGAAGTCTACACAAGATATTTATAAATATACAGTATTGTAATCAATCAGTCAATCAAAATTCCAATGAATTCTGAATGAAAAATAATTATGAAAGTAATGGAAAACATTCTACAGATACTCCTCAACTTACAATCATAATGAAGCCTAAGTTGTGATAATTGTTAAACAAGGTGCCATGTGATCACCTACCTCACTTAACTGCACCTATCCCTATCTCCCCAATGAGGTTGTTAAGTGACCATGCAAGTAGTTAACTGGAGCATGGGGGTGCCTCAGGGGTGGAGGAGTCCTTGAGAGGCCCAGCTCATATGGTAGCACCTCCCCAGGTCACACACTACTTGCCCTGTTTCTCCCAAACCTTCCGTACTTCCTGAAGCAACCTGTGCTTTGCTTCCCACTCTTCAGTGTGTCTGCAGGCCTTGGGTGTGCTTCCCACTCACAACATCCTTATTTGTTTGTTTACTTATGCAACACATTTTCCATTCAGAATCCACGCAGAAATGTTCGTTTGCAAATTTTATCTCAGTTGGCCTTAAAAATCACTTAGCTTAATTGTTATAATGGGAAAATGAAATCTGCAGCTAGCTGTATAATTTTGAAATATTTATAATATTGGTATCTGAACATTTTTGCCAAACTACTACTAAAAATTCTAAAATTCTTTTTTCTTCTTAATCCTGTTGAAGTAACACTTTAATTTTATCAGCCTACTAGGCTATTACAGGATAAATGGCATTTTCTCCTGAATCAAGATACTGTTCAACGATTGCCCAGGCTTTGCACAGACAAATGGGTACTTTTAACACTGTATTACTCTTATTGTTATGGACTGATAGGTTCATTTCAGCCCTCTTTGGTCAGCTCAGAAAGCAAATAAGAAATAATGGCTTGATTCTGTATTCTATTACTCTTTCCATATCAAATTCAGCTCCTAGAGGTTTTAGCATTGTGTTCCAGATTTTTTTGCCTCATTACCCTGGCTGGATCCATTTGCTTTATTCCTTTCATCCTTTATTAATTATCCATTATTCATTACCTTTTCGTTTCTTCTATTTGCAGGAAAAAATCCCCATCTCTTTCCTTTCCACGCCAGATGCACTTTTTGAACTATCCCATAACTGCCCCTACTGTACGTTACAAAACTTTCCATTTCTGAATGAATAAGGCATGATGGACAGTTTGTTCTAGGAATCTAATATGCCTAAAAGCATTTGAAGATACTTAAAATAAACTTCAGAATTACTAAAATATATAATTTGGGAGGGAGAAGGTAGTGCTATTCTTGTTGTTTTCTGCAGGTTCTGTTCCTTCTGATTTAAAGGAACCAGAATGCTAAGGTAGATGACTTTTCATACTTCATTAAATAGCCATGTTTTCAGCACACTGGCTGAAAGAAATGACAGTGTCGACTACAGAAAAAGAATTAGATATCCAGTCCATTTTGGCAGTGGTGAGAACTATCCAAAAGCATTCTAATGATTATTTTTTAAAAGATCTATCTTTGTCTAAAATGGTATGCATGGATCTGTTAAGTTTCTTGTTTCAAAATCACTAGCTTTGCTGTGACTTCCAGTTAGAAATCAATGTATAAATCTGGGAACAGCACTTTATGGGATTGCTTGACCATCTTTTTCCAGCCTGAATACAGAGAAGAGATAAGAACAATTAGCAAGAGATCCATGGGACATTGTTGTACACGTTTTCTCTCAATCTGCTCCAGATTCCTCTCCTTTCCCTGAATGGGGAACTGATCCAAACCTCTGGCAGAAAGTGATCTTTGCAATCCCAGGGAAATCAACTGTTATGCTCAGGCTCAGTGGTGTGCTGAGAACAGATGCATTCTCCACCTGAGGCCCTTCTTCTGTTTCAAATTGGGCATAAGCTTCAGCTTCCTCAGTTTTAAGAAATCCTCTCTGGGCTTTAAGACAGCCACGAGAATGTGTTTTATTAAGAGAAAAGTAAAAGTAAAGAGAAAGAGCTGAGAATAGTTGATAGCCACATTATTGTATCTACTCAATATAATTTTTCCCCAACATTGCTTTAGTCTCTGTCAATGGTTGGGGGATTACATTTGCTTCACAATACTCCATTTAGTGGTATATTCAAAACATTTGTCCTACTTAGTGATTTTTGCAACTGTTATGTAGGTTAAGATAGAGAGCTAAAGGGGAGACAGAAAGGGAGGGAGGGAGGGAGGGAGGGAGGGAAAGAAAGAGAGGGAGGGAGGGAGGGAGGGAGAAAGTTTACCATAGGCTACCTATTGATATAATAGCATAGGTTATTTTTAATTAGACATTTCTTGGTATATGGCTGTTAACCAATATGTTATTTTAGATGTAATCCAATCTAAATTAGTCATATCAAGCAAATGAACTGGATTTAAGTTAATTATGATTAACATTTCATAATATTTACAAAGGAATTTCAGTACAACTGATCTACTTTAGATTCAGCCCACTTCAGCAATATATTCTTTTTTTATTTTTTAAAAATAATTTTTATTGAGTATTTTACATTTTAAAATAAAATACACAGTAGGCAAAAAAAACCCAAACCCAAAACCAAAACCCAAAAACACACACACACATCAGACGTTAAAATACAATACTAACTACAGATATTTACAATTTTACAACTTTCTGCATCGACTTTGGTCTTTACTCTTAGCTTTTATCCTCCCGCTTCTTCTCTTTATTTTTAAATATTCATAATTAACTGTTTTGTTAGCAGGGTCATTATTTACATTCATATCCAGTATGTTAATATCAAATTTCACTTTATATTCTTATTTCTTAATTTGATTTCTGTTTTCCAACCATGTATAAAACCTATTCCACACTTTATAATAATCCGAGTCTTCTCTTTCTTTGATCTCCATAGTTAATTTATCCATTTCGGCGCATTTGAGGATTTTCTTTTTTATCGTTTCTTTTGATGGTGTATTGGTCGACTTCCACATTTGCACTAAAGTAATTCTGGCCGCCGTTAGAATATGCAATATAATATAATAGAGATTTTTTTCCATTTTTCTATTAATCATTCCTAGGAGGAACATCTCTGGTTTAAAATCTATCTTTTGGAGTATAATCTCTTCTAACCACCCATTAATTTTATACCAAAATTTCCTCACCTTAGGGCACATCCACCACATGTGGTAGTATGTCCCTAATTTGTGACCACATCTCCAACATTGAGGTGATAAATTGGGGTACATTTTTGCCACTCTCGCTAGTGCTAAATGCCACATATAAAACATTTTATAGTTGTTTTCTTTGATACTGCCATGGTCAATTTATAATTTCCCCCCCACAATTTTTCCCATTTATCCAATTCTATGGAATGTCCGAAATTCCTAGCCCAACTTATCATCGTTTCCTTTACTGTGTCTTCTTCCAATTTGTATCCTAATAATTATAGATATTTGTAATCATTTTTCTTCCCGATCCTAATATTAATTTATCTAATTCCAATTGTTTCCTGTTTATGCCAAATTATTCCTTATCTTTTTTAAATCTAGTTTTGATTTGTAAATATGGCCACCATTCCAAATTTATTCCTTGTTTTTTTCAAATCTTGTATTGATTTTAATTCTCCTTTTGTGTCTAATAAATCTGCGTATCTCACTATTTTATCTAGGTCTGTGGTATTTGGATGTATCATTGCTTCCATTGTAGACAACCAAACTGGGACTTTCATATAATGATTCTTTTTAAACTACTTTCAGTAGTGCATCCCTTACCTTATGACGTTGAAAATAAGTGTGTGATTTATTTTTCCCATCCCATAAAAAGCCATGCCAACCAAGTTGAAGGTCATGGCCTTCTATCGTTAATATCCGCTTATTTTTAAGTTGTATCCAATTTTTGAGCCATGTTAGGGATGCCGCTTGATAGTAAAGTTCCCATTCTGGTAAACTGAAACCTCCTTTTTTCCTACTATCTTGCAATAATTTGAATTTAATGCACGGTTTTTTTCCCTGACCATATAAATTTTGATGTCAATTTGTTCAGTTGTTCAAAAAAAGTTTTCCCTAATGTTATTGGTACTGTTTGAAATAAATATAGTAACTTGGGAATATGTTCATTTTTATCGTTGAAATTCTTCCAATTAATGATATTGGTAATTTAGTCCAGTTATCCAAATATTTTCGTATTTGTAATAGGAGTGTATCGTAATTATCCCTCTTTATGGTAGTACTACTTTTCTGATAGCCAAATTCCTAAATATTTAATTTTTTTTGTTCTCGAGATTCCCAGTTCCTCCTCTAGTTGTTCACTCTGTCTGATGTTTAAATTCTTAGTCAATATTTTAGATTTGTCTTTGCTCATTTTAAATCCTGCTACAAATTGGTTTATGTCTTATAGTAAAATAGGTCCAGATTCTAAAGGTTCCTCAATAATAAATGCCAGATCATCTGCAAATGCTTGGACCTTATATTCTTGTGACTAAATTTTTAATCCCTTTATTTCCGAATTATCTCTAATTTGGGACATTAATGTCTCCACAGACAGAATGAACAACAGAGGAGACAGCGGGCAGCCCTGTCTTACTCCTTTAATTATTTCAAAACTTTCTGTTTGTTCCCCATTGATTATTATTTTTGCCCTCTGTATAGTGTATATGGCTCTAATCGTGTCTATAAATTTTTCTCCAAAATTCATTCTTATTAATTGGTTTATCATAAAGTCCCAGTTTAAGTTGTCAAAAGCTTTTTGTGCATCCAAGAAAACCACAGCTACCTGTTTTTCGGGGTGGGCTTCATAGTATTCTAATGTATTGATGATAATTCTTATATTGTTTTTTATTTATCTGTTGGGAAGGAATCTATTTTGGTCCAAATGTATAATTTCGTTCAGTATATTTTTAATTCTATCCGCTATTATGGCCATAAATATTTTGTAGTCAGCATTTAGCAATGAGACTGGCCGATTATTCTGTATCTTCTGTTGTTCACTATTGTTTTTGGGGATGAGAGTTATTAATGATTCTTTCCAGGATTCTGGTATCCTGACCTTTTTCAGTACTTCATTAAATGTTTCTAATAGCAGTTGTTCTAACGACTCTTGAAATGTTTTATAAAATTCAGCGGGAATTTCATCTGGGCCTGGAGTCTTATTATTTTTTTGCTTTTAAATTGCTCTTTGAATCTCCAATTTCATTATTTTCTTGTTTAATATTTCTTTTGTTATATCTGGTATTTTTGGAAGATTCCTTTTTTGAAGATATCTTAGAATATTCTCCTGTTTAATTTTTTCTGAACTGTATAGTTTTTGAAAATAGTTTACTGCTATACTTTTCTTTTTTTCTTTCTGTAGATGCACCATTCCATCCTCATCCTCTAATTGTTTTATTAATTTCTTTTCCTTTTCCTTTTTTAATTTATATGCCAACCATCTTCCGGGCTTATTGGCATTTTCAAAATAATTTTGTTTAATGTGCTATTTCTTCTAGGGTTATTAATTTTAATTTGTGTTTAATTAACACTTTTTCTACTTTGATTTCTTGGTTTAGGGGTTCTTCCTGTAATTTAGATTCTGCTTTTTCTAATTTTCCTTGGAGCTCTGTGAGTTGATTCTTTTTATTTCTATTTTTCCTTATTCTGTATGCTATCGTTAAACCTCTTATATAAGCTTTCGTTGTATCCCATACATTTTGAGTTTCTTCATTCCAGTTTTCTTTTAAAAACAGGCCTAATTCTTTTTTTTTGAGTATTGAATAAAATTCTTCTCTTTCACTATCCTTTGGTTCATGGTCCATCTCCCCCTCCTCCTGACTTCTCCTTTCCAACTGATTTTTGATGGATTGTGGTCTGCCCAGGAATTGGTTTCAATTTCTATTTCCTCAATGTCTTTCCCTGTTTCTGGGTCCATCCATGCCATATCTATCCTTGACCATGATTTTTGGGAGTTAGAGAAGAAGGTATATTGCCTTTTTTGTGGGTTAATTTTTCTCCATGTATCTTTTAAGTTAAATTCCTGGGCCAATTCAAAAAATGTGGGTGGTAATATTTTCCTTTCATGATTTTTCTTTTTTCCAGTTTTGTAGTCTTTTTTAGAGTCTGCCACCACATTGAAATAACCTAATATGCATAGGTAATCTACTTCTACTTCTATTAGTTTTCTGTGTAACTTATTACAGTATTCTCTCTGATGTATGTTGGGTGCATAAATGACTGCAAGTAATATACTTTTTTGTTTTATTGAGATTTCAATCATTAATGTCCTTCCCTCATTATCTGCATACATTTGTTTGGGATTTAATTTTTCCTTTATATAAACTGCTATCCCTCTATTGCACTTCAGCAATATACTCTAATTCTTGTACTACCGAATTTTCCCAACTATATCCTGCAATACTAAAATATTGTCAAAATGACACATGGCTACAGTGTATTATGATGTCATTATGAATTTATCATGCATTTTTATAACTACTTTCTCCCATAGAGATATGGACTGTTCTTTGATTATTTATTCTTGAGAGCACAAGATCAAAATATATACATTCAATTGTGTATTGGAATGCAATTCTCCATAAAAAGCTGGGCCTAGATGCATTAAATAGTGATAGTGATGTATTATTTGTGTAAACTTAAATGATTATTTGCATCAACCTTCTTAAACAAGAAAAATAACTAAACAAACTATATAACCACTCATCAGTCTAATGTACCAGCTACAGTGCTACAGTGCTAGATTTGGAAAAATTTAAATCTTCAGATTATCACTCAGTCATGAAGCTCAGTATGAGAAGCTCTTGACCCACTTACCAAAACAGCCTAATATACCTCCTGAAATAGATTGGCTCATTAGAATAAAATAAGAAAGGCATAGATCTTGAATAGCAATAAATTATCTTGGGGAGGGGAAATGGGAAACATTTAATAATATCCAAGCATGTTCCTGTGAATCTGTTTGTGGCAACCAAATATTTTCATTTTTAAAAATACTATGACTTCTTTTTTTGGAATGACTGTAATCTTCCTAATTCAATTCATCTTTCCAGTAGAATATTCCCTAAATCTATGCTGAATTTATAGTAATTAGATTTCATGCATTTGGATATTTTTTTTTAAAAAAGGTAATACAATATAGATTGATTGAAGGCAAAAGAAGAAGGGGACGACAGAGAACGAGATGGCTGGATGGAGTCACTGAAGCAGTAGGCGTGAGATTAAATGGACTCCAGAGGATGGTAGAGGACAGGAAAGCCTGGAGGAACGTTGTCCATGGGGTCACGATGGGTCAGACACAACTTCGCAACTAACAACAACAATACAATATAAAAAAAAATATTTGTAAACGTCAAAGAGAAAAATTCTAGAACTCTTGTTTTGCCTATTCATTTTAAAGATAGCATATTATTCAGGAAGTGCACACAGTAGATAAACATGTTAATATAGAGTTTCCATCCTGCAACCTGAGAGTTGTAGTTGATCTGCAATGTACCCCATTGGAAAAGACTACACAATGTACTCTTTCAGGTAATAAAAATAATTTTTAAATATTTCACCTCAAATCTTTTCCAGTAATTGGAATTGAGGCAATGTTTAATTTGGCATTAGTACTAGCCATTGAAGCACTATTGTAATAAATCTGAAAATTTCTTTTGACTTTGGCATTTTATAGATTGAACTGATATAAAAATATGGTACATTAGTAATAACAGACCTGCCACAGTATTCTTATTGTTCATAGTAATCTTTTGTTTAGCATCTTTATTGTTCGTACTTACTACAGGAGTAATAAGGCACTTAACCAAATCATAAAATGCCTTTCTTATTCCCTGTCCTCATTTTTTATTTTCTGAATGATTAATTACATTCTTAGAAAATATCTTGGTCTTGCAATATAAAAAAATATACTATGATGCTGAAAATTTCATTCTTTGTATGTTGAATAACAGCTTGGTTCTGGAACTGATATCTCTATTCATTTGTTTAAAAGCTTTCTAAATGTAAGTCATCCTTGTGATTATAGATGATTAAGCATTAGAAGTCTGTTTACCATTAATGAGATATTTCAAAAGTCTTTCTCAAAATACTGGTTTTAATTCCCAGATAGAACCATCCACAGCCTCTTATTGGGACCATCTACTTTTTATTCCACATTAGAAGTTATAATTCATAAATTATTTTTTTCTTCAAGCCTAGAAAACATCCTAGAAATATTCTCCGCAAATATTCTTAAAAAGCTGTCCATATCCCATGTTTTATTAAGAATGGAAAATATTTTATTATTGCAATCCACTATCACAGAGTCTATATAGTTCAAGGTATACATTTGTATTATTGGTATACTGTATATATACAGGGAAGTCAGATGGGTTACTTTGGGCTAGTCATTCTCTTTCTCTCCAATGGATCTCCAGGGTTGTTGTTGTAGGGAAAATAGGAAGAAGAAGGTGTGTTGGTTATTTTTTTTGCCTGGAGTTATTCGTAAAAATAATAAAGGCAGGATGCAAACGAACAAATATACCCTTGAGCAGTACAAACCAGAAAATATTGTCTCCATATCTATGCAGTCCTTAATCATAACTTTTGCAGTCTTCGATCACATCTAGGTCATAAAATCTAAGATCTTGACATAAGAGGAATATTTACCTGATCAAATTTATTATCTAAAGTAATGTTGCAATTGCAAGTGCCAGGGCTTTGTAAAATGTGGTTCACCTTGCAAAATCTGAAACCTATGGTATGCAAGATGATAGCCAGAATATTTTAAATGAAGACTGTCTTCAGAACAACAGCCTCAGTTGTTGGTGAGTTAAAATGAGACTTCATATTTCCTTTCCTTCTATTATAATTTCAATTGCTTTCTCTTCTAATGCATCGTTATTTTTAAAATTAATTAACTTTTACTTGCAGCATGGATAAGGTGGGCGAGATGCCACATGAGCTTTATGGATAACACCCACAGTTTGTCATAGATTGCAAGGATTATGACTTTAGCTATCATTCTGTCCTGAAATCACAGAAAAAATTCTATAATCCTCATAAATCCATTACCCACTCCTATTTCTAACCAGCGGTACGATTTCCATTTGCACATTTATTACATACATTCTTCTTTGTCAAGTGAGTTTTTGAAGAATCTCACTGCACATCATAATCTATGTTCTTGCTTTGCACAAATTCCTCAGACAGTCTCTCATGGGAGGAAAAACTGAAGAACTGTGTTCAGGGTTCCTGTGTTCTGTTCTTTTCTTTTCTTTTCTTTTCTTTTCTTTTCTTTTCTTTTCTTTTCTTTTCTTTTCTTTTCCTTTCCTTTCTTTTCTTTTCTTTTCTTTTCCTTTCCTTTCCTTTCCTTTCTTTTCTTTTCTTTTCTTTTCTTTTCTTTTCTTTTCTTCTCTTCTCTTCTCTTCTCTTCTCTTCTTTTCTCTTCTCTTCTCTTCTTGTTCCTTTCCTTTCCTTTCTGTTCCTTTTTCTTTTTCCTTTTCTTTTTTCTTCTTTCTTTTCTTTTTCTTTCTCTCTCTCTCCTTCCTTCCTTCCTTCCTCCCTCCCTCCCTCCCTCCCTCCCTCTCCCTCCCTCCCTCTTTTCTTTTCTTTCATTAACATCAGCCACTCGTGTCCCCAGATTAAATCATGATGATTGCACTAAGGGAGGGCTTTTAAAGCCCTTTTTTCCCCTTGTGTCAATTTCTTCATTAAATAATATGGCTATGGCCAGGATCCTAGTTTATTCTATGGAGAAAACAGCTTCTGTTTGTCAGACATTGCAATGGAATGTGAAAAAGACCTTGAGAAACGGGGCAAAGAGTTGCTATCTAGGGAATGATCAGGTAAGAGAGGGTGTAGCCTACACCTGCATAATTGGTGGAGAAAGAGGCTCAGAAGCACCATCCCTAACTTTTCAGGATGTAAAAGAGATAGCAGGAGATTTGTGCTTTCAAACTCTCTTATCCCTATGCCAGGGGTCCCCAATCCCTGGGCTGCGGCTCAGTCCTGGGCTGAGGCTGGCTAGAGTGTGCGTGCGCATGCACGCACAGCTCAACTTGTGTGACCAGCAGGCCAATAGACACTCATATATACTGGCCTGCTGCTTGTGTAAGGGCTGCATTGCATGCATATGCTGGCCCGCCACTGATGCAGACCCATTCCCTTCTCTCTCCAAGCCAGGTCACCAAGTTGCAAAACTTGGGGACTGTTGCCCTAGGCAGCATCTCTTCACCCATTTCTCAAGGTCTTTCTCATGTACGATTACAGAAGTTCTATGTAGATTTTAATCCTGTACTTTGGAGGGAAAATCATAGCAAAATAGTGTTGGAGAGATGTTCATGGATGTGATCTTGTCCATTCCCTGCTCAGCTCTCTCCATGATATCATATTCTATTAATTGATACATATAAATACGAAAGAACTTGGTTACTGATTATGAGTAAATCTCCTGTTTTGTCCATCTTCCTCTAATTAAAGGCAGTGTAGTGCTATTGATACTACTAGTTGTGTGTGATTGCTACTGCTCTCTCATGTTAGATTGTATCAGCCATAACACTGCTACTTATGATAATAATCAATGTAAACAAGAGCTCTATAACTGTGCTGAGATAACTCAGAGTGTGTAGATTAGGCTGCAGTAATCACCTCTTACACTCAGCAATTAGAACACAAATGATGATGGCATGTCCTTGTGACATATGCCCCACAGGGGCAGGCACTGCATCTTCAGTAATCCTGCAAAAGAGGGCATTTCAGCAGATTACCATGAATTACAAGAGATGCTTAACTGCCATTCTCTCTTCTACTAAATACTATATGGAAAATGCTAAATACTATATGGAAAGTCCTGTCCTCTTTTCCTACTGAGAAAGATCACAGGGTCCACCGTAGATTTTTTCTATTCTAATACTTATAACTGACATTCCATTTAAGCAGTGGCAAATGGATATTTCTAAGTTTATATGGCAAGGTTTTTCCCCCCAAGAATTAGGTATAAATTATTCCAAGATGCTAAAGAAAGACTTGGGAATTTGGGTTTACCAGATTTGAAATTGTATTTTGATGCTTGTTATTTAGTTTGGCTTAAAGAGTGGGTGACTTTCCAGAATAAGAGGTTACTTGATTTGGAGGTGCGTGAGTTAAGATTTGCTTGGCATGCAAATAGTGTGCCAAGTAAAATAAATGTTGATTTCAATAATCACTTAGTTAGACGTATCATCCTAAGGCAGGGGTGTCAAACACAAGGCCTGTGGGCCCAATCTGACCTGCGGGTTGCTTAGATCTGGCACTCGGGGCTGCCCTAGAAACAACGAAGGACCAGCCCATGGTGCCTTTGCCAGTGAAAACAGAGCTCAGGAGGGCTGCAGCCCTTCCAAGCTGTTTTCGCTAGCAGACTGCTTGGGGTGTCACAAGCACCTCCGACACAAGTGATGTCGAACTGGCCATGCCCCTCCCCGTCCACCTCCTCACCCCCGAGGTCAAACACAACCCTGAGACAGCCCTCAATAAAATCAAGTTTGACACCTCTGTCCTCAGGGTTTAGAATAGATAAGAAAATAAGATTCTCTGCAAAGATACTTTTCTTGGTGTCACCCTAGAAAGCTTTTTTTTAAAAAAGAAAAGAAATGATGGTAAGGCCAGACTGCTCAAATGTTTAAAGACAATTTTTATAAAATGATGTACCATTGAGCATTCTATGAGTTAACTTTCTCTTAGTTTGACTCCTCTGCTGAAATCTGTCTAGCACGAGTTTCTGGTAGAATGTACTTCTGGCAGCATAGCTCTATATTATTATAGCTGGTTGCACAGTCAGCCAGATGTTTACTGATGTCATCATCAAACAATAGCATCTGCTTATCCTAGGTCCTTGGGAAGGATTTGCAAGGTAGATAAAAATGCCAAATATAGGCTAAACATCTATCTGTCTGTGCAACCAATCATTATCATAATAATTTTTGCTACATGTTGAGTTTGCAGTCTTTTTAATGCCAAACAATGAAATCTTAGGCATAGTTTGCATAACAATTTTTTGATCTGTAGAAGGAATGTTCTTCCTGTAGCCAGTGCAGTGCTGAAATTAGTTTGCCTATGGCAAATAAGATATTCTAGACAACCCAACAAGGAGCCCCAAAGGTGACATATCTGGGAAATCAGAAGAAGGGAGAAGACATTTGCTCTGAGGCTGCTTTGTAGTTGAGTGGAGGATTAATAGAGAGGAATGTCATTCATTTCTAAAAATTCTTCCCAGCCTGTTCTAGTAATGGGAAAACCAAGTAGTGCCAATAAGCCTTTGATTACTCTTTTTTATATCTTAGTGACCAACCTTGAGCCTTCGTATATAATAGAATAGAATTATTCTGTTTTGTTCTATTCTGTTCTGTTTTGTTCTGTTCTACTCTACTCTACTCTACCGTTACTTGAGTGGTCTTGGGCCCCCTCCATTTTCTCTTAATAAGGCTTAAGAGCATGAGGAACCCATTGTCTTCTCTGCCTGGGCAATGAGTTAATGCCTGGCAAGGCAGTATAGAAAGATGGGACAGTTGATTTATATCAGAATAGGACAACTCTCCATGGCCAACTCTCCATTGGCAACTTGCTATGGGATAACTTGCCATGGGATAATTCAACAATTTAATTTATTTAAAATAATTTAAAAATATTTTAACTTTTGTCATTCACATTTCATTTTGTCCCTCATTTTGCATCCTTTCCTTGTTGCCACCATTTCTTCAATATTAATGGAACTCTTGTCCCATGGTGAGTTGTCCTGTGGCGAGTTGGCTGCAGTAAATTGGTTGTGGCAAGTTGGCTGCAGCAAATTGTCCTAGATCCCATCTATATAGGCCTGTTAAGGATAATCCAGAAGCTGCTTTTTTTCTGCAGGCTTCTCTTTGTAGTCCTCTTAAAGTATGATTATCAGGTATATAAACAGGTAAAGAAGGACACAAAAACCTGAAAAAGACAAATGTAACTTTCTTTACATCTCCAACAAAAGTAACAGTGAAAAATGGAGGGGAAAAAAAGCACTTAGGCATATATGTATGAAACTGCTTTTTCCAGCATTAAAAAGATTGTTTTGTCTGTTGCAATATTTTTCCAACAGATCTTTATTTTCACAATATGTGTTAATGATATAAAATTGTCAATGAGGTGCTTTTCAAATTTTGATGAGTCATGTGATCTACAGACCATAGTGATCATAGATTTGAAAGGGGTGGATTGAAGCCAAATCCTGGAATCAGGAAATAAATTAAATAATGTGAATCATCAGCTGCCAAATCTGTCAACAGACCAGGAAAAGAAACAAGCAAACAATTTACAAGGTCACAATACATGAAAGTTTCAATGACTTATATGAGAATAGTCCAAAATAATAATAATAAAAAGCAAATCCTGAAAAAGTGAGACAATATTTGATTTTAAAGCTATGCCCTTTGGATAGAGGACAGGAGGACAAAAAGGAGGACAGGTCTTCTTTTTTCCAAACATCTGATAACTGTACCTTAAAGGAGATGTGACCTTCACTGATTGAAAAACTTGTACATAAATATCTTGTGAATTAATGTTGAGTTAAGACCTATTGTAACTTTATAACAGAAGTGAGAGACATATCCATGCTTGAAAAGCTAGCACTGGAGATGTTATGAAAAATTCTATAATGTAATTGCAGTTTCCTCTCTACAGTTCCTTTGCATCTTTACATACTCTCGAATTTCCAACTCCAACTTCATAGAGTATGTGGAATCAACAAGATGTAACTCTCTTACAGCTTTAATTGTTCTTCCAAGAATCATTTATCCACTGGTTTCCTCTTCCTGAGATAGCTACTGTACAATAAGAAGATTTTTCTCCTGCTGATGATTTGCTAATTTTGCTACCAAAGCTGTCTCTTTGCTGGCTTTTTGGCAGTAGGCCCTTTGGATTTGAATGGGAGCCCTTGGGAATAACCCAAGATGGTGTTTGGACAATCATGTACCCACCTGGGTCAATGAGTCTTGAAGATTACATTTCTTAGTGGGAGCGGTGGAAAACCATATCATCCATCTTTTTCCTTTTGGCAAACGATTTTCATAAGTATGCCTGGGTATTGACTAAACCTTTTAAAGCTTTTGTTTTGCTTTGCTTCTTATCTCTAGAAGTTGACTAGATGGTTGAATGCTGATTTATTTTAATACCTTACTGGATTTTATTTATTTCTTTTTTGTTCTTTTCCTTTGACTTTTTTCAATAACTTTTGTTTGCCATAAGGAAAACATGGCATGGCAAATAGTGGAAAAGTTTGGATCTGATTTACATCTATATTGGACTTTCACTACAGAGATTTTCACATTTAACTTTAAAAAAATAGTGGTTATTTTTTCAAAAATCTTTTTTATCCTGGACTGAATTTGAAATATCTAAAAATATTCTCCTTGCCTCTGTATTCTGAGGAATATCCTCCCTATATCTAAGGAGTTTTATCTATCCATTGCTAAATTACATCAAAGCAACAATGCATCAGATTATAAACAAGGGAAAGTGGTTCATAATGAAAAGAAAAAAAAACATTTGGTAATATGCAAACTCAAGTTAAAACTTTTTAAAACACTTTGACAAAATAATAATGATTGCAAAAAATGTACAATCCAAGTAACTAGATTTAAATTAGATTCACAAAAGAAATTTGATTTGAAAGTGGTAGATTCAGACAGAAAGAGATACAAGTGTTATAGACTTAGAACTGACTGAAGGGATAACGCATGCCTTCCCAAAGTTCAGGCCTTGCACTTTTTTACAATAGCTGAGATTGGATTGGTTTTCTTTAAGACGATTGATGAGGATTGGGGAATGGATTTATCATACAAAACAATTTCAGTTGGATTTCTTGGGAAGATAGATCAACTTTGGAGAATCTGTTTTATTTAACCAGATAACAATTGATAAGAGATGGTATTAAGGAACAATTATGGATATTTGATTCAGGATGAACCAGTTAGTTGTTGGGATGATTTGGAATAGATAAGAATCTATGGGTAAATTTTCTATGAGTTGAATATCATAACAGTTTGTTAACAGAGGATTTTGATATTTTTTGTGTTTTGTTTGTTCATCTGTTGTTCTACCTGTTAACTATTTAGCCATTAATACAGTAGTCTTGTCTTCTTTAGCTTCTTCTTTTTTTTAAAGGATTGTTATACTAGATGTCTCTATATGGCTACGTGCTTCCTTATTATTGTCTCTAAGTATGGAATATGGAACAGCAGTTCCTGACAAAACATTCTTCTACAATTATTGATATAATTACAGCTTTCTTAAAATGCAGTGGACTTGATAAAAATAGAACTCTTTCCCATGCTATAAACCACATGCCTTATGAGTTCCAGATTTCAGCTTTCCACTGGTCTCCAAGTCCCACATATGCTTGCTTAAGGATAAAGGGTACTGGCCTCTTATGGACCCCTCACCTGTATGCCATCCTTGGGTGAGACGCTGGTGTAGACTCTGTCGGGCACTTTTGGCAATGAGAACTGCCAGGTCCTCAAAGTTTAGAATAAACATGATGACAATTCCTTCTTCATTCTTTACAGGGACCACATCCACTAAACAATGAATGCGTGATGCTGCCGTGAGAACAAAATAAATAGTATTAAGTTGTAAATTAACATAATCTATATTTCAGTCTTTACCATATCAGAAGCAAATCATCTTGACTGAAATCAGTTTATTCTGGCTAAGATTGGGTATGGTCTTAAAGATAAAAATAGTATTCTCTACTCCTTCCCACTGTTCAAATGACTTCTTGGTTCTGAGTGCAAATAAAGTAATAGATGTTCTCTAAATTTTTATAGCTGTATAATGAAAGAACAGACAATTACAGCCATATTAGTTCTAAAGCCAAATCCCTTAGGAAGCTAGAATTCTAACTGTGTACAGGACAGCCTTATAAGATGAGATAAAATTGCTTCATGATCCACATAATGACCAGTCACTTGGAAAGGGTTGCTTCCTCCAAATAGTTCACCATTGCCCTCAGAATACCCTATATTCAGATAAACAGTTCTGTCTTTTTCTGATCCATGTTACTTTTCCAGTTTACAAAAGCAATGAAATTTGTAAATCCATTCTATCTCCTTTGTATCCATAGTAATCCACAATGTAAAAAAGGCACAAAATTGTATATAAATACTTAAACATATATATTTTATTTAATTTCTCACAAGTTATGAACATATTGATAAATATATTTTTCCATGGGATTCTGTTCATACAGGAATTCACAAAGACTTAATCCCTTAAATATATGTAGACTTTATTGATATATAGAACAGGAATACAGAAATGGCATCCCATTTTAGATTAGTGATGATGAACCAAATTGTTCAAAGTCAATAGATGAGTTCATGACTACTTAAGTAATAGAGAGGGGGTTCTGTCGTCCAGTGTCTGCCTTCCACAGTAAATTAATTTTTCCCATAAATTGTAATACACTTGTTTTTCCTCTTATGAGATCGCCTCCTCCTCCTCCTCCTCCCTCTTCCAATAAGAGGGATAAGATATAAGAGAGATACCAAAACTTCCTTGTAGAGGATGTGTAATTCAAATGTAATTCAAAACAATATATACACTAAAAAAACATTACACCTGTTTCTAAATAATGTTAATGTATGAAATGACTTTTTCCTAAAATATAGTGAGAAAAGATAAAAAGAGAATGTTCCTTTTATTATAAATGTGCCCTCCTAGATTAGCCTGACTTCTGTCAATGATGCTTAGTTTTTGGTTGTGTAAGCAAGTATTTCTTATTTCAGTTGATCTAAAGCAGTTGCTCAAAACAAGGATTAGAGTATCATCTGCTACTAGCTAGTGCTGATTCCATACTTTCCTTGGCAGAGTTTCTTATCTCATATATCACTTGTGCAACAGTAGATGAGATTGCTTCATTCCACACAGTTTGCAAGGGCTCAGATTCTTATAATCAGGAGCAGATGGTCAGTGTCTCAGAATTTCAAAACCTATAATGACATCAGTTATATGTTTTTGCTGTGTGTGTGTGTGTGTGTGAGAGAGAGAGAGAGGGGGGGGGGGAACAGAGAATGGGATAATGTAACTCAATGGAATAAAAGTCTGGGATTCAATTAAAAGAAGATATTAAAGGATTTTAAAGTATCAGATTGGAAGTTTTCTAAATAATTTATTTCTTGTTTTAGCTAAAAGATACAATAGAAATTTAGGCATCCTCAAAAACACAAAAATAGTAGATGTTACTGGCATTCAAAGAGGCACTATTTTCAGAAAATATGTCAGATTATTCATGAACTGGCAGAGACATGGTAACAAAGTCAGCCAATGAATAGGCATAGCAGCTAAGTCAGCCAATGGATGCTGAAACAGTTTGGAGGCTGGGCATGGCTCAGCTCTGTGCCTTGCTGAGAAACGAAACTGAAACCAGTCTGGACTTACATCTCTACTGTTCTCTCCTGCCTTGTGTTCTGCTTGTAACTGCTACTACGTTGAAGAAGAATCTATATTGGTATTGTACATTTATATTCATGTATTATTGTGTATATAAAGAAGTTAATGAATCCTGCTGCATCAGTCTGCCTGTGTGTCCTTTCTGGATTTGATTGTTGCAACAAGATCTGATAAAATAACTAATAAAATTGTTCACCCAAGATTTTGAAAACCTTTATTATATTCATTTATCCAGTCAGTCTGTTTTAACTTGAGAAGGAAGTTTTATATGCATTCCTATGTAAATATATATACTAAAGGTTAGGGCAGTGGACATGCAAAAAAGTTAGAGACAGAATAACTTGTTTATGGAGATTATTAACCTACCAGTAATTAGGCAGAGAGATCTTTTTAAAATGCTTTTAAAAGCCTCTGACCAGCTGAGCGGTGCGATCATCAGAGGCTTTTTTTTTTACTTTTAAAAGCATTTTTTCAGCCAAAGAGATTGTAGAAAAAATGCTTTTAAAAGTTAAAAAAAAAAAGCCTCTGATGAGATGGGCGGGGTAAGTGAGCGGCAACCGGACCAGGGACCAGTTCAGGGGCGTGGCCAGTTAATGTTATTACCGGTTCTCCAAACTACTTCAAATTTTTACTACCGGTTTTTGTAAACCGGTGCGAACCGGGAGCAACCCACCACGGATGGACATACATGGGTTGTACGTATGATCCACATTCAAGTTTACAATAGTCGCTCCACCCCCATTGGAAGGCATTTCAGGTATTTGACAATTGGGCTGCTTTTACAGATGTTTGTAGTGCCCCATGGTCACATGACTGCATTTTGTGGTTTTGCCAAAAACTAGCATTTATTTCTGGTTTTTGGTAAAACTGGCCCATAGTGAATAATGGGTTTGCTTACTGACCATGGTAATTGCTTTATGACCATGGCATTTGCTTAAGGACCACTGCAAAAAGAGTTATAGCGTTGATCGCAAGAGTGACCCAGTTTATGACTGACACCAGTTATGACCCTGATTGGCAGGCTCCATTATGGTTGTAACTCAAGGACTACCTGTAATGAGAATCTGTTTATCTGTGCATTTATTAAAAGTACAATATGTCCTAAATGTTTATTAAAATGTTAAATAAATGTTGAAAAATTTAATAATATTCAAATCACTATAGAAATTATGCTAAAATGTATGAAAGTTTCACAGAGTGGAAATGAACTATTTCACCCATCCTATATTTCAGTTCTCTAGTTTCCCTATATAAAATGAGTCTCTGTGACCTTAAGAATATTTTAGAATTAAAATATTTATATCTGTTTAGTTGAACCATAACAGGCTGTTAGACTCTAAATAAACCAGTATATATACAGCATATGCAAACATTCATATTCCTACTGAGAAGATTGTATGTTCCAACTTTTTAATTATGTGTACATAATGTTTGATGTTTGCAGAGTCACAATTCCCTGCCCACCCAATCCATCATCTTTAGCGTCTAGCATATAAAACACAGAGCCAAGGTGCTACCTCACACCATCACTTCATTTTTTTAATAGCTTTGTAAATTTGTTATGATAGTCAGCCAGCCAAGTGATAAAGAGCCTTTGTAATATTGTAATTTCACATGACAGACAATGTTTGGGAAAGAAATGGGATAGGTGTGCAATGGGTCTTTGCCGAATTCCAGAGATCATATAATGATATTTTAATTTTTTTTTAAAAAAAATCTCTTTCATAAAATAAGGCACAAAGAAGAGGAAATAAAATAGCCAATCCCATTTTCTATAACTCTGTTTTATCATGATTGACAGACCGTTATCACTCAGTAGATGTATGTGTTTTCTACACTAAGGCTTATTACACAAATACTATTTCACAAGTAAATAGAAGGATTAAAATGATGGTTTTACACACACACACACACACACACACACACACACACACACACAAACACACAACAGCACAATGATCCCTATTACAAAAAAGCAATGCTCATCCTCACATGCATAAAATCACCAGACTTTAGCAATCCCCGTCTCATTTTTACTAATAATTCTGTAAAAGTGATGACTCAAAGAAACTCAAAGTATAAGGGTTTTAAAATTGTAAATATCACCCCCTTCCTCCAATTTTGCTGACATTTTTTTCTTCCTTTATTTATAAATACGTTCTTCCTTTTCTTGACACTCTAAGCAATATAGTTCAAGTGATACCCAGGAACTTCAATAGTAAAATATGCCCAAATCCTTGAACAATAATCCTTTAATGTGCTTTTCCATAATACTGAAGCTATAATCGCTATTTCAGCCTGACCATTTCATTCTTCAAAAAATGCTTCTAGCATAATATTTTGATTCCACTGATGATCAGGTTTTAATTCTCCACAGTATTTGGAATATCCCTGAAACTCTCCTTTAACATTTGCCTCCATAGGGAGATTGGTCCCATTAGAGTGGTCTGTCCTTGGAGACTGATAGACTTAAATGGCTTCCAGATGAACTAGGGCAATGATGGCTAACGTTTTCTGGACTGAATGTATGTATGAAATGTATGAAATCCCAAAATGCGATGCATGCACGGCCCCTGCATGCGCCCCCATGCATGTGCATCCCTTACCCGCATGCATCCCACCCACCGCGCATACACAGCAGAAATCTGAAAACCAGCTGGCTGGTGGGAGGCGTGCACACATTTGCGGTGGAGCTGAGCTGGGGCGTTGGCTTGCGTGCCCACAGAGAGGGCGCTGTGTGCCACTTCTGGCACGTGTGCCATACATTTGCCATCACAGAACTAGGGGATATCCCAAAGGATTTGCTGCACAGTTCTGCCAAAACCTTAGTAATGGCATGGAACTAAAAGGCCGCTGAGACTTTGGATAGAATTGTGCCTATGTGACATCTCAGGACCCTTCAATCTCATAGTTCCCCATGGCTCATGGAGGAAATGAGAGTTCTGAAATGGGTTAATAGTTTATAGTGCCACTGGAAAACGAAGGATGACTCTGACTGGACACATCTTGGAGCTGCTATTAAGGCCTACTTCATAAAAGCAGTGAAATAACACTGCCTCTCTGCTCTTATCGCATCTGCAGTGTGTTGCCCATTGACCATGTTGTGGATCACTCAATCTGTCCCAGGCCAGGGGAGGCTGATAATCTTCAGGGCCATGCAGAAGAATTTGTTGACCACCTATCAAATAAATTCACTCGGATTCATTCTCTGAACCCTTGCATGGTACAAGCACATATAAGATGCCTAGGGAGACATCTTGCCCAGTAATTTGTAAACAGTTTGACCCTATTGGACCTAAAGAAGTGAATAGGGTCCTCTGCACTGTTGATGCAACCACCAGTCAATAAGACCCTTTTCCCTCCTGGCTGATGAAAGCCTCCAGGACAATGATCAGCAGTTGGATTCATGCAGTGATAAATTCTTCACTGTGAGAGAGGACATTCCTGGGACATTTTAAAGAGGCTCTGATTTATCTTCTGCTTAAAAAACCATCACTCCACTGCCTAGATAACTTTCATTTAGTCTCCTGTCTTCCCTTTTTGGGAAAGGTAGTGGAAAAAATGGTGGAAAAAAGGGGATCCTGGATGAAACAGATTTTCTGGACCCCTTTCAGTCAGGATTCAGGCCTGGCTATGTGACAGAGACAACCTTGGATGCACCCATAGCCAATCTCTGGCTGGACCAGGATGGGGTAGTGCAACTATTCTCACTCTCCTTGTCCTCTCAGCAGTCTTTGATACCATGGATCATGATAACCTTTTGGATTGGCTACACAAGTTGGGGTTAGGAGGCATAGTTTTGTGCTGGTTCAGTTTTTTCTCCAAGGTCAATCCCAATTGTTGTTGATAGAGAATGAGAGATCCAATCCCCAACTGCTCACTTGAGATATCCCCCGGAGCTTGGTACTCTCTCCTCTCCTGCTTAACATCTACCTGTAGCCTTTGGGTGAACTCTTCTATCACCATGTGACAAGATATCAATATACTGATGATACTTAGCTCTACATTTCTAATCTGGTGACTCAAGTGATGCTATCTCTGCTCTCTCATGATGCCCAGAGACTATAGGGACCTACATGGGGGATAAAGGACTTAGACTGAACTGGAGCAAGACTGAGTGACTTTGGGTGGATGGAGCCTCAGGATCCAAGTTTTTATCATCCTTAGCTCTGGACAGGGTTGCACTACTCTGTTTATACCCAGTTTGCAATATGGGGATTTTCCTGGATTCACATCTCTTGCTCAAAGACTAGGTGGAGGTTGTGACTAGGAGAGTCACAGAATGCAAATACAGTTTTGCAGAACTGTATTTTATGCACCAGCTACAACTTTTCCTGTATCATGACTTATTTATTTATTAAATGTTTATGCCATCCTTTTTCCTTACAAAGTGACTCAGTATGCTCAGTTATTCCAACCCTAATTATCTCTCATCTGCACTATTGCAATGTGCTCTACATGGGACTACCCTTGTAATCTGGTGCAAAGTGCTGCAGCGAGAACAGTATTTGGGGCCCCTAGGATGGCCCATATTACACCACTGCTCCATGAATTGCACTGTTTCTGATTTGCTTATGAGGGCAGTTCAAGGTGTTGGTTATTACTTAATGGCAAAGTTCCAGGCTACCTAATGAACCATCCAGGCTACCTGATGAACCATCTCATCCTACTCATGCTGGCAGAAAGGGCTTACTTTGGATTCCGTTGGTCAGAGAACTTCCACTATCGGGATCCAGAAGGATAGCTTTCTCTGCCATAGCAGCCAACCCCAGAAACATCCTACCGTCCTTCCATAGGAATCTACTGTAAAGGCTGGTTCTGCCAGTTGAGCTGGGGACCAAATGGAGGAACTCCATGCTGGAGGTAGCTCTGGACTGATGGCAGACTATCCCTCCCCCCCCCACCTTATTCACTACTCTCCTCCCATTCTTCTTTTCATTATTATATTGATGTATTCTTGTTTTCTTTTTCATTGTTTCATTGTTTTATTATTTTACGTTTGTTTTATTTATATTTTTTTCATTTCTTCCTTTTGTTGCTTACAGCTGTAAACTGCCTAGAATAATCCCATGGTAAGATAATTAGCAAATAAATTTAGCAAATAATAAAAAGTAAACAACAACAACAACAATTCTTTCTTCCCTTCCTTCATGGAATCTAATTTCGCTGCAATCCTTTCTATGTGAGAACTTTCATAGCATCCCAAATGTTGCTATTAGAATAAAAAAAGAGACATAGCAACATCACACCTCAAATTCCACTGGTTTTGGTGTTAGTATAATTTTCCAAAAAGGTAGTGCGTCTTACAATGCAAAGCTGCAATGCTGCTGATATCACTCTAATCCCTTTTGCCTGCCCCCTCCCAAATATGGACACCATTAGCACCAATGAGTTCAATTTAGGTTTACATCAGGGATGAAATGCTACTGGTTTGCACTGATTCGGGCGAACCAGTAGTAATAAAATCTACCGGTTCGGGTGAACTGATAGTAAAAAAAAAAGCTACCGGTTCGTCTAAACCAGTATTTCCGACAATCAGCTGTGCTGCGCAATTTACATTCACTACAAAGCAGGAAATCTTACTTTCTAGCAAATCTAAATCACGTGCACAGCTGTTCCCCCTCTTGCTGTTCTACTTATCTTCAAATGGCTTTTTCTGCATGACATGCACGTTTGGCGTGAATTGTGCATGCATACGCATGCATCATGCATATGCGCAGCACACATGCGTGGGCAGTGAACTGGTGGCAATCTGCGGAGGATTTCACCACTGGTTTACACTAAATATCAATAATAAAATCAATCCATAAAATCAGTGCAACTATAGAAAACGTTGACCATATTAATGAATAAGAATTAGAACAGCTGATATAACAAGCCCAACAAAACAAAGAAAAGATGGAGAAAACATTTTCCATCTAAAGCCAAAATAATAAACATCAAGTTAGCCTCACTTCTTATACAGGAAAGTTCCAAAAGAGGATGGAACTGCTACCAAACATGAAAGTTTCCCTTGATGACTCCAGCTTCACCTCAGCTGACATAAAGATTGTGTTCCTTCTGGCACTTAACAACTGAACTATCATTCCTTAAGAACAGTTTTTCTCATTTTCACCATGCCATCACCTTTATCTCATCCCCAACCTATGAAGGAGGCTGAGTTTTAAGTTGTCTTAAGTTTTCTAATATTACAGCAGTATTTTCCCTTTTATTTGGCTCAATAAAAGTTTTAAGTACATAAAATCTCTTAGTTTACCCATATAAACTTGCATATATGTTTATCTAAGAGCCATGGTGGTGCAGTGATTAGAATCCAATACTGCAGCCTACTTCTGCTGATCACTGGCTGCCAGCAATTTGGCAGGTTGAATCTCACAGGCTCAAGGTTGACTCAGTCTTCCATCCTTCTGAAGTCAGTAAAATGAAGACCCAGATTGTTGGGGGCAATATGCTCACTCTGTAAATCGCTTAGAGAGGGCTATAAAGCACCATAAAGTAATATTTAAGTCTAAGTGCTATTGCTACTTAAATAAAATTCTATTGCATGCTGATTTAATTGCTCTAATACTAGATTCATTGTTCTTAGCTCTTTTAAATCAGGGAATTTTCTGGATTTATTGCAAGTTATCACAATTAGGAATGATATTCTCAATTTCGGGTCCCCCCCCACCCTCCCAAACAACCAGGATTCCAACAGAACCATTAACTGTGATCATACAGTCATAAATTCTTCAGGTGGTGACTATTTTAACTGATCATTATTCTTTTGTGGAAATGCAAACTTAAATGGTTTCAAGGAATGGTCAAGGAATGGTTTCTCTTTGATGAGAGGCTTAAAAAAAATCCAGACCCTAAATAATAACCCAACGGAGCATACTTGTGAGATCCGCCATGCATTTAATCCGCCATGCATTTAATCACATACATGTCAGGACAGCCTGGTAGAAGCCATGTAGTCATGAAGGCTATATCTACCCTAAAAGATAAACCTTAGCTCAATAAGATGGAAGCTCTTGATGCCATGCAAGAACACAACTCCTCATTTGGCACATAAAATACTGATAGAGAATATTTGTAGCTCAGGGATAAAATGGGGGTGACCCTGGTGCTACTCATGATGTTATCTAATTTGGATAATGAAATGTCTGCAAGAAAAAAACCAAGATTGGAGAGCACCATGGACCAGAGGTGGTATTCAGCCAGTTCGCACCAGTTCAGGGGAACTGGTAGCAGCGATCACAGGTGGGCCTGCCCACCCGCTCCGGCTCCACGTTGTGCTATTTAGGCATGTTTTTGAGCCTGGGCGCATGCACAGAAGTCTTGCAAGTGAGCAAAGCACATGCACGAAAGGACAGTGCACGTGGGGCAAACCGGTGGTAAAGGTAAGTGAAACCTACCCCTGCCAAGGACCTGTCACATAAAATGCTATGGCTATATGCAACAACTTTAACCACATTGAATAACTTAAACTACAATATATACATGCACAATATGCTAAGTCCACAAAAAGCTTGGCATCTTTTTTGTCTTTTTTTAGTCATATGATTAGTTTATAGTTTATGCAACTTACACATCAGATTTGTTTAGTAACTATGCAACTTATGCAACTTACACATTAGATTTGTTTAGTAACAAATCTAAATTTGTTTTACTAAACATTAGATTTGTTTAGTAAGGTAAAGTGTGTTGTGGGAACACAGCTATAGGATCCCTTGGTCCCTTTGCCTAATAATGTGTTCAACTATTACCGGCCACTGACAAAACAAAATGCAGACAGAATAGGAATTCTGAAGTCATAAATGAAGACTATAGGTTTTGTGCCATTCAAAAATATGTATTGATGGTAAAAAAAAGAAAAATCAACTATGCCATTTATTCAGGTTTTGGGATGGAAAATCCTGCCAATATTTTCATCCATGAAAATCATTTTGTGACAGTCAAGCTTAACTGTATCTGGTTAATGTGAAGTCTGTTTCACAAGTCAATTTTTTATGTTATTTCTAGATTATTTTCTTCTTGAAATTCTCTGATTAATAATATGGCTTTAAAGAGAATTGTTGCTGAGTGTGGGTGGACTCAGTATCATGTCTTCCAAATGATGTGATTGGGGCTGACTATTTTTCTCTCATACACACATGCACATTTTCAGATTGAGAAAATGATTAAAGCCAATGAACCTGATATAGATAATTGCTTCTCTGTTATTATCAGTAATAAGGAAAAAGCTGTTGGTTCCTTGCCATTCAGCTGAGTGCTGGTGAGCTGGACAACAATAAAAACAGATAGTGAATCAACTATAGATGTTCTGAATCAGGTCACTGGGCACATTTGATATTTTAAGAGCAATTTACATGCACTGAAATAAATGGTGGTCAGGAACTTGCCTATTCATAAAATGGCAGCCATTGTGAATGCAGCCACTCTTAAAATATCAATTTATCACAAAGCAAATTGGTGAGGATTGTATTATGCCATTGTGTATTGGCCTCTGCTGCCAAGACATTCATTAACAAATCTCAGTTGAGAATTGTCTTTCTCTTCATTTTCCAAAACAAATCATAAATTTATCACTATAAAATGTAGGTATATAGATGGCCAATAGTTATTATGTTCTTTCGAATAACAATGTGTGCAGTAATGGATAATTCAAAATACAATGTCACTCCTTCTTTTTTTCTTACAACATCTATCCTCAGTGGCTAATTTTATGGAATTTTGAAGTCACTGCTCTTATCAGTTTACCATAGCAATGATCCACTTCCATATAATAAGTTGATATGTTCATGCCTCAATTTCCTTTTTCTTGATAAAAAAACTGAAAACTTACTTCATTCTCAGTTTACTATAGTTTACTATTAACATGAGGACCCATGTGGGGGCAATAAACTGACTTTGTATAAATATACAAAAGTATGAAGGCTATTGCTTAACACATTGTAAGCTGCCCTGAGTCTCCGGAGAAGGGCAGCATATAAATCAATTTAAAAAAAATATATCTCACTAAAGGTTGATATTTCAATACGGAATTCTGCAAAGTTTATAGGTAAGCAATTTTCTCATTAGGCAGAACTCTTGTTTCACTCTACCTCCTGGCCATGTTTGAAGGCTCAGAGTCACAGTTTAGCCTTCCAACCTTCAGAAGCACCACAGTTGGCCATCCAGAAATATTATGAATTCACCAGAATGGCAGGACTGTTTTAGAAGGCATATTCTTTGCACTGTGGAGAGAAAGGAGTCTAGGAATAACAGCAGGATTAGGGTCAATTTTTCAAACTGTCTCAAAACTCTAAAGGAGAAAGAAATCGAAATGGTCTTGCTGAAATTCAGTCAATTTATATCAGGTGTAATTTGCCAACTCCTTCCACAGATATTCCTCTGCTAGAAACATTATTATGTCTCAGGTTATACAACAGATGCCTAATATCTTTCTGGCTGAGAATTCCCTATCACAGCAACCACTTCTTTTAATTGAAAGGAACAAGTGGAGAAAGGAGGAGACCACAAAATGTATTATCTTTCTTTCTGCGTAGGATAGAAGTCAGGGATTTTTGTAACTCCAGATTTAGCGGTAACTCAGGATTGGGCAATGATTAAATACTATTTTGTATAGCTCCTATTCTGCCTGAGAAGTATAAAAGCAATCACATGCTTTATGGTGATAGTTGTACCCCAACTATGAATATGAATATGCTATGAATATGCCCCCAAAGAGCAAGCAAGCAAACAAACATAATGATAAATTAAATTTACTATGGTAAATGATATGTTACTTTCTAGTAATGTGTTTCCTTATGCATTCATATAATTATTTGATGATGCAAAAAAAGAATAAAAAGAAAAAGCAACCCTTCAAAAAAAAATCTAACTGGATTTTGAATCTCTATTGCTTTCAGGCAATTACAATAAATCCAAGATAGCTCTAATACATCTTTACCACCATCAGCCCACCCCCAAAACCCACCCTCACCCAACAGATTAGCAGATTAAAACTTATTTTCAGGGGCAGCTAGATTTTTCCGTTTTTTCTTCTTAAGCATCTTCTGACCTAGCTCTTTCCTATCTCAGCTCTTCCCAGTGCATCATATGTACTAGTATCATATTCCAGAAGATTGGAAACTCAGGAAGGCAGCTGGATGAATTGCGAGGCAAAGCATATAATTTTCCTTGAACAGGTCTGAGATGACTAAAGGGAGGAGCATGAATATATCCTGAATGTCAAATGGCGTGATTTGTAGGCATATAGCAGTTTGTTTGTTTTTAAAAAAAATAGTTGGTATTTGTTTTAAAATAAATCTGTAAAGTAAGTTTAATTGGCAGTGTTTGAACAATAATCATGACAGAATATTACTTCCAAAGAAAATTGATAATGTGGAAGCATTAATAATAGCTGTGATATAGTCACAGTAATATCAGGAGTGGGTAAAATTCCTGCATATACATTGTTTTTAAAAATGATAGACTGTAATGTCTTTTAATTATTTTTTCTTACAGATCTGCTTTTGGGATCTGTAGTTATGTGTGGAATATTGAAAGAAGGAATAACATGTTCATTAATGCTTTAAACCTATTTAATTTAGACAACCACAATAGTCTTTCTTTTTTCTAGGTAGGTTGTTTCATGAGTTTATGAGCTATAGAACTTCAAAAATTGGGCCAATTGTATCTGCTACAACAAAAAGAGTTTGTGGGTATTTTTTGTAAAATCTACTCAATCTGAAAAACCCATGATCATATGTCAACATGAATTCAAAAGCAAAATTATTGTATTCATCATTTGAACAGTAAATGAATGACAGTTATAATTACTTATTGTTATAAAATAAGATCAATAAATGAGTCATTCTGGAATTATGGTTATTTTTTACTCTAATATTTATATTCTAAATCACTTTTATTCAGTTTACTATTTCAAAACATTGCCTTTATTAATTTCAATGTTCTCGTGCCATTTTAGCTTGCAGAGTGTCGTATAATTAGTTGGTATAATTAACCTGTTGCTGTTCATGGCATTTGAAATAGAATACATTGACTATATATTGGCACTACTACACTTATTTTATTTGGTTTTCCTAATTGATCATATAATACGTCTCAATCAAAAATAGAAGCTGGGGACATGACTTAACATACTTTTTCTGCCCTCATGAACTTAATTTAAACTGCGGCCTTAGAACAAAATCGGCCTATCCCCTAGTCAAGTGGCTTTGCTTCAGGTTCATAGTGATAACTAGGAGCCTTGCGTTCCTATCCAGCCCTCTTTTCCCATTTGACCTTGAAAAAGGGACAAGCACTTAGCTTTTAATAACATAAACTAACATCATAGTAAAGCTTTCACCCTCCTCCCCTTCAGTGGGATCAGCATTGTTTCAATGTATTTATCTGTATCATCAGTATTAAACTACTCAGGGAGATATGGCTGTTTCTAAAAGCTGGACATGAGAATATGCAAATTAAAAAGGGAACTATTAATCTTTCTTTTAAATCTACTTTTAAATCTTTTTTTTCCTTCATTCCTTTACGTTCCTGCTTTTTGGGGGCCTTGTTTATTATCAGATATTATCTCCAAGTTCTTTTTGCAAGCCTAGTTTATAGCAGATTTTTTTTTACAGTGCCCCCAGAGGGTCCCAATGATAGTGAGAAGCATCTGGCCATTGGCATACCAAATTGCACTCCTAATTTGAGATTCACCTCTCAAAATGGGCCAAGTCTTCCTACCAACTTTGCAATTCTGTGGTTCTAGCTTTTATCGGCTTTCATAATTTCTAGCCTAGCACCTTCCAGATGTGTTGGCCTACTCTCTCATTGCTAACAGTAAGCTTAGTTACCGGTACTGGTCATGCTGGCTGGGAATGATCAAAGTTGGAATCCAACACAGCTGGAAGATTCAAGTTGGGAAAAGCTGATATATAATAATGAGTAATTTACAATCATGTGGATTAGATCTTTGGCATACATTTGCTGACTAAAGACTGAAAGAAGTGACTTTTTGTCATCAGGAGCAGTGGGGGTTATTAAATATTGTGGCACATGTAAAAAGTTCAATCATATGTGTGTGGCCATTATCTTCATTATTTTTTTAATCCCAACCTGTGATCACCCCATTTGTTCTTGGCTTTCCTATTATTTTTGCATTATGCTATATCTATAAATTGATTTCCAGGCAGCAGTTAATCAGAGAAGCGCATATCAACAATATCACATTGAAAAAGAAATAGCAATACAATTTAGAGAAAAACACAAATCTATTAAAAGCAAAAAACCAATAACAATGCTCCCATAAGCTGAACCTTTCATGTCTGGTATTGTAGCTGATAGATGATAATGATGTAACTGCTCAGCCATAATTGAATAAGGTTTTGTAGATCGGCCTATTCATCCAATTTTCTCTGTCACATGGCTATCACTAGCTAAACACAAATGTACTTTATTTGCACTTTATTCCTTCATTTCTTATGTATATCTGAATGTCTGCTGTTCTCAAAATATATTCAGTACTGTAATTAAAGACACAGAGAGGCCATTCTATGTAGTGGTTATGGCACTAGGCTAGAAACCAAGAGACTATGAGTTCCAGTCCCACCATCACTACAAAGCCAGATGGATTACTTTGGACCAGTTTTTCTCTCTCTTCTTAGGAAAGAACCAGTGGCAAGACAGTTTTGAAATCTTGACAAGAAAACTGCAGGGACTTGTTGAAGTAGTTGCCAGTAGGCAGTAATGACTTGAAAACACACACACACAAACAAGATAATGCTGTTAAATTCCCAAATAGTGACCTTCTCTGTTTCCTTATCCTGGTTCTTCTCTTTAAATATTTGGAAAATGTCTCCTTCTTCTGTATAGAGAGATTTTTGCCTCATCTATCAGTGGACACATTTCCCTTCTATGCCTACATATGTTTAATCTAGATCCATGTTTTTCAACCTTGGCAACTTGAAGATCTGTGTGAACTTCAACTCCTAGAATTTCCTATCCAGGCATACATCTTCAGTCACCAAGGCTGAGAAACACCGATCTAGACTCTTCCCTAAAGAGCTAAGTAGTTATATTCCTATCCTGTCTTCTGCTTGCATATTGTTGTGAAAGTAATTTTTATCAATAATCTTTATCCAGGATTCCTAGGGGCATCAATATGTTCTTATACTTGGTGCCTACAAGGATCACTGCCCCATCTGATTTTTTTAATTTTTTTTAATTAAATAAAAAGCATGCAGTTGCAGATGTATTTGTGATAATGTCTTTTGCATTAATATCTGTACAGTTCTTCCTAGATTATTAGAGAATACCTTAATTTATATGTGAGTAGGACACAACTTCATTCTGGTAAATGGATGTTTTATGCCTCCCCATGTCAGATACTTTGAGAATGGGCAGATCTTCTGCTAATTCTCATTTTGTGAGTATATCCACCACATGTCCTCACCATTTTAAATGTGCTCCAGTCTAGAAAGATTCCCTAACCCTGGGAATTTAGAGTCACAGCTCCTCAGTTCTACTACTTGTGTTAGAAGGGATTTTGCTGTGAAAAGCTTTGTGATAGTATCATGTACTCTGCGGGTATTTCCTGAACCTCATGTGTGAATTGCCTCAGTCCATGCATGGTTACCAGAAGGATATCAATAACACTCTACTCAATGTTGAGCATGTGGTCTTGCTAGAAGAATGCTGGCAGATTACCTTGCTCAGATTTTCATTTCATTGCATCTTTCATTTGTACATCAGTACAAATGAGCCACTTTTTTGCCTGGACAATTGCATTGTGATATACAATTGCCTCTTCTATCCAGTCATATGAGATCATACATTTTTAACAGAAACAATAGCATGTTTTTGTGCAGTGCATTCTTAGTGGATTATCAGAATGGATCAGTCTCTCAGCTACTTTGATTTCCCAGGATATCAAAATAATAGTGACCTCTCTTTTTCTGATTTTAGTAGATCCAGAGAGCAAAGTAGATTCAGTTATGAAAAATGAAAGATGAACACAATTTTGAATTAGGGGGCAACATGGCTAGAGGTAAAATATCTGTGTTCTTTTACTGCCACAATAAATGCAGTTGTTTATCACAAAATTATTGCAAACTAATACATTCATGGACACATATTTCAAAACCTGAACATGAAAATCAGCTTTCTGGAACTTTCCCAAGAAAACAGCCACAAAGCTTTCTCTAGATGGAGGTGAAATAGCAGGTTCACAGCTTTATAAAAATATCACAGGAACACAAATCCAGCATGAGAGTTTCCTGCATGGCCCTAATTCCTTCTTGTATAGCACAGAAAGCAAATACTTTCAAAACATGTGGGTTACAAATCAGGATACCTACTGTAAAATGTGTATCTGAGAGAACCAGGTATTGGTCCTTTTCTTCTGTCTAATTTCTTTTTTTCCTGATAACTGTATAAACGCAATAAGTGATGTGTTATAATTTCATTTGGGATGAACACCTCTTGGGAAACTGGCCAAGTTAATGTGACTGGCATGGAATAGTCAAATATAAAACAAACAGGTCCCAGAAACAGCAATGTAGATCCACAGATCACGTGTTTGCAATCCATAGTACAAATTTCCCATGTTGTAAAAAGTATTTGTTTGTTTTGCTTTTCAGATGCGTATCTTAGATGTACCAAACTGTTTAAATACAATTGTAATACCCAGCCACTTGCAAACAGATATTGTATGTCACTGAGATTACTCACCAAAGGATCATGATCAGCTGCAGCAAGATCTACTCTCTCTTGAACTTCAGATAAAAAAAAGAAAACTACTACAAGCAGCATAACGGATTTACCCTATTTTCATCAAATAGCCCCAACATGGCATTTATGCTTCAAAATTCTTTGGAATACTTTTAACTATTGTGTTATTGTGAACAATAGATGATACTTGCAATGAATGGCAAACATAAGAAAACAGTATTTATTTTAGTATGTGTGGAAGAAGAGAAGAGAAGAAAAGAAGGAGGGAGGAGGGAGAAAGGGGTGGAGGGAGGGAGGGAGGGAGGATCAGCCTATAGGTATGAGAGAATGATGATGGATAATAAAGAGAAAGCTGAAAAGTTTAATTCCTATATTTTCATTTATCCAAAACAGCTGTCCAACCTGTCAGAAGCTCTACCATGAAATGCAGAAGAGAAATACAAATCAAAATAGATGAAGAAGTAAGGAGAGAATTGCATTGAATGAAGCCCAATGGGTTATATCCAGGATGCTGAAGGGATCCTGAGGGATATGATTTCTGAACTACTGGTTGTGATTTTTGAAAATTCCTGGAGTATAAGTGTCACGAGTGTTTCCAGGATTGCTGTGGCTACTTGCCTACTCACAAACAGTATGGTTTTAACCAAGCCATCTTCTGTTTGTAATTACCTGCAAGCCTTCTCCGCCCTAGTTAATTGCAGGTTAATTCCCCATATAAGCAAGGACCTTTTCGCTTGCTACTTGCTACTCCGGTTTAGGCCTAAATGCACAGCTCCTGCAGGAAGCTCAGTGCAAATGCCACAGATGGGAGAAGAATGCAGATAAGGACTCCAGACGCCGTTGCAGAGAAATTCCCACGGATGCTTGCCTTTTGCTGTTTTGTAGCATGCGAGTTATCATCGGGACTGCTGTTGCTGGACCTACTTCCTCTCACAAGCTTCAAGCAATGTTTGCTGTTTGAACTGTTTTTACTTCAGGTGACTTTTAGCTGTGAAGTTTGTGCTGCGCCCCTTCTATTACCTCGATGATGTATCGACACCGAAGCTGCTTATCTTCATGTTAGCTTTATTCTCTTGTGAACTGTTTCGGTATTGTGGACAGGAATCTAGGGAGATAGCCCTGCTTCACATAACCAAGATAAGACTTTGTTTTTAATGTGCTTTCTTAAAGACATAGTGCTTTTTAAATGTTTTAAAGTAAATTATATTTTTACACAAGATGCCTCTGTCAGATTCATTTCAGTCTCAGTGTGTTTGCTCATGAGCTGGTTCACGGTCCGGGGTACCCCTCAACCCCATTCCCTAACAATAAGGGACACTGCTAGATGATGGGAGAAGAGTTAATTTTATCCCCATCTTTGAAAAGTGGGGAGTAGGGAGAATGAACCAAGGAAACTATAGCCTAATAAGCTTTACAACAGTAATGAAAAAAAATTATAGAAAATATTATCAAACTGTAGAGGTTGCAAGTAACATACTTAGAAAGAAACAAGGTGATATCAGAAACCTGGATATTAAAAAAAGATTGCACTAAGCTAGACAAAGATTGATTTTGTTACCAAGTTCCTAGAATCAAGGAAATGCTGTAGGTGTAGTCAGTGTATCTAGACTTAATAAGAAATTTGATACAGCTTCTTTTTTTGATAAAATGGAACAATATAAGATAGGTTGTCTTATTATCAGATAAATTTAGAGTTGGTTAAACAACTCATCCTTAGTGGAGTACCTCAGGGTTTTCTCCTATGCCCAATGCTTTTCAACATTATTATAAGTGACATAGATGAGGTATTAGAAGAGATGCCCTTGAAATTAGCAGATGACACAAAGCTAGGAGAGAAGACAGGCTCAAGATTCAAAAGGATCTTGGTAGACTTCAACATCAGGGCCTATCCCATGCCACTGAACAATGCTATTCAGTGGTAAGAGACGTAGGATTCTGCATTAAGTAAGAAAACCCAGATGCATCGATGCAAGATAGTCAGTGCCAATTGTAGCCAGCAATATTATGATTTTCTGGATTCTAATAGACAATGAACTTGCAACGTGTGATATCTGCCAAAAAAGACAATATAATATTAGGTTGCATCAATAGAAATATAGTTTTGACATTACAGGAGATGATTATTTTGCTTTATACAACAAGATAAAAAACATTTGTATCTAGTTTGGGTCACCATAATACTGTTCAAGAAATATGCTAAGAAGTGGATAGGGTACAGGGAAGACCAATAAAATTGATGACAGGTTTGTTGGCTAAATCCTATGAAGTATGATAAAAAAAAATTTTTTTTTTTTTTACCATACTTCATAGGATGTTGCTTAAAGAAGAGGAGGTCAAAGAAGAGGAGGTTAAAAGGAGTAATGATAGCAGTCTTCTAATACTTGAAGAGATATCTTTTAAAAGGCCAGAGCTGCTAGCTAATTAGGCTGCTGGACAAAGAATAAAATAGAAACAGCAAAGGATCATTTTATTTAACATCTACCTGCTGTCAAGGTAAGCATATTCAATTATTAAAGTCTTTACTGTTTCCAAAGGGCTATGGATAGAACTAATCTATGCAATGTTTAAAATACATCTGCTCCTGGATTTTTGAAATTATTCCTAGAATAATTACAGTTATTCTCACTGCTCTGTGGCTTCATGATATTCCTAGTCATTTAGGCACCTCTGCTCTTGGATCATCCTGCTGTTGGTCCTGCTATTCTCAACATTAATATTTCTTCTTCGGTTGGATAGACTTTTCCATTTAGCTTTTCCACCTTATGAATTCTCTTTTTATTTCTACTGCTCAAGTCTCATTCTACCTCTGTTTGATGCTATCTCTATTACTTGATGGACAAAGGTGCAGGGTATTTTTAACTGAATCTTTCCCCTGGAAATGATTTTTTTTACTAAAAATCAAAATAACATGAACATTTAACTTGCAGTGTAGTCAGCAAATGACAAGAAATGTCTGAATTGTAATGCAAAACAGAGGTACATCCAAATTACATTGTTTTGGGGAACATAATATGACTTTATGGACTAGTATAATTTCCACATTCAGCACAGGGTAACAGAAAAACTGATGTTGCAAATGTATATAATGTCTCCATGGAAGTGGGACATGCTGATTTTTAGTTAGTTAGTTTAGTTAGTTAGTTAGTTAGATTATTAACTAAAACTCACAAGATTGCAGGTTTGGTGTTTTCTTTAGCAGCAGAAGCAACCATTACTTACAGCAATTTTTCTTGTCCCTGCTTTGGACTTACTTTGTAATTAACCTCAAAGCTGCTGCACTTTGTCATTGTCAAGCTCAGCTGTCAAATAGGTTGTAAGGAAATTAATTTTTGACTGATCCTCGACAAACTTGCATTACTACTTCAGATTCAATTCTGCACTGGATTAAACTCTGCAAAGAACACTGACTTTTTTTCCATACTGTCCCTGGGTAGAAAGGATAGTGGATTGTGCAATAAAGTACAAGCGAAAGCATTGATGCCCACAAGAACGGTGTCCCAAAGTCATTATTAGATTGCAGGTCTAGATTGCATATTCCCTGTTTGGAATGCCAACTCTCTACTTTCTCTCACTGGCATTATGTCCTGTTCCTAGCACACATTTGGTGTTGCTTTTTCTACACAATTTTCTCTTACTCACAAAGGTTACCGTATTTTTTGGAGTATAAGACGCACCTTTTTACCCCCCAAAAGGGGGTGAAAATTTAGGTGCGTCTTATACACCGAATGTAGCCCTGCCCACCCACTGGCCCCCACCCTTTGGCCTGTGCCTCGCAGCAGTTACCTTCTTGCAAGCAAATAGCAAGAAAAAACAGCCCCTTTCAGCTTCAGCATAGGTTAATTAGCACAAGTTGATTAGATCAGCCTTCCGACTCTCAGCTGATTTGCTCTCAGCTGTTTTGCGCAGGGCTCTCCTGTTTGCTGCAAAAAGTGCTGGAGCAGATTTTTTTTCCCTAGCTATGTTGAAAAAACGAAACTGAAAGTAAAGCAGCAATGTGACAAAATGAGGCAGAGAGAGATTTCTTTTTCTTTTTTCTCACCAAAAAAGGTAGGTGCAAACAATGGGAAAGTTAGGGCAAAAGAGGAGAGTTCAAGATTTTAAAACACACACACAAAAAAGTTCTATTTAACTAGGGAATTGTAATAATTGGGATACTATTAATTGTATATTGTGTTGAAAGCAAAAATGGTTAAGTTGTGGTTTGGAGGAATATATGGGTGAAATTATTTGGTTTATTATTATTGGTAAATATAATTAATTGATTTGTAAGAAATTGGATTGCATGGAAATAATTGGAATATTCATGTTCATATTGATTAATATACAAAAAACATAGTTATAACTAATTGATTTATATAAAAATGTTGAATTTGTATTAAACAATTGTAATATTGAATAATTAACCAATGTGAGGATAGATATAAAAATGGATGACAATGGGAAGGTATAATATAGAATAGAAGGGAAAAATTGAATTTGATTAAGATTAGAGATGAGAATGAAGGGTAATATTGGTTTTTTTAAAAAAATAAATGAGGAATAAATATGACAAAAAGGAAATATAGAAATTGTAAATTTAATTGAAATGACTAAACATTGTTTAAATTTGTGAACCAGCCAAACACTCTGTTAAAAAAAAATACATTGTATGTTTGTATGTGTGTTTGTTTAAAAAAGTCAGTATAAGAATGATGAAACATTTACAACTAATGTGTAAGACAATATATGTAGCTTAGAGATGAATTGAAGAATTCTTGGTGCTTGGGTTGTTTGCTTGCAGATGTTTCATTAACCCAGTGCATAACATCATTGTGAATAGGAAATAATGAAACATCTGCAAGGAAACAATCAAGTACAGAAAGCACCAAGAAATTTACAACCATTTAAAATATTTTTATTTTCTCCACAGTTCTGTGGAGAGACTAAGAGAAAATGGTTAAGAGTCAGTGAAAATGTTAATTTGTTAATAAAGAGAAGGATGCTAGTTGTAGAAATTATATGTGAAAATGGACATGGCAGGGGAAGGATACTGCAAAATCTCCATTCCCACCCCAACTGCTCAAAATTTCTGCTCCAGAACCTGTCAGAACCTCCTGGATTTCACTTCTGAGGAAGGGGATTCAGATATGAAACAGGAGATGTGGCCATTAAGGCCTCAGGCAGCCTAAACACTAATGCTCAAAGTCTGAGGAACAAACAGGATGAATGTGAAATACTGTACATGAGGGCAGGTATGATATAGTTGCCATTACTGAAGCTTGGTCTGATGAAACTCATGAATGGAATGCATTTCTGGAAGGATATTAAAAGTTCAAATGAAATAGATCTAACTGGTTGCATTATATTAAGAAATCACTACACCTCTACGGAAACCAAGGATGAAAGGCTCTTTGAATGCCTGTGGATTAATATAAAAGAAAAAAAAAGAATGACAATGCCATAGGAATATACTACAGGCCACCCAGCCAAGCAGAGGAAATAGATGGACATTTTGCTAATCAATTAGCTAAGGTGTGCAGGAAACACACCAAAGTAGTAATAGGGAAATACCCTGAAATTAACTGGGAGACAAACTGTGTACGAAGTGGGAGATCAAATAGGTTCCTAATAAACGTAGTTGACAACTTTGTCATCCAAAAGGTAGAAAAGGGAACAAGAGGGTCAGCTCTACCAGACTTAACTCTTACTAACAAAGTTGAAATTATACAGGGGATTGAAGTTTGGGGGAGAGTGACCATGACATACTAGAATTCAACACAATGCAGCACAAGTAATTGAACATAGCCAAATGATTGTCTTTGACTTTAAGAGTGCTGACTTGGAAAGAGGGACATATGACTAAAACAGAATACCAGCAAATAGCTTGAATCTGCATGGACAAAGTCAGGAAAACTAAGGCTTAGAATGAACAGATACAAAAAATAATTTTAAAAAGTTTTTTTCAACATGTAAGAAACAAGAAAAAAATAAAGGAGATGATTGGTGCATTAATGGGAAAAGATGGCAAAGAGGTGATGAGTAGTAGGGAGACAGCAGAATTGTTTAATTCATTCTTTGCATCTACTGTATTTTCATACAAAAGGGGAAAAAAAACAGCCCAACCTACAAAATCAGCACTGTAGAAGAGAGAATAGGAATATAAATCAAAATAGGCAAGAAAATGATAAGATCCACTCTAGACAAGTTCAAATCACCTGGACAGGGTTCTGAAGCAACTGAGAGATGTGATCTCAAAACCACTGAACCATATTTTTCAAAGATCCTGGAGCACAGGAGAACTGCCAGAGGACTGGAAAAGAATTGATATGATTCCAATTTTTTTGTAAAAAAAAAGGGGGGGGGAGTAGATCCAGGAAACTATAGATGGACATCTGGGAATATCCTGGAAAAGAAAAGCAATGCATTTGTGAGCATCTACAAACAAGCAAGACAATAGAAGCCAGCATGGGTATATTAAAAACAGATCATGCTAGTTAAAGTTTATTGCCTTCTTCAACAAAATGATGAAATTAGTGGATAAGAGAAACAGTATGGATATAATTTATGGACTTCTGATTTGATGGTGTGGTGAGACCGGACGCGAGGAGTGGGGGTCCCCGAACTTGCGTCGAATCCTCCTCATTGGAGGGCCCCTTAGGGGCTAAAGTCACCCTGTAGGGGTGATGAAGAAAGGAGGGGCACCATGCAGGTTGCAGAGTGGTGGCTTTCCAGCTGGACCCAGGGATTGCCTCCCATCCAACAATGAAGAGGAGAGACAGCCATTATGGCTGCCGTGAAGCTGGGGCAGCCGAAGAAACAAAGAATGTGCTGGAGCAGTGTAGATGAACAGTGATTGGAATGGGTGAGGTGATTCTTTTTTTTTACCTAGAACCTAACCCCAAAGAAAATAAACCCTGGAAAAGAGACTTTTTGAAATGCTTGTCAAAGCGGTGAATAATTACACAGAGAAAAATTATAGACCCAAAATAAAAGGAACTAAAGAGAAAGCGCAAAATCTTTAAAATATAGAAAGATTGGATTTTCAAACTTTATTAGCAGTATTTTGGTAAGGCATTTTAAAATGCTGGAATTATTCATCTGAACATTGACTATTTGCAAAAAACTGAAATAAATATTTGTTAGACTTTGTGCATTGAAATTTAAACTGAAGGAGCCATCTATTGGTGAATGGAATATACATTAAACTGCTACAATCTTGGGAAGTACTGGTAAGATGGAAAAAAGTGGAAATAAATAACATCTGGAGGACTGCTGTGCTATCTATTATTCTATATCTGTCTACTTCATGGTTATTGGAGATTTAACTGTGAGATTATGGAAGACTTCTAAAGAAAGTGACTTTTAAATTCCAGGAACTATGACTGAACTTACAGAATGGACTTAAGGAGA
The DNA here is from genome assembly GCF_059756535.1 of Pantherophis guttatus. Classification (NCBI taxonomy): domain Eukaryota; kingdom Metazoa; phylum Chordata; class Lepidosauria; order Squamata; family Colubridae; genus Pantherophis; species Pantherophis guttatus. The sequence continues at coordinate 59,802,001 of NC_142066.1, forward strand.
CATTTGGAAATCTTCCTCGATTACCTAAATGGAATTAATTGACTAATTTTGGGGCACAGAGAATTATAACTATTGCATTCCCCTGAGGAGCAACTTTAAGATTTAGCAAACAGTTTCTAAACTGGATTTATGAGGTCATAGACAATTGAGACTTTGGGGTGGTAACAGACTACTGACAGCTATTGAGCAATATTTGGACCTATCAAAATAAGACAAGATGTTGCATCAGGGAGAGATGAGTCGATTTCAAAAAGAAATGGTGTTGATTCTCCAAAGTACTTATGATATATTGATAAAGAACCACAGGGAGATCAAAGACTTAATGCATGACATTGTGGGGAAATCAGAAAATGTTCAACACAGGACAATAAATAAAGATAATAAAACACAGGGAATAGAGGAGATAATAGAAAGACCAGAGGAAAAGACAGAACAGATAAATCAACAAATAAAACAAGAGAAGAAGGAGAAGAAAATAAAGACTTATGAATCAAATAAGGGACAATATATATTAAGAGATTAAAAAATGGGATTGGATAAAAAGAAAGATGTTTTTGAAGAGAAGATAGGGTCTTGGGCAGATCCTTCAGAGGTATGGCAACAAAAGATAGTAGAGATGGAAGAAATGTTTTGGTTAAATAGGAAAGATGTAGACAGAGACAAAGACCCAAGGGAGAAGTTTGGGAGGCAAGTCAAAAAATGAATAAGAATTGAAATATTAAAGTGGGCAAGAGATGATGGTTAGAAAGGGAATGCTGTTTAATATAAGATTGGCTTTATTGAGAGCTAGAACAGAGGTAGAAACAAGATCAAGAGGGAATATTATTATACATATTTTTATATAATATATTAAAGGTAATAACTAGATGTAAAGATTAAATATTGAAAGATGGTATAAATAATATTGTGATTGTTATTAGAATGATGCACAAAAACACTGAACAATTAAACAATGAAGGAACACACTCTAATACAAATATGTATAAAAACACCACAATTACATAAGTATGATTAATGTAACAAATATTATTAATATTACTATTATTATTTGTATTTAAATGAATGATAGGCAGATGCCTCACTGCTCATATAATGATATAATTTACTTAGACCTCAGTAAAGCATTTGACAAAGTAGACCATTGCCTATTTTTGAGTAAGAAAGAACAATGTGGGATAGATAGTACCACCACCAGATGGATTCACAACTGGCTGACCAACCAGCGGGTAGTCTTCAATGAACTACATCTATACAAAGGTAAACATGCAATGGGGTACTTCAACGTTCTGTCTTTGACCCAGTAGTCTTCAACATCTTCATAAATGATCTAGATGAGGGGGATAGAAGAAGAATTCATCAAATTTTCAGATGACACCAAGTTGGGGGGAATAGGTGATAGACTCAAGATTGAGAAGACCTTGACAGATTGAATACTGGGTCCTATCCAGCGAAATAAAATTCAGTGATGATAAAAGTAAGGTCCTACACAACAAAAAGAAAAAACAAATGCACCTATAAAATAGGTGGTAACTGGCTCAATAGCAACAATTGTAAGACAGATCAGATGCCTTAGTAGACCTCCAGTTAGGTATGAGCCAGCAATACATTGCAGCTTCCAAAAAAGTTAATGCAATCCTAAGGTTGCATCAACAGAGGGATAGTTTCAAGATCATGTAAAACTATCAAACTATTCTCCAAAGTACTGAGGACAAGACAAGAAGTGACAGATGGAAGCTTATCAAAGAGTCCTATCTAGAATTAAGGTGGAATTCCCTGTTGGTGACAACGATTAATCAGTGGAATGGCTTGCCCCCAGAAACTGTGGATTCTCTATTTTTTAAAAAGAGATTGGACAACTATCTTTTGGGTGCTCACATTGCAGCACTGGTCAAAAGGGCCCAGCAGAGATTATACTACTTGAGAAATCTCAGGAAACAACAACTGAATGAAAAATTGCTAGTGACCTTCTACCGCTGCACTATAGAGAGTATTTGAACTTACTGCACCTATGTATGGTTTGCTAATTGCACAGTGGCAGATAGGACAGCGTTCCAGAGGGTTAACATCATTTCCCAGAGCATCATTGGTTGCCATCTCCCCTCCTTGGAAGCGCTTTATAGCTCCCACTGCCTTAAGAAAGTTCAAAACGTTCTTAAAGATCCATCTCATCCTGGGCACCTTTTTTTTTGAACTATTACCATCTGGCACATGGTACAGGATAATAAGAACAAGGACAAATAGGCTGAAAACAGCTTTAATTCCAGAGCAGTAACTATATTGAACTCTACTGTATAGTGTAATATTAATGCAGTATCAGGGGTTTTCAATTCAACTGTATAGAATATGTAGGATGTGTGTTTTTGTTTTATTTTTTTATAGTTTTCTTATTTATGAGATGTACGCTGAAGATGGCATTTAATTTCATTGTACGAGGTGCAATGACAATAATAACAATAAAGTTATTAATAATAACAATAAAGTAAAGTAAACTAATAGTATAGGTCTCCTTCCTTGAGCAATGGGTTGTGCTAGAAGACTTCTGAGGTCCATTTTCGTCCTATGATTCTATGTTCTGTGTTTTATATATTGTTCAGAAATAATGGGGGAGGAACTAGATAAGTTGCAAATTAGTTATCTCCGCAAAATATTAGGTTTATTACTATGGTCAGGAGGCAGGAACTTTTAAAATAACTGTGGAACTAAGCTAGAAGTCAAGTGACTGGTCAGGATTGATAATATTATTGTACCTAAACTATGGACACAGTTGATTCATTTGCAAGGTTTTTTTTTTTTCATCTTCTGATTTTAGACTACACATTTTCTCTTAGCTTAAAAAGAGTACGAGGCTATTTAAGTTATTAAAAACAGACATAACTGCATAGTAAAATCACTGCATTGCTATTTGCCATAATTTAGAGATGTCTGTAAAGTAGCCATCTTCATTTAGAATTTTCAATACTGATTTTCAAGCCATATTTATTTTATACAGTAATATCTGCACTCTGTGTTCATTAGATATTTATGTAGTGGTATTGTTTTTTTTTTTAATATTGCAGTCCTATCCAGACCATATAATGCTGTCAAAAAAACCCTTGAATCATAAAAAGAAAAATGGCCAGTACATGGAACGAGGAAATAAAGAAATGTTACGAATGCTTACTGTCTTTCCTGTAGTAGAGGATCTCCAGTTTACATTCCTCAGTTCCAAGCAACGCTTGTCCCAGCTGGGCAATGGAGTTGGGTGTGGTGTCAGCCCCAGTGAGGAAATTGCAGGTGCAAGGCCGTTGCATAACTTCTACCCGAGAGTAGCCAAACATCTCACAGAAGCCATCATTGCAGTAAATGATAGCATAATTCTCCATCTGGGCATTGGCAATAATAAACTTGCGATCTTAGGAGGAAAATGGGAGAAAATGTCAAGGATTACCATTAAACTGTTAACCAAACCAGAATAAAATGATTGGAGGGAACAAATAGCAATTTACATCAACCCACTTCCTGGAACAATGAGAACCTGATATATAAAAAGCAGTACCTTTCTATAGTATATACCCAGTATGTAGAATGGACCAATGTTATTGGACAGGTAAAACAAGTATGATCATAAGGTGTTAATGGAAGGTGCATATACTAATGTGTTTCTTCTCTCATCTCACAGTATTACTAAAAATTACCTTCTGAGAATTTTGTTGTCATTTCTTTCTTTCTTTTTTAGATAGCTCCTGAGTCCAACTACTTTTTTAAAATTTAAAATTTGCATTCCTCGTTTAAAAAAACACTCAAGCCTGAATTATGTCAATTACTTTGGAAGCTTAGTCCGTGGATTAATTTTCCCTTACATGCTGATCCAATATTCAAAGTCTTAACTCAGCAACAAGGTCAAAGTAGAAATGGATTTTTTAAAAAAATAAATTCACATAAAAATTTACAAACATGTCCCTATATATTTCACTTAATGTACACATTATATACATGTTTCGTTTTTATTTATTACTGTATTTTTATTTATTACTGTAAATTGCTGATTATATTCTTAATTTGGATATTGCATGACAACATCAGGAAACTATTGTTTCAACGTAGAACCACATTGCAATTGTAGTTTGAAGCAATTAAACAAATTTGCCCTGTTCTCTACCTTATCTTAAATGTTATGTAATTCCGCTCCAAAATGTTGTAAAATTGATTAGAAATTAAATACAGTATTATATTAGACTATTATACAATATTGTATAGAGCCTCGGTGGTGCAGCGGACTAAGTGCTGTTAAGTGCTAGCACTTAGCTGCCAGCTGTCTGCAATTAGTGGGAGTTCAAATCTCACCAGGCTCAAGGTTGACTCAGCCTTCCATCCTTTCACGGTAGGTAAATTGAGGACCCGGATTGTGGGGGCAATAAGCCAGCTTTGTATAGAACAACACCGCTTGGGCCCCCCGAAAGCCCTACTAAACAGATATATACATAAAAGTATGCAGGCTATTGCTATAATGCATTGTAAGCCACCCTGAGTCTACGGAGAAGGGCGGCATTGGACTAATATTAAATAAATAAATAATAAATTATTGTTTGTAACGTTTTTGTCTGACCATGACCTATTTTCTTAGTTTGCTTGATTTTGTGCTTCTATTTTTTTCGTTCACTTATGACAGAATAGTATTGAACTGATTGCCATCATTGTTCCTTTTATTTATTATCATATTATATTTATTACATATAGTCCTCTACTTGTTTAAAGGCAGTTCAAAGTTACACCAGCATTGGAAAAAGTTACTTACAATATGATTTGTAATCTTTTTTTTTTTTTGCTAATTTTTGGCAAAACAAGTCCATTGGGGAAGCTGGATTCACTTAACAACTATGTAATTCATATAACAATCATGGTGATTCATAAAATGATCACTGTAAAGGGCCCCTGATATAGGTATTCATCAGGACTTGCCCCTACTTGGTATGCCATGTTACACCTTGGTATGCTGTCTTTAGGATATTATCTTCTCATGTAATATGCTTAGCAAACACCCTTTGTCCATCTCACAGGGCAACTTTTACCTTGGCCTGATATAAGGCCAGAAGATTTCACAATGTTCCAGTTCAAGAATGTCTTTGCCCATGCCTCTGGAGGACACATAAATTGTTTTACATGTCTTTTAGTAATGCTGTTTTTATAGGACAAGGCCATTGAATTAATAACTCTTTTCTGATTCATGGTCATGCAAGATTGGCTGAGCAGAACACTTGCTTCCATTTAGCAGACAGCTCAATAAATATAACCCAAAAGATAGCCAAATTACTAGCAATCTCTATTACTGAGGGACTATTAATTGTACAGCAGTCTTGTTAATTTGTTTTCCCTAAGCAGATTTGTATATATTTATTTTTAAGGCTTTTTACTTATCTTCCTGATTGATTTAATACATGTGGTGGTTTACTTCTATGCCTTGTCCTCTGACCATTCCAATGTTTTTTAAAAAAATAATTTCTGTTCCCTCTCCACTTTCTTACCTGAATATATTGGAGTCTGTTGCATTGTAATATGCTTGACATTTTTAGCCAGTTTGATCTAATGATTAAAACACCAGACTAGAAAGTGGGAGACCGTGAGTTCAAGTTCTGCCTTGCTCATGAAAGCCAGCTGGGTGATTTTGGGCCAGTCACTTGCTCTTAGCCCAACCACATTAGAAGATTGTTGTTGTGGGGACAATAGGAGGACAAAATTGTATTGGATACATTCACTACCTTGAATTATTTGTAGAACTAATAAAGGCGGGATACAAATAAATAAATGTAACTCACTCCTCCATTCACATCAGATTGCTAAGGAAGTTCCTCTGTACCTCCTCTTGACTTACCAAAATTACAGTCACAGCCAATTATATACAAATCTTCGTTTTGGAAAGCCTCGGTGACCAGAGAATGAGAATTTAGCATTGGTGTCTGTGCTGAGGGCTAGATTGCAGGTACAGATGAGTGGAGTGATTCACTTGTTATGAGAAGGGGGGAACAGATTTCTGTCCTCATCACATTTGTTCTTTGTTATTGTTTTTTGAAAGAAGGTCAATAATACTGTTGCTGCAAGAAGTAGATTTGCTCCCAGCAGGACCATGTTTATTTGAAATCCCTAATCATGGGTACTGTAGAAAGTTGCACCCAAACCCCTCAAACATCTAGCCATGCCTAACTAAGTACTATGTGAATATTATGTTCAGATGAGACAAGGAAAAAGAAGCACACAGGTGGCAGGGTGACAATTTCTGCTTGTCCCATTGATAGTATGGATCCCCATTGCTTGCAGGAATGCAGAAATCGATGATTCTGTCCTTTTTCCGCTCCCAGCCCACTGCCCATGCACTCCATGCCTGTGTTTTGAAAGCTTGATTTAAAATGGCTGTTTTCTAACTTGGGCTCTCTTAAGCCTTTCTAATGATCTCTTCTTATGGGCTAGTCTCAATTCTGATTGGCTGCATGACCCTCCCCTCCCAGGAGGCCCTGTGCAGCCATTTTGACCTATGTTCTCTACTATGTTCTCTGCATTTTTAAACAGGATGTGATTGATCCATCAATGGCCTGTTAAATTTATTTATTTATTTATTTATTTATTTATTAGTTCAATTCATATGCCGCCCTTCTCCGAAGACTCAGGGCGGCTTACAATGCACTTATAGCAATAGCCTTCATTCTTTTGTATATACCTGCTTATTAGGGCTTTTGGCCCCCCATAAGCAGTATTTCTACAAAGTCAGCTTATTGCCCCCACAATCCGGGTCCTCAATTTACCTACCTCGGAAGGATGGAAGGCTGAGTCAACCTTGAGCCTGGTGAGATTTGAACTCGCACTAATTGCAGGCAGCTGGCAACTAAGTGTTACATAACAGCACTTAGTCCGCTGCACCACCAAGGCTAAAACACTGTGCTATCCTCACCACTAGAGAGACGTGTGCTCCTTCCAAATTCTAATATCTCAGACTGGACATGCATTCAATTTCTGACCAGGATGAATGAAGTAATACACTCCCCTTGCTTTCCTGTCTCCTGCAGTCAGTAGAGGTGGTCCTTGACTTACAACCTTTCGTTTAGCGACCTTTCAAAGTTACTGCGGCACTGAAAAAGTGACAAGACCATTTTTCACACTTATGACAGCTGCAGCATCCCCATGGTGATCAAAATTCAGATACTTGACAACTGACTCATATTTATGACAGTTGCAGTGTCTCAGGGTCCTGTGACCACCTTCTGATAAGCAAAGTCAGTGAGGAAACCAGATTCTCTTTGCAGCCTTTTACTAACTTAACAACTGCAGTGATTCACTTAGCAACTATAGCAAGAAATGCTGTAAAATTGGGCAAAACTCATTTAACAGCTGTCTCTCTTAGCAACAGAAATGTTGGGCTCAATTGGGATCATAAATGGAGGACTACGAAGTTCTTCTTCCCTTACTTTTACAATATGTATATTTATGTTGCAAATAGGAACTTTACTTTTTTGTTCCTATGAAGCTGACGATGCTACAAAGTTTCCATTTACATAAGGATGATTTTATAATGAAAGAACAACTTGTCCCTGTTGCTTTAATTACTATAGCATCAAAACAGGAATGGTATTATAAAGGGAGAAAGAAAAAGTCAGGCTTAGAGTCAAATGAGATAATGTGGGAAGGGGACGAGAAGGCATCTATATGTGCAAACATCCGAGAAGGCCAAGGAAAGATGCAAGGACTAATAGAGAGAAAACCCCTTAAAAGGAAAAAGAAGGAGGCTCTGGAAAACCAGTGAACACTGAGGCTTGCCTTTCCTACATGGTGGGAAGGGCAAGTAGCAGAGGAACAATCGCCTGGATCTTGTAGTGGATACAGTCCATACTGAGCAAACCCCATTGCTAATCCCCTGCAATCCAGGATTTCTGAGGTTGATTTAAGAAACAGCTGGGAGCATCATGGGAGATGAGCAGCTTAGTCTGCAATGCAAAATTGCCCTCAGTGATGAACAACTAAAAAAATAAGCCTGTCTCTGATGTACAGGTAATCGTTGACTTACGACTGGTTGCATAATGACTGTTTGAAGGTATGACAGAAAAAAAAAGTTACTTATGACCCATCCTGGAAGTTATGATTGCTATGCTATTCCTGCAGTCACATGGCCACATTTCAGGCATTTATGCATTTATGATTGGTTTCAGTGGCCTTTGGTCACCTGTTTGTGATTTATAACTTATTTGCCATTTTCTGACAAAAAACACTTATTAGGTTTATGGATGGGTAGATTTGCATTTATGACTGTGATTCTTGTAGTGACTTACTTAATAACTGTCATAAAATAGTCATAAAATTGAATCAGGTCACACAGTAACCCAATTTACAACTGCAACAACTTACAACTAAAATTCCAGGCTCATTTGTGATTGTTAAGTCAAGGACTAGCTGTATGTTCAGTGCATTTTTATTAGTTCTTAAAAGAAACTTCCCTCAAACTACAGCATCCATCAGATCAGTGGTGGGTTGCCCCTGGTTCGGACCGTTCTATAGAACCGGTAGTAAAACCGGTGGGAGGCTCTGCCCACCGATCCCAACATCATCAGGAAGCTTCTATGCATGCAGAAAGCTACTACCCGTTGTGAACTGGTAGTAAAGGTAAGTAGAACTCACCCCTGCATCAGAAACTGTACTATAATATGTATAATTCATAGTTAGCATCAGCATAATGGAAGGATAAGTTTATTCAATCGTTCATTGACATATTTGTCATGTTAAAATATGTAAGAATTATTGAGATAATCAATATCATCACTGTTAAAAGATTAAGGCGGGGTGTCAAACTTGATTTCATTGAGGGCCACATCAGGGTTGTGTTTGACCTTGGGGGCGCGGGTGGGCATGGCTGGGGTGGGCATGGCCAGCTTGATGTCACTCGTGTCAGGTGGCCCGATTGCTCTGCCAGTGAAATCGGGCTCCCGAGCTCTGTCTTCAGCCACAATGGCCTCCTGCCACCCTCTGCCAGTGAAAATGGAGCTTGGGGGGCCTGCAGGCAACCCCCCAGGCTCCATTTTCACTGGCAGAGGGTGGCAGGAGGTCGTCACGGCTGAAAACAGAGCCTGAAAATCTCAATTTTTGCTGGCAGAGGCGCCGCGGGCCAGTCCTTTGCTGTCTCTAAGGTGGCCCCGTGGACCAGATCTAAGCACCCTGCAGGCCAGATCCAGCCCCCAGGCCTTGAGTTTGACACCCCTGCACTAAGGTAATTACCATGTTTCCCCAAAAATAAGACCCTCTCTTATATTTTTTTGAACCCTGAAATAATCGCTTGGCCTTACTGCCATGCGCTCAAAAGCCCCATCGGGCTTATTATCAGGGAATGTCTTATTTTGGAGGAAACAGGGTACTAAGATACTAGTTAAAAATAATTACATATATAACAAAGATCAAAACCAGCAGGAAGGTCACTGAGCAACTCAAAATTTACTGAAGACATAAAGGCTGTAGAAAAGCTTTTTAAAAATCTGTGTGTTCACAATAGAAGATTTTAGATTGGTTTCTATTTTTTATTTGTAGGAAATTGGTAGAATAACTGACTCAAAAGAGGTGGTGAAAGAGAAAGATGTAACCCTAAATGCCAAATTATGAAATCACAGGTCACCAAGCCTCAATGGCATATAAAACAATTTTTTATAAAACCACATGGAAAATTGCTAATCGTTAACAAAAATACATTATTACACTTATCTCAAAGTAGGAAAACGTAAATAATTTAATGCAATTCTTTAAAAAGAGCAGTTAAATTCAGGTTAATTGATGAAAAATATGGGAACACCTTTGTTGTCTAATCTTGAATGGGTAGCTATTGAACAAGTTGTGGTGGCTTTTAGCAATATTACAAAACTCCTTTTCTTAGGATTCATACAGAAATGGTCATTTGTGTTCCCATGATCCCTGATCAATATTCAAACGCTCTGAATGGTAAACAATTTATGTTTGTGCGACTTTGAAGGATGCATTGCAGAACATAAGAATGTACAGGTATCGTCCTTGAATTACAACAGTTTGTGTAGTGACCGTTGAAAGTTACTATGGCACTGAAAAAAGTGACTTATGACTATTTTTCATACTTATGAATGTTGCAACATTCCCATAGTCTTGTGATAAAAATTCGGATGTTTGGCAATTATTTATGACCATTGCAGTGTCCTGGAGGTCATGTGATCATCTTTTGCAAACTTCTGACAAAGTCAATGGGGAAGCCAGATTCATTTAACAACCTCTTACTAATTTAACAACTGCAATGATTCACTTGACAAGGTGATTCACTTGGTAAGAAAGGTTGTAAAATGGAGCAAAATTCACTTTTTAAATGTCTCACTTAGCAACAGAAAAATTTGGCTCAATTGTGGTTGTAAGTCAAGGACTACCTATATTTCTTGTTGTTTCTCTACTAGAGTACTAGAACTGGCTCAATCCAAATTAAAAGAGCTTACATAGCACAAAGATTTACAATTGCAAGATATAGCAGTGGCTGTTATTTTAGTTGACATTAAACAGAGTCATATATTTTTAAGGGATAGGCATATCTCCACCTGGAAGTAATGGTAACTAAACGGAACCCCCATGTTCAAGGTGGAAATAGTTAAAATTTGTTGTGGGTACATGATAAGAAATGAAAGTCCATGCATGGACTTTTGGAAATGAACTGGTGGATCCCATATAAAAATGGATACTGTTAGGTTCAGCAATGGCTACTCTTACTTGTTAATTCTACTTCAATTATTCAATATTTTGTAGTGATAAGGTTAGGATTTCCAGAAGAGCAATTTTGCTCTTTAATACATGCCCTCAAAATAGCAGTTTCTCCAGTTTATAATTTAATTGTCTTTGTATGCTTTAGTTAATTGTCCATATGCTATCCACTGACTTTGAGAATCTAAGTCATCCAATCCCCTGTTCAAAATAGAAGCTAGCAACCTTTTTTCAACAGATAATTTGAGAATATTAAACAAGGGGCAGTCTACCACTTCTAGGAAAACCGTTCCAGATATAACAGCTCAGGTCATTGTAATGACTTTTCTTACTTTTAATGCTACTGCAGGATCCTACTTGATGCTTCTCTCCAGGGCAGGAGAGTACTATTTACAAAGACCTTGCATGTAGTTGATCACCTGGTTGCAGATGCATAGATTGCATATTATGCTGGCTCAGGAATTCTGGGAGTTGAAGTACGCAGGTCATAAAAGGGCCATAGTTCCCCACCCCTGTTCCAGACCATAATAGACATGACCTACTTTTAGCCATTGTATTCACAAAGTAATCTATTGGTTTATTTAGAAGTGTTTTTATGACACCTTGCTCACAGTAGATCTAAACAATTTGGTATGATGAGAGGCTATGTCAAACACCTTCCTGAAACTTAGTACATTATACATTACATTATATTTTTTGTGTTGCCTTGTGGTTTCCCAAACTAATCATTTTGTAATAAAATAAGTTTATTCTGAACTGACTTCTTGTGATAAATTGTGATATTTTTTTCCTAAATGCTACATACTTTCCTTAAACACTTTTTTGACCGACTGGCTCCACCTTCAGAAAAAAGATAAGATACAAAGAAGATATTAAACAGTTCTATTTTCCCATAGTTCCTCATTATTTCTTCCCTACCTTCTTGTCTGAATAAATTAATAACCTCCTTGGTTTTTTCCTTATTTTGGACAATCCTTTATTAGATTATGCTTTTCTATCAGATACAAAACTCTGGGCTTCAGCCTTTTGAATTCTACCCCTACAGGTTTGAATTAATAGTTTGTAAGTATCATTAGTTGTTAGCCTCTGGTTCCATTTCCTGTACATCTCCTTTTACTTCTCAATTTGTGTCAGTGTGCTTGCTGTTCATCAATAGGCCTCTTATCCCTATTTCTCTTTCTTCATGAAAATCTCTTGTATCTTTTGCATCTAGTATTTCACTTTTCATAGGCTTCCATCCCTCTTTGACTTGTTTATTCTTTAAAATGTCAAGGCAGCATAGGCTACCTACGTTTTGTCCCATTTTGCTAAAATCTGTCTTTTGGAAATCTTTTCTTGTCCTTGTTATTTTGAACTCCGACATAACATAATCTGTTTTGTCTAAGATGCTTCACACTTTGAGTTTGTCAATCAATTCTGCTTTATTTGTCAGAGCTAGGAACAGAAGAGCTGACCACATTGATGCTTTTTCCATTATTTGAAAAATGAAATTGTCAGCAAAAGAGATAATAAATTAATGGGACTCTTCCATATGTTATCAACATCCTTCACCAGAGTAGGTGGTCTATAATCAAATTCCATAACAGTGTCTTTTTTGCTTCTAACTCCTTTAAATCTCACCCAGATGCTACAGGAACTTCCATATTCAAAATATGAATGCCTCCAAAGCTACAACTTCTTTCTATGCAGTGTCACTTTACTACCTTTTTATTGGATCTGCTGAAGAAATGTTATTCTTCAACTTTTACATTGTAGTCATGACTCTCATCTGCTGCCAGATTACTATAATACCTATGAGGACCCCTGTGCTTTTCTGGTTAGGATTTGTAGTTCTAAAATGTCTACATGTTTCCTTCACTGAACTAATCAAGATAGCATTAAGATGTGCATGGACTCTCCTTAAAAGACAAGAACATCAATAATTGAAGGATGACCACTGTGGCTGCTCAAATACAGAGTTTAATGGTTATATTGAGAACATTCATGATTAATGTTAAACACAAAGAAAGTGGGGGGGGGGGAGAAAATCTACTGAGTGTTCTGGTAACAAGCTATTAAGCAGAACTTCGATGGGTGCACGATAGAGACCTGTACAATTATGAACAATATAAAAAGGATGAATAGAAACAAATTATTCTGTGCTTCTTAAAATAGCAGAAAAGAACTTTAAGCTGCTCAGATATGGTATTGACTAATTGAGGGACTTCATTTTATTTTACTGTATCTGGCTCTGCATTCTTTCTGTGAACAGGTCCAAAAGAACAGGGTTTCTAGTTGAATTGAAATGTGTTTGTTTTTAAAGGTGTAATTTCCCGGCAAGGGAAAAGAGGCTTATACTTTTTTCAAATTGCATGTGGTCATATTTTGTTGTCTCTCTCTCTCTCTCTCTCTCTCTCTCTCTCTCTCTCTCTCTCTCTCTCTCTCTCTCTCAGAGAGTGTGTTGGAGAAGGACAGAGAGAAGGAAGAGTACAAGATAATTAAGAATATTTTCAAGCCACTAGCCTTTGCCCTTTGTCAATTAAAAATCTACAATAACAAAATGGGCCAGAAAAAGGCATAGTAGTGAGGGTTGTACGCAAATTGTACATGCAAAATGTTAAAGGAGTCTTAGCATGGTGGAATTTGTCTTTTAAAACCCTGGAATTTGTCTTTTAAAACATAAACAGCAAGAAAATTAAAGCAATGTTGTCACTGCATTTTTTATTTCCCAGCTGAGCTTCATTATTTTTGGACTAATAGACTTACTGTAGTTTGCCAAGTTCCTTATCAGTATTTTACTACGCATGTCTGCATTCTTTCACATTCCTTCACACTCTTCCCTTTGTTCTCTTTCCAGAAAGGTCTGGCTGAGAAATAGCTGGCAAAAGCTATTTCAAAATGTAGCAATTACTTTTCTTAGTTAGTGAGGTGTTTTATTTTCTTCATAACAAATAAATGAGTTTTATTAGAGAACTTTTCTTCGGGATTTCTTTTCAGAATATTGCAACAAGGAATAAGCCTCGATCCATCCTCTAATTAAACCAGGGTGATTGGTCCCAGAGCCAAACATGGGATTAATCAATGCCCTGACAAATGTAATGCATAGGAAATATGCTGAAAAACAGCAGAACGTTTGTTTGTGATGAGATATTCTGAATATAACAAGTTACTTTATTGTTTTTAAAAAGCAACCCTACTATTGTAGACTTGACTTTTAGCCATCCGGGTTTATGCCCACATTGTAGACAAATATTTTAATACAATAGATTTGTAGCAGATTTCCTATAAACAAAAAAAAAAGATGAAATTTATAGATAGGATATGATAAATTTGCCAATTTTGTGAAAAACAAATAAGCTATGGATGATAGGCCTTCCCAAACACATTTAGCTAGCTCCTCTTGGAGAAAGAGTACTTGATTTAAGGTAAGAAAATTATCAAAATATCATGATGTATAACTATTATGTTATAACAGTTGCAAGGCAGTCTTCATTGTGTTAGGATTTACTAAGAGACTTCTTCAAAGACCTATTTTCAGCAATTATCTTTCTTGTCTTCCTCCCAATCTTTTCTGTTTACCCTGTGAAAAGTAAAAACCTAGATTGAGACTGGCTGTAATAATAGAATCTTATAAATCTGATTGTGTTGTACTTCCTCCTCCTCCTTATAGTTCAGTGAATTAAGAAAGTATCTATCTTAGCTGCTTCCAAACATTGTGTGGAAGCATATCTGGACTTAAACAATGTTTTGTCCCTTATTTCATGGCAACAGAGCTATCTCTATTAAAGATATTTTCCTTATTTTCTACAATCTTTGACATTTTTATTTTTATTCTTTGTACTTTGGTGTACCTTTTTTTGGCTTGGATGAGAATGATGATGAACAGAGAGACTAAGTAGTATTCTTATTACTAATTAAATCTTATCCTCTCACCAGAGACACAAATCGACATGTGAGAAATTCTATCCCATTTGGTGGTACTAGGGTAATCTCAACAAAAATCAGCTTCCCGAATTCTCTACTGCTAATGATGTGTGATGGGGCTTTGAAATCCTAATATTTTGGATTTCAATGATTTGATTTCTTCAACCCATACTGATTTCATTGAATGCAAATTGAGAAATATGATTATCTGTTAGGACTAATGGTTGAAAAAAGTGTTGTTTGTAAGAGCTGTTGAATATATGTTTATTAAAACTTACTGTTAGTAAGTGTTAGTAACTTTGCCATAATGTTTGTACGATAACATTGATGTATAAAAGTAATTATTAATACCAGATACTGCTTGACGTTTATGCTATAATTGATTGTTACATAAACTGTTAAAATACTGTACTGTTAAAATGCTCTATTTTGGGATTATCTGGCATGTTATAATTAAATGTAGTCTTAATATTAAAGACTACATATTTATGAGCCAAATCATAATGCCCAGTTTAGTTTAATTAATTAGTATGTTTGAGATACTAGGTTTGGAGATACAGATATAGATTACAATTTCTTTCTTTTTTAGAGCTGTGTTATTGAGCAAGAAATCAAGAAAAACCCTAAAAATGTACAGAATTTTAAAATGAATTTTGTATAAATAAGAACTGAAATTACAGCATCAAGAAGAAAAGAAAAAAACCCAGGGATATTTACACATAAAAAGGATAGAAAGAGAGGAGTGTACATATGATGTTAATGAGAGAAATATTTAAAATATCAGTATTTCTGATATAGATGAAGATAATCAGGAAAAACTTTGTTCTGATGTATAGTTGATTTGGTTTGTGGAGCCTAATGACATAGATTTAGGTACCATAGAAACTTGCAATTAGATTTGTTAAATTCATATCTCAAATCTTCTTCTCAAAGTTTTTTAAGACTTTCGGGAGAACCTGTCATGCTTGATATAAGACTTTAATAAAATATTAATGTAATTCCCTTGATTTTAAATGAAACAGACGTTCATCATTTTTCAAGTGTTGTCAATGGTTGTAATGGATAATAGCTAATAATCTTAGAAAGGGATGATTGAATTTGTCTCATTTGAAACCACATTGGAACTTGCAAAATGTATTCAACAGAAATAGTGTTTTTAATAGTGTTCAATATGCAATATCTAGTCTGGTAATTTGCTCTGTTTCTCTCTTTCTTGTATTGAATAAATTTAGTATCATGCATGAAAAATAAAAAAAAAGAGAAAATAGAGGTCAGCAACCAAGAATCATTTCTGACTTTCCCAAATTTATATGCAGTAGATGTAAATTTGTGAATTTAATTATTTAGTATCAGGAAAAAATGGCCTTACCCTAGGATATGAGTAGTTCTATTTTAACCCAATTAGGTCCATTCATAACTATCTGACAGGCTCCTTTCCCCCCCACCCCACCCCCTTTGGCATGGAGTAGATTTGATGGCCTTGTGGGCCAGTCACCACTATTTTCCAGCCACAGTCTATTTGATAAGATTGTTCTGATAACAAGGTAATTATAATTTGGGATGAAACTAAAGATAGCCCTCAATTTACAACCATAATGCAACATACCTATTATGGTTGTATGTCGTAAGAGTTATAAAACAGAACAGAATAACATAATTGGAAGGAACCTTGAAGGTCTTTTAAATCAACATCCTGCTCAAGCCAGAGATCCTATGCCATTCCAGACAAGTGGATGTCCAGTCTCTTCTTAAATGCCTCCAGTGACAGAGCACTCACAACATCTGAAGACAAGCTGGTTAATTGTTCTCACTATTAGGAAATTTCTCCTTAGTTCTAGATTGTTTCTCTCTTTAATTAGTTCCCATACATTGTTTCTTGTCTTGCCTTCTAGTGCTTTGGAAAATAGCTCGATCCTCCCTCTTCTTTGTGGCAGCTCTTCAAATATTGAAACACTGCATTCATGCCACCGCTAGTTCTTTTCACTACACTAGACATACCCAATTCCTGCAATTGTTTTTCATATGTTTTAGCCTCCAGCCCCCTAATAATCTTTGTTGCTCTTCTCTGCACTATTTCTAGAGTGTCAACATTTTTTTTATAATATGGTGACGAAAGCTGGATGGCGTATTCTACGTATTCTTAGTGATCTTATTAAGGCTTTATAAAGTGGTACTAATACTTTGTGAGATATTGATTATTTCCCTTTGTTAATGCAACCTAGGATTGCATTGGCTTTTTTGCAACCTGGGATGGCATTGACTTTTTTGACTGCTGCCGCACACTGCTAGCTCATATTTAAATGATTGTCCACTAGGACTCCAAGATCCCTCTCACAGTCACTGGGCCACGTTTCACCTAATCTGTACCTGTACATTTGGTTTTTCTTACCTAAATGTAACACCTTACTTTTCTCTACATTGAATTTCATCTTGTTAGATAGGGCTAATGGTTGGATTCAGCCAGTTCGCACCACTTCGGGAGAACCGGTTGTTAACTTTCTGAGCAGTTTGATGAACTGGTTGTTGGAAGAAATCATTAAGGCAGAGAACCGGTTGTTAAATTATTTGAATCCCACCACTGGATAGGGCCCAGTGTTCAAGTCTGTCAGGATTTGGAGCCTATCTTCTGGGGTGTGGACTATTTCTGCAGTTTAGTGTCATCTGCAAATCTGATGAGTTCCCCTTCTATTCCCTCATATAAATCATTTATGAAGATGTTGAAGAGTACTGGGCCTAAAATGGAACTTTGTGTTACCTTGCTGCTCACTTCCCTCCATGTAGATGTAGTTCCATTAAAGACTACATGTTGAGTGCAGTTTGTCAGGCAGTTACAAATCCATCTGGTGGTGATGCTATCTATCCCACATTTTTTTTTCTTCATCACATGACCAACCTGACCCTTGATTTAGTGGATGTTAACCAAATGCCACGATTATTAGGCAAATCAATTGTTTGTTAAGGGCTGGTTTTGCCAAAAACTGGTAGCAAATGCCTGTTTTGGCAAAAATATTGTAAACATGTTCACGTGACTGTGGGATGCTCAAATAGCTGTGAATGTGGGCTGGATATTAACTGCCTGAAATGTGGTTAAATTATCACAGGAGAGGGCAGCTCTCATAACTTTGGAACTGAATTGTAAATAT
This sequence comes from Pantherophis guttatus, assembly GCF_059756535.1. NCBI lineage: Eukaryota > Metazoa > Chordata > Lepidosauria > Squamata > Colubridae > Pantherophis > Pantherophis guttatus. The sequence continues at coordinate 59,819,763 of NC_142066.1, forward strand.
TCCTAGGGAGATCTGTCATAACTTCGAATGGTCATTAAGTGACAAATGTTAATTAATGACTACCTATATGAGAGGGAGACTAACTCACTGCTCACTCCAGGAATTTGATTTTCACCAGCTCAAGGTTGACTCAACTTTCCATCCTTCCGAGGTAAAATGAGGATCCAGATTGTTGGGGGCAATATGCTGATCCTGTAAACTGCTTAGAGAGGGCTGTAAAGCACTGTGAAGCGGTATATAAGTCTACTGGTAAATGTTATTGCTAATGGTATGACTATGGAAGAAAGAAAGTAAGCACCTTGAGTTCCTTGGAGGAAGGATATGCCATAAACCTTGGCATAATAGGTAAATTATTATGAAGAGCTGTGGTGGGGCAGTGGTTAGAACACAGTTTTGCAGGCTGGCTCTGCCTACTTCCAGGAGTTTGATTCTTGATCCTGGGATCAAGGTTGACTCAGCCTTCCATCCTTCTGAGGTCAGTAAAATGAGGACTCAGATTGTTGGGGATAATATGCTGACTCTATAAACCATTTAGAGAGGGCTGTAAAGCACTGTGGACTGATATTTAAGTCTAAGTGCCATTGCTATTGCTAAATGATGTGTTTGAAAATGTCCTATTGAGGTCAACTGAATGAAAATATGGTATTCAGCTTTAGTACCTCAATTATATTAGCATCTGTTTTTTATAGTCATAGGAAGATATACAGCACAGGTAGCTATTAGCACAGTCCTTAATTAATTTCAGATTACTGCATCCATCTGTAGTGCAATTTTTCCAGTTTTCATTATATTTTGTTTCCATTCCTATCCAAGGTTGAGTAAGAGTAATTGCCTTTCCTAAAGCAATACTACCGAAGTAGTGAAAAGAATAATTTGAGCCAGTATTAGATTTTTTTAATTGCGCAAAACATGTTTCCTTCCTTCCTTCCTTCCTTCCTTCCTTCCTTCCTTCCTTCCTTCCTTCCTTCCTTCCTTCCTTCCTTCCTTCCCTCTCTCCCTCCCTCCCCCTCTTCTTTCTTTCTTTCTTTCTTTCTTTCTTTCTTTCTTTCTTTCTTTCTTTCTTTCTTCACTCTGAATCAGGCATCTAATATTTTATGGATTCTGCTTTGAAACCTTTCCCCCACATGTGTGAATTCTGGTCGTGATAACACAGTGCTGCGGAAAAGGCACTGTAGCCTGTCCCTGTTGTGCTGTGAGTCATTCTCTTCTTTATGATCACTTCACACATTCCAGAGTTGAGCACTGGCACTGAAAAGAGTCCCATAACTTAGCTCTGATGTTCTCTAAGTTAAGAAGTAGACAGTTCCCAGAATATATAAGGCTTTCAAATCTCTCTATTTTGGAAAGCCTGTGATTGTGATCCTTGCAATTTTCCCAAGGGAAATACATTTTTTCTGATATGATCAGAACAGATTGTGACTGAAGGGAACTAATTTGGACTAGGCACATTATCAAGATTTAGCTATCTTTCTCAAAAAACATTTAATCAAAAAAGCAAGGCTCACTATATCCAAATAAGTAATTATTATTAAATATAATTAGAATTAAAATATTTACAGCAGATTGGTACAATTTTCAGTCTGAAAGTCTTCTTTCAAATTTGGAAAGACCTGGGATACCATTCACAAGAACTGATGTGGCAGCAATTTGTGCATTTCTGGTCCCAAGTATATTTGCAGCAGGAGCAGCTTTCTTCTTCCCCTGATTGTCACCAAATATATACAGAAACAGGAGAAACAGGAGTCAATGCATAGGGAAATCTTTGGCAAAAGAAGGAAAGTCTCCCTCATTCAAGGTCTTGCTCTAAAAATTACTGTAAAATACCAATAGAAGCTCAGGAGCATTTTTTCCAGTAGTGGCACAATTATTTGGCAATACCTAGATGGACTTGTTTGGCTTAGAAGCGAAGTAGGAGCAGTTCAAAGGAAGAGTTAATCTTTGAATAGGCAGAGGATACAAAAAACTGTAGGATAGGGCAGGAAATTAAAAGCCATCCCTTAAGAAGTCTGCAACAAATAATTTTATATTTTATATTGAATACTTTTTCTAATTTACAATTCTATATTGTTGCCAAGAAAACTGTAAACATATGTCCATGACATCATTGGTGATTGAGTACAACTCGATTTTACTTTTTAAAATGATGAAGTACCGTATTTTTTGGAGTATTTATTTATTTATTTATTATCAAATTTTATATGCCGCCCTTCTCCCGTAGGACTTGGGGCGGGTTACATAATAAAAATACTAAAACCAAAGCCAATTTAAAATCCCCAATTTAAAATCATGCAGCTGATCAGGGAATTTGTCGAAAGAGCCAAGTCTTCAGGTCAGTGCGGAAAGTGTGGAGGTCGGGGGCCGTCTGGAGCCCAGTGGGTAATGAGTGGGTATAAGACACTCTGGAGTATTTTTGTTGTTGTTAGTTCTGAAGTCGTGTCCGACTCATCACAACCTCATGGACAACATTCCTCCAGGCCTTCCTGTCCTCTACCATCCTCTGGAGTCTATTTAAGTTCATGCCTACTGCTTCAGTGTCTCCATCCAGCCATCTCGTTCTCTGCCGTTCTCTTCTTCTTTTGCCCTCAATCTTTCCAAGCATTAGGCTCTTCTCCAGTGAGTCCTTCCTTCTCATTAGTTGGCCAAAGTATTTGAGTTTCATCTTCAGGTCCTGGCCTTCTAAAGAGCAGTCAGGGTTGATCTCCTCTATGACTGACCGGTTTGATCACCTTGCAGTCCAAGGGACTCGCAGGAGTCTTCTCCAGCACCAGGTCTGGTGTATAAAAGACACCTTATTTTTGAGGGAGGAAAATAAGAAAAAAAAATTCTGCTCAAGAGGCTCTCTGTTTGGGAGGCTGTGTTTTCAGCTTCCAAAAACTCTGTTTGCAAAGGAGCTTCTCTTTGCAAAGGCAACTTCTCAAACGGACCTTTTGGAGGCTCCTCCAAAAGCTCCAAAAGGGTGGGGGCCAGTGGGTGGGCAGGGCTACATTTGATGTATAAGACGTACCTAAATTTCACCCTCTTTTGGGGGGGGAGTGCGTCTTATATTTCAAAAAAATATGGTAGTACCAATATTTTGATATTTTGGACATTGATCACTTATGTGGCACATCCAACATGCTTTTAATAGAATTCTTAGAAATGCTTGATTGTCTTTGCAAAGTTTACATTGATCTTAAGAAGAATCTTATTCTTAAGAATCTTAAGAATCTTACATTGATTTTAATAAGAGATTGGACAGTATATGTTTTTCTGCATTAGAGTTGTTTATTCAATAAGCCTATTTTAAAAATAACTGGGTGCAAATGTTGAAGAAGAGGCAGCTAGAAGTGTCACTGTATTGGCCCAGCATAGCATCCAGAAATGCATCTCCTCAATGTCTGCAGGAACACCCCTGCTGTTCTCATAGAGGCAGCCGTGCTTTCTGAACACACTATTTTGAGTGTCATTACCTTTTTCCGGAGCAATTGCAATATGTTATTCCTCTGCCATTATGCCGCTGTAGAGAAACTAGCTAGGCTAACTCCATATTATCCTGGCAAAGGCACCAGGAGAGGATTAGATTGCTTTCCAATATTTCAGTGAATTAGAGCTTAAAGCGGAATGGATGAGTAGGAAAGTGGATGGCTTTGTGTGGAGAGATTGGCAGCAGGAATGGCACGTTATATAAAGATACTGCCACTACAAAGTGCTTGATGCCTATACATTTATTCAAGGAAAACAAATATCTATAGCATGCTTTCTGTTTAAAAGAGGCCAGAACAACTCTATTGGGGATGGGTTAAACTAACTTACTTTCTTTCCCTTCCTTCCTTCCTTCCTTCCTTCCTTCCTTCCTTCCTTCCTTCCCTCCTTTCTTTTCCCCTCTACTTTTCCAATGCCATTTTTTCATTCCCTTATCTACCTCCTTAATGCCTTCTTAATGCATTCCTTAATCCTCTACGGAAGCTTTATATTCATCAAATCAAAACCACTCCTAATTTTCAAAGAATCCCTTTGATTTGGTAGATCTAAAGTGATATTAGACCACTCATACCTTGCCATTTTTTAGTCCCTCATCTATCCACAGAAATGGCTTTTCCATCTAAAGCTGCCTGGCTTCTGCGGGGACATGAAACAACTTTTCAAGGAGTTGAAACTTGCTGAAGTAATTAGTCTGTGTTTCCAATAGTATGTGGATAGTCCCTAGGTCAAAATCCCACAACCAATTATATTTAGGAATTCCCAAAGTTTTATTATCATCAGGCCATGAAGCAGAAATTATTCAATATTCTTCAGGCTGGGTGAAAATAATGCGTCCTCAAAGAAGCCATTCACTACTTGTCATCCAAAGTAGCATTAAAAAATTCTCAATTTGAGACCTTATCCATCCATTTCTCCATTTGGATAAGATCTCAGAGGTCCACTTGAGACCTTATCTCCAGATGTGATTCCATCTGAGATAAAGAACAATTTTGATGATAGAGAACATTGTCTTCAGGGCTTTCCCTGAAAGCTGTTTGAAAACTTCAATTAATACAAGACATATATGCTAGATTACTAACTGAGACTGATTATTAGGAACATCTCAGGGTGCTTTAACACTTTTCTTTAAAGCATTATACCACTTATGACCCTCCTACACTTGCTTTTAAATCACCCAAGACTGAGTTGGAGATATTCAGGGTTAAATGGGTATGAATTGGGAAGAAATCCTCATTTTACCTTGCAAGATTTTGCCTGTTAACTTTTCTCTCAAAGTAGGCTTGGTTAATCTCTATTAGGAAACATTTGTTTTCTTCTCTGTTCTATTACAGACTTTTTTTTTTTGTTACAAGTACTTCTACTACGAAGTAAAGTAAAATAAGTTGCCGACTTGTAGAGCATCCTCAATGCTGTCTCAGGGCAAAGATATTTCCATGATGCAGTCTAAGAATCTTCAGATGTGACATAAAATAATTGAGTCTAATCAACTAAAAGGGATGTTGGTAAAAAAATTAAATGGATACAAATTTCCAGATGAAATAATAAAAAAAATCTTAATGTATGATATTGTTCTAAATTCAGCCCCCAATGCAAATGGATAAAATTACAGATATCTTGTTGAAATACACATCAATATTAGTCAATAAAAGCCAGTTATCTTTACATAATGGGTTAAAGAACACTGTCTTGAATTCCTGAGAAAAAGAATGAAAATTCAAAGAAGGAATCTGGCTTTTTTTGTTTAAATTCGCGAGTATTCTTACTCTGTTAAGGTTCACATAAGTACATATCAAAGGGAAATTTCTGTATAGTGAAAGAGACAGCTTGTTTAAAAACTATTCTAAAACAAGTATAAGATAGATTGCATAATGTCCCTGAGCAAGCCACACTGATTTGAAATATGCTTAGCTTTTTTATTCATGCTTTTTGAGTAGAAAAATGGAAGAAGCTATTTAAGTTAAAATATATTATAAATATGGTCACACAAAGTAACGATTCCCTTGAACTTGATTCCTGGTAATTACATATTTCCTTTGGCAGCAGTATACTGCCTGGGGTTTCCTGCTGAGATCCCATCCAGGCATTAATCAGGTCCATCCTTTTGGTTTTTTCAGTTCAACTAACATTGGTCCATGGGTAATGCTCCAGACATAATGAAAACAAATGCACAATTGATCTAATTTGTGTTGAAGCTACTTATTCTATCAGCATGATTGTTATTAGTGTCACTGTAGTTTAAGTACCTATATCTTCATTTAAAGCAACAACAACTATTGACTTTTATCAGACAGCCAACTATTTTGTCCTAGAATGGGTGCAGAAATTATTTCTATGCCAATTGGAGGTGCTATGAATAGAAATATTATTTAAATACAGTATGCATATAAAATTGACAAAATAATTCTGCAGTTTGTTAGGTTTGCAATATTCCTGTGAATTAACTTTATGTTGTTCTCATTTTAAAGCTACAAAGCTGATAATGAAATAGTGGCTTGCCTGACACTGCTCACTGAGAAGTTGGCTGTATGTTTGGCTCCTCTCTTAGATCCAGTTATGTCAATGTAGACTTTTTTGGAAATTGGATTATTTTATTCTCTAGGTACACTTGTGGACAATGCTGCAAGAGTTAAGTGTACTAACATTTACAGACTATGCTGCTTGCAAGAACGTATCCTATCACTTTTAGCAAAGCAGCATTTATATACTTATTAAATGTGACTAGATATAATCTAGAATATTAAAGTATTTTTGTGTGTGCATACAAAAATTCATTTTTAGTAAAAATGCATGGAACTGGACAAACTGATTTCTTTTAACCATGGGAACACATGATGTAAACAGAATGCTCAGATAGTTGATGTTTTATGGTGTTGTAAGGCTTTAACATATTTATGCTACAATCTTATACATAATTACTGGAAATAACTTCAGTTATGCTTACCACTTAATAAACAAAAATGGGCTGCACTGTTTACCAAAATACATCATACAGACAGAACAACAGTATTTTTTAATAAGGAAAACATGGTATTTTGAATGGTATCAAGTGAATTTCTGCTCTGTAAATAATATTCATTTCACACATTCCCAGTGAACATGCTATATAAAAAAGTGCTATTTTAATGAAAGTTATATTTTGTTGATAAATTCAAAGATTGATAAATCTGGTGATTGTTCTCTTAATATTAGTAAGATTAATTTCATATTTTTACATATCAACGCACACAGTTTTAAAATTTGCTGGACATAGATATGACTTTAGTAATACTGAAGGGAATAAACTACTTGACATTCACAAAGTTTCAAGAACTAATTGAGCAACACTCTTAATATATCCCATCACTAAGCTTTCCATTTCCAGACGCACACTTCACAACAGTGCTGACAAGCAAAAAATAGAGCATTTACAGTGCTAGTTCTGACCTTCAAGTAGAACAAACACAGAGAATGAAAGTCAAGAGAGATGTTCTACTTACTTTGTCCTTCAAATTTCCTGATGATTGTATCCAAATAGGTGTTCTGAGGGGCCACGTGCCCCCTCCTGACAGGCATTTTCAGACTTTTGTTCACATCCAATGGGAATGAGAAATGCCGCTTTCTTCAGTAAGATGCTCTGGTTTTGAGTAGAAGGGTGGAAGAAGCTTGAGCTCTGCTCTGAGAAACCAAGGGGTAGTTAGCTAAGAGGCCCTTGCCTCTTGTACTCTCCTGCTTGGTAGCTGTGAAGAGAGCAAAGACTCCCCCCTTGTACCCATATCCCTCCCTTAATTTTCTTTAGCTCCTGACCAATACAATTTCACCAAGGGCAGGAGGGGGAGAGTTGAAAGAAACACCAGAGGAAAAGGGGTGGGTAATTTCCTTTTTATTTTTTTAATGATGATGCTTAGTCATCAGTGTCCCATTCCATATGTGGCTGTCTCAAAGACTTGTCAGCAGCAACAGCTGTTAATCTGACAATAACCAGCAGCCACCTCCCTTCTCTCTTTTTGGGATCCTAAATAGACGTGGAACCGAAAAAACTCACGGGGAGAGAAATGTCTCTCTGGTCTCTAATTCAACGCGGAAGAAGCTGAAGAAAGGATTGGGGCTTGTAAGGAGAGACGCACGCCTTTGGGAGGGGGTCTCCTTGTCGCTCCCCCTTTCTGTTCCTTTAACGTTCGGATGGCAAGAAGACGTTTGGAGTCGATGAAAGCAGGAGCTGTTCTCAGGCTGTGGTGCTGAAGAGCCCTCTCTGGACAGAATACCACCTGGGTTGCTGACTGCTAATCCGGGGGCGGAAGGAGAAAAAGAATGAATGGGAGGAGGGGGCAGTGAAAAGAGGAGAAAGCACATTTACAAGGTTTTGCAGACATTGGTTCACTCTGGACTATACTTACAAACCGGGCTTCTTGGCATTTTGCCATACAGCCACTTGTTTGCTACTGGGAAAGAAGATGGAACAAACAAAATATACCAATCACACCAGAGATAGAGAGCTGATCAGCGCTTCTTCACAGTTAACTTACCACCTTATAGAAGAACAAACTAAGTGGAAGAAAGCTATTGTAATAATGCTGCCATTGGCTTTAGGGCTTATTCCAATATTTTGTTTGATATATTTGTTGGATATGTAATAGGAACCAGGTTTCCATAAGATAAGATAAGATAATTTTATTTCTATACCGCCCCTCTCCCGAAGGACTCGGGGTGGTGCACAGCCAAGTAAAAACACAATGCAAACATCATAATTAAATTTAAAAATTGTTAAAATTCTTACATTTGCGGCCAAAAATCGTTAAAAACCCAGAAATTTAAAACCTCCAAATTTAAAACTCCATTACACAGATAGCCCTGCCTGTCAGAAGATGCAGATGATCATAAGAATCATAAAACAGTTTTATATACATAAAAAAAGGATAAGGTTTTTTTTTTTATTATTTGATTTATATGCCGCCCTTCTCCGAAGACTCAGGGCGGCTTACAATGTGCTCAGCAATAGCCTTCATCCTTTTGTATATTTATACAAAGTCAGCTTATTGCCCCCACAACTGGGTCCTCAATTTACCTACCTTAGAAAGGATGGAAGGCTGAGTCAACCTTGAGCCTTGGCGAGATTCGAACCCTGCAGTAATTGCAGGCAGCTGGTCTTAATAACCAGCTTAATAACAGGGTGCCTTAAACCCCTGTACTACCAAGGCTCTTGGTAAAATGTTAAAATGTTTCCTACGGATCCTAATTGTAATAATTGTGTGTCAATATCCTTTCTTCTAAAACTGAACATTGATTAATAATGGTGGAAATTTGTCAGTTATAAAAAGTATATTACAAACTAAAAGAAAAATAATTTGAATTATATCTTTATGGGTATGCAGCATGATGTCATCCAGATGAATGGGACTAGAACCTCACAATCCCTAGTTGTACACATGCTGGCTGGAGCTTATGAATCCAAAATTTTTGGAAGGCATCAGGTTGTGTAGTCTATTCCAAGCACAAATTTCCACAGTTCTTTATATGTCATAATCAGATCAATTTATATTACTTCAGCATTAAATCTGCTCCTAAAAAGTATCTGGAAACTTCAGCTAAAGCAAAATGTCAGGTTACTGGCTGGAGCTTTGCAATATAACAGTAAAATCCAATAACCAAGTTTATTAAATCAATAAACATGTTTATTAAATCACCTTGGCTGCCTATTTGAGTCTAGGCTTGAGTTTTAGAGGTAACACCTTTTATACTTCTAAAAAGTTGAGACCTAACTACTTTATGGACCATTTTCTTTCCATATACAAGAAAGCATTGAGTGGAGTATAAATATATTTTTCTTGGGATTGTGATTATCTTGGGCACTCCTGTTAAATGCTTGGAGATGTACTTCAGAATCTTTTGTAGATCCCTTCTTGTGAAAAATATTGAAATATTGAGCTGTCCATTGACTCAGATCTGAGATTGACAAAGTCTACTAATATTGTCCCATATAATTCATTCCTGTAATTACAGGGATGTCTCTGACTCTTGGAATAGCCGTTTACTAGGGGACAGAAGAAACACTCAAAATGATTTTTAAGAGGGAGGAATTTTATCAGCAGTTCAATCAGAATAGAACTGAGAGGGACCTTGGAGGTCTTCTGGTCCAACACCTGCTCAAGCAGGAGACCCTATACAATTTCAGACAAGTGACTATCCAATTTCTTCTTAAAAACCTCCAGTGATGAAGCACTCACAACTTCTGAAGGCCAGCTGTTCCACTGGTTAATTATTCTCACTGTTAGGAAGTTTCTCCTTATTCCAGGTTGTTTCTCTCCTTGATTAGTTTCCATCCATTGTTTCTTGCCTGCCCTTTGGTTCTTTTCTTCTCAGCTTCACCAAGGTGCAGCATTGAAGAATGGACATTTTATGTCTGTGCTTGTGTTTGTTCTGTGTAGTTTTTCAGGCATTACATTGGCCAATTTTTTTGTTTGCTTGTCCTTTCTTGTCTTTAGCTTAGCCTTGGCAAGTGTATGGACAAGTTCCTGTGGTTTTCTTGGCAAGATTTCAGAAGTAGTCTGCCAGTAACTCTGTCCTAGAATTCAGAGAAAGGGACCAGCCCAATCTTAGCTGGCTGGCTTTGAGACTAAGGTGGAGAAACCTTAGTTTTCTGGTTTCTAGTCTGATGCCTTCACCAATACACCATACTGGCCCTCAAGAAATGGTTGGACCTGAAGATTGTGAGTATGGTCACCTTCTCTTTAGATCCATGTTCCTCCGGATTTATTAAAACAGTCTTGGGGGTGTCCTGGAGGCGAGTTCTTTCTCTTTTTTTGCATCCCTTTATTTTGAACAATTTTCATCTAACACGAAGCCTTTATTTTTAGGGAAGATGGTAAAGAAACTTCAAAGGACCTTAGAGAAAGTGGATTATCTGGACTGCTTTCCAGTCAGAATTCAGACCTGGATGTGACACAAAAATGGCATTGCTCATGCTTATGGATAACTTCTAGTGTGGTCAGATGGGAGAGTAAATCCCTTACTGCTCTATTTATCCTCTCAGCAGCTTTCAGTACCATCAACCATGAATTGAATTGGCTCAGAGAGCTGAGGACGGGTGGCATGCTGTTTTGCTGGTTCACTTCCTTCTTTCTGCACTAATTCAAGTTAGTGATGATTGGGAAGGAGAGTCCCACTCCTAATCCATACTATATGGGGTGGCACAGGGTTTTGTACTTGCTCCTTTGCTTTATAACATCTACTTGCAGTCACTGGTGAACTCACCTGTCATCATGGGGTGAGGCGTCATCAATGTGCAGATGGTACTCAACTGCATATCAATCTGGCAATCAATCAACCAAGTACCAAATTGGTTGTCATTCAATTTCCAGGTCCAATTCAAGGTGCTGGTTTTAACCTCTGGTCATGTGCAGAGTGCTTTCATGGTATTTCTGGTCATGTGCAGAGTGCTTTCTGCCCAAACCTGGGTGGGTGATTTCGTGGTGTTTCTGGTCATGTGCAGAGTGTGTTTGGATGGAGAGTTACAGCAATGTTCCCCCCAAAGCTGATACTGATGCCGTGAAAAAAGTAATGCTGAGAACAGTTTTTTTCCCCCCCAGTTTGGACTCCAAACTTTCCTGTCCCTGCAGCCCCATTTCCATAATGCATCAGGCCTGCAACTAAATGCAGCTGCAAACTTTGCAATCTGCTTGATGAGCAAGAATTTGAATGCAACTCAAAAGAAGCCATTTTAGTTTTTAAAAAAGCTGACATCCCACCCCACTGCTTCCCAAAACTGCCCTTTTTTTCTGATCAAGACACCCTCAAACATTAAGCAATGTGGCTTTAAAATAAAACTTGCAGGGCTTCCCATTTTGACATCCTCCCCCCCCGCCCCCGACAGCCTGCTCACTCGCCTGCCCATCCAGTACTCCATCCAGCACCCACAGCAAGGCGTTCCCACAGTGAATTTACGGTGTTAAGATGTCCTGCAAAGAGATGGCAGCGAGGACTCAGTGTTGCGAGGAGACTGCCCTCAGCTGGCCATGATGAGCTAGTGGTATCAAGTCCTCCCATTCCATCACATGATTGTGAATTAAAAGAAATAGTAACCTTAGGCAGCCAAGCTACTCTGTAATAACACTGTAGACTCGGCTCTCAATGTACAAATGCAATAACTAACTAAATAAACAAATAACTAAATAAACAAATAAATTCTTATATTTGTATTTGCTGTTTTTGTATTTTTATTTATTATTGTATATTGCCAAGAGTTGCCTTAGTGAGAAGGATGGCTATATAAATTAAGAAAGAAAGAAAGAAGAAGGAAGGAAGGAAGGAAGGAAGGAAAGAAAGAAAGAAAGAAAAAAGAAAGAGAAAGAAAGAAAGAAAGGAGGGAGGGAAGGAAGATGCTAGAAGATATCTTTGCATTTCTAAAAGGAACAGTAATTCCAGAATTAAAATAACACAGTAGGCTGTAATACATTGTGGTACAAGGGGCAACTTTAATTGGCTTCTTAAAATGTTTAACGTGGAATATTTCTCATTTTCTTGATAACGGAAGAGGCAATTTATAGTATAACTGTCTTAGTTTAGGTGCTACCATTTGGGAATCAGCCAAAATGGTTTGCAAACATTCACGTTTTTTTATATTTTTAATTAGGCATGATTACAAAAAGCAGTGTGTGTGTGTGTGTGTGTATGTGTGTACCAATTCTCTCCTGAATTAAACCGGATGTTTCAGCCAAAATGTCTTTGGTTCAAAGTTAGTGTGGATAGAATTTGTAGACTAGATGTGTTAGAAGGGTGTCAATCAGGGTTGGGTTCCTTTAGTACCGGTTTGCAGTGGGAGCGCGTGCTTGCACTTCTGTGCATGCGCAGATCACCCATGATGATGTCATGGCGGGTGGCTGGAGCCACCCGCCGGTTTTACTATCGGTTCTATAGAACCAGACCGAACTGGGAGCAACCCACCACTGGTGTCAATTTATACTTAGGATTCAGGGGGAACAAACTATGATTGCTAGTTCAGGAGGTAAAAATATTAGCCACACTAGTTTGCACTCTGTCTTTTCCCAGAAGAAAACTAAAATAGAAAAAAAGATGTCACTCCAAAAAGGGTCATATATAACTGATCTCTCTCAGATTAATACTTGTAGTCTTGTATTTTTAAGTAATGAAAGAAATGAAAAAAGGGCAAACCATTAGGCTGTGTATGATCATAAATGACTGACTTAGCAAATTAGAAATCTTGGGACAAGCTAGATTTACTAGCTTGTATTATAAAATTATAATAAAGTCTTATCCTTCACATTAGTTGAACTAATAACAATTGGTAGGGAGACTTATCAATTATTAATTATTGGTTCAATTATTATTATGGATATCCTATCAATTATTAGTTCAACAGCCATCCGATGTATTAATGAACTGTCTTGCCTATGAAGGAGAATATTAACTTTAATTAATTAATTAATTAAATAATACTAACTTGATCCCAGAAAGTAGTCTTCACTGAGAAACAGATTTGCTGTTTTTGAAAGTGATAGTATTCTTGTGTCTCAGCAATTCCTAAAATTAAGGTGATTTTCTGTTAGAACAGAGGTGTCAAACTCGATTTCATTGAGGGCTACATCAGGGTTGTATTTGACTTTGGGGGCCAGGGGGCCAGGGTGGGCGTGGCCAGGGTGGGCGTGGCCAGCTCAATGTCATTGGTGTTGTGGTGGCCCGAGTGCTCCGCCAGTGAAAATGGCCTCCCAAGCTCCGTTTTTTCCTGCAATGGTTTCCTGTAACCCTCTGCCAGTGAAAACGGAGCTCAGTAGGGCTGCCTGTGGCCCTCCTGAGTGCCATTTTCGCTGACAGAGTCACAGTGGGCCGGTCCTTTGCTGTTTCCAGGGCAGCACTGCGGGCCAGATCTAAGCACCCCACAGGCCGGATCCAGCCCCTGGATCATGAGTTTGTCACCACTGGTATAGAACAACTATTTTTCTTATGTTACTTGATGATGAGAGAGTAATAACTTATTAATTAATAATTGGTAGTTCTTGCCATAAGAAAAGTGCTCCAAAAATTCCATGAGAAGTTTTGAGAGGACAACATTTATTGGGAGACAAATTCTGCTAAGATGGTCCCTCTAGGAAACTCATATCTTGTCTTGCCGACAACTTTTTCCTTCGGAGATTCAAGGCACAAGCTCTGTTCAAAATTTGATACTAATTAACAAGGGAAGACATAGCATATGAAGTGGAACTGATGACATAGTATGATCATGTAATGCTAGGGTTCTTAATGCTAAGGGATATTAAAACTGAGTTTATTCAAATATATAAATTGGATATCAGAAAAGCAGGATGTAATAAATTAAGGACAATTATAAGGATTATATAGAGGAAAAGCAAATGAGAAAAAGTTCTGAAGGATGAATAGAAATTTCCAAAAGAGAATATGCTAGAGAGCCAATTTGAAAAGCATTCTAAAAAAATAATAATATCTTAATGAAAATTAAAAAACAAATGAAAACAAGATCAGAAAACAGAAAGCTGGATGCCACATAAGACAAATTCAAAGAGAACATTTCTCCATTTGCACCTAATAATGGCACAAACATGCCTTGGCAACATCTTGTTTTCTATTCTCCATCCCCATGTTACTTTTATCTCATCCCCAGCCCATGATTGACACAAGCTTAAGCCTTTTCCTCCTTTAGTCCAAGATTAACAAGGATAACAAGAAGTTTGCTGCATGAATGGACTTTGTCTGCTTGGAAGAAAATCAGAAAAATTGCAGTATTATTATTATTTATTAGAAAAGAGGTCAAAGAGGCAGGGGAGGATTTACAATGGGGCTGTCAATATCATTATAAGTTTTCTGCTCAATCAGAAATATATGGGTAGTATTTCAGTGCTGGGGAAAGACCAAGAGATAGCTTGGAATTGTGGAGAAGTGTCAGAAAACTTAATGTAAAAAATTAAAGTAAAAAGAATGCAAACTGCTCATTGAAGCCATCACAACATTTGTGAAAAAGATGGAATTATTCTCCAATAGGAGGTTCCCCTCACTCCACTCCATGATGTAGTTATAAAGAGCAAAAGGGAATAAATTTAGAAATACGTGGCTGAGATTGAGAGAAAATGAGTTAGGAAATATTTATTTAGTTTGAGAGTAATTTGAGACAACCTTTATAAAATTGTTTTTGAAAAATCCTGGAGCATGAGTGAAGTGCCAGATTTCTGGAGACAGAAAATTCTCCAGCTTCAAAAAGAAGGGAAAGTTTCATAGACTAAGCACTTTAAGAATGATAACTGAAAAGATTCTAGAGCAGATCATAAAGAAATTGATTTGTAAGAATCTTTAAAATAATAAAGTGAGCATGAATTTATTGAGAATAATTCTTTCGAGAGTAGCCTTATCTCAATTTTTGACTGCATAATTTCCTTCGAAGGCTATGAGGGTACAGAACAGTAGACATATTGTAAAAAGGTTGTTGAGAGTGCGGTTGCGCGACAGCTCCCCCAGCACCTGGATGAAACAACGTATCTGGATCCGTTCCAGTCGGGCTTCAGGCCTGGGTACAGCACGGAAACGGCATCAGTCACATTGGTTGATGATCTCTGGAGGGCTCAGGACAGGGGTTGCTCCTCTGTCCTGGTCCTATTAGATCTCTCAGTGGCTTTTGATACCATCGACCATGGTATCATGCTGCACCAGTTGGAAGAGATAGGGGTGGGGGGCACTGTGTTGCAGTGGTTCTCCTCCTTTCTCTCCGTCCAGTTGCAGTCTGTGTTGGCAGGGGGGCAGAGGTCGACCCCAAGGCCCCTCATATGTGAGGTGCCACAAGGGTCGGTCCTCTCGCCCCTCTTCTTCAACATTTATGTAAAGCCGCTGGGCGAGATCATCCATGGTTTCGGGGTGAAGTACCACCAGTACGCTGACGACACTCAGCTGTACATCTCCACCCTGGACCACCCCAACAATGCCCTTGAAGTGATGTCCCGGTGCCTGGAGGCCATACGGATCTGGATGGGGAGAAACAGGCTCAGGCTCAACCCATCCAAGACCGAGTGGCTGTGGTTTCCGACGTCCCGATATAGTCAGTTGGTGCCATCACTGACTATTGGGGGCGAATCGCTGGCCCCCGCAGAGAGGGCTCGCAACTTGGGCATCCTCCTGGATTCACAGCTGTCTTTAGAAGGGCATTTGACGGCCGTGACTGGGAGGATTTTTCATCAGGTTTGCCTGATTTCGCCAGATTCCCTTTCTAGATCGGGACTCCTTACTCACGGTCACTCATGCCCTCGTCACTTCCCGCCTGGACTATTGCAACACTCTCTACATGGGGCTCCCCTTGAGGAGCACCCGGAGGCTCCAACTGGCGCAGAGTGTGGCCGCACGGGTGGTTATGGGAGCGACATGGCGCTCCCAGGTAACACCTCTCCTGCGCGAGCTGCACTGGCTCCCGGTGGTCTTCCGGGTGCGCTTCAAGGTTTTGGTTACCACCTTTAGAGCACTCCATGGCTTAGGACCTGGTTACCTATGGGACCGCCTGCTGCCACCAATAGCCTCCCACCGGCCGGTACGCTCTCATAGAGAGGGGCTCCTCCGGGTGCCGTCGGCAAACAATGTCGACTGGCGGCCTCCAGGGGGAGAGCCTTCTCCCCCTGGAGGCACCTACTATCTGGAATGAGCTCCCCCCGGAGATATGGAGGATCCCGGATCTGCGCACCTTCCGCCCTGCTCTTAAGACCTTTTTATTCCATCAGGCTGGCCTGGCCTAATCTTTTCCCTTTTTAAAATGTAAATTTTAATCTGTTTTAAATTATTGGGGTGTTTTAAATCTGTCTTGGGCCAAAATTGTTTAATTCGGTTTTACTTTGCTTTTAAATTTTGTATTTATGTGTTTTATCTGTGGCTCTTCATCGCCCTGAGTCCTTCGGGAGTAGGGCGGTATATAAATCAAATAAAATCTAAATCAAATATGTTCTTGATTTCAGCAACGCCTTTAACTGAATATCTCATGGCAAGAAGGTGGTGTATGACTGAGGAGCCATGGACTACTGAGGAGGGCCCTATGAAAGCTAACAACTACAGCTAAGACCAGAAGGCCTCTGGTTGAGGAAAAAAACATCTGATTTCCCACATGTGCTTCAAATGGCTGCTCCTTATAAACCAGTCATTCACAGGTTTGAGTGTCAGGAGATGATAATCAGATCTCTTATTCACAGCCATGGTGGAACCTTTTAAAAGCCGCTAAGTTTGCAAGCCTTGGTTTCTAAATCATTTTCAGAAATTGTTTATTAACCATCTTAAACTTAATAGAGACCTTTGGAACAAGTTTGAAAGATCACCAGCTGAGTTTATCTTCAACTCTGAACAAAATTAATTATAAGCTTAAGAACTTAAAGAATCTGAAACAAACAGCAAAAGCTAAATAAGATTTTGATCTAAGAAAGTTATACATGGATTAAGAGTCCAGTTAAATTTGGAATATTGAATTTTATTATAAGATTACGGAATTAGCAAGAACAAAAAGCCTCTCATGAAAAACAGTTTATTTTGGCTATCTTAGGTTATTCTTAAATCATAACATATCTTAAGTTATAATAAAGATGAGTGACTTTATGATTTTAGGACACTAGAAGGAATTGAAGATTCTAGTAGTAGAAGGAAAAAGTAGAAGGAAAAAATACCAAGGCTGCTTTTGGTGTTGTGTGGTGCATAACAAATGTTAAGGAAAAGAAGATCTTTGAATAATGGAGCCAGAAATTAGTAGCTACAATATCAGCAGAATCAGAGTCTGAATCTATGGATAATCTATGTCCAAAAGCAATTGATAAGGAAATGTCAGATGTGGAGTAAAATTTGTCTAACAAGAGAGAGAAAGTATTGAAAATGGAATTGCAAATGACAATCCAGGAGATTGATTTGGAAAAGGACACTTATTAAGTATACAAAAGAAACTGCTTGAAATTTTAAAAATTAAAGAGGAAATGCAGATGGCAAACCAAGAAAATATCCTGGAAAATGTTTTCTTATTGGTTCTGCAATAGAGATTTATTAAACTCTTGAAGTCATTAAAAAAGCTGGTGTTTTATGAATTTGTTTATAGATAAGGAATGATATATGGATGAAGAGAAATATGTTTATAACATATTTTAGGGCATGAAAACTAAATATGTCTATACCTGTGATGAAGCTTAGAAGTCACTTCTTTATTTCTTTTTTTTCTTTATTATATTTTTTTTCTATTTCTACTTACCTCTCTTTTTCTTTTGTTCTTGCACATTTTATTCCTTGCTATTCTCTTTTTTTTCTTAAAGTTTAGTTTGTACTAGTTGTTACCATTGCAATAAAAAATTAATAAAAATTATATACAAAAGTAAAAAAAAAATACAACAGTTCTGGTTCATTTAACTATTTTGGGCAAAGCCGGAAAGGGAATCATTCCACTTGGTTCATGCAGTAAATAAAGATTCCTGGGACATTTTTGTTTCCAAGAGTATAATTTTACTGAGCCAACATGGATACGGGAATAGCAATGCCAATTCTAACAGTTTCACATACAAATAGCATAGTTAAACATTCTCCTTATTCTCTGGTCCTTCCATTGTCCCTTTATTCCCTCCAATAAGTATTGTCAATTCGGTTCAGTTTGTTTGGGTAACAGATTCTTCCTAGCAGGCTTTCTTAGCAGGTGACCTTGAGTGTCTCTCTGGATCAGTGTTCTTTGCACTTCTCCCCCGCTTATACTTCCCCTGTATTCCAGTCTATTTCCTCCTCCCTTTGCTTCTTGTTTGGCTGTGTGTGGGGTTTGCAAAGCGAGCCAAGCCTGAGCCATGACAGGGAAGGGGGGCAGTTCAGGCTCATGCAAGCAATTTCATCCAGGGAGCTACGTTGATGACAGCTTTTTATCAATGAATATGGATAAGTTACCTACATGAAAGTGAAGAAAATTCATAAAGAGTGAATGTGAATGCATGTATGTGTGTATGTGTCCCACCTTTTCCTTTGGTGAAATTATTGGCCTACCTAGGATTATGCATCAAAAAGCAACTCTATAGGACCACTTTTGTTCCCTTTGTATAGTGGTTTAGTTTTTACTATTGCCTTAAAGTAAACATGGTGATTGCAGATGTTATTCTGGGAGACATATCTCTGCCCCACAATTTATTCTAGAATAGCCATATGGCAGCAGTCCTGCTGCCCTGCCCCCACAAGTACTGTTAATCAACAAACCCCAGGAAAATCATTTGTGTAATCCTCTTGATGACCAAGTCCAAGCTGTTAGGATTAAGAACAGGTCCATTTTTTTACAAGGGTGATCAAAAGCAGCTTGCAGGGCATCCTATTCCCATCAGCACTTTCTGTAGAAGTAGCAGTAGCAAGAGCCATGCTTTTCAATTATGCATGCAGGAAAAAACACTGAAGCAACAGAAGCAAACTGACATTTCAGAAATAGTACTAAGCTCTTCTTCTCCGTATAGCGGATTATTAAAATCAAGCCCATGATCTTGAAATTTTAGTGTGTTTCTGACTCTAAAGGCAAAATTTTCTTAAACAATGTTTGGGTTTGAACTTTCCTAAGGAGGCAAAAAAATAGTCAGAATCTACCGTATTTAGTACGTACCACTTAGAAATGACATCTATGTTGGGTTTTCATATTCATACTAGAAGGATGCAATATCATTTGTAACACTATCTTCTCTCCCTTACAGTCCTTTCTCTCCCCCTCC
The DNA here is from genome assembly GCF_059756535.1 of Pantherophis guttatus. Classification (NCBI taxonomy): domain Eukaryota; kingdom Metazoa; phylum Chordata; class Lepidosauria; order Squamata; family Colubridae; genus Pantherophis; species Pantherophis guttatus. The sequence goes on from NC_142066.1 coordinate 59,838,896, forward strand.
CAAAAATATATATTTGTTCATTTCAGAAATGCTTCAGGACTGAGGTTCCGGATCTGGTGGTTCATTGCAGCCATAGAGAAGAATTATTTGTTCTCTGAGCAAAACTGATGGGCTGGTAATTTTCCAGCAATAGAAGATAGGCAAGTTCTTAGCATGCTAGGAGCATGTACAAGCACTACTTTCTAAATCAGTGTTTCTCAACCTTGGGAAACAGCTTTAACTTCCAGAATTTGCCAATAAGCATGTTGAAGTGCATGTATCTTAAAGTTGCCAAGGTTGAGAATCATTGTTTTAAATATTAGCACTATTCAATATTAAATCACTGAATGATCAATTTTAATTTGCTCATATATTCAGGGACTTAAAACATCATTCCTTCCACCCTTTCTTAAAAAGGAAAGAAGCAGCTTTACTTCTGAATAGTAGGCAGGTTCTTAATTAGGGCTTAATTTGGGGATAGGGCTTGTATTGGGTGCACATGTAAAAATCAAGCTAGGACTTACTTTAGGTCATATTTTCAGGGAAACACGGTATCTATGTATCTGTCTGTCTGTCTATCTGTCTGTCTATATCATCATTTTATTTTGAGAGTGGGCATTAGAATTTCATTTTTTAATGTATGCCAGTGTGTTCACAGAAAAAGTGACAATAAGGTCATCTCATCTCATCATATCATCTCACCTCACCTCATCTCACCCTACCCCACCCCACTCCACCCCACTCCACCCCACCTTACCGTACCTATCATCTCATCTTATCTGCAGGCCAGTGGATGGCAGGGAAGTAAAGGTTCACTGCCATAATTATTAAACTACACTCTGATCCATTTTATCCCTATGCTGTTTAATTTCTGAAAAATATCTTGGTTCAATTCACTTGGGATTAGAATTGTTGTTGGAAATCTGACTTCGGTTTCACTGACTCTTCAGCACCTCACACTCTATTGACCACAAGAGGCAGTGCAGTAGAGATGAAGAGTTAGAATTTCCTCCTTCTTCCTTCTTCACCTTTCAATCTGCTTGCACTTTGCCTCTGTGACTGTTAACCTCTGGTGTTTCCTTCCTGCTTTTGTCTTCCTAGCATATTTGCTCTGTTGTTCAAGTAAAGTTCCTCCTCTGCAGGGATGCACTCAAATGTCTTTCTTCCCAGTTATTATTATGTTGGTGGTATGCAGTTCTGAGTTTTCCTACTGAATCAGTCAATCTGTGCAGATATGTGCATCTAATAATGGATCATACAAGGGACTCATCGGGGCTGAATCCCCCAATAAAAAGAGGATCTTTGGGTTAGTTTCTAGGCCCAGGAACCGGATAAACAAGTATGCAGCTTGAATATGCTTTTGGCAAAAGGTGTTGTTGTTGTTTTTCTGTGACAGCCTCCTTAATAGTTTATGGTAAGGCAACTTTTCATCTTGATTACAACTCTGTCTATTATGCGAGGTGACATGATATGCATAAAATACAGAATTCTGCACTTGTATATTATAAGGAATACCATATACAGTATATTACATTGATTTTTCAAAGAACTACCCTAGTTGTCAATAAATTTTTTGCCTGACTTCAAGGTGCTGCTATGTAAATTCTAATTCACCCTGCTCTTCACTACTGTAAGGTTGTAGATTTTGGAAAGAAATGGGAGAGGCTCTTTTATTTTGACTGACAGGTTACAAAATGCTCTCCTCCTGGACATTCAGCTTTATTTTAGTGATAGATTCAGAGCCTGCCATTTATACCAATGTTTGGAATTTACTGAATGAAGCCTGTTTTGTTTTGTTTATTAATGTTCTAATATTGATCATTATAAAGATTATTATGCTAAATTACTCATTTTTCTAGTTATATCTATCAGGTGCATTGGTGTAGTCAAAAGCTATAAGATGGATATTTTAATAGGGGGCATATATTTGGAAGAGTGATTTCCTTTCCTCAAAGACTTGTCTTGTAATCCATCTGTGATTTCTTCCTTGTTCTTTCACAAAGAAATGAAAGAGACAGTGAATATACAGAGACTGATACATTTTAATTGTCATTCATGCACCAAAACAGTCTTTTAAAAACTTCCTGGCATGATCACATAAAACATCTGTTCAACTTCTGAAGAAATCTGACACAGCTCTTGTTAGATAATATATTCTCTGCCTGAGTTAAAGTAAGCCTGATGGAATTTACCAGCTCTTCAAATGAATATATGAAGAAAGGTATTGGGTCAACAGTGATTTAAACAGTACAGCTATACCCATTACCCCAACTTGATCACATTGCTTCATTTTTTTCTACTTCTTTTCCCCTTGTTCAAAAATTCAGGTATTATTTATAATAAATATATGTTTTTGTTTTGGCTCTTGCATAATCAAAAGGTTTGTTGAATTTATTAGAAGTCAAGTACTTTTGTTGGCACATTTGCCCTGTTTATACAAGGGTGCCTCTCATGGGAGTGTTCTCAGTTGGATGAGTGAACACAAATGCATAGCTATCCACATTCCAATTATTCCTTGCAAATAGGATACGCACATACTCTCCCCAGCCATATATCTGCATATTAGCGATAGAACATGTATGTAACACAACATTCTCTCTAGAAACACTCAAACCTATCTTACACATACACACACACTCACAGAAGCAATATTAGTTTCTATTCTAAATGCAGATATCTCTCTCATTCAGCCACACATATATACATACAAAAAAATTTTCAACTCTTTTTCACACCCATTTGGAGGCATAGTAGAAAACAGGCTAAACACATTCAATTCATTTCAATTCCATTTCTGAACTAGATCTGAAGGATTTCCTTCTCTTAAGGAAGTATTTGACACCCAAGGCTATTGTGGTAATAAGAAGCAAAAGCCCAATTGCAAGCAAAATCCACTGTCCTGCTTCTATTTCACTGCTGCTCAGTGACATCCCAAGGAAACTGACTTCTGAATCACCTAAGTAAGAACCAAGAAAAAAACACAATGAATGGATTTAAGTAAGCTCATCCTAGAAGGCATAGCATCAAACTAAGCTGCATTAAAAAAAGAAAGAAAGAAAAGCTAAGCAGGGTAGAAATGAGCAGAAGCATGGTATAGGGGGAAGAAGGAAAAGGAGGGCATTGACTCTGTTCCCACTGTAGTCTTGCTATTTCACTATCCACAATCAGCAGAAAGCTTAAAGGGTCTATGTGCAAACTTCCCCCTCCAGTCCTCATTTCTGGAAAATACCAATGTTGAAACTTTTAAATACCTGCATAAGCCTGCCAGGTGTACTCAGGCCAACCCAGAGTTTCATTATTTTTCCTGTTCTTTTCAATAAGCCACCTTGTCAGTGGTTCGAAATAGGTCAGCAAAGCTTCAGCGGACATGTTGGGTTGCCCTGTAATATTTTGCATGACTTCAGGCCATGGCCTGCTGAAGCCCAGCTTCAAGGCATCCCTGCAAAAAGAAATTGTTTATAGAAGATGTACATGTGCACTCCTCCCTTCTCAGGAAACATAACGTCATTTTGCTAAATGAAGCTAAAGGCCTATCTATATAGAATTCTGTATTTTACAGAAGCCAGCCAAATCCCTATTGGCAATCCAAAAAGCCCTTTGCGTATCATCCTTTATTTTATAAATCTACATAATAGATTTTCACCTAGTAGTAGAATTGTTGGTATTTTTCTCTTTCTTAGTTTATGAAGATGCGAGTTTCTTAGTGGGAGCTTTTTTGCCTTGCATAGTTCCAACCCCACCCCCACCCCAACTGCTGCCTTGCTATATCTCAGCATTTTTGTTACAATCTGTTTTGCTTTTATATCTGATATCCCACCTGAGGATACTTTTTTGTTATTAGACTAGTCTCCTCATTGCTGACTACTGAAATGGCACAAATACAGAATATATGATTTGTTGGTATTATTTGAGTTGGGAGTTATTTCAGTTGGGTATCAGCTGAAGTTTTGGGAAAGAAGCCAAATTAAATGGTCTTTCAGTCCCTTGCATGAACTAGTTCATATTTTGAACTATCTGCAGCAATAGACATTTGTTTAGTTGTGTGATGGCAATAATTCAATGTATATCTTGTCAGTTGAAATATCACACTGTAACAGACAATAAAACATTTTTATCTGACAAATAATGGTTTTAAGCTTGATGATTTAAAACATCAGAATGAAATCCAAGTAAATTGGAAGACCAAATTATCCACTAGTAAATGGCCAAGACCTTTGTCCATAACTTTCAAATTTAAAATGATAGTTTTGTTTCAATTTGATTAGTATCAATTCCCCAGTCTTTGGAGCTACCTGTAATTAACCAAGATTTACTAATTTATTCTAGAATGAGGCAGAAAATTCCCTCAATATCATTCAATAGCAGTTCAAGACAATTAAATGCCTAATATTTTTTTTGTCCTTTTCTAATATTTAAACTATTCAGTCACCTGCCTTGCTGAGCCAACTTTACCAGTCTCTTTATAAGGATGATGCTGAGGGTTTAGCAAAAAATGTTTTTAAAAATTACATTTTAAAGCTAATTTGTATGCATTTTCAAACCATTATAGAATCCAAAATTGTTTGAAATTCTGCAATGCAGTTGCCAAGAACAATTTATCATGTACTAGGGGAAAGCTAGAACAAACCTTAATATTTATGAAAATAATATGCAAAATGCATTGTATTAGAGAAATACGGAAACTATATGCTTAAAAATACATATGTTTAGAGAAATAAATTTTAGTGCGTAATTTTAAAAAGTCTCATTCGATGAATCTGACATATTTGCAAAAAACCTGAGAAAATGTAAAATTTACACACCTCAGGGCAGCATACTCACCCTAAGATTTTCCCAGCTTCTTCAGACTGGTAAATGTCACATTTGTATAAAGGTCCAGTATGGCCAGCAGCTTTGCACAGAGCTTCGTGAAACTGAAATTGGATTATAAAGCTGACAAAGTACCTGAAGAGAAATGGGAGAGATAAAAGGGGAGCTCATGGCCATTCTAGGAAAAAATGGTGATGTAACATTTCATAAATTACAGACATACACAAGCCAGCAAAAAATATATCCTTACCTGACATATGGGACATTAGCAGGAATATGGAATTTTGCTCCTGCATCAAAATCTTCTTCTGATCTTGGTGTAGGAGGACATAAACCCTGGTATTTCAATCTATACAGGTAAGGTACATAGAGAGAAGATAATGTTCATTAAGGAATTTGAAAAATGAAATAGTTTCAAGAGCTACATTCACCGGATTGAAAAATAATTATTTTTCCTTTCTATGGAAAAAACTTAAATGCCTTCTGAATTTCTTTTTCCTTCAGGACCTTTCAGAATTATTTTGCACATGTTGCTGCAAAAACTATGCAAATGATTTGTCCCCAAAAGAACAGCATTTTCAGTCGAGAGTTGCTTTTATCAGTGAGATAGATAAATGCATGAATGAATGAATTTTTTTAATCCCCTAGAATTCCTTCAGCAAAGATAATGCACAGGATAGATTTGAAAGGGGAATACTTTTCCAAGTATTATCTTAGGAGGCCCCCTAAGGGTAAGGCAACATTATTATATTTTGACCTTTAACTCTGTCTGAAATAATTCAGTTATGGTTATGTTCACTCTCAAACAAGCCACCTATTAGCCATGTGTTGACTTCACTTTCTATAATTTTGGGCCAGACTTGGTCCTCTTCCTTGAAAGTTCTCAAGATTTAGTTCTGACAGAACAATACCAAAATATCAATCTTCTTACTAGACAGTTGCAAATTAATCACCTGAGATTCCACCATTGTTGGTTATACTCATTTTTTGGAATACGCCCATCAAAGACTTTCCATCTCCATTGGTCGATCAGGTAGCCAAAGGGCAGGAAAGCAATTTTATCCAGTGCAATGCTCATCAGGTAGTTGATATCACTCTCTGACCAAGAAGAAAATGTTTTTAACAGATCAAGGTACCTGGCAAGTCTTCTGCTTTATCTCTTCTATTGCCTCTACTGTGATTCATGTCCCTTTCAGCCCCTAATCTTAATTGGCAAATTCTACAATATTGCAATGTTTTTAATAGCTGCATCTCTCTCTCTCTTTCTCCGTCTCTCTCTGTCTCTCTGTCTCTCTCTGTGTATCTGTCACTGTCTCTCTCTCTCTCTGTCTCTCTCTATCTCTCTTTGTCTCTCTCTGTGTGTGTCTCTCTCTCACTCTCTGTGTCTTTCTGTGTCTCTGTCTCTCTCTTTCTCTCTGTGTATCTCTCTCTCTCACACACACGCACACAGACACAGACACACACATACACACACAGACACAATCCCCCAAAACTAATTTGTCTGCAATTAAATATTTAATTCAAAATATCTCACCCTAATATTAAAAACCAGCATGGGATGAAAAACAACACAATCAACTAATATTTTGTATTTGAAACATGCAAGATGAATTTGATTCAGAAAGATAAATGTCTCTACCCAAATCACAAATGAGTCTTAATGGGTTATAAGCCTCCATGAATCTGATGCATCAATGCTGAACATTTCTTAAAAACAGAAGCTGATAGATCTACCTTGTAATAAAGTGTCCCTATTTGCTTACCAATATTGTCTTCCAAATGTTCAAGCAGCTTAATTTTATACAAATGCTTTGGGGTTGACACTGATAAAGCCATAACATCACCAATGGCTTCATGGAATCCTGGATTGGCTCCATCACGAAATGAAATGGGCTGATCTTTATACTGTAAAAAGTATTGGACATGTCCCATTTCATGGTGAACTGTTATTAAATCATCCATATTCACAACAGTGCACTGTTTTATCCTGAAACAAGACAATAATAAAAATGAGGTGAAGAATTTCTTGAAAAGAATGGAATAACCAAGTAATTTCTCAGCAGTTTATAAAACAACCTGCACAATCCATGTCCTAGAGAACCATAGGTAGAATATTAATTTATCGCACCTGGTCTAATTGCAGTGGTGTTTATAATTAATTGATTACAGTCAGTTGCAGACTTCTTTGTTCTTTATAAGCTTATCTCAGAAAGATGCTTACAGAACAGTGTCTCGTAATGATTTTTGCATGTGAACTGAGCCCCAAAGTACAACAAAGAAATACACACCCATTTTCTCCAGGGCCCAAATATAGCCATCTATCTGTGCCAAGTTATCATGTAATATTTGGAACAAGTATGTACATCCCACATTTCATCAGTAATTACAGGGTATCCTTTGAAAGGATCCTTTGTAACCTCAAAAGGCCATCAAATCTCTTATTAAAGTTAATCCAGAGAGATTTCTTGTTTTAAGAAATGTTTCAGGAAATTTATTAAGAAGCAATTTCTTTACAGACCCCTGAGTTGAGTTCAACATGTGATATTGGAATATGAGATTAATGTGTAGAAACAGGGCCAAGAATGTTTGTTATATGAAAATAACATGAAAGCAGTTCTAGAGAGACCTGCAGAGTAAAAAACAGTATGTCACTCTGGGACATACTTTGAAATGTACAAACAGTAGGATTAATCCCCAATGTGACTCATGTCTTCCTGGAATACCGGTTTATATTATAATTCCCAGTAAAATGCAGTAAGGGATACTGGTAAGTAACAAACCATAAACATATTTTAGCTACAATGAGCCATTGGAATGAAGTCTCCCTGATTTTCAGAAGTTTTATCCATTTAGTTCAGTGTGCAATCACCTAAAGTCCTTCCGATTGTAGAAGTCCCAGGCTGAAGCATGACAAACCACTTCTCTCCCATCTGTTGGCTTTTCCAGCATAGACTTTTTCCAGAACTCAGGTGGCATAGGGATAAGTCCCAATGACTTGAAGAAACTGTCAGATTGTTCAAACATCTTCTTTGGGGTCCAGCCCTATGGAAAAAAGAGCAAATGTGCCAAAAATTAAAAAGCTGGCAAAGGGGAATCTGAGAACAAGACCAGTGGTGGATTGCTACTGGTTCACCCTGGATCGGGCAAACCGGTAGTGATGGCAGTGGGAGGCTCCGCCCACTGCCCGGACACTTCTGTGCATCTGCAGAAGCGTCATACGTCCACTAGTAAACTGGTAGCGACGGGTTTTGAATCCCACCCCTGAACAAGACATGTATATTTTAAGACAGTAGCAAATCACCCTTTCTGGCTTTGTTCTTCTTGCTCTAATTGAAGATAATCTTAAATACCGCATAAAAACCAGAAGATAACCATAAAATATTAACTGTGCAGTGCAGAGCAAACTAAGACAGTGATTTCAAGACAGGGATAGCTTCCTGGCAGTGCAGAATTGAAAGGAGGAAGGAGAAATAATCTCCAAAAGCCAGATTTCTCTTGTGTCCTTTCCTAAGATTTGTAACTCCAGTTCAGTCTCACAAAAATGTGTCTATTCATAGGAACTGAAACCAAATTACCACTCTAGCTGGCTTCAAAAGATAGATAGGGGTAGCAGTAATGGCCCCACTGCTTTTGATTTCAGCCATATGCCTGATACAGTATATATTCTGCTCTAGATTTCCCCTGAAGAAATGTGGCCCAAGAGAGGGCCCAGTTCCCCAGTTCTGCTATATTTTGATAACATAACTAATGAAGTTATAAGTTCATTCTTGATTACATAATCTAATATCATACAACATCTAACATAAGAACACAACAAGATACATTCTTGGGGGCAATTTTGACTGTGGGAAGTCCTTCCAATGGAGATTTGTCATATTTTGAATTTTACAGTCAACTTCTGAATGAAGTTCTTATTTTCCTTGTTTTTGAGTTGCAGTTGGGCAAATTTAATTAATTTGCCCAACTGAAAAACCCAAAAGGGTTTTTCCCTTTTGTATTAATGCAGATATATGACTGCTCAAAGCAGATTCATAGAACAGAATTCAAAATATATTTTAGGAACCAGCTTTGGAAGCACAATGGTTAGTAGTACTAAGGTTCAGATCCAACTGAAACTTCCCTTCCAACTTCCTGTATCCAATAAGGCTGGAAGAATGAGTGGCTGGATTCAGATATAGCAAAATCAGCTATTGTGGATCATTCACTAAAACATGGCAAAATTTCTACATGATGTAGAATGAATCAAAAGCATATATTTGACACATGCTCTTCGTTATTTGCTTGAATATATAAAATTGAAGATTATTGGAAAGCGACAGCTCCCAGCTACACCATAAGCAACTAAAAAAAATGTCCAACAACTACGAGAGTTTTATTCCAGAGAGTTTTTAAAGAGGGAAAGAATTATGTTCAGTTCCTATCAGAAAACATTGCAAGTAACAATTGAATAAAATTTAGTGTTTCAACCTGTTTTTTCATTGCTGGAGTAGCATCCACTTTGGTAGCATCAGGGAAGGGCACGACAAGGTCAAAAATGTTTGCCCATGATTGTGCCCACATGTTACCTAAAAATAAAAAGTGAAGTTGATTAATAAGTAACTAGAAAATATATAGGGAGGGAAGTAAATCAAATTACAATATGAGGTAGTGAGGGAAGATCGCTATGTTTGAAGAGGAGTTAAAACTAATGAAATTTTTGGCTTATGATATCCAGATAGGTATGTGCAGTATGTTGTAGCTGTCACATATAAATAGTTTTATGTCCAATTGCATTTGTCCCTTGAATGTTCATATAGACACATTATTTTTAAAATAACAATTAATTTGATTTTTTTAAAAATAGAGGCAACTTATATTTTACTTCTCTAAATACACTCAGACTACTATATTTGGGGGGGAAATGGTGGGAATTACGGAGAAAAAAACAGTTGAAAACTGCCAGCTACCAATTTTAAAGGTGAATATCCCATCTAGATTGTGGACTGGCTATCGTAGTATTGCTACTTAAATTGGGCTTCCAAGGAAAAGGATAAAATGGAGCTGGATCATGTTTTCTCCAGCATGGTTGACATGTTTTGGCTGTGTTCCAAGTATTACTTGATTCCCCCAAGCTCTATCCCCTCTAAAATACTTAATGTAGAGTGCCTTATCCTGGAATTGTATTTGTCCAGGTTGTGGATGCATTTATACTTGTGTATAATACTCATGATCCTGAGTCATGATCCTGAATCATTGTTCAAGTGGGGGCTTGTCTCTACCCCTCAGTGTGATTGTGGTACTCCTTGACAAAATATCCATCACATTGTGTCTGAATGTCCATCAAAAGCTTATACCAGCCCAATGTCTGATTTTTTTTAAATCGAACTACTATAAGTCTATGTACTGTATTTGCCATACACTAAATAAATAAATCCTGAGTCAAATCTTCTGTGGAGCACTTTATTAATGGATCACTGCCTGCCTTTGTTATAAAGATCTTAAGAAAAACTGAAAAGCAAAAGCTCATTACTAAGTTATGCTATTACTTCCAACAATTGGAAATAGGTCTCCAATGGACCAGGTCTGCAAACATTACAGAAATGTAGAAAGTTCCTGGGGATTTGCTCAGCATGCCCATTGCCCAATGGCTCAGAGCAGCCCTGGGTGGAAAGACGTACCTAGCAAATGAGCTGGAATTGGGCCTTTGAGGTTGATGCGCTTTTCTCCATATTTTTTGTATAGAGCCCGACGTACATAAGCATGCAGATTGAAGTATAGTGGTTGAAGCTGATTCCAGATGTTCTCCAGGTCAGTTTCAAAAGTTGGTGTTTCATAAAGAGATCTCCAGTAAGCACCCTTGTCTGCATGCCCTGTACATATACACACATACATCTGTTGTGAACCTAGTTTTTTAATATTATGAGACAGCATATATATGCAAATATATATTTTACTCTTTTCCTCATATACCTCACACCCATATAGCAAAGAGAAAAATACTGATTCTGACCTCTTTATTTAAACTATGAAAATAGTAATGATTATGAGGACACTATAGGACCGCTTCTGACACCCAAAATCATTCATCCTGACCAGGCCTAACATTTTGCAACTGAAACAAAGTAATATGCAATCTGTGGATCTGTAGATGAATCTAGTCTCTAACAAAACTGATTAACTTGCATAAAATCATTATTGTGAAATGACATCTTAGATCTCATTTCTGTAATTATTCTGAGGTAGACTGTTATAGCAACAATTGAAATGCTTGAAAGTGTCAGCGCAGATTATTTTCTTCTAGGATAATATTAATTTTATTTATATATTATTTTATATATTTACATATTTAATATTTTTTATAATTCAAGGCAGCAAATATACATAATACTGCTTTTTATTTTCTTCACAATAACCCTGTTAGTGGGTTGGGCTAAGAGAGACTGATTGGCCCAAGATCACCCAGCTAGTTTTCATGACTAGCGTGGAACTAGAACTCACAGTTTCCTGATTTCTACCTTGGTGCTTTATCGACTTGAGCAAACTGGCTCTTCCTATACCATCAGTATTTTCACAATAACTCTAGCTTTTGCGTTTTACTTTTAATTATATTGGTTCTATAGCTTTTGAGTCACCATGTTTTCCTTGATCACATTATTAAATTTCTTTACCATTTAATCTGACAGCTGCATTGCTCAGTTCTACATATCTCTCATAGTATCTTCGGATTTTCTTCCCTGATGCATCCCGCCAATCTTTCCAGATGTTAAGAAGCTCATCATAATTTCTTGATGTAGCCATAGTATCTGTAAGGTCTGAACAAGGAATCAGCACACATATTAATAATGTTTATAATTGGACCTTTATCTCCCAGCTATACCTTTTACATTCCCCTCATTGAGCATATTTTGTATGGGAGGAATGGGAATTATACAAAGAGATTTGGAGGGCACTAAGCTTGGAGAGGCCTCTCTGCATTTTAAAAGCTGAATTCTTCCACACACTTTGTTCTTCTCAAAGAGAACTCCAGTGCAGTGAAATATATTTCCCTACATATTTTAGGGAATGCTAACAATACAACTATATCCAATTCTGTTTTCATGAGCAAGATGTGTCTCACAAACATCAAAATAATAATTAGTACAATATTACTAATATTTTCCCTAATCAATTTCTTATTGAACATCTGGGTGCTTTCCTGTTGAAGATAGATTGTTCCATCAAAGAGTTCCACTGACTCAAAATGACTTGAAAGCCTCCTTTATTTCATGTCTAAAATATGTGGGATCTGTTGTGTGATAACAACATTCCTGATCTGAACCCTTTAGGGATGGACAGTTAAAATTCCATGTTATTGGTCATGGAAAGCTGTCCTGTAGCGGGGAAAGTATATTTTCAGTGTACTCAAAGCTCTATCTTCTTTATGAAATCTAAATTCTGCTTCTCATGGTGATGAGAAGCACCTTCAAAGTGATCTTTGAACATAAAGTTGTAACTTTATATTCAAAGTTTCAAAAAATTAAGGGGGAGTAATAAGAGACTATTCCTTAAAATTATGTGACAATGATGGGACTTACCAGGATCTAATGCTTTGCAGTCTGTGTCTTTTCTGCAGACTTTGGCTACACTATAAATTGTCTCCATTTCTGAGAGCAGTTGATTATACTGAAAGAAATAAGATTATTCTACCATATGGTATAGAAACTGGTTTATGTGTTCTCTAGTTTAGAAGTTGACCAATTCTTTCTATAAAGGATTTTAACAGTAAACATATTATATACTATGAAATTGATAAGAATGGATGATAATGGCACTCCTTAACCATTCAATTTTTTCAATAATAATAATAATAATAATAATAATAATAATAATAATAATACAGGATAATATTTGTGACAACAAATTGGCTGAAATTAATTATACTGAATTTGTGATGCAAACAGAATAAATAATGGAATAAAAACTTGTTCATGTGTTGCAGAATCTAATAGTATTCCTTTCACTGTGTCCTTCTGGAGAATTACTCATTCATAACAGACTTTCTTGTTCCTTTATTATCAAGAGATTATCTACAGCTACTAATGAGTTCACCTAGACTGAATTCTAGCATAGTCTTCAATCAGAAACTCAGAAACGCCTCACTTTTTGCAATAACAGGCCACTGAAGATATGTCCCTTTTCCATCAGATTGGCAGCTTACTATTTTAAATTTTACTTACTGTAAGAGCTACTACATTGGTACAATGGTAGTAACTACATTGGTACAATGGTAGTAAGTAAAAAACTTACTACATAAAGTTTTTTATCGCTTTATAATTATTTTATAAATTACTTAAAATCTTAGAATCTGAAGTTGTTTATGTGAATCCACTGGCAAGGATTCCATGCATCAGGGGAATTTGAGGAAGAAGTGGGATGCATACTTATGACTTTGTTTTCCAAACACTTTTATCAGTGACTTCATGTAAATGTCCAAAGTTTGTGCTAGAGATCTCTAGAGAACATTATATTCTGGAATCTACCAGTTTCAGAATGAAACTGTTCTGGCAGGAATCAAACAGTTGCAAAGTCATAGCTTTTTATTCCAAGCCTAGAAGGTAGTCTAGACTCTAGAAGCACTCTGAGACTCAAAAAAAGAAAAGAAAAAAAGAAAAAGAATAGAGATGCAGTACACGTTTTCTATTTCTGTGAGAAAGCCAGATTTATGTATCTTAGGTATGAAAATTATTTTAAATAGATCCAAAAGTCAACCAAATACTTATAATTAATATACAACAACTTCTCTTTTTTTAAGAATTATTCTAATAGTGGCTTCTTGATCTCTATAAATACACTCTCTCTTTTCCAGAAAATAAAGTTGAAGTATTTAATTTCTTTATTCAATTTACTATCCTCAACTAAAACTGGGAAGTAATTTTTACTTTTTAAAAAGAGCTGATTTATATTTTATATGTAACATATCTAGATTTTCAAACTTAAAGTGAATAGGCCCAAGTAATTAAGAATGAGAACAAAAGAAACCATTACAAGTAAAAGCAAAATATTACAAACTTCCATTATTATGCAATTCAAGAATTTTGTAAAGCACTATAAATAGTATCTCCCTTCAATCTCACCTCCTTCAGCTCCGCTTCAGGTAAGGCTGCCTGCTCAATATCACTTAATTTCTTCAGAATACGTTTTATTCTGAAATCTTTGAAATCAGTGGAATCAAACTGCCGAGCCTTTAATCCATTTTGCAGAGTATGGTTTGACATTGCAAAATTCTTCTCCAACTACAAAGGGAACAGGAAAAGATGAAGAAGGATAACAGTTGCTTTGGAGCTCTCTGCTCCAAAGCAACAAATATGTTAATTCAAATTATAATCTGGTGCGTACAGGGTTATTAACATTACTAACACCACAAATCTGTTACTAGCAATTGCAATTATTAACAAACTAGCAATTCATTCAGAAAATCCAGATTATTGTTTAGTAACAGGCCTGCATAAGAGAATTTAATCTGGCAAATCATAGGGAATGCATGGTATAATATTATGCTAGAATAGTTATATATGAAGTACAATTCCAACAACAAGAAGCCAGAATTGAGGGGTACTGGGATCAAGTGAGATGTAGCAAGAATGTCTTAGCTCTGGACATTATGTCCAAATCTTCACCATTCAGTTTTCAGTTATTTACAATACAATAAAGGAGGGGGGGAGGAGGAGGAGGAGTTGGTGGTGCTAAAATTTGAAGCACTAAAATTGCTTCAAAAAATAATATCAGAAAAATGCAAAATTAAGGGGGGAAGGTGCTTATATGAATAGCTCTTAATAAGAAAAACCAGTTGCACTGTAGCTTATAGTACAATGAAGGGTAATTCTAATAGTAATAGAAATAGCACTTAAACTCATATACCACTTCACAGTGCTTTACAGCCCTCTTTTACAGTGTCAATATATTGCCCCCAACAATCTGGGTCCTCATTTTACTGACTTCGGAAGTGTGGAAGGCTGAGTCAACCTTGAGCCAGTGAGACTCGAACTGCCGAACTCCTGACAGCCAGCAGTCAGCAGAAGTAGTCTGCAGAACTGCATTCTAACCACTGTGCCACCATAGCTCGATATAGTATTCATATATCTTGATGTGCCTCTATATTTGACAGTTGTAATAAATAGAACATAAGCAAAATATTTCACTGTTTTAAGCCTGGAATGTTGTCTGTTTTGCCTGTTTCTCTTTTGGACTTCCTGCAAGGATTACTAAACAATATAGACTATATACTATACCATAATCTGTTTGTTCTGTTCAGTAATGTTGACATTGTACGTCCAAAGGGCCTCTGTGTAAGCATTCCACACCACTTCAGCTGTGCTGTTATACTTTTCTAAGAATTCTTTAGCTTCAGCTTCATCAGTTTTTTTATCTGGAAGATAGAAAGATGAATGTGTAAGTATACACATAAAGAAGTATACACGTGGGTATAAAAATAACATCATCATCACTTGGAAAAAGAAGTTGAATTTGTTTAATTATTATCAGTATGAGTCTAATTTGTAAAAAGAGAAGTACCAAGATCCCAAATTGTATCAAAATTATATTAGTTATGATAGAATCAGAATAATCTCCACCATGTCAGCTAAGTAAGACTGCTGCTGCCAGATATCTGAACCGACAAAGAAGATCATGCACAATTGGAAAGGAGGGAAAAGGAGAATACACAAATTACTTTCCTTGGCAACTATGGCAAAAATTACAGTGAAAAACTGCAGCAAAAAATGACTTAGGCCAGTGGTGAAATCCAATTTTTTTACTACCAGTTCTGTGGGCATGGCTTGGTGGCATAGTGTGGCTTGGTGGGCATGGCTTGGTGGGTATGGCAGGGGAAGGACACTGCAAAATCTCCATTCCCACCCCACCCCAGGGGAAGAATAATGCAAAATCACCATTCCCTCCCCACTCCTGGGGGAAGGATATTGCAAAATCTCCATTCCCACTCCACTCTGGGCCAGCCAGAGATGGTATTTGCTGGTTCTCTAAACTACTCAAAATTTCCATTACTGGTTCCCTGAACTGCTCAAAATTTTCGCTACTGATTCTCCAGAACCTGTCAGAACTTACTGGATTTCACCCCTGACTTAGACCTATATGTTATTACTTTTTCCAGCATCAGAAAGACTGTTTTTTCAGTCGCAGGATTGTGCTAGAACCTTCAACATGTAACTGTTTTTTTTTTTAAAAAAATCTGTTTCGGAAAGTAGCACAGAATATACTAACTAACTATTAAGGTCGCAGAGCAGACCTTTTGTTCCATACCAGGACAAAATATGATTATGTGAAGCATATTCTACAAATGAACTCTGGAACTTTAATTAGAGGTAAGACAGCTCCATTTTCTGACATTTCTATCTTCTTGAAGTATGCTGTGGCAGCACTAATTTGAGAAGCTGATCTCACTCAATGGAAGATTAAAATGAATACACAGGAAATTTATATTTTAGAAAACATTATTCACCACACAGAGAGCTGTCTTTCAGGCTATTTGTTGCACAGAGAATCAATGGAAGAGATCCTAATACAGCTCATTTGTGCTTTTCCCCCAAATTAAATGTCATCTTCTATAGCTTCTTAATCAGTTGTCAATCCAACTGAGCAAGTATTTGAAGGAAAAATATTATTAGTTTTGAATAATAATAATTTTTTGTCCCACTTGCAACATTCTCAAGATGATTATGCAGCACAACAAATAGCTACCTCTGGTTTCAGTCATATTTACTTCAGTTCCACTGTTATAGTTACATCAATCATTGGTTCCTGAATTTAGGTCTCATCTCCACACTTCTTTTACATATATAGTCTCTCATTCTTCCCTATATCCCACTGCATAACTAGAATGATACCTAGATATTCCTGTGGGATTATGATTATCAGATTCAATTATCAATTGGTATCTGGAGGTAATGATTCTTCTATCCCCCCCTTTTTTTGGGGGGGGGGAGAACTGTTGCAGCTAAAGACTAAGACTCCCAGTACAACATTCAATCTATTCTCTCTGAAATGGGTATTGTTTAAGGTTTTATGCATGGAAAACTTTACCAAGGCCTTCTGGATATCCTTCAGGGACAGGAGGACGCCAATCAAATTCTGGCCAGCCTAGTGTTTCATTGTTCTTTTCATTCTTTTCTTTTAGCCATTCAGTAACAGGTTTGAAGTATTCAAGCAATGCTGAAGCATCCATTTTATTTGTACCAGTGAGTTGTTGGAGAATATCTTGCCAATGCCGGGAAGATCCAGCCTGCATTGCCTCACTGCAATGAAGATAAAGAAAGAGTAAATAGTTGGAACCATTAGAACTGACACAGTTAAATTGTTAAAATAACACAGGTGGCATACCAGAAAGAGGTTTTTAGGTTTTTTTTATAGGTATTGAATTTGCAATGCTAATTTATCTTCACAACATCCTGATTATGGCTAAACCACTATGCTGATAAAACTGATTAAAGGATTGAGATGTTTCTGTTTGACAATATAATTGTCTTTTATAATTCTCACAATCTACAGAAACTCTTCCCCTGGAGATCAAATTGCCAAACCCCAGCATGTCTTTTTAAGTCCAAAAGATCATCATTGTTAAGGAAAAGATTTTGCAGTAGCATAATTTCTGTTCAGTTTTGAATGATTAATGCAGAGGATATAAAGAATGGTCTTGAAGGACAGTTGGAAGTTCCATTACCTTAGTTTAAGGCAAGAACCTAACTTGGAAAAATGCCTCAAACAGACCTCTCCCTAATTCACAAGGGAAGGGGAAGGGAAGCACATTTAGACTTGCAAGATTATGTTACAACAGCTGTTCTAATAAAAGTTATTTTAGACCTAAATTGCATTGTTTTCCTGATCTGTATATCCCATAGGGCTGACTCTTTGTAACAAGATTAGTTTGGGGGTTGATAAGGTAATCCTGGATCTTCAATGGAGCAGCTTTTTGTCTTAATTTTGGCATTTGAAAATGATCCCTCTTGTCATTTTAGAATGAATGGCAGGAATGGAAAATATTGATACATCCTTAGTTAAACTATGAAGATCTATAATCCTTTAGATATAAAGTTTATTTTTTGTCAGTTGCCCCTCTCCCTTTGCTTTCACCTGAGTTTCTGTCCAGCTTCTTTGGATTTATAGATGTCACATGTATGAAAATCACCAGTATGGTTGGCAGCTTGGCAAAGGGCCTTGTGGAATTGGAATTGTAGAATAAAGCTGACAAAATACCTGTCCAAAGCAAAAAATCCATAATTTTTACGAAATATACGATACATAAACACATATTATAATCTTTTTAGACTGAAAATATTCAAATTCTGGAAAATAGAAATGACATATCAATTACAAATACAAATAATATACTCTAACTATCAAAGATGAGATTTAAATGTTTGGAAGTAAGAAAATCTCATCTTTCTTTCTATACTTTAATTAACTTAATGGTATAATTACTCTTACTTGTACTGAATGCTGTTGAAGGATAGATTAAGCATAAAGTAATTTTGCTTAGGAGATCTTGACAATGTGCTCTCAGATATATATAAAGTTTATTGTCATTGTACGTATATATACACAGAATACCAATACAACGAAATTCACATAACACCAAGAGACCAAGCCCAACACACATGACAATCCCCAGACACACCCCTACCCACCACAAATTTCCCCACCCCTAAACCACCCAAGCATCCAGATAGCAGACCAAGTAATGCTGTCCAATAGCTCACTGATGGTGGCCCTTTAGTTCATTGTTGAGTGCAATTATAGCTCTGGGATAAAAACTATTCAGAAGATATGTGGTCCAAGTTTTAATTGTTCTGTATCTTCTGCCAGAAGGCAACAGTCCAAAAAGATTGTAAACAGGATGAGAAGATATAAGATATCTTATAGATATAAGAATATAAGATATAAGAAGTATAACATAAAAATGATAGGATTGTGGGCATGCAGGGGTATTCTTCAAGAACAGTCAGTCAGATATTCTCAAGCAGAAGCTAGAAAGATCAATAGTTGTGCCAAGAGTTTATTATGACTGTACTGGGGAAAAAGATACAGTTTATGATGTAGTTTAACTGTAGTTCTAGAGTTTCTTTACTTTAAAAGATAACACTAGTTAGATCTTTTAAACCTGTTTGCTGAAACCTGCAGCTCTACTATATTCTACTATGTTCTCAACTCCCTCATAAAAAATCAAATCATGAATCGATCTTTCCCAGTAATAATAAAACTTCCTAAAATTTCATATTTACACCTTTCCGTTTTCCAGCTTCCAATACCTGATATAAGGTGTGTTGCCAGGAATGTGATATTTAGCTCCAGGATCAAAGTTTGTTTCATTTCTTGCAATAGGAGGACAAATTCCTTGATATTTTGTTCTGGGGGGGGGGAAACAACACCTTAACCAATGGACAAAAAATGAATGGACAAAATAAGTACAATCATTTCCCAACAACAACATTTCCCAGGCAAAGGATATATGTAGATATAATGGCAATCATTGAAAGATCACAAGAAACAGCTATTTTGCATTCAGTTCTCCCTATTTCCTTCAAATAAATTAACACTTTCACTTCATCTATCTTTTCAGATTTTCCTCTTCTTATAGTGTCATATTCTTAGATGTAGAAATTACATTTGTCAGAGGGACGTTTGTCGGAGGGATGGCTATAGAGGATGGGTGGTTTCAAAAAGTTAAAATAAACAACATTAAATTAAAAAAAATAACCATACATAAAACAGCGACCACTAGATGGAGGTTGTAATTCAATATACTTAGAAGGGTCTAGGTTGGAGGATTACATTTGTTAAACCTGCTGCTTTGCTTGCCTGTCACCCATTATGGCAATTTTCTATTTGTCCTCCTGAGGCTGTTTTACCTTAGGTACCACCAATCAAAATTGTAGCGACTTGGAGGAGTGTGTCCACTGAAGACATTCCACCGCCATTGATCAATTAGATAGCCAAAGGGCAGGAAGGCAATCTTTTCCAGGGCCATTTTCAGAAGATAATTGATATCACTCTCTGCAAGGAATAAAGGAAGACAAAAATGTGAAACAAACAAAATGTTAAAAAGTTATGGTATTTATGTAGTTACTTACCAAGCACATCCAAATTATATTAAAGAAACCAAAACATCTTTACAATCCCCAAAGCATGTCACAACTTTGGAGTACCCGTAATGTTTGGAAATTGAAAGTTGAAAAATTTGACACACTCTAAAAGAGAGTTTCTTTTAAACCATTATATACTTAGAAGATGGCAAAGAAGTAAGACTAGATTAGCAATCTCTATATAAGAATTCCCTGTTGAGAACAAACCAGTGGATTTCCTTCTCTCACAAACTCAGAGCTGTTGCTTGAAAACCAAATAGCTTGAGCTGATCCAAGTGCCTGTGGGAAAGGCAGAAACATCTACAGTATATTTTACCTTAGGAAAGACAATTTGCTCCAACATACAGTGCAGCACCAGCTACATCCTGAACTTGTCTTTAGCTCTACACTGCAATTATTCCAATTCCTTTTATGTGGACATATGTGTGTGTGTGCGTGCGTGTGTGCGAACACACGTGAACGCATGTGCACAAATGCAAATTTATGTGCACACTTGCTTTCACTAACCTAAAACAACAGGGATGAGAGGGCAGATTTTATAATTCAGTACATTGTTTTTCTAGGATGAGATCAAAAAAGGTAAAAGTTTCCCTGTCAGTCGTGTCTGAATCTAGGGCATTGTGCTCATCTGCATTTCTTGGCTGAAGGTGCCAGCGTTGTCCAAAGGCAATTTCCATGGTCATGTGGCCAGCATGGCTACACGCCAAAGGCGCACAGAACACTGTTACCTTCCCACCAAAGTGGTACCTATTAATCTACTCCCATTTGCATACTTTCGAACTAATAGGTAGAGAGGCAGTAAACCTGATTCCCAATCCCTAATAACAATTATTTATCATACCCAGTATGAAAAATATCTCTCATGAACTTTATTGGTTTTCTTCTTCTGCCTTGTCACCAACCATTGTATGCTCATCTTACCTCTGTCTTCAGTGACATGGGTGAGCAGCTCAATTTTCTTGAGATGGATGGGGGTGGAAACAGACAAACTCATGACATCTCCAATGGCCTCATGAAAGCCAGGGTTGGCCCCACTGCGAAAACTTATTGGCTGGTCCTTATACTGCAAGTAGTATTGAACGTGCCCCATTTCATGGTGTACTGTAAAGAGTTGCTCCATAGTAACTGTTGTACATTGTTTTATCCTGTAGAACAGGGAATAGGAAAGGGAGTGTTTAGTAAAGTATCACAATATACTAACAAAGCATCAACTGCTTTTGTAACCTGGAACATTTGCTGATAGGCTCAGAACAGCTAGAAAGGATAAATTCTTCTTGTGCCAGAACTAGGATTTCTATCATTCCTTGAAGAAAATATGTAATTTAAAGAGAATTTAGAACAGATTTAGAAACTATCTACCTAACTTATTTCATCCCTCAGCCATTCATTAAAAATTTATCAAGTCTAACACGTCACTGAATGAATAGAAAGAGAGAGAGAGAGAGGGAGGGAGGGAGGGAGGGAGGGAGAGAGATAGATGATAATTTTGGCTTTGAGTTGACAGTGATTACCTTTGACTCTGAAAGCATAGGTTTGTGGCAGATTAGCACTGAGGAATTGTGTTCTTTCACACATATTCTGAGCTTTAATAAATTAATCCCTTTTCCTGCATTCTTAATATAAGAGAAAGTAATATTGTCCTAATATCACTTTGCCAAGTACCTTTTCCAGATATTGACACAGGGAGCAGGGTAGAGAAGGAAAAGTATACATGCATTTAAAGAGAGCAGAAATTATAGTTTAGGGAAGAGATAGCCTATATTTTGATAGATCAGAATTGTGTTTAGTATTTTTGGGCAGGGTAAAGGGCAAAGCAATGATTACAAGTGCATAATGCAAAATAACACTATGCATCTGTTAGGCTAGGAGACTAATTTAGAGGCTACTCTACAGTTC
This sequence comes from Pantherophis guttatus, assembly GCF_059756535.1. Lineage (NCBI taxonomy): Eukaryota > Metazoa > Chordata > Lepidosauria > Squamata > Colubridae > Pantherophis > Pantherophis guttatus. The sequence continues at coordinate 59,860,690 of NC_142066.1, forward strand.
TCTTGCGATGGGATTCAAAGAGCTGCTAAAAAGTAGGGATCCTTTGAGCATATGTGTTCTTGGAGTTTTGTGATAATCACTCTAATACAAGATGTCAAACTCAAGGCTTGCAGGCTGGATCCAGCCTGTGGGATTTTAGATCTGGCCCATGGGGTCACCCTGGAAACAGCAAAGGACCTGCCCGTGGTGTCTCTGCCAGCAAAAATGGAGCTTGAGAGGGCCTCATGCAGCCCTCCCAGGCTCCGTTTTTGACTGCAATGGCCTCCTGCTGCCAGTGAAAACAGAGCCCCCCCACACACACTCCATTTTCACTGGAAGGGGGCTAGCAAAACAAACTAAAAACAAAACAAAAGGAGAAATGTTTCCCCTTTTGCATTTGAGCATCCAAGAAGGGACAGGAAAGGAGAAAGGGAAAAAGGACAGACAAAGAAAAAGAAGGGAAGATGAGAAGAGAGCAAGGAAGGAAAAAGAAGGAAAGAGGGGAAGGAAGATGAAAGGAGAATGAAGAGGGAAGGAAAAAGTAGAAAAGGAAGGAAGGAAGGAAGGAAGGAAGGAAGGAAGGAAGGAAGGAAGGAAGGAAGGAAGGAGAAGAAGGGTCTGAGGGAAGTCCTGCCTTAGTACTTGGCCATAGGTGCCCCCAACACAAATGACATAGAGCTGGCCCTGCCCACTCGGCCATGCCCACCCCATCCCCCTGAGGTCAAACAAAACCCTGATGCAACCCTCAATGAAATCACATTTGACACCTCTGCTCTAATACATCTTCTAATTAAATTTGCACCATCCTAATCATTTCCAAAATTTGGACAAGGAACTCTTTCACCTAAATGGATCTTAATTGTTTTACCAGCATCACACCTTGCATATTTTAAAAAAGCATATATTTTAAGTATTGACTTTATAGTTATACTATACTATACTATTTAATACTATACATGTATTAAAAATATTTCTGAATTTGTGAAATACAGGGAAGATAGGAAATTTTTCCTTTGTTCCCTAAAAAAAACCAGGCCTACTTAAAATGTCTCTATGCCAATAAGATCTAGAGTTCCCTTTGCATGGCAAGTACCCATCATATGCAGTACGCACCTGAAGTCTTTGCGATTGTAGAAATCCCATGCCGATGCATGGCACACCACCTCCCGCCCATCTGTCGGTTTCTCCAGCATGGATTTCTTCCAGAATTCAGGTGGCATTTCAAACATGCCAAGCGACGTGAAGAACTCCTCCGACACCCGGAACATGTGCGTTACATTCCAGTTCTAGGAAAGGCAAGGATCCATCCGAAGCATTAGATAGCACAAATGTGTTGGAAATTGTTCTTAGGGATTGATCCCGGGTCACTCAAGTATTCTCAGAATAAATTATACAGTCATGTGTTGCTTGAGCCTTAGAATATCATGGAGAACTATTGTTTAGGAAAAAAGAGTTACAGAGTGGGACAGAGGAGAAGCATAGTTAAGAATTCGAAGGAGACAGCCTATTGGTCTTCTGCACTATGAGATGAGAGTTGCCACATATCTTGGGTCTTGACGATAAATACTGCTATATTTGTCTCTTTTGAATAGTTGTGTCAAGAAATGAAATTAAAGACTGTACCCTCAATGTGTTATTAAAGACAAGAATGTATATGAATATCACCATTACTCCTGTATGTAATCTTGGACAATCTGAAAATTTAACATGAAATTCAGACCTTGAAATGAAGAAACTGGAACTAAATACACCTGAGAATCATGTAGAGAAGCAGTATTGAAAAATATCTATAGCACAGAAAGCTGCACTGGAAGAATTCCATGGAGACCTGTGGTTCATTTATGCACTTTAGTCACGCCTACCTGGCTTGTCACTTTTTGATGTTATGTTGAGCAGATTAGTATATATTTATTATTCCAGTTCTTGCTCAGAGAACAAATAATCATCTCACTGCTGGATGAAAAGGTATCACTAGCAATATTTGTGTATATGGGCATTCCTGTTAACTGCTGCAGCTAAAGGGAATGGAATAAAACCATAACACTAATGTCCTTACTTTCTGTTTCATGGTATTGGTAACATCTAGATGTGGCTTATTTGCAAAAGGCACCATCATGTCGTAAATGTTGTTCCATTGCTGGGCCCACATGTTACCTGCAGGGGGCAAAGCAGCACTGTTTAGCTGAATAAAACCAACAGCTTGAAGGGGGGAAGGAATGGCTATACATAAAATTAGAGAAAAAGTGTTATTTGGCACAGAGTCTAGAGGGGAACAGCCAATAGAATAAGAGTCAAAGGAGGCACTATGTTAATTCCATGAATGCATGTGACAGTTTGGTTATATAAACAACAGCCAGAGTGAAGCTTAGCAGCCTCTGGACCAAATGCACAACTAGGAAAAAGATAAACTCTTCCTCTGGTTACTGTAGTTTCAATGTCAAGCTTTGAAATTCCAAAGCTCATAGGATCTCTTTATTTAGAAATTCTTTACATGGGAACATTGGCATGTAAAACATGTGTTAGTTTCCACAGAGGCTGAATAAATATATAATTGAGGCTCCTAGCCTTTCCCCATGTTATTCCAATGCATCTTCTCCATTGGCTGTAGTAAATTTGTGAATCCTAGAAAGGAGATTAAAATATTCATAGAGTGGCATAAATATTCCTTCCTTCCTTCCTTCCTTCCTTCCTTCCTTCCTTCCTTCCTTCCTTCCATCTTCCTTCCTTCCTTCCTTCCTTCTTTCCTTCCTTCCACCTTTATTTTATCTACACAACAATCTTGTTCACAGTCACTCATGGCTTAATAATTTCCTGTCTGGATTATTGCAGTGTGGTTTACATGAAAGACTACAAAGGAGTTACAACTGATCCAAAATACAGCAACACGTTTTCTCTGATATACCAATACAAGTACTAATAAAGGAGCTCAGGGTTGACATGAAGGGTCATTTGTGCTCTCTGAGCTTCTTGTTTTCTTGCAGATGCTGATAATGTTATCTAGTTTGGGTAATGAAACATCTGCAAGAAGATAGGCAAGCTCAGAGAGCACCAAGGACTGCACCAATACAAGTGTTCCTAGATTCACCCATATTATACCTCTATTGCACGAGTTGCACTGAAAACTGGCATCAGTTTCCTTTCATGTGCAATTCAAGGTGCTTGTTTTAAAAAGCCCTACATGACACGGGACCTGGTTACTTGAGGGACCGCCTCTCTCTAAGAACATTTGTCGATCCTATTGAATCAGATAGGATAGGCAAGCTTCAAATCCCTTGGCTAAAATTCTGCCACTCAGGATTTTAGAAGCATGCCTCATCCGTAGCTGTCCCTATCTTATGGAAGACCCTTCTCCAATAATTTGGCAGGCCCCCACCCTGTAGCCTTTCATAAAACCATCAAGAATGGATTTTTTGTGGAGATGTTGGAATAGGACAGAATTGAAAAGAATAGAAAGAATGAAATGAGGATAATTGGAGGTTACCCGGGAAATCCTAAGGGGAGAATTTGTTTTATCATGTTACTATTTCATTTGTTGTGGTTATGTTTTATAATTACTGATTTTATTCCTATTGTGAATCACCCAATTCATTTAAAATGGGCAGCTATACAAATCTAATAAATCAACTAATCAATCTGTGAATGAATTGGGCTGAAAGAGGGTGACTGTGAGTCAGCCAGCTTTTCATGCCTAAAGAAGGATTAGAACTTCTGGCATCCCAATTTCTAGTCCAATGCTACACCAGACTCAGTAGTAGGTTTCAAATCCCAGTGCTACCGATTTGCTATCGGTAGTGCGTGGGCACATGGGCTCGCTTCCCAAGCACATGGTGCTTCTGCGCATGTGCAGAAGCTTCTGCACATACACAGAGGATTTTTGATGATGTCTGGGTGGGTGGGAGTAACCTCCCGCCAATGCCGCTATTGGTTCACCCAAACTGGGAGCAACCCACCACTGACCAGACTGGTTCTTTTACATCTCTTACATTTTAACATTTCTATTTGTATTTTTCCTCCCATCAAAACATGGTATTCTTTAAAGAAAGCTTATCATGATTTCCATTATCGCCATTCAACGTACCAATAAATAATAGGAGTTTTAGTCTAATCCATTAGGAAGACACTAATTTAGCAAGATTGCTCTCCAATGCCCCAAAATATGTGACTGAAATCCAAGCATTTTGCTGCCAAAATTTGGAAAAACGATTTCAGGTTGCTTTTGTTATTTGAGTTTAAAAGTAAAAATAAGACTCCCAGAGGTCTCTCAGTCAGCCTACTTCCATTCCAAAAATTGCCCACCGTTAAGTGTAGAATACAGTGGGATATTAAGGATTTTCCCAATTCTTCCCCATCTGATCCCAACTCTATTATACACACACAAACTTTTTTTTACCCAATAAGTGAGCAGGAATAGGGCCTTTCAGGTTTACGTATTTAGAGCCATATTGGTCATATAGTTTCCTTCTGACATATGCGTGGAGATTTAGATAGAGAGGCTCCAACTGTTGATAAAGTTGCTCTAGATCTTCCTTAAATGTTGGTGAATCGTACCAGGAGCGCCAATAAGCCCCAGTATCTTGGAATCCTAAATGTAAAAACAATAGAGTATTCAGCATGAATACAGTTCTTACAATACAAACAAGCTCTTTGAATTATCCATAATTATTCTAGAATTACAGAATGTAGTTATGAACAACCATTCCTAGACTTTTCTGCACCATTTATAATATAATTGAACCAGTCCAATTCTGAAGCCAAAAAATGTCCAGTTCTGAATCCAAAGACAGTTTTCCCCCCCAAATATTTCTAAATGTACTTATAGTAGGTGTAGGAAAAGGAGTTGCCAAACTGGAGAGAGAGGAGGTAAAAAGAGGAAACAGCCTAAAATTCCTACATAGCTACCAATGAACTAAATCAAATGCTATTGATTGTTATCTAATTCCAAACAATACTTTTAGCAATAATCCAGTTGATTATTATATGTAATAATTATTATTATAAAATTATTATATAATTAACTGGGCCTTCAGATGTGAACCTGGTCTGTTGCATCTGAAATTAGGCTCTTGAGAATGAACAAGTTAACAAGTCAACCTCAGTATATCAATAATTTCTTATGCTGGCAACAATCTTACCGACTTTGGATAGTTTCCCATATGAATCTGATATGGTACATTTGATCCCTTTCGTTATAGTGATTGGGTCAAGCACCTGATCACATGTATGTCATATTCTTGAATACTTTTGAAATGAATGCAAAGGTGTTGAGACTAAAAACACAACAGACATGTTGATCAAAAATGGTTAATTCCTACTAGCTTCATTTTAGAATGGCAGGGATGGAAAATAAAACACAACAATTCATTTAAAAAATATAAGAGTAAAGGTGCATGAAGGTGTGTTAGATTTATGGAGGATTATACGGTAATATGCCTCTTTCTCAATCACATTGAGGTTTCTTAGTTTGAATTAAAAGTGCTTCAGTTGTTTGATTGAAGGTAGATTTTCAATCCAGGTAGCACTGATCCCATTCCCTGTCTATGTTTTTAACATCTCACCATCCATTTTATAGGCTTCATTGCTCAGTAAAACGAATTTCTCATACTTGGATCTCAGAGGATTGCCAGCAGAATTATGCCACCCTTCCCAGGCATAAAGCAACCTCCTGTAACTACGAGAAGTGGCCATAATTTTTGTAATATCTGAGGAACATGGAAAAAGAAGAGACATAAAAGAAACCATTAAAGGATCATACAACTGAACAAAATCCAAGGAACATCAAAAAGCCACCAGCATTTGCACTAACTTTTCTACATATCTATCTACATAAAGAAAAGATCCATTTAGCAAGAAATGTAATTTACTAGGATCATTAAATAATTCCATCACGCTAGAGTTTGAAGATTTGAAGAAATCCACTATTCTTCTAAAGAGGTATAAACCAACAGCCTTCGAGCTGAACCCATATTGCACAGCTGATAAGAATTGGATTCAGAAGATCCTTCCTCTTCAGGAAGCAAAATTTTTAAACATCATGGTTGAAGTGACTAGTATTCCAGATACTCTTGTGGCTATTAGATCAAAGCCATCATTACTTTTTGAATCTAGTGTCTACATTCTCATCATTGATATCATCTCACTAACTCTAGCTGTTTTCTTTCTACATGTTTCGAAGTAAGTGCTACTTGAAGTTTGGAATCCTGATAAAATATACTGAGAAGTAGGATAGCAATATGAAACATTACTGAACATAGGCAAGGAATGCATCAAGTGCTTCTAACCTTGCAAGCCTTTTTAGAAAGTCCCATCAATATCTGCTCTGGCATACCGATTATGTATTAATAGAACAACAATTACAGGTAAGCAGCTTCGTTCCCTACCTTAAACATTAGAGGGTTGCTATCAGAAAATTGTTAGAGAAGTTACATAGATAGAAAGAAGGATTGTTATTGGTTCAAAACAATTGGGGTTATATTTCAGACATGAGGCAATAGCTGGGAGAAAAATGCAGAAAAATGCAGTGAGACAAATCAGTACATTGGGAAAACAAAACAAACACTTCACAAACACATGGCACAACATAGGAGAATAAACCCATCAGGACAAGATTCAGCAGTGCATTTGAAAGACAAAGGCCACTCTTTTGAAGACAGCAAAGTCCACATTCTGGACAGAGAGGACTGCTGGTTTGAAAGACGGGTTAAAGAGGCATTAAAGAGGCCATATACAGGAAGTCTTCGACTTACAACAGTTCATTTAGTAACTGTTCAAAGCTACAACAGCAATGTAAAAAGTGAGTTATGATGGTTTTTCACACTTACGACCATTGCAGCATTCCCTTGGTCTTGTGATCAAAATTTATATGCTTTGCAACTGGTTCATATTTATGATGGTTGCAGTGTCCTGGGATTATGTAATTAGTTTTTGCCACTTTCTGACAAGCAAAGTCAATGGGGAAGCCACTTAACAACTGTGTTACTAAGTTAACAACTGCAGTGATTCACTCCAACTGTGGCAAGAAAGGTCACAAAATGGGGCAAAACTCACTTAACAAATGTTTCACTTAGCAACATAAATTTTGGGCTCAACTGTGGTTGTGAGTCACAGACTATCTGTATATTAAAACTGAACAGCCTTCTTTCCAGAGGGGGAGGATATGACACCACTGGTCTCATGTGTCTGACTCCAACATGAATTGTTGCAGTCCCATGAAGGTTCCACACCTGTTTACAATCTGATTCACATGACTCTGATACAGTCTCAGAGAACTATTGACCAACCCTCAGAGTGCTAATGACCAGATGACTGCAAAGAATATAAATCCTTCCATTCCCCACTATTCAGTCAGAGCTGAAGAAGCTTCTTGGATGAGAAGCAAAACATTCCCAAGGAAAAAAACCAAGAAAGAACCTGTTCCTATTTGGAAAAGCACTTTTGGGAAAATAATGATCCAGATGATTGAGAAATTCCATAGATAGTAAAAGAAAATGGGTCTCATTCTATTCTCTAATTTGATTTGTTATTGATTTTTTTTTTACAGTAGATATTAGTTGATTCAAAAATAGAAACTATGGCTGTGATGGCGAACCTATGGTAGGTGTGCCAAAGATGGCATGCAGAGCCCTCTCTCTGGGCACACACACCATTGCCAGCTGCTCTTCTGGTTTCTGGCCAGCTGTTTGCAGGTGCTGGGAGCACCGGAAAACAACCTGAAAAAGGCCCAAAAAACAGGCATGCATGCGCCAGCCAGCTGGTCTCCGGGTTTCCAGTGTGCGTGAAGACCAGTTGGCAGGCACGCATGCACATGCTGGAAACCCAAAGCTGGCATGTGCGCCGGCCAGCTGGTCTTCGGGCTTCTGGCATTCTAGCATGCACACGTGCAAGCACATTCTGTTTTGGGCACTTGGTGTTGAAAAGGTTCGCCATGCTGGACTAGAGTTTCCAAATTAGGAAATACTAATTCTGTATTGGCTGGCAATGAAAAACCTATTTTCTAATAGTATGCTAGCTTCAAAAACATTAGCATAGTTACTTTTGAGTAATTGTAAGGACAGATTCAGTTTATGGCAAAATAAATGATTGAAACTCAAGAGAGGAGCTAGTTTATAAGATTACTAATTAGACTGCTCAATTTCTATTCTCCAATTTTTGTTTCGTGCATTTATTTCATTCTTAAAGAATAATATCACAGAATTGCATTTTGCTAAGTAGCATGATAATAACATTGTTTTTAAGCATTTTTGCATGTGGATAGCCGTCATGACTGATAGTGGGACCAGCAACTCTGTCATTAAGCATCATGGTGTTCAAGAGAAACACCGTGAGATTCTACCCAACTTACATTAGTTCCTCTGTGATAATTAAGCAAATCACTCATGATTGTTAAGCATAATGTCACATGACCATGATTTGCAGATTACTGCTGGTTTCCCCATTGCTTGTTGGGAGCCAGCTGTTAAAGACTGCAAATGTAATCACATGACATTGTTACTGTTATAAATGCACAGTAATTGCCAAGGTCTCAAATCAAGATCATGTGACTTCAGGATACTGCAATGGCTGCAAGTTTGAAAACAGGTTGTATATCTACTTTTTCAGTGCCATTGTAAATTTAAAAAGTCAACGAACAAGGCAATTGGTAAGGAGTACTTTGATTTAAAATATAAAACATATAGGTTCACTGTTGGCAGTCTCAGAAGCCATAATCTACTATAAATCAACTTTACATTCATATCCATGTATAAGGATGCTCTCATGGTCCAGAAAATAATAGGAAGCATGCAAAACACCTGCAAAGAATGAGCTGGGCTAACCTAAAGAAGGAAGTACATACCTGGCTCTAAAGCCCAGCAGGAGGAGTTCTTGTTTGGTAGACAAACCTTGGAAACGGAGTAGATGTTGTCCATCTCACTTAGAATAGTATTATACTGAAATTAGCATTAAAAAATACAGGTTTGAATAATTATCTAATTTTATAACATGCATATTCACACTATATAGTCTATAGTCATCAGTTTTACCATAGATTCTGTATCTCTATAGGAGCCTGCCACGTTACCTTTTCCTCTTGAACTTTTGGTAATTATTTTTATTTTAAATATGTAATTAAAAAGTGACACGATAAAGAAACAAGCTTCCAGCATTGGTTTTATTCATTCTGATATAATAGAAATTGTAAGCATCTACTACTGTGTACTGCCTTGACATATTGGTTAAGGCATCAGGCAAGAAGCTGGGAGACAGTGATTTCTAGTCCTGCCTTAGGCACAAAGCTGGATGGGTGACTTTAGGCTAGTCTCTCTCTCAGCCTAGGAAGATGGCAACAGCAAGTCAATTCTGAAATCTTGCCAAGAAAACTGCAGAAACTTGACCAACATGCCAGGAGTCAAGATGAGAGTTGAAGACACCAAATATATATCACCCAGGATTTTCTGGGAAGATAGATAGATAGATAGATAGATAGATAGATAGATAGATAGATAGATAGATAGATAGGAGGGAGGGAGGGAGGGAGGAAGGGAGAGAGAGGGAGAGAGAAAGATGGAAAATATCTTTCAAAGACAGAAGATTTTCTGAAAAAAACCAGGCTTTAAAGATCTCAAGAACAAGCAGTCTGCAAAAGAAGAATGTTCTGGATTATTTAACAACACTTGATTACCCTAGAGAACATTTAGTAATTTGAATATTGAAATAACTAAGGAATAATTAAAGGAAGATTTTAAAGCTTGAAATGAGTGTGTAAGGGGCAGCTGTAACAGGGAAGTAAAATAATATAAAATGGCTTTTTCCTAATAGAAATAAGTAGCTTGGAATGTATAGACAAAGATTTATACTGAAAGTATCTGAAAAGGTGAAGATGCTTACCAACTTGGCCATTACAATGAAGGGTCAAGAAGAGTGATCACCAAAAATTAAGTTACAGTGAGGGCAGCACCAGGAAAAGAATGTCAGCTTCTGGTGAAGGCAAATGTCTAGAAAGTTACTGGAGAAAATTATTATGAAGGGAAGCTAATTTCTGGTTGAGCACTGGTTTGAAAGAGGAGGAGAAGGGAGGCAATAAAAACAATTAAATGACAGAAGGAGGTGATTGCACAGGCCACAAAGAACACAAATGGGCTCTGAGGGGGGGTGGGAAGGATAATTTAGTTGATCAGTGGGAGACCAAAAGTGGGAGACCAGATGTATACTTTTTTGTAAGCTTTGTCTTTCAGTTAAGTAGAAATATAGTTAAGTGAGGTAGTATGATATTATTTAGCTAGATGGATTATTTATCTTATGGTCTCTCACAATCTTTTAAGTGCCCTCAGTGCAAAATCAGAACTCATCTATATTGATATTATTCAGTTTGTGTGTACGTATGCAGTTTTTAATCAATCTTGACTCCTGGCAACTTCGTGAACACTATATATATTTTTCTTAGCAAACTTAGTAGTTTGTTATTACTTTTCTGAGTTGACATTCTGACATCTCTTTTGTTTGTTTGTTTTTAGAAATGTCTGCAACATGGAGCATAAACAACAACAAAAAAAACAAGTCCAGCTTCCTTCTTGTATATGCACTCTGGAGTCAGAAATAAAACAATGTGTCAGACTTCTTTAGTTAATTACTCTTCAAATATATTAGAATGCTTCCCTCATAACCACTCAATACAGCCAAGTCTGGAGTATGTTATTGTTTAGTTTATTTGATTTGTATACCGCCCTACTCCCGAAGGACTCAGGGCGGTGAACAGCCAACAATAAAATACATAAATACACAAAATTTAAAAATTGTGAATATTACCTACCGGTAGGCACTTCCAGAATCCTTCATTTTATTCATCCTCTCAACTTTTCCCCCTCCATCATTGTTTGGAATTGATAACTTATCTAAAATTATCTAAGGTTCATCTCTCCCTTACCCTAGAATCTTTTTTTTCCCATTGCCACCTCAGAATTCGCCCACTCTTTCTAGAACACTGATACTTACCTCTTCCCGTTTCTGCACTGGTAAATTGGAAGGACCCAAGGTCTGAATGGAGCTGATTATTTTCTTAAGTTGTGGATCACTAAAGTTCTGCCAGATGTCACCATAATTCTCCTTAGCTTTTTTCCCCCAGAGTTCTGTGAATTCTTGCTCCTTCAAAGAAGCTGCTATCTGTAATAGGAGAGGAAGACAAAGTCATTCGGTACATATGTTGAACTTTATTTGTTTTTTACATAGTACATGCTTGGAAAAGTTGTTGAATCACTTTTAGGACTGTGAAAGAGTAAGATGCATGCTGCTGATAAGAAAGGATGCCTTAAATATACTTTAGTGTTTTAAACATCTAGGCTTTTTCACAAGGGTTTATGAAAATTTGGCAGCAAATACTAAAGAGCATTTAGCTCTTTAGAGCCATAGGGATGACAAGGCAAAAAACCAAACCATAACTCAGAATGGGCTTAATTAAAAGACATTAAGGGACTGATGATTTTGGAACTTATTGAAGTTTTATTCATAAATGATTCATTTTTATTTCTAACTTTCCTATTAATATGTGACAAGACCATATTACGTTATTTTAACTAGCAATCAGAATACTGAATGCTGGTGTTAAATTAATCTATCAATTAAAATCAATGGCTTGTAGGTGTAGGTAGCATAAAATTGGATATATTCCCTTGAAGCAGTTTAAATCCCCCATCGATGTGAACTGTCTGTAATGCCTGAGCCAAACCACAGAGCAAAGTAAGTCATGTCCTGGATTAAAGCCATAATTTGAAAGAACATGAGATGAGCCTGAGGTGTTCCCTAATGTAGCATTCTGGGTCAGACCTGAATGAAAAAGAAGGATAACTGGGTTTTCTGATTTGGAAGAATCGCCAGCTGAAATTTTGAGTGATCACAATTTATGTAACTGGCTCACCCATTATATAATGTCCACATGATTAAATAATGATATGCAAACATGGCGAAGGCAGTTGGAGCGGAGCAAATACTCCAAGGTAATTTATTAAAGTGACCCAAGAGCCACATTTTTGTAGTGGAAGACAGCCCCTTAAGGCTAACAACCAATCTGATGGAACACAGAGAACCTTTTACACCCAAGAATGAATCAGTCACGAAGTCCCTTCTCTGCAAGTAGTGTATCTCAACATTCTGTCTCTGGATATATTGTCACTTAAAGTATGTGGAACACAAGATCTTTTTGGTATAGGTAGGGATACTATTTTCTCCTTAAAAAGAAAAGATCTTTTAATAGCTCTTCCTCTCATTAAAACAACTTCCCAAAGACTTAACTATATCTAAGGAAATTAGACAAAAAAAAGAGGGGGGGGAATACTTTGAGGATGAAAAATTCCTTAGTTGCTGTAGCCATTTCTACAAATATATATTTTAAAGTCTTATCTCACATAGACATTTTATGGGATATAATTTCTTCAAATAGCATCTGCATGTACCATCTCAATGCAGCAAGCTATTCATAAAAATATATCTTCGGATGATTCCAGCAATTTCCAATATATAATTAAAGACATTTTACATAGATAATCTCATGTAAGTAATTGGTCTTCTTGCAGCATGTAAATTAATCCTAAAGTAATAAATAGTTTTCTTCTTTTTTAACATTTCCAACCTGCTCTAGCTGGATTTGGGGCACAATGCCCTTAAGAAATACTACATGGATCACTTTTCTCATTCATTTCATTCATTGAAAGTTACAAACTATAGTAATCCACTGCTTTTCTACTTCTGCTAATCTATTATGAGATGACTAATATAGCCAAATCATTGTCCAAAAAAGCAAAGGACCTGGAGCAAGAATAAGTATCAAGTAGAAACTCCATTAAACTCACACCAATGAAATTAGTAATTGCATCATGACATAATAATAACTAATAGTTTAGCACAGTGATTGGGAAATAGTGAAAACATTCTGAAGAAGGCAATTGCAGATTTTCTCTGGAAATAAAAACATATGGATGTGCCTATGAAGTTGTCGACCAATTGTCGAATTTGATTAATTAGATTAGTAAATTTGGTAACTTCTAAATGTTTAGGTTTTCAGTTTCCATTGATCCCAGCCAGTGTGGACAGTGGAAAGGGATTCTGAAAATAGTAGCTTAAACCATCTAGACAGTACCAGATTGTTTATCCCTGCTCTGGTCCATCCATAGCAGATGTACAAGAATTAAGGTAGCATCGGAATTTCAACTGTAGAGAAAGCTCCAAGTGAGCAATTTTTTCTGGTGAAGTTTAAAATTACTCTAATATTCTTGCCTTTCTAGTGTGAATCCTTAGGTAAAGTTCCTTAGTTCCTATTGGGCAGGGGTGTCAAACTCACGGCATCATGTTTTTGTCATGTGACATGTCACGACTTTCCCTCCTTCGCTAAAATGGTGGTCGGCGTGGCCAGTGGTGGGATTCAGCGTTCGCACCACTTCGGGAGAACCGGTTGTTAACTTTCTGAGCGGTTTGGAAAACTGGTTGTTGGAAGAAATCATTAGGGCAGAGAACCAGTTGTTAAATTAATCCTATCACTGGGTGTGGCCAGCTCATGACACATCCAGCTCATGGGCTGCAAGTTTGACATCCCTGCATTAGGGGATCATCATCATACTCAGCCTGGCACTCAGGTAAATCAGCCACCAACGGGTACATAGAAATGGAAAACATCTATATACCATTCAAAAGAGACAAAAAGCCAAAAAGAAAACAAAAGGCCCAGACATCTTCTCACCAGCAATCAAACCCAGATAAACAGGGGTTAACACTAAAATTAACATTAGACCAACAATAAGAAGTGAATAATACCTTAATCAAACAGCTACCAACAAGCTAAAGCAAGCAGCAGCCTAATCAAGGAACCACCAAGATCATCCACACTAAGATTGACTGGTCCCTTCTACAATAATGATTTTACCTAGTTTGGTAATGAAATGTTTGCATGGAAACAACCAAGCTCAGAGAGCATTAAGGACCCCACAGTTCAATCCTGAGTTACAAATATTCTCTTCCATCAGTATCTCATGTTTCTTACCATTGGGTATGCTCTTAATGCTCCAAAATCAGACTTGAGATAGCTATCTGAGAGGGGAGGGTACCAATGCAGATTGCTAATCATTATTCTTAGGTCAGTATCAGGAATCGGATTCTATTTTTCAGCTCATAGAGCAGTGGATCAGATTGCTTCCACCTTCTTATTGGTTTCATTACTGGATTTTCTCTTCGGTTTTATCTTTTCTGCCAGAAACCCATGAAAAGGTAATAAATTTTTTAAACATTTTGTTCTGATTTGCAGAGTTGTTGGCAAATGTTAAATCAAATTCCTCTCTATAGATACTGACTCTCAGGTGACTCTCTCATGAATCCTCAAAAATAAGCAATTATCTTCCACCCAACTCTTCCCAGTTGCTATTTTTTAGCTTTTTCTAATGCTGCCTGTATGAAGTATATCTCAGAATTGAGCCCCAAAACCTCTTGTTTGTTGAAATTGAACATTTTCAGTGAAAATGTTCCTTTTTAAATTCTATTAAAAGAAATTAGGAATGCAAAAATGTTGCATTTAACTAGGGGAAAAAAATAAATGAACCACTGACTGATTTCTTCTATGAAGCTACTTCTATACTCTTTACATTTGACATTTGAATTAGAACTCTAGTTCTGTACAGTATATGCCTATTTAAAGACCAAATGTATAGTATATGCTAAATAATTTATCCACATTCAAAATCTTTAAAGAGGTATGGGAAAAAAGATCAGATCAGAGGAATTGCAAAGTTATTCTCAAATTAATTATTCCTAGTTCTAAAATCTTTCTGGAAATCCAGGTCAGAGTGAAACTGTTTATGGCTATGCAAGCATAAATAATATGCAAAGTATCCTCCAAATTATTCTGATTTTTGTTAAAAAAAACATGGAAATAGAGGACAATTTGTAAACTGCCTGAGTAAGGCAAATTCTATCAATAGATATTAGAATCCTAGGTTATCTGATCAAACTGTAAACAAAGCTGAATTTGCCAAGGTTAGGCAATAATAAACCATTATTAGTTGAAAACTACAGCCGCCTTTTTACCTTCTTTTTGCATCTATGTCACAAGAGGAAAATAGTAAAGGAAGTGCAGGTATGTGCACTTATTTCAACCAAGCATAATAGGAAAAATTACATTTATTGGCCTCAGTTAAGGATGCATTCAATGAATTCAATGTGGACTGTACTTTTGGACTAAAATACTATCCTGTTTCTATGCCAAGAAAAACTAAATTGTACAAAACACACTTGCTTATATTGGCTTGCTGATTTTGCCTTATATAGGGGGAAAAACAAGAGTACTGTCATATTATGGTTATAAAAGCTAGGTATCTGTATTTTATTATATACCAGATATACCTCAAACATTTTTTTAACTCTTTCTGTTGGATTAAGTCCCAACCAAAAGAAAAAGAAAAAGAATCAGAGATGGAGAGAAAGAATATTCTGGAGTTAAATGGAACCATTTGGGCTTCAGTTCCATTTAATTTAGCTAGGTTGAGGGGGACTGCCATCTGAATGTATACCTAATCCATTTTATACCCAACGTATTTCAATCTTGTTTTAGCATTCAATTTCATTACAGTTTATTAGATTGCGCTGTTTTGATTGTACATGTATAATACAGAAAACAGAGGCAAGGAAGCAAAACAGGACATAGAACACAGGAAACAGCAATTGTGTGTCTCTTTGCTTGACAGTCCAAGTGTCACTTTTCAAAACCTATTCAAGTAGGAAAAAATTGTAGGGATAAATATAACCTGGTATTATGTCATATGGTGAAAGAAGTAATACGGAATAGGGGATAAGCAAGTCAAAGAATCAAGAAATTGCTTGCAGAACTATTCAGCTGTCCCACCTCTTTTAGCCTAGATAACCTGTTTGTATTTTAGGTAGCATCATTTTAAGGCATTTATGTATACAGATGAAATCAGTATACATAAACCGCATGCAAAATAAGTATTGTTTTGTTCATCTAGGAGACAATGTGCTTTTGTTGTCTTTTATTCTTTATTGCTTCTTATTATTGCTGAAACACCACATTTCTGAACACCAGATCAGAAAGGCACTCTGGCTAGGCATCCCACCAGCCCTAGCTGTAATTTGGAAATATATGGATAATCTAGAGGTTGAAATATAGCAAGCTTCAGTTTTTAAACCTTTTTGAAAAAATTATCTATGTTTTTGATACCAAGATCTTTGCTGTGGATTAATATTTATGATTACTAATTTATGTCTCCCATTTAAAACACATTGCAGCCACAATTAATCATTGTTAGGCTTACCTGATTAGGCAAGCATGTTGTTTAAATTTCTTCCCAGAAATCATTAAATTAATGATACATTTAAAATGTTTGTCCTCTGGGAGGATTATAGATAACACAGTTCACACAACTGAATAAAATAAAATGTCTAGCCATTTTAAAGGAAAACTGTCTCTAAATTTGAAGTTCTTATTTTAGAAACATTGCTGATTGTCTTTCACCATGTCCTGGAACACTTTTTTTTAGTTGTTAATGCTAAAAAGGGTTAAAAGAAAGCTACTTGTTACTCTTTTATATATTTAGAGTCAGTCGAATTGAAACATGATAAAAACTGTCATTTTTAAATGAATACTTGAGAAGCAGAAGTGCCAGCATTTAAATCCCACCATTTCCGTCCTCAGTTGTACAAAATTCACCAGTTTTGTCCCTGTATTACCCAAAAGCAGAGATATTTTACTAGAAGAGTACTCAAATCTTCTGCTCGAAATAAAATTCCCTATACCATCAGGCTTGAAATTTTAGGTCTGGGTAGCCTCAAACTACGCCGTCTACATTCCAACCTATGCTTAGTTCATAAAATTATTTACCAAAAAGTCCTACCTGTAAATGAGTACTTTAATTTCAACCATAATAACACAAGGGCTATCAATAGATTCAAACTCAATGTAATTCGCTCTAATCTTGATTGTAGGAAATATGACTTCTGCAATAGAGTAGTAAATGTCTGGAACACTCTACCTGATCCTGTTATTAGTCTCGTTAATCGCCATACCTCTTACCTTAAACTGCCTACCGTGGATCTTTCATGTTTCTTAAGAGGTCCCTAAGGGGGCGTGCATAAGCGCACCAGCATGCCCACCATCCCTGTCCTACTGTCCCCATTTATATGTAATCATTCTATGTGTTTATGGCTATCTTTTGCCTATTTATATCCTTTTATTTGTGCCAATTTTTTTCATATGTCCATGTCTATGTCTATACTATTACTTGTTTCCTTGTTGACAAATAAATAAATAAAATAATAAATAAATTACACAACCCAGCTCTTCTGCTGTGGTCCAAGATTCAACCCTTCCATTAGTTAAGGTAAGAAGTAAAGGAGTCCCTGCAGATTTTATTCCATTAGCCGTAGCTGATTTTTAGGGGCAGTGCTCATCTCCTTATGTGTTCAGGATGACATGATGCTGCAGTGCGAAGCATACAATGGAATACAGAACACTGTTACCTTCCCACCAGAGTGATATCTATTTATCTACTTGCATTTACATGCTTTCAACTGCTAGGTTGGCAAGAGCTGAGGCAAATGATGCGAGTTCACTCCATCACACAGTGATAGGACTCAAATCGCTGGAGTGTAGATCTTTGGCAGCATATTTTAAAACACTGAGCCACTGTGCCTCCCATCCATTAGTTAACCCTAGTGATAATTCAACTGTATTTCTACCACAACATCACTGAAGAAGGGCTACCTCTAATCAATCCTTGACTACCGACATTTTTTTCTTTTGCGTTCCTGCAACATTATATCCTTTACTCGTGTACAAATTTTACATAGTAATGTCTGGAAAGAGGGCAGGGGAGAGAATAAAACTCTAAAGCCTGCTTAGCAAAGCAGCCTAAATTACTTGTCTAGCTGCAATCTCACCCTATAGAACAGCGGCCCCCAACCTTTTAGGCCTAATGGACTGGTTCTGTGGAGAAAGGTTTTTCTGCGGATCAGAGGGGATGTGGTTTTGTGTGCTGCCTGCATCCTGCATATGGGGCTTTGCTGGTTTGCACGGCTCAGTTGCTGACATGCCGCAGGCTGGTGCTGGTCCACGGATCACGGTTGGGGATCTCTGCTACAGAAAATCCAATCCACATTTTATTTTATTTTATCTGCAAGTCTTTTAACTTTGCTACTAAAATATATCTTCAATAGTGAGCTATTAAATCAAAACTGCAGAATATTTTGTGAAACTAACATTAGAAGCAGTCACTTGCTTTTTGTAAATATTATTGGACTAACAACTCCTTCACTTTACATAAAAAGAGAGAAATGTTAGTCAGTAATTCCTAGTGGCTCCTGGACTACACTCTAGATGCCCAAAATTAATTGCCACCCAGCAGTAAAATAATCTACTGCTCTGCTTAATATTTAAGCTCATCTATTGACATCCAATATTCAACACCAAGTTATGATGTTAAATTGTGAGAACTGAAGTGAAACAGATTCTCTAGATACATTTATCTATTTTGGAAGAATGAGATCTGTAAATAAAAAAAATCCATTAGCACACAACAAAGCACACAAGATAGTGGGAACATTTTTTCTCCACTGCCATAGCTTCCTTCTACCTATCCCTTCTTAAACCTCTCTAAATTGGCCCATGTGAATATATAGAAAACATATCGGTTTGTCCACCCTAGATGTCTTGCCATCTAATTTCACTAGATAACTTCAGTTTCTAAGACTATGATCTTGCTTTTTCATCTGCAAACATTTCATTGGCAAGATAGGTAATATGGGGATATTCTTTATGCGGAGTACAATAGCTTGTCCTGCTTAATTGGGATAGTGTTTCTTTCTTTATTGTTCCTATTTATCAGATGTTTATCTGGTCCTTGGGCATTGGTTAGCAGATATATAATGGGAATGGATATGCTAGGGATGTTTGCTCATTTCCTTTGTATTTGGTGAATTGTTTTTTAAAAATAATTTTAGATGGTTTATACTAAAACTTATTTCATGATAAAATGAGTTTATCTGGTGCTGATCTTTGGGTATTGGTTGTCAGGTGTATGATGAGAATGGATGTGCTGGGGAGCCTTTTACTCTTTTCCTTGACCTGAATCATTTATATTTATATTTATTTATTTATTTATTTATTTGTAAATTAAGCTTATCGCATGAGAGAGTGAGAGGATAACAAAAAGCTTGTATCCACTTTCCCTGTTCCAAAGTTCATGCTTTTTCTGGCAATCTTGTTATATTTTTCTAAACTATAAAGATCCCAATATATGTATGCCTATTTCTACAGGAGGGTTGCTCTATTCCTCTGTTTTGATTCTCCTATTTGTAGATGTTTTATTGTTTAAACTTAAGTTTAGAAACTATCTAACCTGTGGCCATGAAAACAGCAGTGAGTTCTGGAAATTAAATATGGGGTCATTTTTGTTCCTGTCAGTTAACTGATTTACTGGTTTTTATAATTCTAACACTTTCATTCCTTCATTGCTCTATTTTGATACTGAAAGAGCTCAAGGAAGGGAGAAAGAAGCATTAAAGCTTCCTTTGAAGCAGCTAGATGTTATCTGGGCAGAGATATTAATGTCTGAAGGTGAGCTAACTCACCTAAGTTCATTGATAAGGTGATTCTGAATTTCTCATAAAATTGCTAAAGTTAAGATCACTTATATTTTGCTGTTTTATCTGGTATGTTTTTCTATGTTTTATTATTTTATTAATTTTCAAATAGTTTTTATTACTTTGCTATCTGCTCTGAGAACCCTTCACAGAAGGAGGATATAAATTATGTAAATGAGCGAAGTTAAGTCACCTTAAGCAAACTGCTTTCTTAGTTTAAAAATGAAAGACTAACATGCTTAGAGGCCAGAAAGGACTTCTTATTACACAACCACTATTTTGCACTAATAGGTAAAGTGCTAAGGATTTGGGGGGGGGGGAACCAAATGCACATGTAGACATTTAGCATCGCCACCAAATCCGAGGGTCTATAAGAGGAGGGACAGATCTCTCTTACGACCTTTTTGAATGACAAAAGCGACAAGTGAGAAAATGGGCTGAGAATATCAGAAGAAAAGTCGGATTGGAGAGGCGACGGAGAGCTTCTCCCTCCCCGTTGTCGTCCCCGATCCAGCCCGGTCCTGTGCTGCCCTTCATACGACAACAGGAGCTCGCTGGGAGACAGCGGCAGGTCAGGAGCGACCTCTGCTTGCTTGCTTACCTGCTGCTGAGCGTTGTGGTCTGTCAGGTCGGTGTTGTAATTCCAGCTGGCGTTCATGCTTTCGAAGAACACAATTTCCCCGGTAGTGTTATAATCATCTGCGAACAGTCTGGCCCCTTCCTCGGTCTTGTTGTGATCAGGAGGCATCAGGGCGAATTCCAAGGCGAATGCCCCAACCCCAACGCAGATCGCAAGGAAAAAACCCGCCACCGGAGGCATCTTGGCAGGAGGCGCAGAACTGTCCCTGCAGGCACCAGGTTATAAACGCCGCTCTCCCCTCAGACCCTGCCCACGGCGCCTCCCCGCGCTCAGCTCGAAGGAGATAAACTGGGAGGCTGCCTGCCTCGGCTTTCGGTTGCCCTGCCCGCCTCTCAGCAGAGACTCTGAAGCTGTAACCGTCATACCAGCGGCGGCGGCGGCGGCGGCAAATCACCCGCTGAAAGGACAGCCCCTTGCCTTGCCCAAGTCCCCTCTGCGGGAGGGGGTGAAGGGGGGAAAAAAAGCAACATCTCGCACTTTCAGGGAAAAGGGAAAAGGAAGGACTATGGTCAGGCGGGAAGCAGCAGAAGCTTAATGGGCAGTTGGGAGGACTTCAGGGTAGAACAACAGACGGCACAGCCAGCCTCCTGCTGTGAGGCATGTGTCTCAGCCAACAAATACCGGATGCCTTCTACTCCTCCAAAATTCCCTGACCCCTCACTTTCACCTGTGAATACCCAGCCTTGCCTTAAATCCTCTTCACTGCCTCCTGGGTCATGTGGTGGCCTCATACTGTCCCATTGCCAATGTTGAAATAAGTAGTCAGGTAGTAGCCTATTGAGTGGGATACAAAGGATGGAAGTTCCAGCCTGTTCTTTGCCCCAGGTGCAAAGAGTCCTGAGTTAGCCCTGTGTATGAAAAAGGGTTGCTTCTGGCAACTTGAAGGTGTATAGCTGGAAAATCCTACCCAATTGACCAGGAGAAAGCGTTTATCTGAAAATGATGGCTTCCTGCGGGTGGTCCCTTGGCCTGAAGGTCAGAGTTGTATGTGTGGAGGTTGGGCAGCAAAACTCTATATCATCTTTTGCAGAATAAGCAAATGAGCTCTCATACACATACAAGTGTCATCAAGTTGGTGTCATGTGTGTGTGTTTTACCAATGTAGATGTAGCAGTGCTAAATGATGGCAATATCAGGAAGGAGTATGAGGAACTGGAGAAGTATCAGGGCCTGAAGGTGGAACTAGAGAGGATGTGAAAAGTAAAGGCCAAAGTGGTCCCAGTGCAGGTGGTTATGGGAGCGACATAGCGTTCCCATGTAACACCTCTCCTGCGTGAGCTGCACTGGCTCCCGGTGGTCTTCTGGGTGCGCTTCAAGGTTTTGGTTATCACCTTTAGAGCACTCCATGGCTTAGGACCTGGTTATCTACGGGACCGCCTGCTACCACCAGTAGTCTCCCACCGGCCAGTACGCTCCCATAGAGAGGGGCTCCTCCGGGTGCCGTTGGCCAAACAATGTCGACTGGCGGCCCCTAGGGGGAGAGCTTTCTCTGTGGGGGCACCTACGATCTGGAACGAGCTCCCCCCGGAGATACGGAGGATCCCGGATCTGCGCACCTTCCGTCGCGCGCTCAAGACTTTCTTATTTCATCAAGCTGGCCTGGCCTAAATCTTTTCCCCTTTTAAATGTAAATTTTAATTTGTTTTTAAATTATTGGGTATTTTAAATTTGTCTCAGCCAAATTATTTAATTCGTTTTTATTCTATTTTAAATTTTTGTATTTATGTGTTTTATTCTGTGGCTGTTCACCATCCTGAGTCCTTCGGGAGTAGGGCAGTATATAAATCCAATAAAAACAAAAAACAAAACAAACAAGTGGTGTTAGGCGCACTTAGTGCTGCAATTCCTGAACTGGGTGAATGGGGTCCAACAGATCACAGGAACAACATCAGAGCTCTCTGTCCAAAAGAGGGCATTGCTAGGAGCAGCTAAAATCATGCGCGGAACCCTCAAATTCTCAGGCCTCTGGTAGAGGACCCACATTGAAGAAGATACATACCACCCATATGGGTAAGAAGGCAGTGGTGAAATGTAAAATTTGTTACTACTGGTTCTGTGGGCGTGGCTTGGTGGGGGGGGTTAATATGATTGAGTGGGCATGGCCAACTTTTTTTTTTCTTTTAAAACCATTTTTCTACAACCTCTTCGGCTGAAGAGGTTGTAAAAAAAATGCTTTTAAAGCCTCTGACGATTCCAGCTGACTTGCCTGATCGGCAGAGGCTTTTTTTCCTTTTAAAAACATTTTTTCTATAACCTCTTTGGCCGAAGAGGTTGTAGAAAAAATGTTTTCAAAAGCCTCTGATGATCCCAGCTGAGCCATGCGATCATCAGAGGCTTTTTTTTTTAAAGCATTTTTTCTGCCAAAGAGGTTGTAGAAAAAATGCTTTTAAAAATAAAAAAAAAGCCTCTGATGATCGTGCGGCTCAGCTGGGCAATGGGGGGGGCAGGGATTTTTGCTACCGGTTCTCCGAACCACCCACTTCTATTGCTACTGGATCGGATGATCCGAACTGGGAGCATTTCACCCCTGTAAGAAGGGAATTTTTTATATGTTACCTACATCTAAATCAATAACAGATATAGATAAATTGGTGTCAACTCTTAGCATTCACATAGATGAATTTTCTCCAGGATCATCTGTCCTCAATCTGATCCTTCAGATCTTTCAAAAGTGAACCCATTGTCAATGCAACTGAATCAATCCATCTTGCTGGTATTGTCTGCTTTTTCTCTTTCCTTCGACTTTCCCCAAATGATGAACTTTTCAAGAAGTTCACAATTATGTTTCTAAAATATGATAATTTGTGGTAGGTGAGAACTATGGTTTAATTTGTTAAATGATCCATTTGTTTATTTTCTTGGCTATCCATGGTATTTCCAGGAGTCATTTTCTCTTTTCATATCCATAGAGCATTATAGAGAAAAACACTGCCTGCATGATTCTGAACAATGTAAGTATAGACACATCCTGGTACCTGGATACCTTTTCCAGGGTCTTCCTTGCTGTCTTTCCAGTGTGCAACATATTTCTTGACTGTTGCTTCCTTTATTGCTGATATTCAGTCTTAAGGCCAAAGCTTTCCATATCTTCATTGTCAGTTCCAAAGTTGGTTGCTGTACCCATTGTCATTAAGGTGGCCATAATTTAATTAATTTAATTTAGTGTTGCTTCCAGTTTTCACTGCACTCCTTCAATTATGGCTTCAATTCACTTGCATGTCCAGCTATCAGGGTAGTGTCATCAGCCTTGTGCAGGTTGATAATGTTTCTTCTTCCATTTTAAAAATCATGTTCATCTTCTTCCAATCTACCTTCTCTCAAGCATGTAGGTAGGTAGGTAGGTAGTAAGTAAGTAAGTAAAGGGAAAATCAATAAGTTTTTTTTCCTCACTCCTTGCTGATTTTGAGTCATTCTGTTTCACCATGCAACTGTTCAGATTCTGGCTTTGTGACATTTATATTGTTGTTTCATGAGGGCAATGAGACATTCTGATATCCCCCTTTTTCTATGCACATTCTTTCTACACCTTGACATAAGCAGTACAACTCAAAATCTTTTTTTAAATAAATAATCTTTATTCAACCTTTTTTAGTTTTAAAATCACATTTCCACTTTTACAGCATTCAGTTATTGGTATCAGTTTTAATTACATATTTGCCATTTACAGCCTATTGTATTATACATTTATGTAATTTTTTTATTTATACATCTAAATACATAAAACCTTTTGCTATATTGTACAATTGTTCACCTTTAGTATATGTTTTGTAAATTCTTTATATATTAAATATACTTATATATACTTACATAATCCCCTTAACATTTAACATCCTTTATCATATTCATAAATATATACATTTAACATGATTTCTATGTCTATTCTATGCGTTAATTTTACATCTAGTTTCTAGCCATTTATACCACATGTTCCAGATCTTATAATACTCTGTTTCCTCTTTTAACTCCATAGTTAATTTATCCATTTCTGTGCAATCGAGCTCCTTTTTTATTATCATTGCATTTGATGGCATGTTTTCCTGTTTTCAGTTCTGGGCAAATGTAATTCTGGCTGCTATTATGATGTGGAGTATGATGTATTGAGTCTTTTTACTTATATTTCCTTTTATGATATCCAATAAGAACAGTTCTGGTTTCATCTCAATTTTTTGTTCTGTAATTTCTTCTAACTCTAACCCTAACCCTAACCATTTTTTAATTTTCATCCAATACCTCTTAGCTTTCAGGCATGTTCACCACATGTGATAGAATGTCCCTTGTTCATGGTTACATCTCCAACAATTTGCCAGTTTATTGGGGAACATTTTTGCCAGCCTTGCAAGAGGTAGATGCTAACGATAAAACATTTTGTATGTTTTGCTTATAAACTGCCGACATAGTTAATTTATAATTTCCTCCCCATAATTTTTCCCAATATTCCAATTCGATATTATATCCAAAATTTTTGGCCCAGATTATCATCGTCTCTTTCACTGTTTCCTCCTCCATTTTGAATCTTAAAAAACAGTTGTAAGTTTTGGTTATCATTTTTTCTTCTGTCCCTAATAATATTTTGTCCAATTCTTGTTGTTCTCTTTGAAAGCCAAAATTTTCTAAATCTTTTTTGTACTTTGTCTGAATTTGTAACTATGGTCACCAATCTATTTCTATTACTTGAGATTTTAAGTCTTGGTTAGATTTAAATTTTCCTTGCCCATCCAATAATAATAATAACTTTATTGTCATTGTACATGCATACACATTACACCAATACAACAAAGTTCACTTAACACCCAAAGACCAGGTCCAACACACAGCAATCCCCAAGCACACTCCCACCCGCCATAAATTCCGCACCCCTAAACCACCCAAACATCCACACAACAGACCAAGTAATGCTGTCCAGCAGCTCACTGATGGTGGCCCTTTAATTCATTGTTGAGTGCAATTATAGCTCTGGGATAAAAACTGTTCAGAAATGTGTGGTCCGAGTTTTAATTGTTCTGTATTTTCTGCCAGAAGGCAACAGTCCAAAAAGATTGTAAGCAGGATGGGAAGAGTCTCTGAGAATGTAATGCAACTTCTTCAAACAGCAAGATTTGATGAAGGGCTGATGATATTCTGTGCAGTTTTAATGATTATCTGTAGAGCTTTTTTGTCCACTACAGAGCTGCTCCCCTACCATGCAAGAATGCTGTATGTCAGGACACTCTCAATGGTGCTGCGATAGTAGGACAGAAGTAGATGCTGAGATCGATTTATCTTCCTGAGCATTCTCAGGAAGTACAGCCTCTTCTGTGCCTTCTTCATAAGCATGTTAACATTCATAGCCCATGAGAGGTCCTTCGAGATATAAATGCCCAGAAATTTAAAACTATGACCCCTCTCCACCTCCTCACCATTTATCTACAATGGTAAATGTACATCTCTCTTCCTCCTGAAGTCAATTATAAGTTCTTTAGTTTTTTTGGTGTTAAGTGTAAGATTATTTTCTTTACACCACAATGTCAGCCCTTGTACTTCCTTCCTGTAAGTAGACTCATTGTTTTTATTCATGAGCCCCACCACTGTTGTGTCATCCGCAAATTTAATAATTGTGTTGATGTTACACAATGGGGTGCAGTCATGTGTATACAAGGAATAAAGGAAAGGGCAACTCTGGGAGGCTCCTGTGCTTATTATCAGAGTAGAGGAATGGTGAGATCCCATCTGTACTGACTGTGGCCTACCTGTCAGAAAATCCTTTATCCACAACAAATCATCTGATTTATACCCAAATTGGACATTTTAAGAAACAACCTGTTGGGTAGAATGGTGTTAAAGGCAGAGCTATAATCCACAAATAACAGCCTCACATATGTTCCCTGTTGTTCCAAATGATTCAATACAATATGGACAACAATAGACATAGCATCGTCAGTTGATCTATTATTCCTATATGCAAATTGGTATGGGTCCAAAGTAGATGGAAGACTAGCCTTAATATAGTTCAGCACCAGTCTCGCAAAACATTTCATGACAACAGATGTTAAAGCTACTGGTCTATAATCATTAAGAGATACCACTACTACTGTCTCCTTAGGGACTGGCTAGTGCTTAATGGATGTCTTCAGGCAGGTAGGGATAGAGCACTGTAGCAGGGATAGATTGAAAATATCTGTGAACACTCCAGCTAGCTCTGCAGCACAATCCCTAACAACTCGTCCCATGATTCCATCAGGCCCAGCTGCCTTCCGGATATTAACATTCTGGAAAGCACGTCTCACATCAGAGATCTGCCGTAGAAGTGGTTGTCTATCGGTGGTAGAAGTTAATGGTGTACTATCAGTGGTGAATGCTGGAATGATGGTCATTCTTGTTTCCACCTCAAAACAACTGAAAAATTTATTTAGTTACTCAGCCAAAGAGTCACAACTGCTAGACAAAGTATTTTTATTGCTCTGCCCAGTGATTTGTCACAGGCCTTGCCATACCCGACCAGAGTCCAAGTTCTCAAAAAGATGTTCAATTCTCCGTCTGTATGTAGCTTTAGTGTCCCTGAAACCACTTTTCAATTTAGCTCTTGCCTCGCTATACTGTAGTGCATTACCAGAATGGAAAGCAGCATTTCTAACTCTTAATAAAAGAGTTAGATAAATTTCTGTTTATTCAGGGCTTGTTATTAGAGAACACCCGTACTTGTCTGGTGGTAGTGATAACATCAATGCAGCTTTTAATATAAAACAGTACTGTTGAAGTGTAAGTATCAGTATTGTCCTCCTCAAACAGTGCTCAATCAGTGCTCCCAAACCAATCTTGAAGCTGCTCCGATATACCCACTGGCCACACTTGTATTTCTCTAATCAATGGTCTGATTCTGTTGACAAGAGGTCTATATGATGGGATCAAGAACAAAGATATATGATCTGACTGTCCCAGGTGGGGTAAAGGCATAGTCCTCTATCCATGCATGATATTACTATATACCTGATCCAAGGTATTTTTCCCTCTAGTGGGACAGTCTATGTCAATAACTCTTTGTATGTCACTACCTTATTCCAGTCTAATACATTGGGGTAAATCATTGCTTCCATGGCTGATAGCCACCTTGGGATTTTTGTGTAATAATTTCTCTTGATTTCCTCCCACACATCTAACAAGACATCTCTTACCTGATGCCTCTGAAAATATGTATGAAATTTATTTTTCCCCTCCCAGATGAATGCGTGGCACCCAATTTGTAGATCATGGCCTTCTATTGTTAGTACCCCTTTAAAAATAAAAGGAGTTATCCAATCCTTAAGACATGTTACGGCTGCCGCTTGATGGTAAAGTTCCCAATCTGGGAGTTCAAATCCTCCCTTACTTCTACTATCCTGTAAGAGTTTAAGTTTTATTCGTGCTTTCTTCCCTAACCAAATAAATTTTAAGATTGTTTTATTTAGTTCTCCGAAGTATTTTTCTCCAAGTTTTATTGGTACTGTTTGAAATAAAAATAAGATTTTAGGTAAAATATTCATTTTTATTGTCGCAATTCTTCCGATTAATGATAATTGTAGTTTTGCCCAATTTTCCAAATCCTTTTGTATTTGTTGTAATAATTTGATATAATTATCTTCTTTTATGGAAGAACATTTTGCTGTCAGCCAGATTACGAGATATTTCACTTTCTTTACTATTTGGATTCCCAATTTCTCCTCCAGTTTCTCATTCTGATTATATGTAAGATTTTTGGTTATTATCTTTGTTTTCTCCTTGTTTATTTTAAGTCTTGCTACTTTACCAAAATCCTCTATTTCTTGCAATAATACAGTTCCTGTTTCTAATGGTTCTTCTATAAAAAAGACCAGATCAAATGCCTGTGTTTTATATTCTTCTTTTTTAATTTTTAATCCTTTTATTTCTGTTTCTGTCTAATCTGTGTTAGCAGCACTTCTAGTGATAAAATAAATAAAAAAGGAGATAGTGGACATCCTTGCCCAACCCCTTTATTTATATTGACTTTCTCTGTTAATTCTCCATTTACTATTATTTTGGAGTATATTGCCTTAATCATCCTTATAAATTTTTCTCCAAAGTTCATACTAATTAATTGGGAAATGAGAAACTGCCAATTTAAATTGTTGAAAGCTTTTTGTGCATATACCAATATCAACGCTATCTGTTTCTCTGGATGGGCTTAATAATATTCTAATAAGTACATAATCATTCTTGTGTTGTTTCTTAACTGTCTTTTTGGGAGAAACCCGTTTTGGTCGGGGTGAATAATTTCGTTCAATATTTTTTAAAAATTTTCCACTATAATTATAACAAATATTTTATAGTCGGCATTTAACAATGAAATTGGTCTGTAATTTTTAATCTGTTTATTATCAGTATTTTCTTTGGGTATTAATGTTATAAATTCCTCAATTCATGAATTTGGTAGTCTGGCTCACTCTAAGACTTCATTGCACAGTTCAAGCATTATTCCCTCCAGTGGCACTTGAAATTTTTTGTATAACTCCACCGGGATCCCATCTGGTCCTAGTGTTTTGTTATTTTTTTGTTTCTTGATTGCCTCTTTCATCTCCATTAGGGTAATTTTATCATTTAACATTTTCCTAGTTTCCTCCGGTATTTTCAGCAGGTCCCTCTTTTCTAAATTTTGCTTAAAACTTTCTTCTGGGATATCCTCTTGCCTATATAATTTTTTAAAGAATTTTTTTAAAGAAATGAATAATACTTTTCCCTCCCTCTGATCAGTAATGCAGCTTTCCATTCTCATCTTGTAATTGTTGTATTAATTTTTTTCTTCTCTCTTTCTTCAGCTTATGTGACAGCCATCTCTCTGGTTTATTTGTGTTTTCAAAAAAGTTTTGTTTCGTTATTTTAAGATTTCGTGCCATTTCTTCTTGGAGTGTTAAGTTGATTTTATGTTTCACTAAGTCTCTTTCTTCTTTAATTTTATTATTCTGTGGTTCTTTTTACAATGCACCTTCCAATTCTTGAATTTTTTCCTGCAGTATCTTTTGTTGTTTTTTCTTCTCCTTATTTCTCCTCGCCACATAGGCTACTGTTAAACCCCGAATATACACTTTAGTTGTATCCCATAGATTTTATAATGTTGTTTGTTCTTTCCAATTTTCAAATCCAAGTTCTTTTTCCATTATTTGCACATATAATTTTTCTTTTAGAATCCTCTGATTTAATGTTCATCTCGCTTTTTTCCTTTGTCCCTTCCATTTTACTGTTAATGGATTGTGGTCGCCCATGTCTTCAGCAATATCTCTATATCTTCAAGGTCACTAATCAATTCCAGGTTCATCCATGCCATATCAAATCTTGACCAAGAGTTGTGAGAATTAGAGAAAAAGGTATATTGTTTCTTCTTTGGATTTACTTCTCTCCATGTGTCTCATAGGTTTAGCTCTTTTATCATTTCGGATAAAGTATTTGGTAGTTGTCTTCTTTTCTTCTTGTTTGTTTTTTTGCTCATATAGTCTCTCTTATTGTCCACACTGCATTGAAATCACCTATAAGGCACAAATTACCCCATTCTAACTCTATTATTTTCTGATGCAATTTGCAATAAAATTTCTTCTGGTTAATGTTTGGAACATATATTACTGTTAGGAGCATTCACTTTTGGTTTGTTATTTCTATTACCAGAATTCTTCCTTCTTCATCTTCATGCATTTGTCTCGGGTTTAACCATTCTTTTATGTATACTGCTATACCTGTTTTCTTTTCTGTTGCCAATGCCAGATGAAGTTTTCCTAATTTAGGGAATTCTAGGATACTGCCATTTTTTTTCTTAATATGAACCTCCTGCAAGCAAATAATATCCATGTTTTGTCTTTGGAGTTTTATCAGTGTTTGTTTCCGTTGGGCCAGGGAATTCATACCATTGATGTTAAGTGATAGGATCTTAATTTCTTCTTCCATTTTATTATTTGTCTGTAAGTTTTGGTCCTTTCTTTGCTCTTGTCTCCCTTTGTGCTCTTGTCCTGGATCCTTCCCTTTCATGGTGTTCCATTTCCATCCTTTCTCTTATGTCTTGTTCAAGTATTTTTTCTTCTGATGTCTGATCATCTTGACTGTTGTTTTCTAACTCCTCTCTACTGTCTCTACTGTCTTGTTCTTCAACTCAGACTATATAGTGGTCATAAAATTCTTGTGCCTTGTCCAAGGTATCTATTCAAAATTTCTTTTCTTGCCAAGTAATCAACATCCCTTCAGGGATGAGCCATCTGAACAGCACTTTATATTTGACTAATTGTGAGGATAGAAAATGATAATTCCTTCTTTGTTCCCTTACTCTTCTTGGTACATGTTTCAAGGTTAGAATTTCTTTCCCCTTATAAATCAACGGATCATCTCTTGTCTTGCTATAAACCTCATCTCGAATTGTTTTTCTTGTAAACCGCACATGGACTTCCCTGGGTAATTTATGGTGGTGTGCATAATTAGTATGGATCCTATATGACTCATCTATATCATTTTAAATTTCCTGTTTGCTTTTACGCTAGTTGTTCTGCTATAAGATACAATGTGGAGCCTGATTTCTCACCGCCCAACATACTTTCCACTGGGCGCTGTCTTGATGGGGAGGCTATCACTGAAATTGTTTTTTCCCCTATTTTTGTGACTGTTGTCATCATACTCATCATTTTTAGAGTTTTAAAAAGTGTTTCCACAATACCATATATTAATTAGCCTTATTTAGCTTCTTTCCACTCTTTTTATCTCTGTCACAAATCTAACTTTTTGTTATAAATCGATTACCCTTTACTGTCAATTGTAATAATAAAAATATACCAGCCTAAATATATAAGTAGAAATTGAGATAAATAGAAATAGTTTAAATCTTAAAATACTCTACAAACATTTACTATAAATATTATGGATTATAAATTTTTAAGTACATAAAGTCAGAAATTTAAATATATCTAAAATATATCTATTATTCTACAATTAGAAATTTAACAATTAAATTCATATATTTCTGCACAATCAGTTAGATCAGTTAATTACAATTCAGTTATAAATGTTTAACAAATATATATTTAGAATTTCCTTAAATTGATTCTTTATATTGCCTATATATAAATATAAATATATCAAGTTCCTCATCTAATCCTATATATACTATTATATACATAAATATAAAAGTGGAATCATATTAAAAAAAATCTAAAATATGTATCAGATAATATATAATATATAGAGATAAATATAAATATAAGTATAAATATCAGGTATATATGTCCACTATTCACTTATGTTTGTTTCTATATTTACTATATTAATAAAGTTAGTCCGTTTTCTATTTATAGTTTGTTTATGTAAAGGTCTCTTCTGAGATTCCTGATATATGCAGTCACAACAGTAAATGTCCACCATTATTAACACCGTTTTTCCATTTTCCCAATATTACTGTCTCTTTAAGTAGCTCTCTCTTTAATGCCAAGATGTCTCCCTTCTATTTCACCCAGTCACCCACTGTTAGTTCTCTAGCCAGAGTTCTCTTTCCAAACCACATACATTTTCACAATTCTGGTCCAAATTTATCATCGATCATTAAACTGTACAAAGGGTGCCCCTTTGAATCTTTTCATATACACCTTCCACGCAATCTGTCCATTTCAATGTCATTCACTGTTTTGTCTCTGCTCCCACTGCTAAATCGCTGCTTTTTCACCATCTAGGAGACTCACTCATCTGCTAATATAATCCATATTACTCAAAGTCACTGAGAATCTTTCCAGTATCAATCTCCTTTTTGTCGCATCTCACTGATACTTCATGCTGTTTTACCTCTTTTCTCTTCCTACTCCATTCAAACAGTCAGGTCATCACGCCTTTGGATCTGCCATGAAGGCCGATTTCTTTTGCATCTGATCTCAGGGCATCCTCTCGTTATAGCAGGAGATAACCCCTCTTTCACCGTTGCTCCCTCCAAGATACAACTTCACCCTGAGGGCCTCAAAAATGCAAAAATTCGGGCAAACTAACCAGAGCCCCATTTGTTTGCTCCGCACTGGCCCAACATCACCACTGGAAGTCTAACTCAAAATCTTATGAGTCCACTGAATGAGAATGTATGTATATAATAGAAATAGAAATCTATTAAAGACTTTCTATTAAAGACTTTAAAAAAGATGGGCTTTGGGGATCAATTTATACAGGCGGTTTCAGCAATTTATCAAGAACAAAAGGCACAGATTATTATTAATGGAAGTTTGACAACAGACTTTAGTATTGAAAAAGGAACAAGACAAGGTTGTCCGTTATCCCCATTGTTATTTATTTTAACATTAGAAGTCTTGTTGAATACAATATGGGACTCGAGTATCTTGAAAGGAATAGTGATAAGGCAAGAGGATTACAGAATAAGGGCATTTGCAGATGATCTGGTTGTTACCCTAACACAGCCGATGGAATCAATAATCCAGATGAAAGACATTATAAAAGACTATGGTACAGTATCAGGATTTAGATTGAACCAGAAAAAAACTAAGATGATAGTTAAAAATATGACACAAGATCGAAAACATGAACTTGAAAGCAAGGCAGGTTTTGAGATAGTACCAAAGGTTAAATATCTAGGAGTTCAGGTTGCAGAATCAAATATGAAACTGTTTCAAAATAATTATGAGGTGTTGTGGCGAGATGTACAGAAAGATATGGAGACTTGGAAAAAACTGCAACTGTCTTTACTTGGAAGAATAGCAGCAGTTAAGATGAACATTTTGCCAAGATTTCTTTTTTTGTTTCAAATGATTCCGGTGCTTAAAAGTGATAAACAATTGAAAGAATGGCAAAGTGGACTGAATAAGTTTGTCTGGAACGAGAAAAAACTGAGAGTGAAACTGAAAATTATGCAAGATGTTCCAGAAAGGGGAGGTCTTAAACTTCCAAACCTACAATTATATTATGAAGCAGCAGCTTTGACTCAAGCAAGTGATTGGTTTGGAAGGAAAAAGACTGGAATATTGAATATAGAAAGCTTTGATCTTGAATTTGGTTGGCATGCTTACTTATTTTATGAGAACAAAGTGGATAAAGTATTTAAAAGCCACATACTTAGAGACTCCTTGATGAGAGTTTGGAAGAAGCACCGACTCAAATGGGATTTCAAAATACCGCTACGGCTGGATCTTGGTCATATCATGTGGAATACAAATATAATGTCACTCGGGGGGTTTTTATATAAAGAAGTTCTTTTTGCAGGTGTGGGCAGATGGCAACTGAAGACTTTAGAAACGCTGTTGGCAGAAGGGATTAATTTAACTTGGTTACAGTATAATCAACTTCAATTGAGATGGAAAGAGGACCAAAAAATTGGTATAATGATGCATGAGGAAGAATTGGTTAGACATATAAAAGAGAAAGGTCCAATGCATATTAAAAGGCTTTATAATGTTTTGTTAGAAAGGGATTCAGAAACTGAATTGGTTAAAGACTGCATGATTAAGTGGGCACAAAATTTTGCAGAACCAGTGATGTTGGAAACATGGGAAAAAATATGGATTCAGAATG
Organism: Pantherophis guttatus; assembly: GCF_059756535.1. Classification (NCBI taxonomy): domain Eukaryota; kingdom Metazoa; phylum Chordata; class Lepidosauria; order Squamata; family Colubridae; genus Pantherophis; species Pantherophis guttatus. The sequence continues at coordinate 59,894,411 of NC_142066.1, forward strand.
CTAAATTTACACAGTCGCAGAATTTGAGGGAAAATTTTTATAAAATGTTTTATAGATGGCATTTAGATCCTAAGAAATTGTCGTGCATGTACCCTAATGTTCAACCAAAATGCTGGAGATGTGATTGCTTAGATGCCACATATTATCATGTGTGGTGGACTTGTAAGAAAGTGAAGGTTTTTTGGATAAAAATTTGGTGGGTTATGCAGAATGTTTTGAAGAAAAAAAATCAGTTTTCTCCACAATTGTTTTTATTGGGTATAGTTAAGGGTTTTACATTGGGTGAAACAAAGTTGATATTGTATATGATAACAGCAGCGAGATTACTGATAGGTCAATATTGGAAAAATGAAGCTATGCCCACTATTGAGGAATGGACTTTGAAGATGGCCAACTTTGCAGAGATGGCAAAGATTTCAGCATATCTAAAAGATCGCTCACAAGAGACTTATGAATGGGAGTGGAAAAAGTGGATAGATTATGTGCAGAATAAATATCAAACTAGGAAGTGTCAGATAGCTGAAAGTATTATATAAAGATAGAAGATATATATTTAACTGAAAGTATTATATAAAGATAGAAATATTAGAATTTTGTGAAGATGTGAAAAATATACAGGGGGTGGAGAGGTTCAAGTTTTATAAAAAGGGGATTTTGATTTGGATTATATTCTGTGGAAGTCCGGGGGGAGGGGTGGGTTAGGGGGGGTTAGGGAGGGTTAGGGAGGTTAGGGAGGGTTGGGGGGGGAATGGGGAGAAAATGTAATTGTAAAACTTTTCCAATAAAAAAAAAAGAATGTATGTATATATATACATATATATATATTAAAAAACCACAGGACTGGACACTATTCATCTCTCTGCCACTTGTGACCCTTAGAGTGAAAAAAGCAAGAGGGAGAAGTTGGCACTTGTGCCTCTATGGCCAGTAAATTATCTATGAGTGATTTAGGGAACATTTTGTAAGAACCCACATGCACCTACACACACCCCATTAACTCATTAACTCATACCTCCAGTTAGAACTGAGAGTTGTATCTCAAATATTAACTTCAATTTTTATTTTATCTCATTTCTGAAGTAAGCAATTAGTTTGTTTAATTAAAATAAGTCCTGTTAGGTTAATGTATCATTTATACACTGATTTCTGTCTGAAATGATCAAAGCAGCTGTCAAAGTAGGTCACTAAAAGTAAGCTTGATCCTTTAAAAACAGTGAATAATTAAGATTATGATTTATGAGAGTTGTGGTTCTAATTCTGCATAAACGAATTTGTGGAGAGATTTTACAAAACCAAGAAAATTGCATTCTCCATTCCTGATAATGTAGGTTGTCTATCAAGACAATGAATATAATTTGGACTTAACATCTAAAAGTGATAGATTGAACTGACCTATTAAATAGTGCAATTCAATAAATATTATTAAATATGTGCAAGATATACTCTATTAAACACATTAGATAGTAATTCTGTTTCTGCGATTTGTGAAGGTCTTACAAGACTAACAAAATTGCTGAATAAATATATTAATCAAACTAAGTTTTAAAAGAAAACAATATTGTTTTTTATTTTTAAAGAACACATATTTGAAGAAAGCAAATTCAGAAAGCTCTAATGTTACCTAAATATTTCAGTTTAATATCTTATTTCACATTTATAAACGTTCTCTCGGATGAATGCAATATTCACTAGATATTACTGCTTTTTACTCTTCATTGGACCTGGAGAATTGTCAGGAAATAATTCCTTTATTCTTCAGTGGGAAAAGGAGAAAGCTGTTTTTCATTTCCCACCCAGAATCCTTGGTAGATCAGGGGCGTCCAACCTTGGCAACTTTAGTCTGGTGAACTTTTAACACCAAGAATTCCCCAACTGGTATGACTGTCTCAGGAATTCTGGGAGTTGACATCCACAAGTTGCCAAGTTTGGATATCCTTGATCTAGATGCTTGCAATAACTACCAGTGATAATGCATGAAATGCAGACTTTCTAACCATAATTTGAATAGCTTTTTACTTTATTTTTTATTTTTATGCTATCTTCCAAATAAAGATTTCTAGGAAAATCTTACATATTTGCTTGTGCCAGTTCAATTAGGCCTAAGAAAACTGTTGTCCTACTATGGATTTTAGATTTATTTATTCTGTAATTTTGGACCAGCCGGATAACATTTTCTAATGAATACAAGAGATTCTCCATCCCTATGTTGTCCTTTAATTTAATGTTTGGCTGGGATGGATAATATAGCAAAATCATTTAGACACCGATTTTATTTTTCCTTAATAGTTTTAAAATATTTTGTTTGAACAAATAGTAAAGAAGAGACTGTCTTGTTCCCTGCATTTGAAAAAAGAAAGTACTATCCAAACAATTTCCTGGACAAATGTTATCATAATTTTTTTTATAAAGAGTGTTTGTAATGCTACACAGTGTTTTCCTTTGTTATAATGCTGATGTTTCTACTTATTTCTTCCACTTCCTCAAGGGCTGAACTAGCTGTCTTTCCAATGCTGGAGTTTCCTCAATTTATTTATTTTTTATTCTTGTCTATCTGGCATAACACACCACATTTTTGTTATGTTTTTATATCCAGTTTCCTGATTTGCTTTTTTGATCATATTCTAGTCACAGCAATTATCCTTCAGAATTATTGCCACTTTTTTCACTCATTCCAATTGATAAAAAGTCGCTCCCTTGTTTTCTATAGTCTACCACATAGTAAATCTTGTACCATATGTGTTTTTAACTCAGAGGTTAAGAGTCTGAATCTGGCCTAAATCCAAGTAACATTTAGATGATAGCAAAAAGATAAAGAACACTTTGCTGCCACCTGATAGAAAAAAATATGGATTTTTGCAAACTCCGATTGCAACTCATAGCAAAGTGCCCCCTTCATAGTGTTTTAAAATTAATTTTATTCCATCACTTTAAACAAGGAGCAAATGACATGAATTATTGAACATAACTAACAGGAGCCTTTTGCTTTGCCCAAGGAAGATCCCTTTCATATAATTTTATATTTTTCATCATTTGTTGTTTAGCAATCTTCCTTTAAATTTTTCTGATTTAGCCTTCTCCCCGTTACCTCCTGAAATTTCCTCCCATTTTTAATATTGCATCTCAATATTCTCAATCAAAGTCATAATATGACTTAAGTTAGAAAACATAAATTAGAAAATGATAAAAATCTTTCTGTCAGCATTTAGATTGCTTAGGGCACAACCCTATGCAGATTGGGTGCGTAGCTGATGATAAGTCATGGTGGGCTCATTCCTTCATCATGAAAAAGATTTGAACCTGCAAAAGGTTCAGCTGTCACTGCTCAGATAGGAACCTGCTTAGAAAGAGGGGCCCCAATGGCATTCAGGATGTGGCATGAATTTTTATGTCCTAGTCAATGTAGATATAATGTACAGATGTAATGTATTCTAGTCAATACATTACATCTGATTACAGAAAATGTTCCTTGGTCCAAATACACTTGCTAAGAATGATTTCATTATATGTAGCATTCCTTTCAAGAGTGAAATAAGATGAAAAATTACAATTTAAACAGAAAATGTGGGGAAAATCTATTTTATCTGATAATTTTCTCTTATTGGCAAATCCAAGCAAAGCTATGCAAATCTTGAAATGTTTCTAGCATATGTCAACAAGTCTTGTAATACAGAGCAAACTCTTTGAAAATATAGTACTCCCTTTTTCTTTATCCTTAAAGGAATAACATTGACTTCCTCTTAAAGGAAATAATTCCTCTGCATCTATCCAGGTCTAGGCCATGCATTCCAGATTGACCTGCTCAGTCACAATAAGATCAGGAAAGAGAGACACCTTATGACAAGTCAAACTTGCAATCAGCAATAGCAGCAAAAGACCAAGACCACTGACCTATTTGTCAGGATGGTCTAGGGGCCAAGAAGGCAGTATTAAGCTTCAACTTCAACTTCAAACACAATCTTCCTAGAAATGAAGATTCATTCCACACTTAAAGCAAACTGATTGAAATGAATGGGACTTTGGTTAAGCACACAAACAAGTATGATTGATTTTGCTGGGCCTGTCTAAACAAAAACTAGAGGAAAGCAAGCTGGTGCTTAATAATAGTGGTGACAATCTTATTTCCTTTCTGTTGCACATTTTATCCCACGAGTCCCATATTGTTGTACTACCTCTCTGTAGTTTGAATTAGTTGAATACTGTACACTGTGACTCAAACTCAGCAGAAGAAAAATATTTACCATTTTCTTCTTGAGACCAAATAATTGCTAAATATTGTTAGATATCAAGTACAGTTCAAATGAGCCAATCAGGAATTAGTCCTGAGAGCGGGAAATTAGAAGGCACGTCAGTGGTTGCAGCCGGGGACAGCCCCTTCTTATATAAGGGTTGCCCGGGGTTTGAATTGCCATTGCTGTTTCTGGAGTTAAATAAAAGAGTTACAGTTACATTGTTTCGAGTCTTCCTTCAATCGCCCACGATTTAACATTGGCGACGAAGGTGGGATCTACAAAGGAGACGCTTATGAGACTAGGCCCAGGGGACATTCAGGCCAAATTAGATAAACTATTAGCCATCCAGCACATTACACCAAGCGCCACGACCCACCGAAGCCCAGCAGAATTATTAATGGGCCGTAAGCTGAGATCCCCTCTGGACAGACTGCACCCGCAGTACAGCACAGAGAAGCCAACCGACTCCACGAGCAGAATCCGAGAGTTCCAGCCAGGGGACAGAGTCTACGCAAAAAACCTGAGCGGAAACCCACTCTGGGTACCAGCAACAATAACCCAGGTGACGGGGCCCCTGTCCTACCGGGTCCAGACAACAGACGGCCAGCACTGGAAAAGGCACATCGACCAGCTAAGGGGAAGATTAACGAGAGTCGAGAGGGAAACCCAGCACAACAACCAGGGGGAAGGAAAAGACACGCAAGCGGTACCAGAGCGGGCCAATACACAAACGCCAGTTCTGGACACGCCTAACACCAGCCCGGAAGAAGATAACAGCGAGCACGTACCTGAGTCCACGGAGGAGGCGACAGGCGCCGAAAGGAGCCGGCGGGGACAGCCAAGTAAAGTGGGAGAAGGAGGCGAATCCACGCCGGAGACCGAGTTCGAGAGAGTTCCGGAGCCCACACAGAGGGAGCAGCGGACCTCAACCTCTCAACCCGAAGGCACCAGAACGACTGAACTGCGCAGGTCCAGTCGAACCTCCAAGCGACCCGCCTACTTACGCGACTACGTAGCATAGAGACCCCGGACGGGCGGACACTGAACTAGGGGGGAGGAGTGTTAGATATCAAGTACAGTTCAAATGAGCCAATCAGGAATTAGTCCTGAGAGCGGGAAATTAGAAGGCACGTCAGTGGTTGCAGCCGGGGACAGCCCCTTCCTATATAAGGGTTGCCCAGGGTTTGAATTGCCATTGCTGTTTCTGGAGTTAAATAAAAGAGTTACAGTTACATTGTTTCGAGTCTTCCTTCAATCGCCCACGATTTAACAAATATAAGAGTAAATAGATCTCTTTTGGAGAAGAGGTATGGTATTAGTGAGTCCTCTGGAATTTCAAGTTCCACCATATTGCGGGCTACCAAAGATAAATTAAAAGAATTTGTCTAGAAATTTAATTTCATCAGCCTGTCTAAAGTACAGATCTTAATTAGTACACAATATTTTTTATTGGCATTTGAAGGCTAAAACAAGTTTCAGGCTGATCTAACTGTTATACTCTCTCTTAGAAGTATCAGTGTTTTCCCCTTTTAAATTGCATCCAATCTGAGAAAAACATTTTATATAACTCACGACCTCGTACATTTGACTGTGAACTTTCTGATAAGCTATTTCATTGTCCTTGTACTTCTAAATACTTTTCTGCTCTCCAATACAACCTTCCCATTTTATCTTAACTATTAACAGTAGCTAACAGTAGCTATTAACAAGTTCACTGCCTTACCATAATAGTTTGTTTATTCATTTATTTATTTATACAATTTCAACTTTTTCTTTTTACTCTGTGTATCTTTAAATTATCCTTGACTTGTGGGGGACTGCCCAGACAAATGCATATAGCTTTTCAGAGGGTAGCCACTGCTTTCTTCCTAGGGCTGAGAGAAAATTATTGAACCAAAGTCACCCAACTGGCTTATGCTAAGGCAGGGCGAATTCTTTTCATTTCTAGGTTTCAAGCCTGGTGCTATTAGCCACACCACCAAGTTGGTTTTCATAAATGTATTAACTATTGAGATCCCCATTTGATGGGGAATGGTTATTAGGTGCTGTCCAAAATGCAAGTAGAGCCAAGAGAAAGAGGTGGATTCACCTCCTGATACAAGCGATTTGAATAGTCAGTTTCATACATAGGAAGGTAATCCCAAACCAGTGAAAAATTAAAGGTTAAAACCAGCACTTCTAACTGAATTTGAAAACAGATTGGAAGTTAACTCAGCTGTTTCCATAAAAGGAATGTCTATATTCTATATTCTGTTCAAATGCTTTTCAAAGGCAGCCTTACTTAGACTGCAGGCCTATTCCAATTAATTTGTGTGTTTTTCTGCACGGAACTCAGCATGGATAAATGGGAAAGGGCATTTTATCCAAGCTGTGAAGGCCTTTACAGGCTAACATTTGGACAAATAAAGTACATGCACCAAATTGTGAAAATGAAAAAAGTCCATACACATGGTTTTATTTATATAGTTATGAATTTATAACCACTTCACTAGGAAAACTGTGTAAGAGCAACAACAAATGCATTACAACAGTAAATGTAATAAAACCCTTACACAACCTTATACTTCACAGAAAAGTTTATTGTAATGTTTCAAATGTTTGATGGAAAACCTCTTTTTAAGAGGACCATTAATGTAGAACATTTTTATATAGGTAGACATCAGTAAAGCTACAAATAAAATACCCAAAGAACACATTGACACACAGTATGAAAAAATATAGTTATGTAAAAGCAAACTGATAGTTACAAAAAGCAGGCAAAAATGATATATAAAAGCATTTTTGAACTGAAAATGAGTTACGACAAACTCAGGATAATTAGTTATACGAAACTTAGAAAAAATCTATTGCCTAATTAAAAATACATGTGAGTACAGCCCACAAAAATTGAATGGAGTTTAACAAAATTAAAAGTGTTGCTGTATATTCCATAGAAATGTTTGGCAATAATATCATTTTTTTTCCAATTACACAAATTATGCCAAGATGTGCTAATGCTTAAAAACAACAACAACCAAATATCTTTTGCACTAGAAGAAAAAGAAAAGAAAGATAATTCATACAGTTACAATAGATATGATATTCAAAGCATATGATTCTCCTCAAACTGTTGCCAATATTAAAAATACAAAACTCAGCCCATTAATCATATGAAAAAGAGAAAATACCCAGGTGTTAGCCTCTGTAGGAGTAAGTATTCACGGCCTTCAGCTATAAAGATTAAAATGAGTGCTTAAAGAGTGTGATATGTTGATATTGTAGCCAGTTTTTTGCTAAAGGGTTTTACTTTGTTAATGTGTTATTATTTACATAGAATTATATATAAATGCACTTAAGGAATCCAGTAAAATTAATACATTCCTTGAGTTTTAATGTATAGTAACAACAGGATATCCCTAGTAACTTCTAGGGATATCCTGAACCAAAACCCAGTACTTGAAAATAATATCAATGACTCCTTTAGGTATGTAATTAATTGGTAAACTGAATACTACATGGACTACATATTTCCTGAATATGTCTGGATTCTTTCTATAATAATAAAATATATTCTATTATTCTATAATAATTTCTCACTGTTAACTTTCAGCTCTATATCTTGCTTGTTATATAACAGATAAAGAATACCATCTACTTGTTAAATCCCTCTGTAACTGGTCTCATTTTGCCACAAAATCACAATCAGAAGATGAATTATATTTAGTTCTTAAAAATAGAGCATATGGTTAACTGTATCTGACATAACTTGGAGAGCAGCTATTAAATCTAAGCAGATTGTTATAGTCTGTATATTTTCTTTAACTCATAGATAATAAACATTTAACATCTCCAAGAAATAACCTGAGTCAGGTTTGCTTGGAGGGCAAATTGAATATTTACACACAAGAGTTAAATCATTTATAAAATGCATTAAGTTGTTTTAAACTGCCTGTCCAAATGAGAAAAATGTCATCTTAAAATGAAGAATAAAATAGGCTTAGAGAAAACATAGTGAATAAAGCTGGGTTGAAAATATATGTAAAATTGTGAAGAGTCTGCAATATTATCAACATTTTTAATTGAGCTTGAAAGCTAACTGGGATCCAAAGAAGATAACAATGTTAGTATAATGTGTAATATTAACATAATATGCCATTTTAATCTGTAATCTAGTAGAGTTTTCTACTAAGTCTGTAGAGGATTTTTAAGGTCAGCCTAACAAAGAAGATGCCACTAAACAGGATTGTAACTGGCACATCCACTTCAAAGTGTCTCACAAAACTAATTAAAACTCTAATTTGCTTGTATCATATATTACAAATTTGATTCTTTAGGGAGAGGACATGACCGAACACAGGGGGGTAATCCAGCAGGTTCTGACAGGTTCTGGAGAACTGGTAGTGAAAATTTTGAGCAGTTCAGAGAACCGGTAGCGGAAATTTTGAGTAGTTCGGAGAATCAGCAAATACCACCTCTGCTTGGCTCCAGAGTGGGGTGAGAATGGAGATTTTGCAATATCCTTCCCCCAGGAGTGGGAAGGAAATGGGGATTTTGCAGTATCCTTCCCCTGCCATGCGCACCTAGCCATGCATGCCATGCCACGCCCACCAAGCCATACCCACTGAACCAGTAGAAAAAAAATTGGATTTCACCACTGGCCAAATATTGTTCAAACTGTCCACTTGCCACTGTTTTGTCTTGCTTAGGCTTCAGTTCAGGCTTTTCTTGTCCATGGAATAATATAGAAATATTGCTCTGAATTCTGGGACTATGACATCTGATGTTGGAGAGATTACCTGGCTCATCTACTCAATGATTTGCTCATTACACTATGGATACAAACCTATGGCTCTTTCCAGAGGCTGCTCCAGGATCTCCATTCAGGGCGATGAGGGATTTGGGATAAAATAAATAAAAAATAGAAGGATTCTATGGATTCTCTACCTCAGCGTTTTCCATAAGGCATATTGGCGAATTACAGGACTACAGATTCAGGGTTTTTAAAAGATTGTTCTGCTTGAATTACATATTGTCATTCTTGCCAGAACAAATATGTCATTATGGAGTGATAATCATTATTTTTCATGAATAATTCTAAATAATCAATAGTTGGTGATTGTGTCCTTTGTGATATACAGTGTAGAATCAGAAGCTCCACCTGCTGAATTGACTGGAACTGGAAACAGGGGAAGCAGCTTGTCAAGGTATTAATATTCCAGTTTTGATCAGTAAAGAATAGAATTTTATCATACTTTTCAATCCTTAAAGTATTTCATGATTATTTTTGTCAGTGTTATGATATTAATACCACGGAATGTTTGAAAATTTAGCCTATGAGTATAAATATTTCTAATAGATTCATGCACTATTTCAGTCTTTTGGTGAGCCTTAAAATGAAAGCTCTTTTGTCAAACTTATCTCTACTACATTCTTCAATTCTTGCAGTTTCCTCTCTGCATTTCATTACAGAACCTTAGCATCAAAGACTTTCTGTTGGTAGCAGTGATACAATCCTGCACTGCTGAAGGTACATTCAGCACATAAGGTTTAAGTAAATAATACTTTTGTTGCATGACCTTTTCAGTGGGATTAGATCTCCAACTGAGATAAGTGAAACTAGTTGCCAGTTGTTATCACAATTTTGTAGATTCATCACACCAAGACATCTGGAGAAGCCTTAAAGATGGATTCAAATTTTAATGCAGCTTCTATAAGCATTCCTTCCTTTAGTGCAGGCCATAAATCACCTTCTGAAGATCGTAGCTTTCATTCAAGAAGTTCCAGGAGGATGTCACTCTGACAGACAAAAATGGAATAACAATTATTAGCAAATTAACTATCACTGGCAAATATTGCATATTTTCTTTTGTGAGATATAATTGTTTGTTCATTTGATTGACTAATTATATGCCATCAAATAATTTTCAACTCCCACTGATCACATGACAATCTATCCCTAAACTTTTCTTTCAAATCTCCAACTGTATACTCCAACCCCACTGTAACTGAATCCATCCTCTTGCTGGTGGTCATCTTTTTCTTCTCTTTCCTTACACTCTTCCCAGCATTAGACCTAGTGGTAGGTTTCTTTCTAACTATCATTTGGGGGATTCATCCCATTCTTGAGAATATCATGAATAGCTAAGAAAACAAACACCGGTAGTGGATACATCAGGAGGCTCCGCCCACCCTCCCAGACATCATCACGGATACTCTGTGCATGTGCAGAAGCTCTGCATGCAAACTCACAGTTCCAAACTGGTAGCGAAGGTAAATGGAACCCACTACTGATTAGACCATTCTGCTGAGAGTTGGGTCACTGGATGATATATCCAAACGGATAATATATCAATTTTTGTGCCTCAAGTGAAAACTCTAGGTTGATTTCTCTGATAATCCATCAGTTTGTTTTCTTAGCTATCCATGATATTCTCAAGAATGGGATGAATCCCCCAAATGATAGCTAGAAAGATTACTTTGAAAAAAAATCATGCCAGATGAAGCACCATGTGCACAATATCATTTGGAGGAAAATTTTAGTGAATCAAAGAGCAAATCTTGGAGCAAAAGCATTTGGTCATAAAACAACGGAGTGAAAAGAAGCTGCAGCTAACATGACAGTGAGTTTTTTTTTATCTTATTACTTCTGATTGTAATATCTGATAATATTAGATATTATCATTATGGCATGAGACTCCAAGCCATAATGAAGAGTTTTAAGCCATAAATTCCTTGTGGCTCTTAAAGTGGCTGGTTCACATAAAGTTATAGAAAAGTTGTTTAAAAATACTGAACTGATGCATTGGATTTCAGGAGCATAGTTTTATAGCTAGTCCTTGACTTATAATCAGATCTTTAACAACCATTCAAAGTTATGATGGTGTGATGGAATGTAGTCTAGATTCCCAAGAGGAAGGGAGTGCATTCCAGAGGCAACTCAGTTCAGATATTTTGTGTGAGAGAAAAAGGATGAAGGTGGCTGCTCCTCCTTCTCCTTCTCCTTCTCCTTCTCCTTCTCCTTCACCATCACCACCTCCTCCTCCTCCTCTTCCTCCTCCTTCTTATTCTTAATCTTCAATTCAATCCACACTCTGAGACTGGTAAAAATTTTAACAATTCAAGTCCTAACCAAGGACCTAAGAGCTGTTAAGGTAATGTCTGAGTATATAGGCAGTTCCGAATAAGATTGTTTTTTTCAGGGGTGGGTTCTACTTACCTTTACTACCGGTTCGCATTGTGCCTGCGCACATGCACTCTTTTGCATGCGCAGATCACTTATGATGATGTCCGGGTCAGTGGGCAGAGCCTCCCACTGGTTTTACTACCAGTCTGAACTGGGAGCAACCCACCACTGGGTTTTTTGCAAAGTTGGGATATTCAGGTCTAATAAGTTTAAAATTTCCATGAATCTAGGCAGCCCTTTGGGTATTACTATAGATACAACCCAGGGTTGGATTCTACTTACCTTTACTACCAGTTCGCAAAGGGAGTGAGCGCATGCACTTCTGTGCATGCACAGATTGTCAATTATGACATTCAGTCAGATGGGTGGAGCCTTCCGCCGCTTTTACTACCAGTTCTAAAGAACAGGACAGAACCAGGAGCAACCCACCACTGATACAACCATTGATTTCTTCCTCCACAATTGCTTAACTTCAATTTGCAGATTGTGGTATTTCATTATTTTTTCTAATTGTTGTCTTCAATTCGTGCATCACCTGGTATTGCAATATCAATGAATCAGACTTTTTTCTTTTCCACAATAGTGATGTCAGGCATGTTGTGGGCCAGATGTCTGTCTGTTTGGTTTTTTAAGCCCTCCCAGATCCTGACCTGTTCATTTTCAAGAACTTTGTCAATTTGGTGTTTCCAGTAATTTTTGCTGCATTCAAACCTAAACTTCTGGCAAAATGTATGTTTTTGGAAACGTGATTATGATATTATAGATAATCAGTTTGTAAGATTTTATTGCACCCACTGATATCGTGATCCACTTTCATCTTTCTCATTGCATAAGTGACATTTGCTGTTGTTACTGGAATTGGTCTGCAGAGCTTGTTCTTGGGCAGCCAAAATGAAGCCTTCAGTTTCTTTTTTCAGCACCCCTGATTGCAATCATCTCTATGTTAGCTTTGTATCTACCTTTCCTTCAATGTTCTTCAGGTATTGACTGTGCATAGGTTTCTTTTTCCTGTTAGAAACCCAACGTTAAATTGTTTTCTTTTGATATTCTGCTTTCAATCTCTTTGTTTTCAGGAGGTTTCTCTTGTTCACCTACTTCAGCAGAGGATCTTTTGCTCTTTTATGTAGTCATTTAAGTCATGTTTTTCCTCTTCTACAGTTTGTTTCACCTGTAAGGGTCTTCTGCCACCTTGAGATTTAGGCAAGCACAATCAATCAAAGGCTTCAAAAACTCCTAAATACTTGTATCCTTCTTCTGGTGTTATTGTTTTTATCAGCTCTTCATTATCAAGTTCGAATCCATCATCTTCAACTAATTGCCTTAACAGCAATTGTTGCATGTTTTTCAATGCCAGATTGGATCTCAATGCTTCTGCTAAAGTCCCCAGTGCCTTTCAGCAGTGAGCTCAATTCAGCTTTTGTTTTTCCAAACAGTTTTAAATCATCCATGTAGAGCAAATGGGAAATTTTCAACCTTTTTTTGCCAATTCATAGCTAAAGTTTGTCTTGTTCAAAATTCTTGTTAGTAACATCATCAATAGTACAAATAACTGAGGCGGCAATGAGTTGCCTTGGAAGATTCCTAGTTTGATTTTTACTTCACCAAGTTCTTCTCCCCAGGCCATCAGTTTAGTTTGCCATAGCTTCATGGAAGTCTTCAGGAATTTCTGGATGTTGATTCCAAAAAACATCTAAGTATTTCTCTATCCAGCTGTGGGAAGCAGAATCAAATGATTTCTTATAATCAATCCAGGGCATGAACAAATTTGTTCGTCTTTTCTTTGAATTCTTCAAAACCAGTTGGTTTTTGGTTTCCTCTTGAATTTTTACAACATGCTTTCTGTTCTACTGGCAGCAAATCCTTGTTTTCCAGATATCCATGAATTTTGTTTGCAATAATGCCTGTAAGTAATTTTTATGTTGTTGGCAGGCAAGTTATAGGCCTGTAATTTTCAGATTTATTTCCCTTTTCTGAATCCTTCTGAATCAAAATAGTTCTTTCAATTGTTAGTCATTTTTCACTTTCTGATGTTTTTAGAACCTGATTCATCTGGTTTCCCAATCTTGCATGCAAACTTGTTAGTGATTTCAACTAGAATCCATGCAGCTCATCTAAAACAAAGGCACTCCAATTCTTGACTGTTGCTTGTTTTTGCACCATTTCTGTTGTTATGTGAACATCTTCCATTCTAGTTACTTTCACAGTGCTTTCATCTTGCTTAATCCACCACTTTGCATTCCCATTGTATTTCTTGTTGTTTTCCCACAAGTTTTTTCCAAAATTTCAGGGTATTTCCTTTGTTAGGTTTTTCACTTGTGGTAGCCAGGGAAACCAGGAGAATCAGGCAGTTCAAATTAGAATAAAGATTTATTGTAGTCTTCAGCTCTGTACAAGAATCTGAACTGCTAATAATCAAGGGAAATTAGTGGGAGATAAGAAGGCATTCAAGGTGGACCCTGTACTTAGATATCTTGTGGGCATGCAGAGACTCATGACTGATGATGCATTTAACCCCTGGTCAGCCTGGTCATCTCCAATGCTATTTTTTAAAAATACTGGCCATGTACATTGTACAGTACAGTACATTGTACATGTATTGGTCTTTGTCTTCCCACACCTCCATTCTGTTCTTAATTTGGTCTCTCTTGTAGGCCAGTTTGGGTTCTCCAGTATTTAGTAAGTCTTCCTGATGTACTAACTTCAGTATACGTTCTTCCAATGCCCTTTTTCTTCTTTAACATCTGATCTACTTGCAACATTCCACCCCCACCTATTTTCCTTGATAGGTAGAGTCTGTCAATGTCACTGCAAAGATGAAGGGCATGATTCATTGTCATTATTTTTCTGGTTTCCTATCCATTGCTTTTAGTTCTGCTTGATATCATTACACAAAGAAGCAAATAATCAAATTTGCATTGGGTGTGATCAGGTAATACACATGATATCCACTAATCTGCTTCTAAGAAATTAGCATCAACTTCAAAACTGGTATTATTATATAAATTATTCATAGTTTAATAGCACTAAGCAAAAGCTCTTTTCAGTAAAAGAAACAAACACTAAAAATACTACCGTAAAATCACATATGTTACATAAAAAAACCCATAAATATTGCAGCTACATTGGGAAGAAAGAAAAGGGTTTTAGGGACATGAATGTGACAATCTGAACTCTCTGAATATTTAGGTCTAAATAGACCTGAATAGGTCTATTTAGATAGACCTATTCAGAGATAAAGTTTCTCTTCCTACTAATTTGCAGGGAGGCCCTCTCTGTGGGAGCGAACCGGTCGGTGGGAGGCAATTGGTGGCAGAAGGCGGTCCCATAAGTACCCCGGCTCTAAGCCATGGAGCGCTTTAAAGATGGTCACCAACACCTTGAAGCGCATCCGGAAGTCCACCGGAAGCCAATGCAGCTCGCGCAGGAGAGGTGTCATGTGGGAGCACCCCGTCACTCCCATAATCCCCCCGTGCGGCCGCATTTTGCCCAGTTGGAGCCTCTGGGTGCACCCCAAGGGGAGCCCCATGTAGACAGTGTTACAATAGTCCAGACGAGAAGTGACGAGTGCTTGAGTGACTGTGCATAAGGAGTCCCGATCTAGAAAGGGGCGCAACTGGCGTATCAGGCGAACCTGATAGAAATCCCCCCTGGCCACGGCCATTGTAGGCTCTTCTAAAGACAGCCGTGCATCCAGGAGGACGCCCAAGTTGTGGGCCCTTTCCATGGGGGCCAGTGATTCACCCCCAATAACCAGCGATGGCACCAGCTGGCTATACCGGGACGCCGGCAGCCACAGCCACTCGGTCTTGGAAGGGTTGAGTCGAAGCCTGTTTCTCCCCATCCAGACCCGCACGGCCTCCAGGCACTGGGACATCACTTCCAAGGCATTGTTGGGATGGTCTGGGGTGGAGATGTACAGCTGAGTGTCATCAACGTACTGATGGAACTCCACCCCAAAACCACGGATGATCTCACCCAGCAGCTTCACATAAATGTTGAACAGGAGGGGTGAGAGGACCGACCCTTGTGGCACCCCACAAACAAGGCGCCTCGGGGTCGACCGCTGCCCCCCTGTCAACACAGATTGCGACCGGTCAGAATCCCAGAAGAATAGGGAGTTCCTGACCAAACAGTGCTCAATTTCTGGCCAGTAAGGATTACTGTATGTTGACTTCACTCTCCTCATTTTGGTGCCCTAAAAAAATTCATTTACATTGGAAAACAGTTTTTGTGGTTGCTGGATTTGGGGTTTGTTTTTTTTATGTTGCTTTATGTTATGAACCACCAAAGGTTGTGATTCCTAATATAGACATATAGAGATATCTTTTAAATAAATATAAATAAAATCCTGGCTATGACACCAGCCTGAAATTAAAGGTACATTATGGGCAGAAAGGTAAAATTTAAATCTAATAATGATCACAGCAGCAATAGTAATAATTATAATAATGCAGTTGGAGAAGCTGGACCACAAGAACATTGCCCTAAACTTTGTTTGCTCTGCTGTGTCCATGCTGTTCTAGTTGTGCCTATGATTAATGGTTGACAGGAACTTTTTTCCTGCAACATGCAAGAAAATTTGCCTTTTGTTTAGTCAAGGGCTCTTCAGAAACTCCCTCTCTTTGCTGCCTTTTTTCTCTAGACACATGGAATGCTTATTAAAGCTGACATATTAGATTAAAAATCTCCCTCCACCACCTTCCTCTGTTTTAAGAGGCATGGAAAATGTCCCAGCTTCTTTTCTATTCCGTGAGCTACTTCAAGGTTGATTGGGACAGAAGAAAAAACCTGTTTCTATTATCCCGAGAGAAGGGCCTACACTTCCCCCTCCCCATATACAATTTGCATCAGCCACATTTGCTAACTTTTGGACCTGATCATCATTTTTATCTTAACAATGCCTACTGTTTTAGCAACTGCTTCCCCCCACGCCACCCATGAAAGAAAGGCAGTTTAGCATTGTCACCTACTTTGCAATATTGCTCCAATGCGAGAACACATCAAAGGTTAAAGTACCAGTGAAATTTTCTTTTAAGATGTACCTTACCTCTGCAATTCCAGGCTATTAATATTGATTCATGCATAAAAGTTTATGACAGGTAATAGAAACGTAGACTTTATTCTTCGGGGCAAGATTTATTAGCACAGATGGCAATGAAAATGCAATAGCTTAGCAACTGATTATCATGAATTACAGGAAAGATCACCTGCTTGTGTTGAAACCGTCCAACTGAGAGAAAAAGTGATTAGAATGGAGACTTCTGGAAGTGGGTGTTTTTGATTGCCTTGCCCAGACAAACTTTAGGTCTGTTGGAAACCAGGCCACTCCTCCCTGCCAGACGCACCTTCCCAAGGGCAACGCAACACCCTGTCATCCCCCACTGCCACTGCCCTGGGCCCAGGCGGGACACCTGTTGCCAGCTGGAGCGGAGAGCTCCCTCCCTGAATAGCTGTTCAAAGAAAGGGCATCTTCTGCAGCCCTGCAACATCGGAGCTTTGTTCCAGAGGGCCTTTGGAGCCCACAGGGGTGCCGCAGGGGTCGGTCCTCTCACCCCTTTGTTCAACATTCATGTGAAGCCGCTGGGTGAGATCATCCGTGGTTTGGGGGTGAGAGTCCACCAGTATGCTGATGACACTCAGTTGTACATCTCCACCCTAGACCACCCCAATGATACCCTTGATGTGATGTCCCGCTGCCTGGAGGCTGTGCGGGTCTGGATGGGGAGAAACAGGCTCAGACTCAACCCTTCCAAGACCGAGTGGCTGTGGCTTCCGGCGTCCCGGTATAGACAGCTGGTGCCATCGCTGACTATTGGGGATGAATCTTTGCCCCCCACAGAGAGGGATTGCAATCTGGGTGTCCTCCTGGATGCATGGCTGTTTTTAGAAGAGCACATGATGGCCATGGGCAGGGGGGCTTTTTATCAGGTTCGCCTGATCCACCGGTTGCGTCCCTTTCTAGACCGGGACGCCCTACGCATGGTCACTCACGCCCTTGTCACTTCCCGGCTGGACTACTGTAATTCTCTCTACATGGGGTTCCCCTTGAAGAGCACTCGGAGGCTCCAACTGGTCCAGAATGCGGCCGCGCGGGTGGTTATGGGTGCAACTCGTTGCGCCCATGTAACACCCCTCCTGCGCAAGCTGCACTGGCTCCCAGTGGTCTTCCAGGTGCAATTCAAGGTGTTGGTTACCACCTTTAAAGCGCTCCATGGCATAGGACCAGGGTATTTACAGGACCGCCTTCTGCCACCAATAGCCTCCCACTGACCAGTTCCCTCCCACAGAGAGGGACTTCTCAGGGTGCCGTCGGCCAAATTATGCTGGCTGGCGACACCCAGGAGGAGAGACTTCTCAGTGGGAGCTCCTGCCCTTTGGAATGAACTGCCCCCGGAAATACGTACAATCTCTGACCTCCAGGTTTTTCGCTGTGCCCTCAAGACCCTACCGTTCCGAAAGGCGGGCCTGTATATTTAAGTGGTTTTTAAATTGGAGTTTTACTTGGGGTTTTAAATTCTGGCTGAAACTGTTTAATTGATTTTAATTACTTTTAATGATGATGTCTGTATATTTATGTTTTTAAATTGGCTGTACACCGCCCCGAGTCCTTCGGGAGAAGGGCGGTATATAAATAAAATTAACATAACATAACATAACACAGGAGGGCAAGCAAATGAGCACAACTTCTCTGTGGGGCATGCATGGTTTCTCATGGTGCGACTGGAACAATCTGGAACTGAACACACTCAAAACCTTAGAAATGGTGGTAGACTTTAGGCGAAACCTTTCCATACTTCCACCTCTTACAATACTAGACAACACAGTATCAACAGTAGAGATCTTCAGATTTCTAGGTTCTACCATATCGCAAGATCTAAAATGGACACCCAACATCAAAAACGTCATCAAAAAAGCACAACAAAGAATGTTTTTTCTGCGTCAATTCAGAAAGCTCAAACTGCCCAAGGAGCTGCTGATCCAGTTCTACAGAGAAATTATTGAGTCTGTCATCTACACCTCTATAACTGTCTGGTTTGGTTCTGCAACCCAACAAGACAGATTCAGACTTCAGAGGATAATTAAAACTGCAGAAGGAACAATTACTACCAACCTTCCTTCCATTGAGGACCTGTATACTGCATGAGTCAAAAAGAGGGCTGTGAAAATATTTACAGACCCCTCGCATCTTGGACATAAACTGTTTCGACTCCTACCCTTAAAACGACGCTATAGAGCACTGCACACCAGAACAACTAGACACAAGAACATTTTTCCCTGAATGCCATCACTCTGCTAAACAAATAATTCCCTCAACACTGTCAAACTATTTACTAAGTCTGCACTATTATTAATCTTCTCATCATTCCTATCACCCGTCTCCTCCCACTTATGACTGTATGACTGTAATCATGTTGCTTGAATCCTTACAATTTATATTAACTGTTTCCTAATATGATTTGATTGCTTATTTGTACCCTATGACTATCATTAAGTGTTTACCTTATGATTCTTGACGAATGTATCTTTTCTTTTATGTACACTGAGAGCATATGCACCAAAGACAAATTCCTTGTGTGTCCAAACACACTTGGCCAATAAAATTCTATTCTATTCTATTCTATTCTATTCTATTCTATTCTATTCTATTCTATTCTATTCTATTCTATTCTATTCTATTCTAGCCCTTCTTGGAGAGCTCCGGCTTTCCCGCTCCTGGAACATTTGCAGCCACAGAGGCAGGATCACCATCCCCTCCCCACTAACCTCTCTTGCTTGCCCTGCCCTCCATGACCCTTTCACTCTGGCTTCTCTCTGTTTTCAGGGTCACTCTTGACCCCTCTAAACAGCAGAATTCTAACAAGTGTATCTTGGGTGCTTCAGTATCTCAAGGATCTAAAATCAGTAAGTGGTTGCTCTTGCTGCTGATCTCACTGCCTTCTGCTCCTCCTCTCTGCTCTTGCTTCACTAGAGACCAAGTGACACCTCATCCCCAAACGGGATGCCTTTCAGCTGTGCCTTACTACTCCAGAGCCCTCTCTTTCTTATGTTGTAGGTCAGAGCTAAGCCTGAGGTCGCCTTGCCTGCCCAGGGCTCTAAGCAAGGCCAGATAAGAGCTGGGTCAGGCGTGCAGCTGGGCTGAACCAGGGCATACATGTGAGAACCCTAAACCCTCTCTGCAGGCCAGCTCCTGCAGAGGTAGTCCCCCATGGACCATGCCCAAGCTCCCTTTGCAGCTCAGGGGACACACCCAGTGTAATTCAACCAGTTTGCACCACTTCGGGAGAACTGGTTGTTAACTTTCTGAACAGTTTGGCAAACTGGTTGTTGGAAGAAATCATTAGGGCACAAAACTGGTTGTTAAATTACTTGAATCCCACCACTGGACTCATCTTTGTGTTGCAGGGAGCACTGAAACACTGCAAAAGTCTATCCTGCTCCCTGTCCTCCGCAGGCAGTCAGCTGGTGCCTCGGCTGCTCTGCCCTCACTGCAAGGTGCATAAGGCAGAGCATCTGTCCAATCCCCTGCCCATAGAAATGTAAGGGAGGGACCCAGCTCTGCACCCAGCTCCTCTGGGACTGGCTGGGTACTAGCAATGGAGCCAGTGTCTTTGGAGCAGCTGCCACTGCTGGGCTCTCTACCACTGGGGCCAGAGCTGTTGCTGGTGTCCAGCTAGTCCCACAATAGCAGGGCTTGCAAGATGAGCACCCACATAGCCAGCAGAAGCACTGGCTCCACAGTGCATAGGTGTTGGCAGGGCATGCACAGCTTTGCAGTGAGGTGCCCGCCCTGGAGCACCTCACTGCAAAGGAGCTCCTGGAGGGGAGCTCAGCATGGACACCCCCCCACACACACACAAGGAACGGAGTGGCAACCTGGTCTCACCACACCAGCAGCACAAAGGTGTGTAGATGGCAGGCATGGCAAGGAAGGGTGGATCCCTGCTGCCCCTCTTTTGCGGGGATGGCAGGACATCATGCCTCTTCAAGGAAGGTGTGCTTAGTGGGGAGGAGTGGCCCAGTTGCCATGCACAACTGCCACGTCCCTCAGTTCCCAGCACACAATCTTTTGAAAAAGCCTAGTGCCCAAGGCTGCTGCCTGCCCCTCTCAACACCCTCTCTGCATGCCGCATCCAATGGAAAGTCAGAGACCCTCCCCTCTGGGTTGTTGGGATGATTTCTATCATAGTGGATTGGCTGCTGGAATGCATGGCTAATTGTCCTGTGCAGCAAATCAGCCATGAATCACCTGAGGTGAAGTGGTGGGGGAGAAGAGGGGGAGGAGTGGTGGGGAAAGGACACCTGCAATGGGTTGGCTGGAGTGGGGGATAAGGTGAAGCTGGCAGGGCCAGATGGCTGTGGCCAATTGTCCCATTCCGACAGAAAGCTGCCACCAGTCGTAAATGCAATCTAGTTGCCAAGTGCCCCAATTGCAATCATATGATTGCAGGGCTGGTGTGATGTTCATAGGTATAGGGACAGGTTGTAAGTCACATTTTCTAAGGCCATCATAATGAACTGTTGTTAAATGTATGGTTATACATTGAAGACTATCTGTAATTTTACAGATTTACACTTTGGTAGAATTAGATAAAGATTGCTGATACAGTTATAGCTCCTGAGGAGATAAAGCCTGCTGTAGGATAGACAAGGCTAATAAAAAGACTACTCACAGAGAATATTTACACATTTGAGATAGGGCTACATTTGTTGATTTGCCTTAGCGAAGAATACAATGCAAGAAACGGAGGAGTTCTGTTGGTCTTTGTCAGAACCACCAGCTTCAGCTTGAAGCCACTCCAGCATTCTTTCATCAAAAGGAGGGGAGAGGGGAACAAACGATACAGCTTGCTGTACACCTTTATGGTGGGAAATTAGGAGGGGGGAATGATAGTTGAGGAAGAGCAGAGAATCTGGTTTGCGCTGGAACAGGTATCCTCAAGCCCGTTTGTCTTGAGTATGGAATTTCACCAGCCCAAACACCTCAAGAGTTTCTCATAACATCTCAATGGTGCTGGATTGGCTATGCATGGATGGACCATGGGGGAGGGGCTTGGGAAAACCAGGGGTTTTAGTTCTGTATTACTTCTACATTTAGATTATGTTTGACTCACCTGAATCAGCATCTCTTAGTAAAAGGGCCTTTTCACTTCAAATGGAGTCAAGAGTTTCCCTTCCCTAAGGGATTAGACAGTGCAGGTCTGACATTAAGTGGAATCTGCAATTTTAGTCAATTTTGGTAGCATCACCTCTACCATGGGGACCATGCACACAATGCCAGTTCATGGGAGCAATAAGGAACAGATCAAATGGTGATGGGAGGCTTCACCCAGTCCCTCTCGCAGGCTGGATCTCTCCAAATGGATGAGAGATGCAAAGAGCTATGGTAACCCACCAAGCCCCAGATGGTCCCTGGGCATTGGGAGAAAGGAAGGCTGGGAAGAGAAGCCCTCAGGGTGACCTTTATGCATGGAAACTGCAACCACTGCAGGTGGGAATAGAAGATGGAGCTGGAAGGACTAGAAGAGGAGGAGGAAGAGATACACAGAGAACATGGCCAAATCGAATGGATGACGGAGCAACCCATCAAATTTATGCAGGAAGTCTTTGAAAACCTCAAGGAACACAAAACCCTTGCCCAAGTTTCCCAACCAGACAAGCAACCACACCCAGTCTCAGCAACCAATGGGGTGACTGCATCCACCACAGTGGGCAACACCAGTGGGTGGACCTGTAGCTGCAGTTGCTTCAGAAGCCCAAACACCTGGTAGGATGGTCCAGTGTGGGGGCCATGTGGGGATTTCACAGGTGAAGAGAAGCTGCAAGACCCCACCACTGGGCATGACATTGACAGAGATCCCTAGAAATTAGGCTTCTTTCTGGCCCAAGTCTAGACCTACATGCAGGAATACAGCCCCAAAGAGAGCCTTGGTAGTACAGTGGTTTAATGCACCCTGTTATTAACTCAGCTGCCTGCAATTTCTGCAGATTCGAATCTTACCAGGCTCAAGGTTGACTCAGCCTTCCATCCTTTCTAAGGTAGGTGAAATGAGGACTCAGTTTGTGGGGGCAATAAGCTGACTTTGTATAAATATACAAAAGTATGAAGGCTATTGCTTAACGCATTGTAAAGCTGCCCTGAGTCTCCAGAGAAGGGCGGCATATAAATCAAATAAAAAAAAAAAATAGCCACAGAGAGTGGCAAGTTGAAGTGTCTCACCATGATCCTGAAAGGAGTGGCAGTCAGGTGAATGGTCACCCTTTATAATGTTGACACACCAATTGAGAAACTTCAACCATTTCATGGCACTCACAAATATCCTGTCTCAGCCCTAAAGATGGGAAAAGATCTATAATAACTAGTCAAGCAGAAATAAAAGTTAAACAAACTGGACCATATGTTACCTACAATATGCTTTCCAGTTCCAGGGGCAGTTATATGAAGATGGATCGAGATGATGGCAATTGAACCCTCTCGCTGACCGAAAGGCTAGAGACTATATCAAGACCATCAGTCAGGGCTGAAGGAACATAGCTGAGTACACCCAAGAGTTCCGTGACCTGGCCTGCCAGCTGAACAACTG
The DNA here is from genome assembly GCF_059756535.1 of Pantherophis guttatus. NCBI lineage: Eukaryota > Metazoa > Chordata > Lepidosauria > Squamata > Colubridae > Pantherophis > Pantherophis guttatus. The sequence continues at coordinate 59,917,384 of NC_142066.1, forward strand.
GCCACAAGACATCCTGATTGCCTGTTTCAAAGACAGGCTAATGGATGAGGTCTACCACACCTGTATCTTCAGGGGTTCCCTCCCACTCTTCATGGCTGGTTCAGCCTGGCTGATGAAGCAGAGATCAACAAGTATCATCCCAGAGAGAGGTTGGCGAAAATCCTTCCTGAAGAAGAAGGAAACACCAAAAATGAAGACAGATGCCTAGAGCCCTCAGCAACGCTCCACAGACTGCTTCAAGTTTGGAAAGGAGGCACATCGGGCTGTCAAGTATAGGTCAATCAACCGGTCCAGAAGACAACCACAGGGCCACTAAAAAACTCACCAAGCCACTCACTTCACAGCCATGAGGCTGTCTTGGAAATAAGTCTGTAGAGATTCTCAATCATTCAGGTCTTGGTTGTCCCAAAGATGCTTTTTCTGGAGGCAACTGGACTTTCTCGCTTTTTCTTTGAACGCATTTCACTTCTCATCCAAGAAGCTGCTTCAGCTCTGACAGGGTAGTGGGAAATGAAAGGATTTATATTCCTTGCAGACAGCTGGTCATTTGCATTATTTTAGAGAATTTATCTGTGGAGGTTTATCTGTGTCCCCAGGGTCACATGAGTAGTGCTCCTGTAGTCTGCAATTTTTTTCCCCCCTCTGGAAATCCATTCTTACTCCCACACCATTCAAAGGGTGTTCATCCCAAATTGTATAGCTAAAAGTCTGTAGAGATTCTCAGTCATCCAGATCATGGTTGTCCCAAAGATGCTTTTTATGGAGACAACTGGACTTTCTTGTTTTTTCTTTGAAGATATTTTGCTTCTCTGAAGTGCTGAAGAAGCTTCTTGGATGCTTCCCCTCCATTGCATCCTTAAAAAACTAGGTTACCCAATTGTGAAATATGTGGCTTGTTCTCAAGAAATCATTGGAAGCAAGAGAAACTTATAAAACACACACAGATAAAAAAAAAAAAAAACAAAGCCCAAAGATTTTAAAATAGGAGACTGGGTCTACCTGTCAACCAAATACCTACAATCCAGGCAGTCTTCTAAAAAACTGGGACCCAAGTACATTGGCCCTTTCTCCACTGAGGGTGGAGACAGCAGCCAGACGTGGGTTGTGCTCATTGGACAGAGGTTGGACTGAGCCTGTAAAATCTTCTTAAATCCTTCCCCTGTTGCTAGGGCACCCAGTTTTTTGCTCAGTCGTCAGACTGGACAGTTGTGTGGAAAGTGTTCCCTTGTTCTATTGAGCTCTTAGTTTTCTATTGCTTCTGATTGATTCTGGACTTTTGACTTTGGATTCCTTATTGACTATTCTTTAGCCTGCTGAATTGGATTAGGTGTCTATTTCTTTCAGCAGCTCCCTGGAGCTGCTGAGTTGTTTCTTCAGTAGCTGTCAGTTCCAACTAAATGGTTAGTAAATCCTTTGGAGGAGCCTTTCGCTCCCTTTCTGGGGGAAAGGGTAGTTTTCTTGCCCTATAAGGGTTTAAGCTACCGTTTACGGGAATTTGGTGCTGTGGAGCTTTGCGCCCCCCCCATCTAATACGAAACCAATTCTCCCCTAAAAAGAATTACTTGTGGAGTCTTGCGCTTTCCTGGGATAGCCGCTTGTCGGCGATTGGTTTCCCTCCTCCCCTTTGCTGCCCCAGGAGCCTAATTCTTAACAAAGAGTTCTTCAGGACTCTAATACTTCGAACGCTAGTTGTTCTGTACCCTCTCACCTGTCAGGGCTCAAGGCCGGAGTTCGGAGCTGCGGCGGCTGCCGCCTTTGTAGCTCAGCTGTTTGGCGCGAAGTGGAGCGGCGCGCTCCCTGCATTAGCCGCTTGTCGGCTTTTCAGACGAAAAGCTTCCCTGCACTCTAGTGGACGCTTCCTCTGGAGTCTAAAGTGTATTTTGGCTCTTCTCCAGCTCTCCCTTAAATGTTTTGCGCCGAAAGTGTTCTCTTGAAGAAGAGGCTCGCACTCTAATGGTCTTCACTGGGGCGCCATTTTGAATTTAAGACCTCGAGCCTTCCCTCAGTTTACGGGCTCCATTTTGAAGGCTAACTGCAAGGGAGGGTGGAGCTTACTGGATGCCATTTTGAGGACTAGATCCTAGGGAGGGCGGAGTTAGCAAGGCTCTGATCAGAGCCTCCTCCTCCCTGCCCTGTTAGAGGTTTGTTTTTGAGATTTGGAACTGACATTTTAAAGCAGAAGGTTTTTCCTGACATTCTACTCTTGCTGTCTTCTGACCATCTTGGTCTGTTCTTGGGGGTTTCCCACCTTCTACAGCTGGTTCTTATTTGTATCATTGAGCCTACCTGTTCTGGTTGTTGTGTTCTTAATCATGCCTAAAGCGCAATCTAAATCTAGGCATGGCCGGAAGGCCTCAGTCCGCGAGCAGTCCGAGGCTTCCCTGCGAGACAACCAAACTCAGGGTCTTGGCGAGGGGTTGCGGGCTCCTGCCCTTTCCACCAAGCAATCCTCGCGACCTTCCAAGGCTCCCAAGTCACAGGGTAGACTGGCCAATGAGATATCCAAAAAGCAGACGGTTAATAGAACCCCTATAGATAGAACCAAGGGTTCTTCTGAGGACTGGAGACGAGACGTCTCTTTGACCCCGGATCAAAGGTCTTTGCAAGACTTTCAGATAACAGTCCCTTCAACAGAAGTCTGGGGGTCAGCGCCCTTGCCAGGGGTTCGTTCTCCAGTGGAGTCTAGCGCTCCCTTTCTCCCAATGGTTCTCCCTCCTGTCACTTCTGCTCCGGTCCGAGCTTCCATGGAAGCCGGCCCGGCCTCAGGTCAACCTCCAGTTAATTGGCAGCCAGAGGACATTCAACGGATGATTTTCATTGCAGTCCATCAGTCATTGTCCACCCATTTTAATCCTACCCTGGGGCCGCCCCCTTCTAACGCGGTCCTTTCAGAACCAGCTGCTTCTATGTGTGGGTTTGATATGGAGGATGCCATTTCGTTAGCAGGCTCTGATTCCCCATCTGTTTCCAGGGTCAGTGATCACTCCAAGGACGTGATCATGGACTCCCAGGAACCAGAGCTGTCAGAAGATGAAGGGTTGCCTCCGGACCAGCCTGCCTTCACTGGCCTTTTTCCCCAGTCACTTTTTAAGTCTCTGTTGTTTAAGGCAGTAAACACAGCTCAACTGGGACCCACTTCTCTGCCAGAGCCTCCTCCTGCTGTGGGCTCTTTGAATCCGCTGTTTGCCGAGCAACCAAAGGCAGTGACAGCCATCCCTACACCTCCACTTTTCCTGGAGGTCATTCAAAAGCAGTGGTCTGCTCCCTCCTCGGTTCCAGTGCTAACCTCCACTGACAAAAGAAACTTCATTGTTTCTTCAGATCTAGAATCCCTGCTTCAGATCCCCTCAGTGGATGCTCCCGTGGCTGCGTTGCTCTCTTCTTCTGCCATTCCTGGTAATCCAGAGGAGGGGCTTCGCCCTGAGGAACGTAGAGCTGAACAGGTTCTTCAGAGGGCACACCTAGGTGCGGCTTGGGCCATTAAATCTGCATCCACCGCATCGTTTTTTAATCATACAACGATCCTGTGGCTTAAACAACTGCAGGAAAAGATGTCTTCTGAGGACTCGAGGCTGAAGCAGGATTTGAATAAAATCATAGCCTCAGTACAATTTTCTGCAGATGCCACCTTGCATGCCACCTGATTTGCAGCCAAATCTCTGGCCTCTTCCATTGCGGCCCGCCGTCTAGTTTGGCTTCGCCATTGGCAAGCTGATGCGAGGCATAAATGGCGGCTAACTTCGGTGCCTTTTTCAGGGTCAAAGCTGTTTGGAGAGCACCTGGACAAGTTTCTCGTAGAGACTAAAGATAAAAGGAAAGTCTTACCAGCTGTTTTCCGTAGGGGGGAGCCTAGGGTTTTTCCGTACCCTCCTCGTTCGCAATTCCGTCCGTCGGAAGGGGGAATGGGTCCCCACAGAAACACAGGTAATTTCTATCCTGGGTCTTTAAATTTTAGGCAAAGGAATTTTCAGGAGAGACCAGCTAGGGGGAAGAATTTTGGTCCCCGGCGGCCCTTTCGAGGGGGAGGGGGTCGTTCAATCCGTCGCCGGCGTTAGTAGTACCGGGGATCCTCCCATTGGCGGACGATTGGGCCTCTTCGCCAAGGTTTGGGAGGGTACTACTTCAGATTGCTGGGTCCGGGCTTCCATCTCGTCTGGACTGGCCATTGAATTTGTCTCCACCCCTCCTATGTCCTTCATCCGGTGTCCTCTGTCCCACTTAGCCGAACGTCGAGCCCTTATGGACTCGGCTATCAACCATCTTTTGGCCATTAAGGCTATTCAGCGAGTTCCTCGCGACCAGGTGGGACAGGGGTTCTATTCTAGGGTCTTTTTAGTGCCTAAGTCATCGGGTGGGTGGAGACCTATTCTGGACCTTAAACGTTTGAACCGGTTCGTGGTCTATAGAAGGTTCAAAATGCAATCCTTGTTTTCTATTCTGGCCGGCGTACGGAGGGGCGACCTCCTCTGTTCAATAGATCTCACGGAGGCTTACCTCCATATCCCCATTCGCCCTTCTCATAGGCGATTCCTTCGTTTTTCTTATGCTGGGGTTCACTACCAGTACAGGGCTCTGCCCTTCGGTCTTTCCTCCGCACCCCGTAGTTTCACCAAGATTTTGGCAGCCTTAGCGGCCCATCTCAGGCTTCAAGCCGTTCGTCTCCAGTGCTATCTTGATGATATACTTATTATGTCATCTTCTCATCAGCAAGCCATGTCTGATCTTCGTCTTACGATTCAGACACTGGTGTCACACGGTTTCTCTGTTAACATTGAGAAGAGCCATCTGACTCCCTCTAATAGGATCCTTCATTTGGGGGCTATTATTGACTCGTCCCTGGGTAGGGTTTTCCTTTCCCCAGACAGACAGGCTGGTTTGAGATCCATGGTAGCCAAGGTGATGGGGGAAAGGAGGGTTTCCCCTCTATTTCTATCCAGACTACTAGGGAAGATGGTTTTGGCCATCTCCATCGTCCCATGGGCCAGGTTACATCTTAGAGACCTCCAATGGTTTCTCTTGCCTTTTCAGAAAACGGGCAAGGGATCCTCCTTGACCAAGGTGGCAGTTCCACGGGGAGTGCGGTCATCCCTACGCTGGTGGACATCTCCTGCGCTCTCCAAGGGCTGTCTATTCCTAGAACCCCAGCGGATAACGGTCACTTCCGACGCCAGCAAGTCCGGCTGGGGGGCCCACTGCGGGACTCACTTCGCGCAAGGCACCTGGTCTTCCGTGGAGGGTGCCCGCAGCATCAATTGGTTAGAGCTGAGGGCAATTTACCTGGTGCTCCGGGCTTTTCAACATCTGCTGTCTGGAGAACATGTACTAATTTTGACCGACAACACCTCGGCCAAGGCGCACATCAATCGCCAGGGCGGCACCAGGTCAATCTCGCTGATGCGGGAAGCGAAGAGACTAGGCCTTTGGGCAGAGAGGCATCTGGCCTCCTTGAAAGCGGACCATATATCACCCGCTCCTATTCCGGAGGATAGCGGCGCATTTCGGAAGCCCGCTAATAGACCTGTTTGCTTCACCTCAAAACAATCAGTTACCTCGTTTCTTCTCCCGCTTCCCTTCCCATTGAGCGGAAGCTGTGGATGCCCTGCGCTCCCCTTGGCCGCAAGGTCTACTGTACGCCTTTCCTCCGATTCCCCTCATCCCGAAGGTGATTCGGAAATTATTACTGGAACGAGCGGAGATCATACTGGTGGCTCCACATTGGCCGAGGAGGTCATGGTTTGCAGACCTCATTCATCTCTCAGTATCTCCTCCTTGGAAGATGCCGTGTTTCCCGAATTGTCTCAGCCAAGGGTCAATTGTTCATCCGGACCCTCAGTGGCTTCAGCTGACCGCTTGGCGGTTGAGTGGGCAGCTATGCAGCGAGACCACATCCCCTCAGACGTGATCCATACCATCCAGGCTTCACGGCAAGCATCGACGGAACGGATTTATTCGGCTACTTGGCGATCCTTTTCCTCGTGGTGTTCATCCCAAGGTTTTTCTCCACTTCAAGCTTCAGTCTTGCAAGTTCTTCGATTCCTTCAGTCGGGATTGGACAAAGGTCTGTCTCCTAATACCCTTAGGAGACAGGTTGCGGCAATCTCTTCCATCCTAACGTATAACTCCATACATTCATTGTCTCAGCGACCTCTGATTCGGCGTTTCCTCCGAGGTGCATCTAATCTCAGCCCTCCTGTTCTACATAGGTATCCCTCTTGGGATCTGTCTCTCGTGCTGGATTCTCTTATGGAGTCTCCATACGAACCCCTTGATTCGGTCAGCTTGCGTTTATTGTCTGGCAAAGTGGCCTTTTTGGTTGCTATTACGTCGGCGCGTCGAATTTCAAAACTAGCAGCATTGTCTATTAGAAATGATTTGTGTGTTTTTCATGAAGATCGGGTGGTCCTCAGATTGGATCCGACATTTGTGACTAAGATTAACTCTCCCTTTCATCGTTTGCAGGAACTAGTCTTACCAGATTTCTATCCTTCTCCTTCCAGTCCTGTGGAGATCCGTTTATACACGTTGGATGTCCGCCGGGCACTGAGTCTCTACCTCCGGAGGACTGCTGATATTCGGCGGACAGAATCACTGTTTGTTTCCTTTCTACCGTCTTCCTTAGGACAACGAGTGACCTCCTCCATGGTGGGGCGGTGGATCCGTGCGACAATTACAACTGCTTACGAACTCCGGTCATTGCCTCCTCCTGCGTCGGTCACGGCTCACTCTACCAGAAGTGCTGCGACCACGGCGGCTTGGACCTCGAAGGCTTCCTTGGACGAGATCTGCAGGGCGGCAACTTGGACGTCGCCTTCACCCTTTATTAGACATTATAAAATAGATAAGTTCACCTCGGCGGAGGCTGATTTTGGGAGGCGTGTGCTACACGGGGTTGTCACTCGGGAAGGTTTTTCTGCCCAGACTGTTCCCGCCCGTGAAATGGGACAGTGATCTTTGGTATGTCCCACGTTTGGCTGCTGTCTCCACCCTCAATGGAGAAGGGGCGTTGGTCCTACCTGATACGCCCCTTCTCGTTGAGTGGAGACAGCAGCCAGCCCCGCCCGGGGTTTATTTCTGTCTGGTCATTCTGTTGTTTGTTTGATATCATTTGATGTTTTTCCTGTGTTTTTCTTTCCACACACCGAGTCTGTTTCCTTCTCCTTTGGCAAAAACTGGGTGCCCTAGCAACAGGGGAAGGATTTAAGAAGATTTTACAGGCTCAGTTCAACTTCTGTCCAATGAGCACAACCCACGTCTGGCTGCTGTCTCCACTCAACGAGAAGGGGCGTATCAGGTAGGACCAACGCCCCTTCCCCATCAAGAGAATCATCAACCCAATCACAGCTGAAGTTGAACTGCCAAAATCCCTTAGGCACCTTCACCTGATTTTCCATTGTAGCCTACTGAAACTGGAAACTCAATCCCCACTATGCCCAATCCCACCACCACAACCCGAACTACTCAGGATTGAGAGGGAACAACATTTTGAAACTAAGAATAATTTAGGCCTGTAGACACTTTAGGCCTGAGGAAAAATCTAGTATTTGGTAGCATGAACTTCTGAAGGATTTCCTTCCTTCAGAAACTGAATAGGTGGAACTTAAACAGATAAAAGTGGCCAAACTTCAAACTTTAGCCAATATCCAGATAAACCGGATAAGTACAGAACTCTAACTGTATATTTACCCTGTCTCTCCTTTATGTTGTTCTTTCCATTTATCTTGCAAGAATGTCCCTGTCAAGGTGGGGGGCAGTATGTCAGAACTACCAGTTTCAGCTTGGTGCCTACCTGGGCATTCTCTCATCAAAGGGAGAGAGTGGGGGGAATAAATGGGTAGTGGGTTGTAAACCTTTATGGTGGGAAATTAGGAGGTGGTTTTGACAATTGAGGAAGAGCAGAGATGGTTGGAATCTGGTTCATGCTGGCACTGGCATCTTCAAGACCATTTGCCCTGAGTGTGGAATTTCCCTAGCCCAAAAATCTTGTAGTTTCTCATAAAATCTCAGTGGTGCTGGATTGGCTGCGCATGGATGGACCATGAGGGGAAGGTTTGGGGAAACCAGGGGTTTTAGTTCTGTATTAGTGAGTGGGAATTCCACTTTTCTCTCCTGTAATCAGCATCTCTTAGTAAAAGTGCCTTTTCACTTCAATGGAGTCAAGAGTTTTACTTCTCTAAGGGATCAAACTGGGGCAGGTCTGATACTCTTGGACAGAGCTAACTAAAATTTGCTGGGGAAGTCCTATTATACCATACTTTCCACTTGTCATCTACATATAGGCACACAATCAGTGTTCAAGATTTCATGCTAAAATGTTGACAGAAGTATTGAGAGCATTACTTTCTCTGTTTTTTTTTTAAAGTAAGCCACATAATGCCTCTGGTTTAACCTATAGCAGTGATTCTCAACCTTTTCTTCACCACCGACCTTTTGTGGCCATGGTCCAGGGCCACAAGCCACCAAGAATTAACTCAAGATTTAAATCATAACATTTCTTCAAGCCTTCGCGGATCCCCTGTGATGACATCATGCCCCCCTTAGGGTTCCGTAGACAACAGGTTGAGAAACACTGCCCTACAATATTATTTAGGTCTCAACTTCCTATCCAAGGCTACAAACTTCAGTCTTGTACTTCTGATGTTGCCTTTAAAGCCTCATTACCAGATTTTAAAAATTAAGCTAAAAAGTATTGTCTATCCTGGTCTATGTCAGATTTTTTTTCTGTTTGGAGAGGCTCCATACAATCTAAGTCATGTAACATTTTACAATGAGATAAGAAGGCATTTCAATAGTAATGCCTATGTAAATGAAAAATTTCAGAGGAATTATTTTCTGTGAACTGATTTTGACCGATAAGCCTACAGCTTCCTTCCACTCCTTTTCCTTTTCCTCAATGTGGCATTTTACGGAAATATTCAAACAATGTTGCTATTTTTAAAGAAAGAAAAAGCTTTTCTGCAGTGTTCCAAATGCTAAATCATTCATATACCTTTTGATCTGGGTTGCTTTGTAGGGCTGCTTCCTTGCCTCAGTCCTAGATTCAAACTTAATATTTGTCACACCGATACTTCTCCTAGTTAATGTCTCTGAGAAATTGTTGGTGCAAGTCATAATATTCCCAGAATGCTTTTGAATCTAAAAAGAGAATATGAAGAACTAGTGAATTAGGACATGGGTAGCTGTTTGGAAGCATGGTAAGCCACTTGGCTGATCTGCATGGAGATTGGAATGACATCTCTCTTTCAAGTTTAGTTTGGAAAATTTGGCTTCTCCCAAATTTCTCAGCAATTTTTTTTTGGGGGGGGGACTTACTTGAATGCATTTGCATGTAAGATATTTTCAAGAAGTGGGGGGGGGACTTCCTGACATGCAACAGACATGCAGGCTGCATGTTATTCTGCATACCTAATGTCTCTTAAGATAGTTTGGAAATTCTCGTTTCTTGTGATTCATTTGTCTTCAAAGTCACTTTCTCTTAGAGAAAAACTGATTGCTGTTCTTTTAAATTAATTTTGCATTGTTTGGAAAGAATGGTCTTACTGAATGAATTTCCTCTACTCTCCAGCAGTCTAAGCTATGTTAAGGAATTAAGAAGTTTGTAAGAATCCTGCAACTAGGTAAATAAAAATAACAGGTGAGAAAATTACTCAACTTATCTAATTTCATAAATTGCCATATATAAACTAATACAGATAGTTCTTGACTTATAATAGTTTGCTTAGTGACCGTTCAAAGTTACAATGGCACTGAAAAAAGTGATTTACAACCATTTTTCACACAAATGTGATCATTGCTGACCTTTTGCCATCTCCTTGTCTGCTCCTCCTGACCTCTCCTGGTGGTCTCCCATCCTATCACTGAGAATGCTTTGGTTACATAGCCAGGTCTCCTTGCATGGAGAGGGAGTGGGCCTCCCTCTGACCCTCTTTGCCCTCCTACACACACTATGAGCAACCTGGCCAAGGAGAGTGAGCACAGCAGCCTCAAGGAGGAGGTAAGTGAAGCCTGGCACCCCCTTGAGGAAGCGGGGCTGGGCTGGGTTGTGGGGTCCTGGTGCTCTGGGAGCTTGAGGGCTGAGCTGGGCATTTGGCCTCTGCTGCCTAGAGCTCTGGACAGCCTGCATCACCATCCGGGGTGTGTGTGTCCTCTGCATGGCCTGAGAAGGATGGTGAGGCTCCTCTGGAGGATAAGGGTTTGGCGCTCTCCCTGGTCTTGCCTTCCTTCCTGGAGACAATGGATCCCCCCCAGCCCCCCCTTGTCTCCTGACACGTTGAGCTGGCCACACCTGGCCATGCCCACCCCAAGATCAAACACAACCCTGATGTGGCCCTCATTGAAATCGACTTTGATACCCCTGGTATATGCAATTGGTTTCACCTCTCCTGTCTCAGCTCTAAAGATGGAAAAAGATCTATAATAACTAGTCAAGCAGAAATAAAAGTTAAACAAACTGGACCATATGTTACCTACAATATGCTTTCCAGTTCCAGGGGCAGTTATGTGAAGATGAATTGAGATGGTGGCAATTGAATCACCATCCATTTTTACATATGTTGCATGTAAAAATGGTGCAGGGCTTTAATCAGATGGATGGGGCCTCCATCCTGACCCCTTTGATGGCTATCCCTGCCCATCCTGCCCAACACAGCAGGATGTAACCAATTCTATCTGAAAAATGCTGTGGAAATCTGTTGTAACAGTCCTATTTTTGGTGAAGTTGTATGTATTAGACCTCTAACCTTCCCTCATATCCTTCTCATTTGAATTACTTGGTGATGATTCAATGGTCACAGAGAAAAACAACTTATTTGCCAATCCTTTGAGTAGGTTCTCAAGTTAATTCTAGTTCAGTCAGTCTCTTTTCCACCAGCCCCATGTATCTGTTCCTTTAATCACTCTTGGCTCCCTGGAAAACAAGATGGGTTGGTCTTGTTTTCTTTAGTAAACAAAAACACTAGTATGATTATGTCAAAAGCTTAGGCCATTTCCCATTCTCACTACTCAGTAAAAAGTTCAACAGATCTGCTTGCTGAATTGATAGGAATGTTCCAAAGAAATATCAGGAAATGATTTTAATTCTTTCTGTGAAGAATTATCTTCAAATCCTTGTCTCTCCAAGAAGCGATATTAGAATTGCAGAGAATTTCTCCATGTCCAGACCAGTCTGATCATATATTTCCTGCTGAATGAAGTCAGCCCTGGTGCCAGTCGTATGCTGAAACTACTTCTGATGTAGCAGCTTCAGCAAGTAGGCTGAAGTCCCACTGGACAAGATGGGGATAAGGAGGAAGCAATTAATCCAATAACGCCCTCAAGTCTTTGCTAACTAGTTCAGGAGTGGAGAACGATAAATAGCAAAATTAGAAGTACAGAGTAGACTCCCTTTCATGAAATGAAGACCTATTTTCAAACTGGAAGTTTAGAGAGAGAGGACTTCAGGGAGAAAATCACCACAGAATGCAGCTCCTCCTCCCTGCCTGTGAAAAACAAACAAGGCTGATCAAAACAGATAATTAACTTAAGACACAAGAATTGCTGACTTGTCATCCAGACCTGCAGACTCTGCAGCCCAAGCATTTCCTAAGCCTATCCTCCAAATTCCTTTTGGCTGGGGGAAGGGGGATGTGATGGTGGGGAATTTAAAGTTTTCACTGAGCGGTTTTAATTCTATACATAATTACATTGCAATCTTTTCCTCCACCTTCTGGCACTTTAGATACCCAAGACCAACACCTTAAATAGCCACCTTGTAAGTCCAGTTAGGAATGGACCAGCAGGTGTACTTATGAACTCAGCTTTCTAAAATAAGAGAAAGGATTAAGATGCCATCCAGTAATATTCCTATATGGAGCAGTGACTCTAAAATTTAAGCCAACAGCAGAGAAAACAGGAAGATCATCAGGAATCCACATTTATACTCCTTGCAACTTGGTAGAGCTAAAGAGGTTCTGAGACCATTTTCCTTCTGCCAAAATGCTAGGATTAAGACAGATGGCCTTTGGGAAAAGGAACCCAAGTCCTGGGAATGCAGAAGATACTTTCCTCACTGCTACACTTTCCTCATCAAGGAACAGAGTGTAATAATTGCATCTGCTGCCTTATCAAGCCAGGCACTTGATATGAAGGGAGGAGCAGGTAGAGATAAAGGAGGACTTCTTCAGCCATGAGATTGAGATGCTTAACCTCTCTCTCTCCCTCGCCAATGGATTCATAATAATTTCCTCTCCTCAACAATGCTGTCTTCTGCTCACCACTAGCACACTTTCCTGCTCTGAGTTGGAAATAATCTGTTCCAAATGGACCAAATGTCTTGTGTGCTTTTAGAATGCTATGTTTTACTTTCTTCTAGACAGCACCTGCCCCCTTATTGGTTCCTATGCAAATGTAGGGTTCTTCCTCATTTGAGTGTGTGTGTGTGTGTGAGTGAGTGTGTTAAGTATCTCCCATTCTTTTTTTTTCCATATGCAACTTAAAGCAGCAAACAGACCAACACTCTTTTCCCATAACAGTCCTGTAAAGTGGGTTCACTGAGTGACAATGACTGGCCCAGAGCCACATATGAGTTTTTTCATGCCTAAAGAGGGACTAGAACTCATAATCTCCAACAACCTGTAGGCCAACACCTTAACCACTACACCAAACTGGCTCTTACTAATGTAATTATTATATTAATTATAATTTATATAACTTTTCAAAGTTGTATGCATCATATATTTCTCAGCCTTAACCAATCCATCGCAAGATTAATGGTGCTTCACTGAAGGTTATGGAATAAAATCTACCATGCTTGTCCGGTACATTTTAGTAGATAGTTGAAAGATGTTTTTTGATTCCCCACACTATAGTTAGAAGAGAATGGCTGACTCAGATACCCAATCTGGCTCATGGCAAGATCTGCCTGGAGTGGGAGAAAAGAGACAGGCTACTCCTAGTCAGTTAGGTAAGTAGGTAGGTATCATGTTTCCCTGAAAATAAGACCCAGTCTTATGTTTTCTTGGGATCCAAAATAAGTACTAGGGGAAACATGATTTTGGGGGAAACATGATTTCAGAGTGACCAGTCCGGCTGACATCCCAACCTCCCCTGCACGCACAAAAGAGGCAGCAAGCACATGGTGAGCGATGGTATCTGGCATCAGCTGCAGCCTACCAGTCCCTTGATTAACGCAGTGTGGGGCTGTACAGTCCACACAGTACAGGTGAATTGATTCCCTGTCCGAGCAGCAAATGGAAGCAGAGGCACTGAGGGGAGCAGACACTCTGTGCAGGCTGCAAGAAAGCCAAGAGTCGGTGGGCTGAACCAGACAGCCAGCTGCAGAAGGCTCATTTTTGCATGGTGACACCAGCAGCAGATGGAGGCAGAGGCACGAGGTGGAAGGCAGGTGATACCAACGTGTTGCGCGCGCCACAGGCAAGTTGAGACATGACCCTCCCATGGCTACCTGCCCACTCTGGCCCACTGACACTCAGCTTCCCTGCAGCACACAGAGCATTCAGATAGCCTGCTCCCCCCACACACACCTCTGCCTCCATCTGCTGCTTAGACAGGGCTCACCTGCATTGTGCAGGCTGCAGCTGCTGCCGGATACCATTGGCTCATGCACATGCTGCCTCCTGTGCTGGCCACTCCCACCCCCCTTCACTAGGGCTTATTTTGGGGTGGTAGGGCTTATATTAGCCGCACACTTAAAATCAGGCTAGGTCTTATTTTGGGGTAGGTCTAATTTTTGGTAGGTAGGTAGTAATGGCATCTAGATAGTAAAGTCACATGTGTGCATGCACATGCACAGACAACCTAATGAGATGGAGCTTGCAGCATGTTATAATGGTGCTTTTGATCATTTTGATGAAAGCAATAGGAAAAATCAATGAACACCTATGTGTGGTAGCGTGCATCCTGGTTCAACCCACCTCGATTTGGATAATTTTTTCCTTAAACTGTTTTAGAGGTAATCAGCACAGTTCAGGAACAGCTTAAGGGTTTAGTACAGAAATGATCTTAGCTACCATAATGCCTGGTTATGCAAAAGAGCTGTGCATAAGAATGTGACACAAATTGTACAGTACAATAGTTTGAAAGAATACCTGCAAGTGTATATATAGAGAACATCACCATGAATCTGTTTCACCATTCTTGCTAGTCATGTTGAATCTTTGAAGGTGTCCTTGAAGCCATCAATTCAAACCTTGACTCAGTGAGCCACTGAAAGGGAGTTCACTGCCTTGTACAATAACTTATTCCAGTGCTTTTATTATTAGGATATTTTTCATAGCATTTAACAGGAATTTGTCTTCTTTTCTTTTAAAAACCCTCCAGGGATAGAGAAAATACAGCCCTGGCCTATATAACGACTGTTCTGGTATTTGAAAAATGCTGTAATATTCCTATCATATCTTTCCTGAGTGCTTTCCAGTAAAATTTAGTTTTCAGTCCCTGTTCCTCTTTATTGCCTTTCTCTGAATCTTATTTATTCTAATGTGTCTGATCATATCTGAATTGTACACCCAGATGGTACTTGAAGTTAAATTGGAGAGCCCGTACTGGGGATCTTGTCGAGGTTTTGTCGCTATCCCATCTTCCCCTATGTTCTTTCTGCTTTCTCTTGCAGGGCAGGAAGTAGATCTGAAAGCTTGCTGATGAGGGGGTGGATAGAAAGATCTGCCTGGATAGGGAAAATTGGGATAGGCTGCTTCCAACCAGAAAGATGCTTAAGACAATTGCACAAGAAAAATGAAACCCCCTCTTTTTGTTGTACATTTTGTTGTATAATCCCATCTTTATTATTTTTATAAATAATTCAAAGCAGCAAACATATCTTATATTTCTTCCTCCTATTTAACTTTTATTTTATTATTTATATATTTTTCTTATATTCTTCATTGGTCTTCTAAGCTTCTTCTCTCAATATGGAGCCCAGAAGACAGGTCAGTTTAATGTAGGGGCAAAGTCAAATAAGAGATGTGACAAAGGCATTTGAAGATAATAAAGATATGTGTGACTCACACTGTATGTATATGATGCACACTTTTCTTAACTTTGCAGACATGCAGCAAATTGATATGAAAAGTCTTGTGCTATTTCAGGATGTTCCAGTTTTAATGAGCTCACGAGATATATCATGGGTCATTATTTCATCTTAAAAGAATGACATTATCTACTAGACCTGAAGACTGATAAGTGAAGTTACGTTGAAGTTATTACTATCTAATTTAATTATGATATCCTAATCATACTTCTTATCCAAATAATCATAAATACCCATATGCTTCTGCTCTATAACAGATTAATTATTGCTTTCTTGCAGAGTAATCATCTTTCCACCCTCCCAGGAATCATTTCATATTTTGCTTTGATTTCATTGTACAAGGTTCCCTAAAGATGGATAAAGTCCATTTCTTAATTGCAATCCATACATATATGAAACAAACATAAGTTACTTTAGAACCTGTGGCCCAAAGCCAAAGAGATGATATGTACAGAATATTACTCCTTGTTTGGAAACATTGTGTTCTACAACTTCCAACCATCTACAGAAGGGATTGATGAGTGAGCCAAGACCAAACTCTGCTATTGCAAACAGTTCTCTGCTTGTCTTCCTGAAGTATTTTGTAACCCTTGAGTTGCTTTTAAGGCTTGGTATAGATAATAATTGCTTAGTTGAAAATGGAATGAGATATTTAACAATGAGAGATATAAGAAACTTTGAACATTTTGATAACAGAAATAGATTATAAGCAATTACCAGCGAACCCTAGATTAATCCTGTTGAATAATATACAAGAAAGGTTACTTAAGTTTAAGCTTCATGAGTGAGGAAACCATATTCAAAGACAAGTGTTGCTTTGTATTTCCTTCCATATTACAGAGCATAAAGGTAAAGGTACCCCTAACACATATGTGCTAGTCGTTCCTGACTCTAGGGGGTGGTGCTCATCTCCATTTCAAAGCCAAAAAGCCAGCACTGTCTGAAGACATCTCCGTGGTCATGTGGCCAGCATGACTAAATGCCAAAGGTGCACAGAACGCTGTTACCTTCCCACCAAAGGTGGTCCCTATTTTTCTACCTTTATTTTTTATGTGCTTTCAAAATGCTAGGTTGGCAGAAGCTGGGACAAGTAACGGGAGCTCACCCCGTTATGCGGCACTAGGGATTCGAACCACTGAACTGCCTACCTTTTGATCGATAAGTTCAGCATCTTAGCCACTGACCCACTGCATCCCTGTATTACAGAGCATAGCCAGTACTAAAACAGAGTTCTTGTCCACAGACTGAGTGGCTGTGGCTGCCGGCATCCCAGTATAGCCAGCTGACGCCATCGCTGGTTATTGGGGGCGAATCATTGGCCCCCACAGAGAGGGTCCGCAACTTGGGTGCCTCCTGGACGCACGGCTATCTTTAGAAGGGCACATGACGGCCGTGGCCAGGGGGGCTTTTTATCAGGATCGCCTGATACGCCAGTTGTGCCCCTTTCTGGACCAAGACTCCCTGCGCACGGTCACTCAAGCACTCGTCACCTCTCATCTGGACTATTGTAACGCTCTCTACATGGGGCTCCCCTTGGGGTACACCCGGAGGCTCCAACTGGTGCAGAATGCGGCTGCGCGGGGGATTATGCGACGGGGCGCTCCCATGTGACTCCTCTCCTGCGCGAGCTGCATTGGCTTCCAGTGGACTTCCGGGTGCGCTTCAAGGTGTTGGTGATCACCTTTAAAGCGCTCCATGGCTTGGGGCCGGGGTACTTATGGGACCGCCTTCTGCCACCAATAGCCTCCCACCGGCCGGTTCACTCCCACAGAGAGGGCCTCCTCAGGGTGCCGTCGGCCAGACAATGCCGGCTGGCGACCCCCAGGAGGAGAGCCTTCCCTGTGGTGGCACCTACCCTTTGGAACAATCTACCCCCAGAGATACGAGTGATCTCCGACCTCAGGACTTTTCGTCGGGCCCTAAAAACTTACTTTTTTCAGTTAGCCGGTCTGTCTTGATTTTAGGGTTGGTTTTTAAAATTTTGATACTGATTTTAAATTGACAAATTTTAAATTATGGGCCAATTTATTAATTATTTTAAATCTGTTTTTAATTGTAATGTTATGTATAAATGTTTTTATTTTGGCTGTTCACCGCCCTGAGTCCGAAAGGAGAAGGGCGGTATAGAAGTTTGAATAATAAATAAATAAATAATAAAATCAAATGGATAATTATCCCAGAACTTTTATACAATTATGCAATAAAAGCCTCATCAGCAACCCCCCTTAGTTTAGCTAGTGCTTTTAATCCCACTCTGAGAACACTGCTTTATTTCAGAGATTGGGGGACCATTATAACAAAAGACAGTCATTACTTTTGTCTGGCTTCTCTAAGCCAGTACTGGAAGTAGAAGCCTCAAATGCAATGATTTAAGGTGCTGAGAGGTTCTGCTTCTTGGAAACATTAGAAAGGCCTGTTAAGATAATGCTTAGCACGTATATGCTAAGAATGAGATGCAAACCATATTCATAGTAGTGCCAAGGTTTATTTTGCTCTTTCTCCCACTCCCTCTGGGTAGGGGCAGCAGCTGACGTCTGTCCTTTGATGCCACAACAGACCAGTCTGCTCTTCAGTTTTTTTCCTGCTGGCCTTTCCAGCCTTCATCTTAACACTTGTCCCCAAATGCCCTGAAATGAGGCTACCTTGAAATTGGATGTGCTGTAGAAATGGCTGCCAGAGGGCAATGATATTTTGCCATGCTATGATTTAGTCTGTTTCACACCCAGTCTGAATAATATACCCATCAAAGTGTTTCTCTGTTCTGCTCCTAATTATATTGGTATCTTTTTTTTTCTTTAAAAGCCTCTGAAATTTCCATTGGCCAGAAGCAAGATTCTCTTAGTTATAGAAAATCACGTTTTGCCACTGAGAAGCTGTAAGCTTCTTCCTGTCATCCAGCCACAGGGGAAAGCAGCATTTATATGGTTACATAATATTAAAAAATGTCCTGTGACAGATCTGGTTTTCCCTCTGTATTCCAGCTTCCATGTCTCAGCCACCAAGTTAGATCCCTTACGTAATCTATTTTTCCTTCTTTTCCAGCCTGAAATATTGCACAAACAGTGCACTGAACAGCAAACTATTTTTGTTAGTTAACATTGCTCTTGCAAAGCATTTATTTCTAGGGAGGAGGGGGTCAAAAAAGTCAAAATGGCGAACACAACCATGCAATCAAGCCTAACCCATTTTTAGGAGGACGTAAATAGTAATTCACGTTGGACTTCAATTGCACATCCTGACTTTTTAGGCCATTGCTCCCCATAGATATCCCTTGTTATTTACAGCAGTAACTGAGAAGAGGAAAGGCAGACTCTCTCTCAGAGGGAAAAGCTGTTCAATGTTTGCAGCCCTGTTTGGTTTGATGTCTTCTATAATGCCAGAGTTTAAGGCTTCCTGCTTCCTGCCCACTTGGCATTCTTAGTAATGACCATTTATTGAGTAGCTTTCTCTGTTGATTGTTGATGGACATTGAAGTAAGTGTGACATCTCATATGTCAACTGTCCCACTGCAATATAAACAGCACAAGGAACTCCTGGGATATTTTCTTCCAAGAGTATAATTTTACTGAAAAACCATATGGGTACAGAAGTAGAAAGGCCAGTTCTGACGTTTTTACACCAAACAACATCCTTTTCCCCCTGGACCACCCATGATCCATTGTCCACCAATCAACTGCACTTACTTTATTTTGGAAACAGCCTGTTTGCCTCAAACAATCCCAGGTGATGACCTTGGGGTTTGGGTCTGTCTCACACTTCCAGGTGGCACACTTGCAAGTTCTCTCCCAAACCTCCCTTACATTCCAATGCCTTCTCTCCCCACTCCCATTACTCTTGTCTGGTTGCAAGCAAGGCTTGCATAGCGAGTCAACCATGACATACTGACCCTCCATAAAGAAGATTAATCCTGCAAAGAAACAAACAGGCACATTATTTGTACACTGCAGCTTTTCGCTCTAACACCCTATTAGGGTCAGAGGCAGGGAACCTCTGAATAAGCCTAGGGCAGAGGTGGGCAACTATGGCTCTTTTATGACTTGTGAACTTCAATTCCCAGAATTCCTGAGCTAACATGGCTGCTCAGGAATTCTGGGAGTTGAAGTCCACAACTCATAAAAGGGCCATAGTTGCCCACCCCTGGCCTAGGGGCATGGACGTTCCTCACTGCCACCCACTCTGCCTTTGTCAAGGGAAACCCCTTCCATAAAACTAAATACTGCAACTTCCCCTTGTAATATTGAGAATGAAGGATCTCCTTGATCTTGCAGTGCTTCTCTCCACCTACCCATTAGGGGGGAGGCGAAGCTTAATGGCCAACCTCAGCAGTGAGCTACAGAAAGGCTTTAGGAAACTATAATAAAACATTGGGTGAATGCACCTATGTTTTTGGGGGTTTTTTTTTGTAACTTTAATTCCACCATCACCGGATTTATAATCTAGTTCACAGTTGTCAAACTCACGGCATCATGTTGCTATCACACGATGTATCGTGATATTTTTCCCTTCGTGGAGCTGGTTTGGCCGTGGCCTGCACGCCACACATCCAGCCTGCAGGCCACCAGTTTGACACCCCTGATCAAGATGACAGAGAGAAGATCTATGTACTTGGGGCCTAGCTTCTTGCAGGGTTGGCCCAACTTCAAGAACTTCATGGACAGGTACACCTCATCCCCTATTCTAAACTCCCTCTGAGGTGCTCTCTTCTTGTCAGCCCGTCTCTTTTGCATTTCCCATGCTACTTCTAATGCTTTGCACACTATGGGCCAGATGGCTTTCAGAGTACTCATCTACTCAGACAATGAAGTTGATAAAGAAGGCTATTGAAGAAGCTCTGATCTGGGCACAAATTCTGCACCTGTGGCATTCAAAAGATGGTAAATTCAGAACTACTGTGCACAGAGTTATTGTAGGCCACCTCAGCAAAGAGCAAGAGCTCAGTCCAATTGTTTGCTGGTAGTTCATAGAGCATTGAAGTACTGTTCCAAGACTGCAGTTATATGTTCACAAGCTCCGTTTGTTCAAGGATGATGTGTGGAACTAAGATCCTGAGAGGAATCTAACAACCTCAGGAACTGTCACCAAAATTTTGAGGTGAACTACACACACCCCAATCTGAGATTATGCATTTTAGAACCCCATGCAGCCAGCACACATGCTGTATGAAGAGCATAGCCAGCGCCCGAGTGGAGGGGATCCTAGGGCATGCCACAAAGTCTTCGCTGCAGTGCACCCAGGGCAGCTGGCTACATACGGTTTTTTGTCTTTCTTCATTCACAGCCACCAAAACAGACTCTTTACAAGGTTAATGGTCTTCAAAATTCCAAAATGCCCTGCCTCCTTTGCGTCATGGCTCTGCTGCAATACTAAAGTTCTCTGGCTCACTGGGATGTATAGTTTGCTCCCCACCCATGGTAGTCTGTCCCTTAATGACAGTTCACTCATTCCCTACCAGAGCCTCCTTTAGTGGTTGCGTTATGTATTAGGTCCTTGGTCAATGTTGATGAAGATGCTTCCTGTTGTCTCATGAGGGCCCATGCTACTATTTGCTTGGAGGGGATGATGAAATTGATGACCTTTTCTCAAGCACTGATGTACTGTGGCATTCGGGAGACAGAGTCTGCCAAGAAATTTCACCCTCCCGGTAGGTAGCGGAGAGTGAAGCTAAAGCAGTTGAAGTAGTGGGCCCACCAGACTTGTTTAAGTGATAGCTTTTGGGGAGCCTTCAATGCTTCCAGGTCTTTATGGACGGTCCACACCCCAAAAGGGATTTTGTTGCTTTCTAGCAACTTCCTCCATGTTAGGAGAGCCCAACAAACCATGTAGGCTTCCTTCTCCCAGATAGCCCATCGTTTCTCAAGGCCTCAGCAAGTTTGAGGGATGTGTGGGAGCTTGGCTGCAATTCTCCTTTTGCATTCTTTTGGAGCAGCACCACACCCATGGCTACATCCCTGGTGTCTGCTTGTATTACAAAGGGATCATCTAGGTCAAGGTCTTTTAGAACCGGATCAGCAGCAAAAAGATATTTTAGCTTTTCAAACATGGGTTGCCATTCAAGTGACCAGTTCATGGACTGACTGGTATGGGCTTAGCTTCCCCTTTTGTTTTCAACAAATTCATGATCAGCAGAACAATTTGAGGAGACGTGGGGATGAATTGACAATAGAAGTTTGCAAAGCTGAGGAAACTCTGCAGTTGCCTCCTTTCCGGGATCCATCTCTATGACATCTTTCAAAATCTAGTACACTAAATAGCCTAAACTGGTCTTGTGGAAATCACACTTGGTCAACTTCATGAAAAACTGAGCCCTCTGCTGCTTCTTGAGCACTGCTCTGACAAATTTCTCATTCTCTTCCTTGGTTTTTGTATATATCAATATACACGAAGACCTCCTTGTACAAATGTTCATACAGGACTTCATTTATCAGCTGTGTGAACAGCACTTAGGCCCCCTGTACCCCCAAACAATATCACCTGGAAATGGTAGCAACCCAGAGGACAGTTGAACACAATTTTCTATTCATTCCCCTTCTTAATTTTCACTCAGTAGTATGCCTCTCTCAAGTCCAACTTGAGAGGTTCCAACTTTGTGAAAATCCTCCCCTTTTCAAGAGGGGCCAACATGTCCTTCATTAGAGGGAGGGAGTATATATTGTCCATGCATATACAGTTTAGCATATATAGTTGACACACAGCCTAAGGGATCCATCTTTTTTTTCTTTGAAAAGCACGGGCTGCCATCTTCAACTTAGCCCAGTTGAATGAAGCCTCTGGCTAACTTTTTGTCTTCGAATGTGGAGAGCTCTTCCATCTCCCTAGGTATCATCAAATATAGTTTTGGCTTTGGCAGGTTAGCCCCAGGCAGAATCTCAATCTGTGGGGTGGTGGGGTAGAAGTATGTTGGATTCCTTCTCACCAAAGACCTTGGCCAAGTTGTGATATTCCTAGGGAATCAGCAGTTCTAAGCTACCACTTCCCTCTAGTTTATTGGCAGGTTCAACTTTCACTTTCTTAGCTGCAAATGTGTGGCAGCTTTTTAGCACTTGCCCAACTCTTGCCGGTTAGATACTTTCCTTTGCATCTGTAACTTGTCTCTATCCCAATTGACAGATGACCTCTATTTTTTCCACCACGCCAGATCCAGGACCATGGCCCCTGTCATCTCCGGGACTACAGTAAATCAAATAGTCTTTGTGTGGGTCCTGGCTTTTAGCTTCACAGGTTCGGTTAGGCAGGTCACTGGCACTTCGCTTGCTATCAAACCTTCTAGCTGGAAAAGTGCTGTGGGCTTCCTTAGTTTTCTTAATCCCATTCCTAACTTCTCTACTACTTGGGGACCAAATTTAGCAAACTGTAAGGACTGTCTTTACTCCTGAGGAGGACACCAAAATCTCCACCCTAGCAGTTATGGGGATGATGGTGCCACTTACCATAGAATCATCTTCTCCTTCACTGTTGCTTTCGTAGAAGACTGGTCTCATCTTGACAGGGGCTGGAGTTCCCTCCCCTTCACTGGATGGAGGGCAGAACTCTATGACTTGCTGCCCTGTTCACATTTTCTTTTTTGGCTTTGAACACCATCAACACTGCTGGCTGCAATGGAGGAGGTGTGGCAAAGGCCTCTGCTGCTTGCTTGGGGCTCTGACCATATCTGCAGCTGCTGATGTGGCTGGCTGGCTGAAAGATAGGAGGAGAAGGAGTCACTAGGGCCACTGGGGTTTCCATTACTCCTGGGCTGGCAGCAGCAGCCATGGCTCCTGCTGTTGCTGCGGCATGAATCTCCATCCCTCCAAACTTCTCTCTCAGCTGCTCCATGGATGGGCTGTGGATGGTGATCAGGATCTTCCACTCGGCAGTGTCATCTCATTCAGCTAGCCGCTTTGCTCTCCAGACCTCATGCTGCCTCAGACCATGTTGACTCCAGCAGGAAGAAGGGGTCTGCGGCCTCTGCTGCCTTGCCCATGTTTGTTGCCCAGTGGGTCTTCAGTCCCTGGTACAGAGTATCTCTCACTCACTCCTTCATAGCTACGGATGATTGCTTAGACTTCTTGGGTGTTGGTTTCGGGCATATGCCAGCAGCCTGCGCTTTAGCTTCAGCCTATGGCAGCACTGGCTTTTCCTGAGCCAGGATCTCTCCCTGTCTTTGGCCATAGCCAACATCCTGAAGCTGACTTCCTGGTGGAATCCAGGTAGGCTATTACTGTGAGAATTTACTTAATGTCAACTGTCACACTACATTAAACAGCAAAAGGAGTACAACTTTACTGAAAAGTTATATGAGTACAGAAGTAGAAAAACCAGTTCTAAAGTTCTCATGCCTAAACAACATAGGAAAACTTTTCCTTTCCCCTCTGGATCTCCCATTGTCCATTGTCTACCTATCAGTTGCACTAGCTTTATTTTGGAAATGGCTTGTCTGCCTTGGACGTTCCCAGGCAATGACCTTGGGGTTTGGGTCTGTCTCCCCCTTTCAGGTGACACACTTGCATTCCAGAGTTCCTTCTCAAATCGCCCTTATATTCCAATACCTTCCCTCCCCACTGCTAACTGTTGTTTAGTTGCGAACAAAGCTGCATAGCGAGTCAATCTTAACATCATATTTTTCAAGACCTGTTTTCACAAACCATTGAGATATTTACAGCATATAATTGTTTCCAAATTCCTTTTTGACAAATTATTTTATTAAAGATTACAATTTACAATAATAAAAACTAATAGAAGGTAACAAAAATAAAAAATAGAAGTTGCAGAAAATAAAAAATAGAAAAGAAAGAAAAAATAGGAATACAATAAAGAAAAAGAAAAGAAATACATTTTTTTCTTCACCACAACAAATATAAACAATTTTGGTAACATATCACTTTCTCTTAAAATACAAGCAACAATCTCTTCTTCTCATATGCCATCTCTTATCTATAGATCTATAAAACCTTGTTGTTTCAGTCCTGAAGTTAGCAAAAGTTCATTGTTACCAAAGTTAATATATTTTTAACCTTAATCAAATACACTACCTTCCTTTTCTTCTGACGACCTTTAGTCCCTTCAAATAATATCTTAGAACTTAATTTCTTTTAATATTTTCTTGTCACTTCTCATAAAATTCTTTAAAACTTTAGAAAACCTCTTTTCTAAATCAAATATAGGAAAATTATCCAAGTCACACTCTTAGTTTATTTTTATTTATTAAAGTTTTTTTATTTTATTTTATTTTTATATAAAAATGTTAAATCAATGTGTGAACAGTGTGGCACCTGGGCACCATATATTCCAATACAAACAAAACTGATCAGATTAAACATTACTGATACATTCAATCAACTTATAAAATTCCCATAACAATACATATTTGTATTAGGTTACAGTCTATCATTATTCAATTATTCCACCTATTTCTCATTATTACTTTCATCTAATCAAATAAAAATGTAATACATTAATATTCCTTTTATTTCTATTACTTATTCTAGCTTTTAATCATATCATCTTATATTAAAAAGCTTTTTCTTTCTTTCCTGTCTAACTTTTAATCATGACACCTGCCTACAAAAAGAGAAAAAAAAGAAAAAGAATAGAGAGGGAGAGATAGGGAAAGACAATTCAAAACAGCAACCAAGGAAAGGAATCATTCAACCAACATGTCAGGGTATGTAGATTTAATAGCTTTAAGCTGATGAGAGGTTGTAAGCAGAGGCAACCGGAAGCTGATGCAATGGAAATGAGGCAGCAGAGTTACTGCCACTTTAAGAAGCCAGGTAAGAAGCTGCCTATATAAGGGAAGCCATTAGAGGGCGTTTCTCTTCTCCTCATGTTCTCTCTTGTCGTGTATCTCATTGCTCTCCCTGTGTCAGTAGCTGTTTGATAAGGTATTTACCATGTATAAGTCTGTATATATTTAGCTGTAGATAAAGCCACTGTTAATTATCTAAAAGCTCTGTGTGCTGTGTTTTGCTCTTGGGTTTATCTCATAATACTAGTCATGCTGCCTAAACTCTGACACATCATCTCTTGCCTGCTTTATACTTTAATTGCTATACTTTAAAAGAAAGAGGGATAAAAGCAAGTCAAAACAACAATAAAGAAAGGGGAAAAAAGAAATCATCTATCCACCAACTCTTGCCCGCTTCGATACTTCATGCTTTTTTTTTTACTTGCCTCCCCCATTCCTCTCTTAAATCTCCATCTATCTCTATTTCTTGGATATCCCATCTAAGTGTTTCCCCCACCTATACCCTCTTCCACTGCCTATTTTCTAAAAAATTTTACGAAGGCCCCTGGCTCCATTTCAAACATATCTTTCAATTCTCTTAATATGTTTTTCCCCTGGTTTAATTCATCAGTCATTATTATTTTTGTTATAATCTCCTTCTTGTCTTTTTCCTTCTTTATTTCTTCTTTTGGCTCCTCCCTTTCCTGGGTGTCTTGGTCTGTAGTCATCATCCCTTGTATAGTGTTTTCCATTTTTTCCATAATATCATTAAATCTTTTGTCCATAATGTCTTTTATATTGTGATAAAGTAAATCCATCTCCAGGACAATTCCACTCATTTCTCTTTCTTCAGTATCTTATTTAATTTTTAAGAAACTTGATTTTTGTCCAACGGTCCAAGAATTATTTATTTAGTTTTTAAACTACCCTTCAAGGAGTATAGTCCCAATTCTTTATATCTCATAAGTTGACACTCAGTTCCATTCAAGTAGTCCCAGAGGTTATCAAAAAACGTTTTATATCCTCTTTGCAAATTCAATCCTCTAATATAGTGTTCAAGTGTCTCCTTACTTAAATCACTTCCTTGTAGTTTCCTCTTTTGTCAGCAGGTGGCACTCTCCATTTAAAATTCAGTTTACTAGTTTACAAGTCCATTGTCATTTGGATTGTACAACAAATAGAAAAGCAGAATAAGTTTTTAATATAGATAATTCCAATGTTTAAAAATACCTTCTCAGTAGTGCTTCTTCCCAGTTTAGAAGTCTGTTTATTTCATAATCTGTTGTTTATTCTCCTACAGCTTTCATTTCCAGTTAGGTATTTTTTTTCAAAACTTCCCAAAATGCTTAGGCACTGCTTTAACACTCAATTCTGGGCAAATAGTTCTGAGTTATTTCTTTGGGTTCAATTTAAGACAAAAGAAAAATCCTCTCCCCCAGTTCCACCACGGCTCACCTTTTTCTCTCCAGCATCAGTCTTAGCTGTTGTTCTTCAGTTGTCCCAGCTTTGTAGTGGCCATCTTTAGACTGCTTCTTCTTCTTCTGTGGCTGAGAGGAAAAAAAATCCCTGGGCTGGACAGGAAAGCTGCGACTCTTCTCCTCCTTCAGAGTGACTTAGGCTCCCTCCGGAGCCCACAAACATTAAGAATTCAGCACAGGGAATGCTGAGACCCATTCCTCTGTGTCTGTATTGCTGCGACATCAACCGGAAGTCACACACTCTTAGTTTATTTTCTCTTTATCCTTTTTAATTATTAAAACATTAGCTGGTTTCTTTTTCATCCCATGCCATTTTTCTAGTTGTCATTTTTAAGTCCATGTCAGGTAATATTGTTCCTTTTCCATAGCATCTTTGCAGTCTATCTATAGAGGAAGACACTGTTCAAATTATGGGGTCCATTATTAAAAAGTATTCTTCAATATTTCCCAAATTAAAATAATTTTCTTTAGTTTGTATTTCTAAATTGAATTTAATATTCCACTCCTTTAATTGTAATCTTTAATACCTTCTAATTCTTTCTACTATTCAATTCTAAAGTCTTATTTCATATTTTTGTAAGAATTCAAAATTTTCCTTATGGGAAAATTCTTTATAATGCCAAAATCTTATTTCAAATTTATCTGTTCCCTAAGTCCACTTGTGACTTTCTAAAGTCAACATCATAACCACCCTTTTGTTGTTTATTCCTTTATTTTTTAAATCCTTAAACTTGTATTTGAAACTTCTTTAGCTAAAGGTTGAAAGAAACTTGGCCAGTGCTGTCAAACTTGTTGATCCAATAATAGCTGTAAAACAGTTACAAGCAATTTCTAAAAGTGGTTAGAAAAAGAAATATGCAAACTCAGTTTTAAAGGTGCCAGCTGCAATTTGAGCAAGATAGCTATTCCTTTTTCTCCCAGAGCTCTAAACCCACCAGAAATCATTGTCTTGCAATCTCCTTGTGAGGAACAGCAATCTGGAACATTTGTGAGCGATCTGAAGTCCTTCTCCAGAGAGGAAGTAGAAAGACTCCATCTATTCACTGGCTCTTCATTCTTTCATGGTAGTTGTTGTCTCTGCATTTCGCAGAGCCGTCTTCAGTTCACCGGAAAAAGAAAAAAGTTCACAATTTCTTCCTTGGAAATCAGCCAATTGTTTCTA